>NC_083114.1:9224118-9846166 GCF_949774975.1 Lagenorhynchus albirostris
TACCCCTCACACACACCTACTTGAGACATGTTGAGTTCACTGCCTCCAAGATACACCGCCTCATGTCTGAGACACCCAGGTCCACACAAACACACACAACACACAAGATATCAAGTTACGGTGTCCACACATACCTACGTTATGTGGACAGACTGCCTCCTCTGTCCAGAGACGCCCAGGGTCATTGCCTCCTCTACACCCGAGGCAGCAACATTTGAAATCAAATCGGGCATTTGTGATGGGCGGTTAAGCTCAGGTACTGCTCAGAGCCACCCAGTCTGCCAGGTGCACAGTCCCTTCCACACCCACCTGAGCTCAGCTCCAGGTACAGAGCCTGGCCGGCACACCTGAGTCACTCGCTCTAACCTGGCTCCAGGGCAACTCCACCAATCTTTATTAAATAAGGCTCTAGGTGATCTGGGTGCCGGCTGCCTGCACACACACCTGGCCCCCTCCCTCCCCCTACTTAGTGAAGGCCGGAAGAAGCGGAGGACCCCAGGCAGGGTCCAGATGGACACTCGGAGGTGGCGAGGAATCGAGCACGAGCAGGGGCGGGGAAGGCGAAAGCCCAGGACGCTGGGAGACCAGCACCAGTAGCCAGGTGAGAAGGGGAAAGCACGAGATGCGGGACAGGAGGAGACGCGCCCGCGGAAGGTAAGGACTGGGGAGGGGAGGCTCAGCACCCGCGGACGCGCTCCCAAGCGACCGCCGCCCCTCCAGCCCGCTCGCCGCCGCCCCTGCCTCTCCGGACCCTCACCTCGCGAAAGCGGAAGCGGCGGCTG
Organism: Lagenorhynchus albirostris; assembly: GCF_949774975.1. NCBI lineage: Eukaryota > Metazoa > Chordata > Mammalia > Artiodactyla > Delphinidae > Lagenorhynchus > Lagenorhynchus albirostris. The sequence continues at coordinate 9,224,901 of NC_083114.1, forward strand.
GGGAGTCTCCCAGGCTGCCGGGACTAAATCCCGAGGAGGGCGGGACGGAGGCCGCGGGGGGCGGGGCCTGGCGGCGGGGCCCGGGTCCTCCGGTGGACTAGGTGAGGGCGCCTGGCGGCCGGTCCTCCGCCAGGCCAGATCCCGAGAAGCCTCTCTTCCCCTGTCCTTTGCTCGCCTCCTTCCCACCCTCTCTCCACCTTCCCACCCCCTTTCCAGACTTCTCCAAAGAACTTCTCACCCCTTCCTGGACTTCCTCCTCGGTATCCCGTCTCCCCTACCTCCTCTTACCAAGTCCTCCACCTCTCTCAAGCAGAGCCCCACCCCTTAAATGAATACGCACCTAGTAGAGATATCCCGCCCAGGCCCCGGGAATATAAGGCTAAAGAGGACATAGTCGCAGCCCCCTAGTAGGGGAGAGGGCTTCCTGGCACTCTGATGGAGGAAGCCGGCCTGGTGCAGCGGACTTGGGAAGGGCGCCACGGCGGAGGTGTTGATGGTGGTGCACGAAGTCAGCTCCCAGCCCGGACAGAGTCTAAGACTGAAGCCATTGGCGTTTTCCCAGCTCTGAATGTCCTTTTCCCCGTCTAATGTGCTGCCCCTGAAAAGGACCATTTGGGGAGCTCCGCAGGGTGGAATCTGTGGGGATTCTTGTGGAGGGGGCTGGGGGTGGAGACAGCTTCTGAGTGGCTCCTCAGCCCCATCCCAGCTTGGTACCTGGTCTTGGTGATCAAGGGCGGCACTCCATGCCTCAGGGCGTGCATTCCCATCACTGGCACTTCCTGGCCTCATTCTGGCATAAGCCCCTCCCCACATGTCACCTCTGCTGACCCCAGGGCCCAGTATGGTGCTACTTGGCCTGTGGGGCAGGGACACAGTCTGGCTCAAAGAAGGCTCTGAGGAGAAGGATGCTCTCTCCTTTTCCCTCAGGGGTCCCAGGGAGGAAGCCATCAGCCTTAGGACATCTGGCCTGTCTCCTTCTGTCTCAAGGAAGGATGTGTAAGCATAGCAGCTGCTGTCCCCAGAGTCCCTTGGGAGGAAAAGCCCACCTCATCTTGGTAAACACATGGGAAAATCCAGCCTTAATGGGAAAAAAATCATAGTTCACAGTTCTACTTCTGTGGTTTTCTTGCCAATTCTCTTGCCCTCCAACCAGGCCAGATGACATGTGATTGTTCCCTCCACATCTGTCATCTCTGATATACTGTGGGCTAGCTCCACACAGTAGGGGCTGGATCTGTCTTGTTCCTCCTAAGGTACCTGGGACAGTGTAGGCATATCATAGGTGCAATGCATATTGGTTATGAAGAAGACTGCTCGATCTAATTGTTATTTCTTTGTAGGTGATCTGTCTTTTCTCCCTGCTTTTAAGATATCATTGGTGTTTCGTAGTTATATTACAAAGAGTCTAAGTATGGATCCCTTTCTATTAATTCTATTGTATTTCCTTTGTCTATGAATTCATATCTTTCACCAGTTTTGGAAAATTATCAGCCAGTATCTCTCCAGATACTCTTTTTCCTCCTTTCCTTGTGTTCTCTCCTTTGAGGACTCTGATTAGAAGTATGCTAGGCCTTTTCACTGTCCTCCAAATCTTTTTTTTTTTTTTGTCCTTCCAATCTTTTAACCCCTCTTCCGTTTTTTCCATTCTTTGTGTCTCTGTAATGCAATCCAGGTCATCTCTTCAACTCTCTTCCAGTTCACCAATTCTCTCTTTGATTATGTCTGATGTGCTGTTTAATCCATACACTGAGGGGGTTTTGTTAGTTATAGTTATATAAACATTACTAAACTTTCTATTGACAGTACTTTACTGAGATATAACATATTCAGTAACATGCACAGATTTAACTGTATGGTTCAATGCATTTCAACAAATATACATATCCGTTAATGCAAATAAAGACCCAAAACATTTCTTTCTTTTTTTCTTTTTTTTGGTAAATATTTATTTATTTATTTGGCTGCACCGGGTCTTAGTTGCAGCACGCAGGATCTTCGTTGCGGCACGCAGGATCTTTTATTTAGTTGTGGCATGTGGACTTTTTTAGTTGCAGCACGCAAACTGTTAGGTGTGGCATGTGTGATTTAGTTCCCCGACCAGGGATCGAACCCAAGCCCCCTGCATTGGGAGCGGGGAGTCTTTTTTTTTTTTTTTTTTTTTGCGGTACGCGGGCCTCTCACTGTTGTGGCCTCTCCCGTTGGGGAGCACAGGCTCCGGACGCGCAGGCTCAGCGGCCATGGCTCACAGGCCTAACCGCTCCGCAGCATGTGGGATCTTCCCGAACCGGGGCACGAACCCGTGTCCCCGGCATCGGCAGGAGGACTCTCAACCACTGCGCCACCAGGGAAGCCCGGGAGCGCGGAGTCTTAACCACTGGACCACCAGGGAAGTCCCCAGCACATTTCTGTGATCCCAGGAAGTAGCCTTATGCCCATTTTCAATCAATGCCATTCCCCAGAGGCAACTGCTATTCTTTTTTTTTTTTTTAATTTGGCCATGCAGCGCAGGCTTGCAGGATCTTAGTTCCCCTGACCAGGGATTGAACCCGCGCCCTTGGCAGTGAAAGCGCTGAGTCCTAACCACTGGAATGCCAGGGAATTCCCCAGCAATTGCTCTTCTGATTTCTAAAACCCATAGATCACTTTTGCTTGCTCTGGACCTTTCTGTCAATGGAATCACACACTGTTTATTATTTGCATTTGGCTTCTTTCACTCAACCCATTTTTGAGATTCATCTTGGTGTTGTCCAAGTTCTTGGTGGGAAACACAATGCTCCATGGGCACCTTCAGGGAAGAGCATGTGAAACCTGATTTTCCTCTGAATGTCCAGTGTCCTCACAGATCTGGGGGCACTAGAGGTCCTCTGGGAGTTGAATGAATACATGAGTGTAGAGCACATGGGGGGATATGAAGGCAAATGCAGCCGGAGAGGCTGGCAGAAGCCAAACTAGGCATCAGTTCAGCCTTCCAGCAAGCTTTCACGGTTCTGGGGACCCAGGTGCACAAGCTGACGTGATCCTTGCCCTGGTTGGATTCATTCTGCAGGGTCTTGCAGAACACACTCAGGAGCTTGGGCCTTACCTGGTAACCACTGAAAGGTTTAACAGGTTAGTGACAGAACCAGCCTGCGGTAGTAAGAGGCTAGGGAAAGGTGAGAGAGAAGCAGCAGGGAGCTCAAGGAAGAGGCCCTGACCACTGGTTCAGGGGAGAGAGGCTGCCCTTGCCTGGACCTTGGCTGTGGGATGGAGAGGAGGCTGAGGATGGGGGGTGCTACTGATTGGACTCCTAGCCTAGGTCCTCTGTGCTCCAGCAGGAAACCAGAGGCAGAGGCTCTGCCCCACCTTTGTCTTTGTCTTGGAAAAAACCTAGGGAATCAGAGGCCCCTTTATCCCTCCCCCTTTCCCTATTCGTTTCTTACTTTTGGAGTTAAGCTTCTCTCATCTCCACCTTTGCCCATAAAGGATGATGGGGTGTGGGGGAGCACAGCCTGACCATTCTCACCCCCACTGGGAGCACCTCCTCCAGGCTGAGATGGGGCATCCTGCTAACACTTAAACTTGGAGGCCCAGATCGAGCACCACCCCCTCCATCTGCCTTTCCCCAACCTCTGCCCTGCCTGCAGGCCCTGCATCCGAGAAAGATGAACACATCCACACCACCAGGGCCAAGTCTTTCTCTGCAGGGCAGAGAACCAGGAGGACGAGTAGAGAGGGCACCCAGGTGGCCAACCTCCCCTCTCCCACCTTGGGTTTGGGTGAGGAGTAGGGCCCATCCTTGTGCAGAAACCTCTCGGCTCCTATCAGGAACGACATTGGTGCCTCTTTACCTTATCCTTTTCTCCTCTGAGCCCTGAGGTCACTAGGCTCTCCCCCTTCCACCTGACCCACATCAACCTCTGGGCCCGGGAAAGCACCGCAGCCTTCTGGCTGTCTCTCTTCTGAACCTTTGCATGGCTGTTCCCTCTGCTTGGAAGTCTTCCCACCCTTCTCCCAACCTGGCCTTGCTAAGTTCAGGAAGACTACTCCTAACGGGTCAGGTCTCTTCCCCTGCACCCCAAGATCCCTGTGCTTTCCCGTCATTGCACTCATTGCTCTGGTAGAATTTGCCAGTAACTTGTCTGTCTTCCCTGCTAGATTCCAAGCTCCAGGTAGAAAGTGACTTCATCTTGCCTGGGCATTGCTAGGTCCCCCGTGCCCAGTCTAAGTGCCTGACTTATAAGTGCTCAGTAACCTTTGCTGAACAAAGGGATGAGACAGAGTCATCTGGGTAGAGTGAAACAAAGATTTTTTTTTTTTTTTTTTGCGTTACGGGGGCCTCTCACTGTTGTGGCCTCTCCCGCTGCGGAGCACAGGCTCTGGACGCGCAGGCTCAGCGGCCATGGCTCACAGGCCCAGCCGCTCCGCGGCATGTGGGATCTTCCCGGACCGGGGCACGAACCCGTGTCCCCTGCATCGGCAGGCAGACTCTCAACCACTGCGCCACCAGGGAAGCCCGAAACAAAGATTTTTGACATCATGAGCTCCTTTGCTGGGAGTGATGGGGATGACAGTTTCTAAACTTTATCTGTAAACATTCTCCCGGTGAACCCATCCCTGCCCCCCTCCCCATGTGGCACTCCCTGGCGGCACATGGTTAGCTCCCCCCAGACCCTTGGGTAAAACCCTCTGTTCCATCACCCCATCTCCATCTCCCAGGACCCTGAGGTCCCATCCTTTCCCAATTTGCATTTGCCTCACTCATTAATGGAGTCACCAGCCCACCACCTTGTATATATCTGGTGATTTACTTTCTGAAGTGGAAGGACTCCTTTTTTATTTTTTTCCCTCATTCTTCGGCTGCACCGCGTGGCAGGTGGCATCTTAGTCCCCGACCAGGGATCGAACCCAGGCCCCTTGCCTTGGAAGTGCGGAGTCTTAACCACTGGACCGCCAGGGAAGTCCCCTAAGGTGGAAGCACTCTTGTATCTACCATATTCCTTCAGGCTCATAATGGAGCTGAGGGCCTTTATAGAGCAGTAGCTGAGATCTCACCTCTGGAGCCTGACTACCTGAGTTTGAATCCCAGCTTTACCACTGACCATCCTAGAAATCTGAGCAAGTTACTTCACGTTTTTATGCCTCTGTTTCCTCATCTTCAAGATGAGCTTGTTAGGAGTATCTACCTCGCGGGGTTATTGGAGAATTAACTGTGTCTAGGTGTGTGGTAGCCAGTCTCCAAAATGGCTCCCAACGAACTGCCCTCCCGGTGTCACAGTGCTGTGCCTTCCCACAATGAATACGGCTGATCCGTGTAATCGATGGGATATTGTGAAAAGAATGGCGTGTGACTTCTGAGCTAGGTCGTGAAAGACAGTGTGGGTTCTGCCTTCCTCTCTTGGGTCACTCGCTCTGAAGGAGGCCAGCCACCATGTCCTGAGGCAAGTCAAGCAGCCCTATGGAGAGGCTCCTGCCGGCAGCCGGCACCGACTTGCCAGGCGTGTGAGTGAGCCATCTTGGAAGCTGATCCACCAGCCCTTAGATTTCTGCAGCCCTGACCAGCATCTTGACTGCACCCTCATCAGAAACCCTGAGCCAGAAACACCCATTTTAGCTGCTCCTGAATTTCTGATCCACAGAAACTGTGAGATAGTAAGCCTTTATCGTTTTAGACAATTGAGTTTTAGAATAATTTGTTACACAGCTATAGGTCACTAATACAATGCTTCAAATGCTTAGAATGATGTCTGACATGTAGTCTCCATACCTGTTAGCCATCATTAACTCCATTTTACAGGTAGGAAGACTGAGGCTCAGGCTGGTGAAGTGATGTTTCTCATGTACATACATAGCTAGGAAGTGGCAGGGCCAGCAATGTCGTCAACCCAGGGCCTTTATTTATTTTATTTTATTATTATTATTTTTAGCCGTGCCTCACGGCATGCGGGATCTGCGTTCCCCAACCAGGGACTGAACTCGAGTCCCCTGCAGTGGAAGAGCAGAGTCTTAACCACTGGACCTCCAGAGAAGTCCCAACCCAGGGCCTTTAGTGCCAGCTCCTAGGCCCTTTTTTTTTCTGCCCCACTGTTCCAGTTATCTATTGTTGAGCAACAATGCCTAGTGGCATTAAAACAACTATTTTATTATGCTCTAGACTTTTAGTGTCTGGACCTCCAACAGGACACTGTGGGAATGGTTTATCTCTGCTCTACTATGTCTGGGGCCTTGGGTGGAAAAACAAAGTCTGGGGATGACTTGACAGCTGTGGTATCACTCACACGTCTGGCAGTAGACGCTGGCTTTTGGCTGAATCCCTCCATGAGGACTCTGCTTTTGGCTGCACCACGCGGCATGCGGCTCCTTAGTTTCCGGACCAGGGATTGAACCCGTGCCCCCTGTAGTGGAGGCACGGAGTCTTAACCATTGGACCACCAGGGAAGTCCTCCATGTGGACTCGACATAGGCTGGGCATCCACATAGCATGAGTGACTGAGTTCCAGAGTGAGTGTCCCAAAAGGCAGAGGGCAGAAGGTGCTAGATTCTTAAGGCCTGGGCTCAGAAAGTGGCACACTGTACCTTCTGCCACATTCAATTGGCCTGCTAGTCACGGAGCCCAGGGTCAAGGGAAGGATACATAGAACCTACCTCTAGGTGGGAGGCATGTCAAAGAATGTGGGGCCATTGTTTAAAACTGCCACACCCCCAGAAGCCTCCCGTTTGGTGAGGGGCTCAGAAAAACCATCCCTGCCCTGGCAGGCCACACTGCGGTCGGTTGGCCTTATGCGCACAAAAAAAGCACAAACTCCACCAGCCTCCTGTGCTAAGTGCTCATGAAGGGCTTATATGGGGAAGGCATATCACACGGGTTCAGAGAAGGTGCTGGAGTCGTCAGGGACACTTCCTGGCATCTCCCATGTGCCAGGCTCTGAGGAAACAAAGACACAAAACCTTAAGCAGTGGCTTTAGAGAGGAATGTGTGGTGTAGAGGGAAGATGTGTAAAGAAACACCACCACCTGATGTAACAGGTGCCACATGAGAGATGCCTAGAGCAGACTCATGCCACTCTGACTCAGGAGCTCAGAGAAGGCCTCTCAGAAGAGGTGATATCTGAGCCAAAGGAGATAGTCATTCCAGGTAGAGGCACAAGACTGGACAAAGGTGAGCAGACATGAGGAAACAGTGTTGGGGCAACTAGAAGTGACTCAGTATGGCTGTGAGGTGGGCAGAGCTGAGATAAAGCTCCAGGGACACCTGGGGGTCAGATTCCAAGAAGTATGACCAAGGTAGATCACCTACAGGTAAAAAGTGGGCACATGGCATGAGAGGAGGAGGATGCCCATGACACTGTGGGCACTGCCATTAAGCCTGAGAGATCCCAGGAGGGGGTGGGGTCAGGAGGAAGGCATGTCTGAGGGAGGTGGACACGTGTGGAGTCTGAGATGCCTGTGGGGCGTTCAAGGGAGATTCCAGTTCTGTGTCTGGACAGTTCTGGCCTGATGACTATATAAGATGGTGGGAGCTGCTGATGGAGAGCCTTGAATGTCAGGGTCAAGGGCCAACTCTATACTCTGCAGGCAAGGAAGAGCTAGGGAAGGTTTTAAGTAAGAGATTATAATGGCTGATAGTTAATGAGGGCCCATTACACGTTGGGCACAGTCCCAAGGATTTTATATGGACTGATTTGGACCTCGCAGTAATTCTGTAAGGTCAGTACCGCTGGGTTGAATTTAAGATATCATCAATTGTAAAATATACCATTATGCCATGACATGTCTTCAATTTAAGATGGGTTCTTCAGAGATGTTCAAATGTAAACAGAAAAAAAAAAAAAGCCATGGACTCAAGGAAATATATGATCTGCATTTAAAACATGAGGAAACAGGAACAGAGAAATTAAATGACTTTCCCAAGGTCCAGTAAGAACCAGAGCCAGGATTTGAAGTTGGGCAGCCCAACTCCAGAGCTCAAGTTCTTAAGCATCATTTGATACTGGACAGGATGTTTGAGCGATGTGGAGTTTTAAGAAGACCAGTGTGGCCACTGAGGGTGCAGTGGATTTGAGGGGTGTGGGCAGAGTCAGATGCACATCTGGGAGACTGGGGTCCACGACGAGAGGGTTCTAGAGTGGGCTGGGGGCCATAGAGCAGGAGGAGGAGACAGATGGGATAGAGATCCTTCAGGAATGGACAGAACGGTTGACCCACTGCACATTGGGTGTGAAAACAAGGACAGCTCCAAAATGTTGAGCCTGGAAAGAGGGCACAGCCTAAGAGGGTGTGAGGCAGCTACCGCAAACCAGAGGAGAGCTGTGGTGCCTGGGCAGTCGGGAGAGGGTTTCTCACCCCACTACGGGCAGCAACGCTGCCTGGCACGTGACCGGCAATCCCTTAGTATTTGTCAAATGAGTGAATGTATGAATCATTGTATGATCTCGGGCAAGTTGTACGACCTGGCTGTGTGATCCCGGGGTCTCATTTTTTGGTGTAAAATGAAAGGACTGGACTAGAATGTGCAGATCAAAATAGAAGGTATTCTCCTGGGAGGGGTAAGCATTCCCCTCTCCATCCCCAGGACCTTAATGGATCCCCCAGACAGTGGTTCTAACCCTGGCTGTAAGTTAGATTAACTGAAGCCCCATACAAGACCACTAAACTCAGAATCTCTGGAGATGAGGCCCAGCAACAGGTAGTTTTTAAAGTTGCTCAGATGACTCCAATGTCCAGCTGGTTGAGAACTGGGAGCCTCTAGGGACCCAGTTTGTAAACCACGGCGCTAGGTGAAGGCCGGCCCAGGTCCTCAGGCTGAGACTTACGGTGGGTGATAGGCCTCTCTTTTCATGTCCCATCTCCCATCCCCCAAACCCAAACTCCTGATAGCCAAAGGACCAAATACCAGGGTCTCTCAACCACACACTGCTGACGGTTCGGACACGCACGATAGCTCTTTGTCGTGGAGGACTTTCCCGGGCATTTTTGGATATTTCGCGGCGTCCCTGGTCTCTGCCTACTAGACGCCAGTAGCACATCCTCAAAACCCCCAATCAAAACAATCAAAAATGTCTCCAGATATATTGCCAAACGTCTCATCGCGTGCAAAATCCACCCACCCCCCCGGCTGAGAACCACTGGGCTACAAGAGGCTCCCGCGCTCCCTCTGCCCTCCCCAGTCGCAGACAGAGGCCAGGCAGAGGTCAAGGCCATTTGACAACAGGTTTAGTTGGGCCTCTGTGGGAGCCTTCACAGTATTAAATGGAAGGGTAGCATGCCAGCAGTCTGAGTGATGTGGTCTCACTCTAGGGGGAGGGACTTTTCCAGAACACTCATTCCCGGATTCCCAATCAGTCACAGGAGGGCCAAGAGGAGCTTCTGGGGCAGACAGCCCCCGCTTTCCGGGAACAGGCAGAAGGGGGTGTGGGAGTGGGAGTGTGTATGGAGGGGATTCTTTCCTTCTGTAGATATTTTCCTGGCACGGTGACTGCCTCTGTCTGATTGGTTGAGGACTGGAGGGGAGGAACTTTCCAGCTGTGGGTGCCTGGGTCCCTGGACGCCATCTGACGCTGGGATTGTGGGGATGTCTGGGTATCAGGGTCTGGAAGACTGAACCGTTGGGGCTGGAACTAAGGGTCTGGTTGCCCCCCTCCCCCCCACCCCGCCCCACGAGAGAAGTGGAAGTTGTGGGCACATGCTCCTTAGAACTGGAGGCTAAGATGTGTCCTCGTCTTCACAAGTCACTTTTTGCTTGGAGGTGGCTGTACCTGAGGGAAGACAGAGGGTGGGAGTCCAGGGAAGGGAAGGGGAGGGGGCTGGGAGGGAAAGAGGAAGGATGGGGGGTGGGGAAGGGTACTGATGGGTCAGAGGTAGTGAGGCTGTTTCTGGCCCTTATCCCCCAACTCACTCCACCGCGAAGCTCAGAATACCCAGGAGGAGGGCGGCTCCGGAGACAAAGAGCAGCAGAATCCTGGCTTCCCAAAGATCGTGACTTCCTGCTGGGACCCCAGCAGGCAGTGAATGATCCCGGGGACCACACCCATCGATGCTGGGGTAGCCTAACAGCTCAGAGATCTGGGCGGGGTGAGGCAGGGGTGGGGAGTAAGGACCTGGGAAGCAGCGCTTTCGGGGCCAGCAGTACACCTCGAAGCCCTGGCAGGTGGAGCAGTTGTACAGGATGGTGCTGCCCCCTGCAGGAGACAGTAGGACCAGCTCTGGGGCGGGAAGCTTCGCTGAACCCTGCGAGAGTCCCACACTTCCTCCCAAACTGCAGGCTCTCCTCAGGTCCCCCGAGGCCCCTGGCCCTTGCTACCCCTTCCCTTTCCTACTCACGGCAGGCGGGAGCGCAGAGAGCTGAAATGAAAGACAAGGAGGATGGGGGCGGATGAGCTCAGCCACACCCTCCTTTGCCTGAGGACCTAGGCACCCCTTGATCCCTCCCCGCATCAGTACCTTCCCTGCTGTATTCTGGGAGCTTGGTCTTTTGAAGCCATTTCCAATATGAAAGGAGTGAGGAGAGAGACCCTTCGATCTCTGGGGAGGCAGAGAGCAGCTTTAGTGCCCGGGGTCTCAGCAGCGCCGGTTCACCTCCACACCTTCACCCAGCGCCTCCCCATCACGCCCTCCTGTCTCCACCCACCCACCACCCTTCCCTGCCTCCCCAGCCCCCTCCTCCCAACCCCCTCCTTGGTGCCATCCAAGCCCCTGCGTTGTACCTCCCCCTCGGCCTCACCCATGACCCTCAGGACTCTGTGAGTCTTCTCTGTGACTTTTTTCAAGGATGCATCATCTGTGGAGATGGATAAGGACCGGGCGAGATTCCCTCATTGGCCCAGAAGGAGGTTCTGGGGCCTTTCCTGACTTTCCCAGGGTCTGAAGAAGCTCTCCCAGAGGGAGAGGCCAGTGTGTCCAGAGAGGCCAGTGGACTGAGAAGATGGCTGAGAGGCACAGCTGGGAGGCCACATGCAGCCCCCTTAGGGCACAGGGGTGACTGTTGCTGAGCCCATCCCTGGATGTCTGATCTTACCTAAGGCAAAGGCCGAGAAGTTCCAGGAGACTTCACAGTCCTTCCACTGGGCCTCCATCTGGCTGCAAAGCTGAGCCAGGCGGCCCGACAAGTCACGGTCTGGGAAGCGGCAGAAGACACAGGCCTGGGCGGCTGCCAGGAAGATCCCACCTAGTGCCAGCATCCACATGAGGCCCGCTGCAGGTTCTGGAGCGGGGGCTGGCCCCACCCAGGCTGGGAAGGCCTTGGAATGCTCTGTGATCCTGGTTCCAGTCCTTTGCCTGGAGGTTCTAGAGTGTTCCAGAACAGTTGGAGTCTCTAGAACATTCCAGAACAGTGCCACTGCTCCATCCCTGACTGACTGGGGTAAACCTGGGGCCCAAGGAACTGGGGCCAGAAGAAGAAACCTCTAGTGGGACATGGACAGAGAAAGCAGGTCTTCTGCTGTACTCCCAATCTAGCCCTCAGCAGCCTTTACGAGTTTGTGGTTCCAAGAGAAACTTTATTTTTCTTCTTGTAAATCATGACCAGTGATAAATAATAAGTGACTCCCCCAGTGAAGAAGTTGTTTGTGAGTATCCCATCCCTTTCCATATCCTCCCCCACTCTCTCAAACTCTTCTGTTCATCTCCTCTCTGCCCTGGGCAGCCTTGGGCCTTCCCCAGCTATCTCCTAGCAACAGGCTCATTGTTGCCTTAGTAACCGAGAGCTCTATACAGGCCTCCAAGGCCCAGCTAAGCCCAGTGACTTCTCTTACTTCTCACCAGAAGATCCTAGTGACTCAAAGCCCAGCAGGCCCCTCCTGCCTACGTGGTGATGTGAAGCACATGTACACACACACACCTTGGGATTAACCTAATTCTCAGTCTACTCACACCCATACCGCGGACACACCTGGTGCCAAAATAGTTTCTGAGCAACCCCAAACAGGCCTGGACACGCAGAGACCACAGAAAAGCCAGCACACAGACACCACCTCCAGCGACATGGATGGGAGCCAGGATGCCAGGGACCCATGCATCAGTCAGACTCACTGGCTAACAGGCACGTTCACATGAAGGAAGGAAGGCGAGGACGCAAGGAGATGCCCCGCTCCTCCCCATGGCCAGCCCCACCATCAATATGGGATCCTTTAAAACACTTGGATCTCCAGAGGGATGCTCCAGCCCCATAGTTAATGGGGATTCTCCTAGCTCCCTTGTGCCAAGCTAGGATGGGGTGTAGCCCTTCTGTCTCCCTCAGTGGTGGCTTGGAACACAGCAAAGAATCTCCCTTCCCGTGTTTCAGAGTGTTCTGACCTATCATTGGTCAGGCCAGGCCAGGCCACCAGCTCCAGGAGAAGTCACAGTCCAGAAGACCACATTAGAGCAATCTAAAGTCTCTCATTTCCCCCAAACCTCACTGTGCCTCCACGGTTCTGCTAAGCCTAGCCTGGGCAGAGAAGCATCCCCACTTTTCCAGACCCTGGATACTAAGCTCCAAGCAAGGAAACACCGAAGGTCCCCAGGCTCAGGCGAGGACCAGCCACGGAAGCTTCCCCACCCCTCCCAGGATTAGCACCAGTCCAGACCCTCTGGTGTCATGAGCCCTTGGGCTCTCTCCGGTTTGGGGAATTCCTGCCCACATCTGGGCTCCAGTCAGGTGCAACGGCGCCCCTGACTCTCACAGCTCCAGGAGCAGAGCTAGGAAGAGGCTCAGGAGAGACTTCACCCTCTTTACTGACCCATTCTTTCTAACCCCCCCCTCGCCCACACAGTCAAACTGAAGGCAGCATTCCTAGTTCTCAGTTCCTAGTGCCGGACAAAGCGCAGAGATCGGGAGTTGAGCAGGTCTTCGGGGTCAGGGAAGACGGAGTCGAGACGGAAGCCATGTTCCAGGGCCACCCGCAGCACCTCCTCCAGGAAGCCCGGAGTGCCCACCACCTCCCGTCGCTCTCCTGGCCCCCCAGTCCACAGCGGCTGCAGGCCCAGTCTCCTGTACTCCACTTCGGGGAGCTCTGCAGGGCAGGGGGCCCATTCCAGATGAAAGTGTGGGCCTCCCTCCGCCCTGTCCTCATTGGCCACACCAAATCGGGCACGCATGGCACCCAGACACTCAGGGTCGGTGCAGAAGAGGTTGGCCCGGAAGGTGTCCACCTGGACAGAGCTCAGCTCATAGTGGTGTGGGCCCCGACGAGCAGAGAAGTGCACCAGGCGGGGGCTGCTATCTACATCTGCGTGGAGCAGGGCGGCTGTGGGTGCCGGGGTCCCCTGAGAGGCCTCCAGTTCCCGCAGGGCATCCAGGAGGGGCCGGATCTGGTAAAAGTCAGCCTCTGCCCTGAGAAGCGCTGTCTCCCCATATCCACAGGGCAGGTCCAGGCGGCCCAGCCGTAGGAAATTGAGGATGTGCCGGAAGGCCTTGCCATCTCGGTCGATAAAGTAGTGGCCGCCTCCCTGGGGATTGAGGTTGGGGGTCATGGGAGTACCAGCCCTAAACATGGCCCCCAGCATGGAGTCTGGGAATCGAGTCAGGGTCTCCAAAGTAGTGGAATATAGCGTGCCCCCGACATTCAGGGTCACGGGGCCCCCAAAGGAGGGGGGCGAGGAGGGCACAGGAGGAGGAGAAATTTTGAGGAGTATCGAAGACACCGAAAGAGAAGAAAAGGCAGAACTTCCTGGATGTGTGCAGAATTGGGTCGTAAGGTTCAGACTGTCTCTGGGTCGGAGGCTCAGGTTGGAGTACAAGGCAGCAAGATTGGGGGCTCACCCCAGCTACCTGGGTGGTGGAGGATGGTTTCCGGGCACAGAAACGCCGGAAAGGTTGAGACAACGGATGAAACGAGCAGAGGGAAGTCAGAGAGGGACGGGAGATTTAGGTCCACACGCATCCGATTCTGGGTGGTCGGCGATTCCTTTCTGTGGTCTTCAGACAGTGGGTTTCCGCAATCCAACCAGCAGGTGACGGTGGCGAGCACAAGGCCGACTCTGAAGGGACCAGCTTCTCGGGCAGACCGCTGTCACCGTGGGCGAGTCCACGCAGGGCTCCGGGGGCCAGTCAGAGGCCTGGCCTGGCCTGGCTCCGGCGCTGGTCCCAGGAGAAGGAGGCGAGGCTGACCGGAGCCGATGGCGGAGGTGCCTCTGTATCGGCTGGGGAGCGAAGATACACGCTCAATCCGAGCTGGGAGGGTCCTAGGACTCCTATGGAAGCAGCCGGGAGTCTCGGGACCGGGCGCCGCCGCCTTCTCCGGGTTTCGCCGCAGCCGCTTAAGTACTCTCCGCCCCAAGGAGGTGGCCTAAGGGCAGCGGCCGGGGGCCCTTTAAGAGGCAGCCCCGCCCCCTGGGCGCCCCGCCCCCGCCCGGAGCGCGCGGCTCCGGTGGTGGTGGAAGCGGAGTGGCGAACTGGAGAGACGGGGCTGACGGGCTGGACTGGAGGACGCTAGCGCGGGTGGGGTCCGGGGGGTGACTCAGGCGCGTCGTTAAGTATGTGGCCGTGACGGCCCCGCCGGCCCCTAGGTGTGCCCGACCTCACGTCTGCAACTCGGCGGGGGCCGGCGTCTCCTATCTGGCAGCTAAAAAAACTGAGGCCCAGCCGTCGGGGGTTTTGGATTAGTTCCTTTTTAGTCGCTCCCGCAGGGAATTCCCGAGGGGGCGGGTGCTGAGTTGCCGCATTCCAGGGATGCTTCCGGGCTGGGGTGGCCCGAGCCAGCCTCTCCATCCCGGTCCTATGCCAGCACCCCCCATCCCCCCCAGAGAAGGCTGGACCCAGCCCACACAGGCGGCCTCTGCCGGGCCTGACGGGTCTGACCACGTCTCCTGAGCCCGCCAGCCCCGCCTCAGAGCCGCCCGGCACTCGGGCCGAGGCCGAAGCTCCCAGTTCACTCCCCGGGAGTCGCCCCTCGAGTGACTCCAGTTCGCAAACTCCCAATCGCTCCTGCACCCCAGAAGCCTCAGTGTCCTACACCTCACCCGCCCGACGGGGATGCTCAATAAATGAACTTTGAAGAGCAAAGCACAAAGGCTTTAATAGAAAGGGGAGGGCGGTGGGAAGGGCAGGGATGGGGGGTGCGGGCCCTCGAAGGCCTGGGATCAAAGCGTGTGTAGGTCATGGCTACGCCGGCTCAGCTTCTCCGGGTTGTCGGACGCCATGAGGGAGAAGTCGCGGAAGATATCGAGATACGTCTCGTCTCCTGAGGGGAGGGAGGAAGGGCTGGGATGCCGGGTGGCTGGGCCCTAGCACGGAAGAGTACAATAGGGACAGCCCGGCCTGGTAAGAGCACGCGCTTCCAGCGTGGGTGGAAGGGACATCTGCACCGTCAGGGCGGCGCCCTCGCCTATTCTTTGCTCTGTTTCAAGGACCCGGTGCGTAGGATGGGCCCAATACATATTTGTTGAATAAATGATGTAATTAATCAATGAAGCTGGGCACAGGGGGTTGGGGACGGGTCACCAGCGGCCAGAAGCCCAGAATTACAATGTTGTGTGGGGAAAGAGGGGGGTGGGGGGTACTTTACCAGCCTGGCCCTGGGCCGCATCGACCTCCCTCATCTTTGCCAATCGCAGCCTGAAGGGGAGGGAATTAAGGAATGAATGACATTCTCCTCACTCCCCCCGCCCCAACTCCCATCCTTTGAGCTGGGCTGTTTCATTCACCTGTTTCCCCAGGGTCTAGTGCTTTAAAGACGCCAGACAACAATGTTAATGAATGATGCCTCTCTCAGAATAAACTCACCTTCCTCGGACCCTGCCCTCCCCCCTTCCTACTCCAAGCCTCAGTCAACACTTGGAGCATCCTTTCAACGTCTGGTCCAGGAGCTGGCCCCTCCCCTCCCCAGGCCCCGCCTAGCACTCAGGGGTCTCGGTGTTAGCCCCGCCCAAGTGGATAGTGCAAGCGCTAGCCCCGCCTCTTCAGGCATCCTCACAGAGTGACGATGTCAGCGTTGGCTGTTTCCACGGCGATGGTCAGGGGGTCTCTGCCTTCAGAGTCTCGGGCTCCCAGATCGGCCCCCCGTTTCAGGAATAGGCAGGCCAGCCTGGACAGGACAGCCAAGTTCAGCCGGCCCCTCACCCTGCCTGGAGCCTTCCTCCTCAAGGTCATTATCCCTGCCGCCCCTACCCCGTGTGGCCAAGAATGGTTGCGTGGTGGAGCGGGCCTCGGCCGTGGCTGTCCACTTGGTTCACGTTTGCCCCGTTCTGGAGGAGGAACTCACAGGCCAGAAGAGAATTCTGCGTGGAGAAGTAGAGAATGGGGATAAAGGGTGGCATCTTTTGAGGCAAATTTAAAGATATTTTAGAGTGGGGTCAGTTCCGAGGGTGGGTATGGAATGGCAGGCTCTGCTCCGGCTCTTTACATGTATTCATACATTAAATCCATAGTACAACCTAATGAGGTATGTTATCCCTATTTTACAGATGAGGAAACTGAGGTACACGAAGGTTCATAATTGTAAGTGGTGAGGGTCTGGGTTCAAACCCAAGTTTGTCTGCCTCCAAATCTCACACTCTTGGCAACCAGGCTCTATTGGTTATCACTCCCTATGAGGTGGGAGAGGCTAAGAGCTGGGACCAAAGTCCGGAGTAGGGGAGGAGAGGAGGAGCCTAAGGGTGGGGTGGGGTGGGGAGGTCGGCAAGACTCACAGCAGCTGTGGCCTGGATCAGCGGTGTGGCATTCTCCTGACCCCCGTGGACCCAGTTGACATCGGCTCCATGGGCGAGGGCATCAGCCATGGTGGGAAGGGATGGAGGATGCCCAGCAGCTCGAAAGAGCAGGGCCCCAGGGTGCAGGCTGCCCAGGTCCTCAGAGGGTGGCTCTGTTAGGGGGAACCAGCTGTGAATCTGGGAAGAAAACCCTCAGCACAGTCCCCTGATGCTGTAATGGGATAGTTCACTTCTCAACTGTGGGGAGGCCTTCAAGACTGGGGATTGTGGTGGGAGGTGATGGTGGGTGTGAGTGGGTGTGGGTAGGTCCCCTAGGGCATATGGGATAGATGGCAGTGTTCACCTCTTCCTGTCCAACCACCCTGACTGGCTGGGATGTCAGGGGTGAGCTGACATGGTGACGGTCAGCCTCAGCTCTCTTGGCTCCCTCGGTTCCAGCCAAACTCACACCCTCCTCCACAGGCCTCTGGAAACCCTAACTCATTCTCCTGACTTTTCTCATGCTGGTGACACCCTCACATAGCCCTCCTGGCTTCCTCCCAGCCCCACGGTCCTTCCCACCTTTCACCGTAATCCCCGAAACTCTTGCCTCGAAAAACCAGTGCCAGTGGGCTGTGGCCCCCCATAACAGGCTCGAGGAGAAGACGTGGGCCCCAGACTCTGTGCCTCCCCACCAGGCTTGGCACCATGCTGAGCACACGGCAGGCGCTCAACAAATGCCCAGCCAACCCTATACCTGGCTTGGGTCTGAAGCTCCCAGGCTGGGGCCTGATGGTGCCCGGCTTTGGGGGCACAGGAGGCTGCCCCCTCGGGGGCCCCCGGCCACCTCTTCGCCCACGAACCTCGGGAAGCTTGGTCAGGAACTTCTTCTCCACGTATTTGGCGTGAATCCAGGCCTCCTTCTCTTGCCTGGTGGGGGAGGGTTGTGGGAGAAGAAGGCGACAGTCTTCCCTCCTCCCATCCCAGGCTCTCCTCCCTCCCTGCCCATAAGGAGGGCAGCCCCAGTCCCTCCACCCCAGCCTCACCGGGAGCAGCTGGGCCCTGGCTTCTTCACGGCCATGGCCTCCACACGGGCCTCATAGATCTGATTCATGACGACATTCCCCAGCTCACACATGAGCTTCAGGCGGCCCAGGCGGAGGCAGAGACAGACGGGTAGGGTGCAGGTGAGTGTCTGAGCCCTCAGGGCTCTGCAGCCCTGCCCTCACCGCACCCCACACTCTCACAGCACCCCAAGTCACCTTCACGAGTTCCGGCTCCCATGAGTCAAGGGTCAGGGACCGGACTTTGGAGAAATGAACTCCAAGGCTCCTGGAGGGCAGAGGGGAGGTCAGGCCCTCTGTGGGGGAAGCAGCCGGGGGAGGTGCTGCTGCTCCTGGAAAGACTTGGGGGCAAGGTCCAGCGTGGGGGTCCCGTGCAGAGGCACTGGGCCAGGAGGCAGCAGGGCAGCCAGGGCCATGCAGCCTTGACCTGTATCTGGCAGGATCCCACCCGTTCACCATTCCTTCTTCTCTCTTCTTCTCATCCTCTCCAGCCACCTCCCCTCTCTCCACGCACTCTGGCCAGGACAACTCTTTCCACGCCATTCCCCCTCCCCGCTTCCACCAGAATGATGGGACGCATAGACTTGCTAAGGCCTCACGACATCTGACACCTCTCTCTGCTTTTCGTCAGCTCCCCCGCCCTCAGCAGCCCTGACCCCGCACCTCATCCAGTCAAGCCACTCAACCCCCCTGGGTGTCCCCCTACCCAGGCCAGACCAGGACACTGAGGGGCTGGGCCCACCTGGGTCCACCCTGTGCCCCATAGGATTGGCCCAGGCCTGTGCCCAGCGACAGACAGCATCTGAGAGGAAGCCCAGGCAGGGCGGGAAGGGAGGGAGGAGCCCCTGTGCTGGGCTCCAGCTTGCCTCCATCCCACTCCACTGCTGCCAGAAAGAGCAGGGGCCCGCGCTTGGGACCTTGGGGAGTGACCTGTGGATGCCGGAGCACTGAATGCAGAGGGTGACGCCCAGGTTGATGCTGGCCCACTCAGGGGCCGGCTCCCGGCAGTCACAGCACTGGGCGTTGCCGTCCACGCTCTGCACCTGGGCTGCCACATGCCCGACTCCACCAGAATCCCTTCCCCTGCTCATCCCGCCAGAGCCCAGGGTGGCGGCGGAGCCCATGGCCAGGTGTCCTGAGCCCTGGGGGAGACAGGGGAAGAAAGAGTGGCTCTGAGGTCTAGGGGAAGCGATGTCCCATCTCCCTGGGCAGTCTGGCCCTGCACCCCCATGTTAAGGTACCTGGCCTGGACCCCGGGGGCTGTCATCAAGGCGAGCCTGGCTGAAGGCTGTAGCGATGCTGCTCTGCACAGCACTGACCCACAGCTGCAGGAGGCGCTCTGAGTCAGCCTGCAGGAGGCAGGACCTGGGCAGGGGGGCAGCCGGAGGGCAGGGAGGGGTCTGAGGCCTGGGGAGCCGAGTGGCAGGACAGGCAGGCTGACATTCAGCTAGTATTCAGCTGGTACCACTCATATTGAAATACCTCTGCACTAGTTGGTAATATCCTTCCAGATATCCCCCTTCACCCTAGACCCTCCCCTAGCCTGCCCCTCAATTGAGCCACCAAAGGGCTAATGCCTGCGGCTGCATCAGGGGACTCCAAGATCCTGCTCCAGAGGTGCCTTTGTGATTGGCCCTGCCTTTCCAGTTGGTAAAATTGAGATATACGGGCGTCACCCCTGGGCACTGCACTCACTTGCTGGGGGACACCACCTCAAAGCAGAACCGCCTTTCTGAGTCAGGACAGAGCTTCACTGTGCAGAGACGAAGGTCATCCACCACCACAGTCACAGGGTCCTGACAGGGAAAGGAGATCGGGGGGCAGGCGTCCAGGCAGCCACAGCAGGGCTGAGTCCTCCTGGGCCCGGGCACCCAGGACCTGGGCCTACTCACCTTGTGCTTCTTCTGATAAACCAGTTGGTTGCTCTGAATAGTAAACCAGCGTCTGGAAGAGGCAGAAGTAGGGTTAATGACATGGGCGGCATTGGAATGCGGCTCGGGACACAGACAGGAGAGAGGCTGTGCTCTTAGTCCCATAAGGATCTTGCTGAGAGGAGAGAGACTGGGCTGCCCATCCCATGAGATGTTCCAGAGGAGGGTGACAGAGGTGCAGCCAGGGACAGCTAAGGGGTGCTATTCACATCCCGAGTACCCCAGATTTGCTAACATTTATGAAGACAACTTTCCAGCAGATGGCAGTAAAATGCATTGTCTAATAAATCTATTGCTACAATGTTTTGGCAAGTAGAAGTATCTTGGAGAGAATTCCCTGGCAGTCCAGTGGTTAGGACTCTGCACTTTCACTGCCGAGGACCCGGGTTCGATCCCCAGTCAGGGAACCAAGATCCTGCAAGCCATGAAGTGTGGCCCCCCCCAAATTTTTAATTTAAAATTAAAATTAAAAAAAAAAAGTAGCTTGGAGAAGGGGCTCTCTCTTCTAATTTGCGCAAAGATCCCATATGGGCTGGCAGTGGCCCTGGAAGGGGAAGGGGTCGAGTCAGAGCAGATCACCACCCTGCTCCGCACCCTGCGATGGCTCCCCACTTCCCTCAGAGTAGAGCCAACAAGGCCCTGTCGTGATTCACGTCCTCATTAGCTCCACCTGCATCTCCTACCACTTCCTCTTCCCTCCCTCTGTCCACACCCTGGGCCTCCTCTCTGTTCCTCAAACCTTCCAGGTTCCTCAGGGCCTTGGTGCTTGCTCCTCCTTCTGCCTAGAACATTTTCTCCCAGATATCCTTCCCGTCTTCACTCAGAAGTCATCTTTTCATGAGGCCTTTGCTGACCACCCTATTTATTTATTTTTATCATTATTATTATTTTTTGGCCACAGAGCTTGCGGGATTCTCAGTTCCCTGCCCAGCGACTGAACCCGGGCCACGGCACAAACGCCCGGAATCCTAACCACTAGGCCACCAGGGAACTCCCTGCCCACCCTATTTAAAATTGCAACTCCTCCCCAGCTCTCCACATTGCTTGCTTTATTATTTTTCACCTATGGTACTCTTACCTTCTAAGAGATAATTTACTTAATTATTACGTTCTTGTCTGTCTTTGCTGACGGAATGTAAACTCTCTGAAGGCAGGGGGTTTGTCTGTTTTTCCTGGCTGTAGTTAGCACACTCAAAAAAATTTAACCTGATGGGTTTGGCCGATTGGGGTGTCTGCTCCTCACCTGCTCCAGGTTTTAAATGCATTGCTGGCCCGTTTGAAGAGGTGCCCTTCCATGACCAGGCCACCAGGCCCCTCCTTTAGGCTTGGCTCTGGCTCTTCCCTACCCAGCTCCTGGGGGCACAAAAGGGTCAAAGGGCAACTGAAGTGTGCAGAGACCAAGGCCCCAGGCCCATCTGCTTCCTGCCCGCAGCCCAGCCCTCACCTTCTGTTTCAGCAGCACGTGTCTTTGCTCCATGTCCCTCTTCTCTCGAGCCGAATTCAAGACCAGCCGGTGTAACTGAGCACAGGAGGGGCATCTCAGATGGCCCAGCCTCCCAAAACAAGGCCAGGAGAGTCATCTCAGAGCCCCTACCCTCCCTCTTCCACCTGCCTGCGCCCTGGGTCTCTACCTGGCCACCCAGCTCCTTGCGATACTGGGCCAGCTGGCTCAGCTCCTCGTGGCCCTGCTGGAAATGGGTGGCCTGGGCCTCCACCAGACGCAGCACCTGGGGGACAAGGTGGGTAGGGGGCAGACCCCTCTCTTTTCCTCTCCCTCCTGCTCCCATCAGCAGGCTCCTCCCCTCCCTGCCCTCGCGCCCACGGCAACTCACAAACTCCATGATGTCAAACTTCCTCTTGTCCTCAATCACATTGATCTGAGAACCCAAAAGACCTCAGATCAGCCTTGAAAACACAGACGCATGACCCACCCACCCCCCAACCCCCCACTGCACACCAGTGACTCTCCAGCCTCGAGGTGACTGGGGTCCTGGCACCCCAAGAAGGCAGGTTGGGGCAGGCACCTGCAGGGCATAATCCAGGGCCCGTCCCCGGTACCCGGCTCGAGCAACCTTCAGAGCAGCTCCGGCCTCTTCTGCCTCCTGGGCCCGGCGCCTGGGGACCTCTGCGTTGTGGGTCAGAGCAGCCTCCAGGCTCTCAGCCCCCCGCCAGAAATCCCGGCGAGCCTCTCGGAAGCCCCGGAGACCTCTGGGGGTGTGGGGATAACAGAAAATCACCGATACACCCTCCTGCCCCCAGCAGAGAAGTCCTTGAGATTCGCTCATAGCCTTGCAGCTAGCCTATGGACGGTCAGAACTCCAAGGGGATCCTTGGGATGGGGGCTAACAATAAGGCACCAGAAGCCCCCAATCTCACAACTCCTTCATTCAGGGAGGCCCCTGCGGCAATGGGAAGAGGGCTGGAGGACTGGTTTCCCTCCTAACTCACTCCTTGACCAGAGTTTGGATTTGCTGCTGCAGTGTGTGCTGGGTGGCATCTAGAAGCTCCTGAGGGAAGCAGAAATTGGCAGGTGACGGTCAGGACCACAGACGCCCTTGCTCCCCTCACCAGCCCTACCTACCCCCACTTACTGCATGGCTGTCCAGCTTGTGGCTCAGGCTCTGAGTGAATTTGTCCAGACACTCCTAGGCAAGAAGAGGCACAGAGAGAGTATCAGGCATGGGCGGTAGGGCCCTCCCATCCCTAGACCCAGCCTGCTCTGGCCTGGCACCCGCAGACCCCAGACCAACCCTCCCCTTCCACAGGATCTCTCCACATCCCAGACCCCACCCCAGCCTGGTTTGGACCCTCCACATACCGCCATCATGGGCTCTGGTGGACCCAGGTGGGCCAGGTCACAAATGCCAACAATGAAGGCCCGGCTGGCGGCAAGGTAGTGGCGCCCACTTTCCAGGAGGCCATTACCCAGCTTGAGGAGCTAGGAAGCAACAGAGCAACGGGGAGTCGTGCCACGCGCCACCAATACCCAGTGCCACCCCCGCTCCTGTCCCACTTCCTCTCCCCTTTCCCAGGGCTGTGCCCCTCCCTGCCCCTCCTCATCTACACTCCTCTGTGGCCCAGACCAGTTTCTAACACACACGTGGTGCTTTCTCATCTCTGTTTCTTTGCTCCCACTACTCCATGCCTGGAACAAAATTCCTCCCAGCCTGTCACCGAAGCCAGTGTCAGCTTCACCTCCAAAACGTCTCTCCTGCCCTGCTCCGTCTGCTTGGATCCAGAGTTCCCCAGAAATGCCATCCTCACGCTCTATCTGACACCCAGGATGAATGTTCTATCTGGTTGGTATTAAATTCTACAGTATTTACTGTCTACAGTTGTCCATTCTGTGCTTAGTAAACACTCCCTCATAAATATTAATCCATCAGCTAGGCCCAAGGGTCAGGGCAAAGATGGTGCTCCTAGGGCCCATTCTGTCTGGCCCTAATTACAAACAAGGAGGCTTGATAAACAAAGGGACAAGTGACTGGCCAGAGGAGGATCTCTGGGAGAGCAAGGTGTCCAGCCTTTTCCTTAACCACCTCACCTTCCTTCCCAAATACCTGAATAAGGAACTTTCATAAGATTGAACTAGTGACACACTGGTACATCCATACAATAGCATGGGGCAGCAAGGCAAAAGGAATGAGCTATTCATCTGTGAACTATTAATGAACTGCTGATCACTACTGATATGTCACAACTTGAATAAACTTCAGAGACATTATTCTGAGAGGAACAAAAAGGCCAGGCCAATCTTGAACGGTCACATACTATATGATTCTACCTAGATAACAATCTAGAAAGGACAGAAGCCTAGAGATAGAAAACAGATGAGTGGTTGTCATGGATGAGGAAGGGGCTGGGGAGGGGGGTTATCATTACAAAGAATGGCACAAAAGAGTTCCTTTGTGGCGATAAGAGTTTTTTTTTTTTTTTTTTTTTTTTTTTGCGGTACACGGGCCTCTCACTGCCGTGGCCTCTCCCATTGCAGAGCACAGGCTCCGGATGCGCAGGCTCAGCAGCCATGGCTCACGGGCCCAGCCTCTCCGCGGCATGTGGGATCTTGCCGGACCGGGGCACGAACCCGTGTCCCCTGCATCGGCAGATCTATACGTGTGATAAAGTGCCATTGAATTATACACAAAGATTTTTTTTTTAAGAGTATATGCAAAACAGGTAAAACCCAAGTAAAGTCTTTAGACAGTTCATTGTATCATGCCAACAGCAATTTCCTGGTATGGGAGTATACTACAGTTATGGAAGATGCTGTCATTGGGGGAAGTTGGGAGATAGGTATGTGGGATCTCTCTGTACTATTTTTGCAACTTCTTGTGACTCTGCAATTAACTAAAAATACAAAGTTTAACTTAAAAATATATGTATATATTCATAGGTAAACTGAATCACTTTGCTGTACAGCAGAAACTAACACAACACTGTAAATCAACTACATGTCAATTAAAAAATGCATATATTATTTGGTCACCTACTAACTTTCAGGACATGGTATAGGCACTGGGGATTGAGCAAAAACAAAATGTACAAGTTCCTCATGACACTTACATTCCAGTGGGGAAGAGTAGACAAGAAAAAAAATTGGCAAGCCTGACAGACACAGGCTAAGGTGACCCCTGATGATCCCACCCTTGCATAATCCTCACCCCTGAGTGTGGGTGAGTGAGACCTGTGATTTGCTTCTAATCAGTAGAATACGATATGGCAAGGGCGATGGGATGACACCCCCAAATGACAAAGGTGACAGATTCACTGCTGCGGTCACATTCTGACATAAACTGATGCCGTCTTGCCAGCACATGCAAGAGAGACTGCTGCTGGCACCGAAGAAGCAGGCTGCTATGAAGTAAACCGCCTACGGACAGGGCCCGGCGGCAGGGAACTGTGGGTGGCCTCTAGGAGATGAGCGCCTCCATCCGGCAACAGCAAGGACCTGAATTCTGCCAACAATCACATGAGCTCAGAAGAAAACCCTCAGCTACGGATGAGGCCACAGCCTCTGTCAACACCTCGGCTGCAGCCTGTGAGACCCTGAGCGGAGCAGTCAAGCTGTGCTCGACTCCTGACCCACAAAACCTATGATAACACCTGTGCGTTGTTTTAAGTCACCGAGTTTGTAATAATTTGTTACACAATAATAGAAAACTAATACTGCGAGTAAACATAAAACGTGTCAGATTGAGATAAAGGCTGTAAAGAAAAAAAAAAGCCAAATAAGGGAGGTGGGAGTGTGCCGTTTTTATAAAGAATATCTAGGAAGGCCTTACTGTGTGTGTTCAAGTGTTTTACTGGTTTGTTTTCCGTGGCTAGTCTGTGAGCCCCCTGAGGGCAGAAACAGCCTGCTTCTCCCTGAGGCGCCCACGGCTCGCATAATGCAGGTCTCAAGAACCGACCAAGTAAGCCCACAGGTGCTCTTGTTTTCCAAGACTCTGAGCCCCTTCAGGGCACAGAACCACTTTTTGGCTCCTCTGTAGCCCCAAACATCTACCCCACCTGGTTAGCATTCGGTAATCCCCGGAACTCATTCTTGGTCTCTAGTTTTCTCCCTGGCCTCACCCCTCTCATCTTAATCCCACCCCGGGTCACCTCTCTCCACGTCAGGATCACCTTTTCCAGCCGGGTCTCCAATTCCGACACTTCGGCTTCCACCAGCTCGATAGAGGCTCTGGGAAAGTAGGGATGGGGTCACAGGAACAGAGCTTGGGTCCATCTGGTCTGTCCACCTCGGCAGGGCCGGGGGTCGGGGTTAGGGGGTGAAGGGTACAGACGGAAAAGGCTGATGGGTTAAGAACTGCCCACCCACCCTCTCTGGCTCGCTCACTCTGCACACTGTGGGAGCTACTACAGCCCAGGCCAGAGCAGGAAGGGTAGAAAGAGGGTGGATGTGGCGAGGGCAGGAAGTTGCTAACCACCCAGTGCAGGTGCTGGGGGAGGGGCAGGGGTCCAGAGAGAGGGAGGAGGGAATGCCAGCTCTGGGAGTGAGAGAGGCTGGAGGGGCCCCCTTCACACATGCAGTGGGTGGCGAGCATCAGAGCACGAGATTCGATAGCAGAGGTACTGCTTTGGCCCATAAGCTGGATTTGTCCCTTTGAGACTTACTCCCTGGAAAGACATCCTCCGACTTGGGGAAGGTGTGCGTGTGTATTAGGGGGTATTGGACCTCCCTGCCTCTGCCTGCCCTCCTCCCCCGCCCCTGGAGACCTGTGCACACTTACCGGAAACGGGGTGAGTCCTTAAGGCACTCCTCAAAATCTAGCTTGACCGTCATCTCAGCTTGACTGCTCCGGGGCCAGTGGGCCCTGGGGCCTGGAGGGTGGGGATGCAGGTGTCGGTACTCCCTGCCCCGGGGGGAGGTGGAGTGCTGATGAGGAAGAAGGAGAGGATCCTCTCCTGGGTAGAGCCTGGGGGGCGCGATTCTTTCCCTAAGTGGAAGCGGTGTCCTAAGAGGAGCTCTCACCCCACACTTCCAGGCAATGCTGGGAGGGGTAGAGGCGGGGCCTGGGCGGTGGAGAAAGGCCCTGAGATCAGAGAAGCCACAGCCCCGCCCTCAGAGCCTATCTGCAGTCATCTTCCTACCGGGACCCTGGTCTCTGCTTCAGTCTCCTTCAGTGGTTGAGTTGTGGGGGCCTGAGACATACAGGTTCAAATCCTGATTGCGTGACCCTGGGCAAAGCTCTCTGATTCCTCAGTTTCCTCATCTGAAAGATGGGCATGATAATTCCTACGTCCAGGGTGTGTAAGAATTAAAGGTGATACTGGTGTGTGGCTGACTGAATCACACCAATCATTGTCAGACGGCTGCAGTGGGGTCTTCTTGGACTCCTGGGGGCCTGTTGAGTCCAGTCCCCCAGACCACTCCAAGCTTTCTTCTCTGCTCTGCTTGCCTGTGGTTTCCTGTGTGTGAACTTCCCTTTCTGCCCCCCACTCCTCAATGACAGCTCAGGCCCAGCCTGGACCCCCAATACCCAGACTCCTGCTTTTCTTCTCTTTATTGTCTACCCCTACCAAGGGTGTGAAGGCGGGGACAGGTTGGCCCCCACCCCATCCCCAGCTGGCTACAGTTTCCATCGTCTGGTTTCCTCCTCCTGAGTCCACTGGAGCTGCAGGGTTTCATCTGGAGAGAGGAGGGACTGGGTTAGTGGCTTTCTTGCAGCAGGCAAAAGATCTGGCCCATGTGACCCCCTGACTCCCTAGAACCTACCCACTCAGCCCCTCTCCCTCCCTGGCCAGCCCCTTGCCCCTGCTCAGGCTCACATCTGTGCTGGTTTTGGTTTGAGGAGTTTGGGTGGCTTCCAGGTTCCCTCTCTGAGCCTTCGGTGCTTTGCCAGTTCAGCCCCTTGGATACCAGCCACTGACACCAGCCAGACATTGCTCGGGACCCACTGTCTTTGGAGAACGGGGCAGTACCTGGAGCAGGGTAGGTGGCAGAGAGGAATCAGGAAGGAGGCATAGGGGCAGCGGTGGTGCTAAGCTGGCAGGAGGTCCCGATCCCTCTGCGCCTCCCTGGGTCCCTCCATACAATCCACGTTGCACACAATGATGTTGAGGGCCTCTCTCATCACCTGCTGCTGACCTACTGGCCTGAGGGGAATGGGGGTTGGGGGGATGGGAGCTTGCCAAGAGCCAGGCCTGGTGAGATAGTGGCCTGGTGCCCTCACCAGGCTTCGATGACATCATTGTCACCTTCAGGGAACTCTCGGTGGCCTTGTAATCCTGCGAGGGGCTTCCAGTATGGTCCAGCAGACGGACCTCAGTGCTTATGGGATTCTCAATCACGCAATTCAAGCTTGTGGAGCCTGGAAGCATCACAGGATCAGGGTTGGGGCACCCATCAGTCTGTTGGTTCTCGGCCACCGCCCCGCTCCCAGGCTGACCCAGCCCAGCTCTCACTGGTCTGCTGCTCATCTTCTGTGTCCTCCTCAAGTTCAGGGTGGGGAGAGCACCTCAGATATCTTCGTTTGCTATAATACTCCTTGCGTCGCAGATCAATTTCATTCTCCAACACGACGGTGGTGGATGAAGCTGGGGACTGATTTCTTAAGGCAGGGGAAGCTGAGGAGTCATCCAAATCAATCTGAGTCATGTGGCCACCTAGCGAATACAGGCCACCAGCTCCACTGTGACCCCCAAGCCCCGGGGAGAAGCTCAAGCCCCAGGTTCTCATCTCACTTCTATCACCCCCCACCCCCCGTTTTTAGAAAAACGTCAGTGACTTTTCCACCGGCCACGGTTCGCTTGGGCTTTCTGTTCCTCCTCCCCAGCCAGCTTTCCTTGGGGGCTATCCTGATGAGAACCCCACTCCAGCTGCCCTCTGTCTTCCCTGGGGTCACCTTCCAGCATGACCTCCCTGTCAGCCAGCAGGGCCCTGAGGAAGACAGGCTATGGTGGAGAAGGTTCTGGACTACAATTACCTTGGGTCCCTGGGGCCCCACCATAGCTAACCTTTGACTTCTAGGATGTGGTTCCTGGCCACCAGGCCAAGCTCATCTTTGACTCCTCTGGTCAGTCCTCTTGCCCCGCCTCTCTCCACAGGCCTGGGCTCTGAGGCCAGCATCACACCTCGACTGCCATTGCTCATACTGACACTGCCCACACTGCTGTTCTTGTTATTATCCAAGGGCAGCTTTTTCGGAGGCTTGAGGAACTTTCCTTCATTGTAGTGTGCCTTGCGGCGCTTTTCAAAATCACTGGATTCTGTGGGCCAGCGTCAGAGCTTGGCTTTCCTGCCAGGCTCTCGCTGAAGGCTCACGCCACCCACTTTCCACTCAATCCCCACCCCACATCTTACGTGTCTTGGAAAAGTTGTCTGAAGACCCTGAGCTTCTGTTATCACTGTACAGGAAGACCTTGGGGCAGAAATTGTCCATTGTTGCAAACCTGAAGGGGAGGGAAGCCAGTTGGGGGCACGGAAGGGAGAGAACAATGGGAGCAGGTGGTAGATGGGGCCAAGCTGGCTGACTCCCCCACTTTGTTTTTGTTTTTGTTTCTTGCGGTACGTGGGCCTCTCACTGTTGTGGCCTCTCCCGTTGCGGAGCACAGGCTCCGGACGTGCAGGCTCAGCGGCCATGGCTCACGGGCCCAGCCGCTCCGCAGCATGTGGGATCCTCCCGGACCGGGGCACGAACCCGTGTTCCCTGCATCGGCAGGCGGACTCTCACCTCTCTGCTAGCTCCTCAGGAGTCATTGTGTGAGAGGTCCCCGCGAGCAGGTCTTCGTCGCTGTCCTGCAGCCTGCACAGGAGGGAGGAAGCAGTGCCTCAGAAGGGGATAGCAGGCAGTCCCCCACTCCTTTGAGTAGGGAAGAGAGTCTGGGCTGAAGGGCTAGGGCTGAGGGCTCAGCACCTGTGGTTGGGAGTGCGGGGCTCATCCACCTTCATAAATCCATAGTCCTTGTCAGCAGGGTGGTAGGTCGCCAGAATATTCATTTCATCCCAGCGCTGACACTTTTTCCTTCGGGTGAGGGAAGGACACAGAAAAGGGGGAGGAAACCTTCTAGTGCCCTCCTCCTCACAGCCCTCTCTCATTCTTACAGTCATTCACAAACTGTTGCTTGCACCCCCTTGTAGTTCCAGAGGTGTAGGAGGCTGGGGATGGGGTCACACCTGATGACAATCACGTACGATGTAGTTAGGGTACATGCTGACTTCTTATCCGGTACCTGCTACTCTCTCAAGGGCTAGGAACCTCAGATTTCCTACCCAATTACCCTCACCTACTCTCACTTTTAGTTCTTGGCACTCCGCCCCTTCTCCCCTGACTCCGCCTCCTCTAGTGTCTGGAATCCCTTCCTCCCGGGCTCCTTACCTCTCCGCCCTGGGGGATTTGTGCATCACGGTGGAGCTTCTGTTTTTTAGTATGCTCCGGGGCCGGTCCTCACAGGGTTTGTCTGGGTGCATGCAAGTTGACCCGGAGTGCGGAATGTATCCCGAGTTGTACACCCCAGGCCCCCCGGACCCCAGGTTGGACGTCCCGCATACACTGGTTCCAGGGAAGGGGGGATTAAGCCCGCCAGGGTGTGTACCGGACCCGGGATGCCGGTTGAGGCCGGAACCGAAGACTGCTGTCCCTCCGGAGGGCTGGCTAGAACCAGGACTGCCAATGACGGTTCCCCCGGAGTGTATGGGGGGCCCAGAACCGTAAAACATGGCTACTCCGCAGGGCAGCCCGGCGCCTGCCTCGACTCCTCCGATGCCTCCGGGCACTCCCCTGGTTGGCCCTCCAGGAGATTCTCCGTCGAGGCCGCTAGTAGCCCCCAGAGATTCCTGCTTCTCCATGGCACCACTAAGGGGCCACGCTAAGCTACCCCGCCCCGGCTCCCTGCACCACATAGCCCCGCCCCCACCGCGGCGGGCGGGGGACGCTTGGGCTAGGCCTGGGTCCCCTCCCCCACTGCTCCCTGGAGCCGCGGGGGGCGGAAAAACTGTATAGGGACCTCGGGCTGGGAGCCTCTCCGCTCGCCCCTCCTCTCCTGTCCCACCCTAAGACTTTTCTTTGTCTCTGGGATTTGTTCCCGCCTTTCTCCCCATCGCTGCCCTCATCCGAATTATCCAATCGTAGTCAGGGGTCCTGGCCGTGGGGCGTGAAGCCTAATTGTGACGTCACAGTCCTCCAAGCTTAGCGTGAGCGTCGAGTGAGTTGTGCTGGGGGTTTGTTGACAGCTCTGGGGGAATCTTTGGGGAATATCAGCGCCGTTGCTTGAAACTTCCTGCCGGGGTTCCTTTGCATTCTTTATTCGTGGCTTTAAAACCTCAAGATAGGCTTGACTAGACACATCCGCGAGCTTTTTTTCCCCCCAAAGCCGGGCCGCTCTGCCTCTGCGGAGAGTTGTGATACAAAGTGGAGGGACTGCGACACTCTAGAAAGACATAACCGGTCTCAGTGGTAGGGAGGGCAGATATTTTCATTTACAAAGCTACCAGTTCCCTGCTCTGGGAACTCAGAGCTCGCTCACACCGCTTCGAAACGAGCAGAGCAAAGGAGAGCTCCCCCCTCCCTTGCCGTAAAGCGAATACTTCAAGGTGTTGCTTGCTTCGACGAAGGCGGGGTCTTCGGTGCAGCTGTCGCAAAGCTGAAAGTGTTTGGGCACCAACTCCCCCCCGTCGCGTCGTAAAGATGCCTGCGGCAGTCGTTTCTCCCACTGTCGCAAAAGCTCCCGGCCCGTCTTCACCCCTCTGAAGCCACTCCGTCACCTCGCCCGTGTCGTAAAGCAAACCTTCCCGACCCTGTCGTCCTTTCTCTTCCCACCGTGGTAGTCCTTAGTTCCCTAACCCGGGATGCTTTATTGCCCGGCACTGCCGTAAAGCATATCTGGCCCCAACCCCCCGGTCCTATTCCCTCAGGGCGTCCGTGCACCGCGGTTGCCACGGTGCCGCCAAGCGCGGCTGTCGCGCGGCCCCGGTGTCAGCGGCGATGGCGGCGGGGTCGGGTGGGAGTGGGGGCTCTGGGGGAGGCCCCGGGCCGGGCCCGGGTGGGGGTGGGGGCCCCCCCGGCGGGAGCGGCCCAGGACCGGGGTCCGGCGGGGGTCCGGGCAGCGGCGGGGAGCTGCACCCGCGCACCGGGCGCTTGGTGAGCCTATCGGCCTGTGGGCGTACAGCGCGGCGGCAGCAGCCGGGCCAGGAGTTTAATCACGGGCTGGTGTTGAGCCGGGAACCCTTGCGCGATGGACGCATCTTCACCGTCCGCATCGACCGCAAGGTGCGGAGCTGGGGCCGCGGAAGAGAGATGTGGAGGGTGGTGGGAGGGGACTAGAAGGAGATGGGGGAGGCCAGCCAGGGTAGTCCACATCACCGGGTACCGAGAGGGAACCGCCAGACAGGACACCAGGTAGGTGATGGGCGGAAAGGGACCATGAAACGGAAACATTCAGTCTTAAGGAGAAGGAGACAAGGAGAGCTTGAGTTTTCTTAAGATCCAGGAGCAGGGAAGGGACGTGGGGCCCCACCCACTATAATGACTAGGGAACAGATCTGGAACAATTTTGGGGAGATGGAGGATGGAGAGATGTCAGAAGTGTGATGGGAGGAGAAGAGAGATAACCAAAAAAAGAACAACCATTGAAGGACAAACTCACCGGTTTGGCCAGAAAGATGGATGAAGAGAGATATTCAAGGA
Source organism: Lagenorhynchus albirostris (assembly GCF_949774975.1). Taxonomy (NCBI): domain Eukaryota; kingdom Metazoa; phylum Chordata; class Mammalia; order Artiodactyla; family Delphinidae; genus Lagenorhynchus; species Lagenorhynchus albirostris. Next base: position 9,256,602 of record NC_083114.1, read on the forward strand.
GCAAGAGGTGTGTGTGCCTGTGCATAATGTGGTGAAGAGGCCGGGTGCACAGAGACAGAATTTGGGAGAAGGGTGAGTTTGAGTGCAGCCAGAGCCTAGGAGAGAAATAGGCCATATACAAGGAGGGAGAGAGCCATATACAAGAGCAAGGAATATGGACGTGGAGAGCTGTGAATTTGGCTGGTTGAGGGGCCACAGAGACCAGGGAAGTTAGAGGCGGCAGGGGGCTGGGGCCAGGGAATTTAGCCAGCCTGGTGGGGAAAGGCGTGGTGTTGTAGACAGTGAGCACCCACAGTACAAAGCAGAGTTGCTAAAGGAGAGCGGGCCCAACCATCCCCTGAGACCAGAGTCCAGAAAATACCTGTAGGACTGCATCTCTGGATGGTGATGCCTTGTGTCTCAAGAGAGCAAAGCCAGTTAGCTGTCTGAGAGGTGGGAAGAGGGGGACACAGTGGCCTGTGAAATGTGGTTTCCTAGTGGTGGGAGACCCATTCGTGGCCCATCCTGAGTCCCTGTCCATCACCCCGTCACAGGTCAACTCCTGGAGTGGCTCCATTGAGATTGGGGTGACGGCACTGGACCCCAGTGTGCTCGACTTCCCAAGCAGCGCCACGGGGCTGAAGGGGGGCTCGTGGGTAGTGTCAGGCTGCTCGGTGCTGAGGGATGGACGTTCTGTGCTGGAGGAGTATGGGCAGGACCTGGACCAGCTTGGCGAAGGGGACCGTGTGGGCGTGGAGCGCACAGCTGCTGGGGAGCTGCGGCTCTGGGTGAATGGGCGGGATTGCGGCGTGGCCGCCACGGGCCTGCCAGCTCGTGTCTGGGCCGTCGTGGACCTTTACGGCAAGTGCACCCAGATCACCGTGCTACCCCCTGAGCCGGGCTTCAGCCCTCCTACTCCCGTCCCCACACCTCCCCTCGAACCCTCTGCCCCCGCTGAAGATTCTACCTGGTCTGAACAGGGGACCTCTGGGGATGAAGGTGAGAACACAGCTGGGGCAGCGGTGGAGGAGTGGGGCAGAGGGAATGGCTGAAGGAATGGGGGAAATGTAGTGACAAGTAGGGTATGGGCAGGGCCACTCAGACCCCCGAGTCTGTTGAAGGGGATAGCAGGGACTAGAGGAGGGGTGTCATGGCTGTGGGCCCTGCAGCAGGGGCCGAACCCTTATTCCCCTCCTATCCCACTTGGTCGCCAGCCTTCACGGTGTCCCCCGCGCAGGCCCGGCCGGAGACGTTTCCTAACAGCCTTGAGTCGCATAATGGTGAGGGCTCCGGGGAGGTCCCGGGAAGGGGAGTGGGAAGTGAGGTGGACAGGGAGGGACCTCAGGAGAGGGGTAGGGGGAGCGCGGCAAGCCTGAGGATGAGGAGACTCATTTCTGCTTCCTTCCTCCGCCCTGCTATCGCAGAATTTGCCAGCATGGAGCTCTCCGAGGTGGTGAGCAACGCCATCCTGTCTGCCTACAACGGGGGGCTCCTAAATGTGAACCTGAGCTCCCCACCGGCAGGGGAAGCACCGGGGCCGAGCGGCACTGCCACCTCACCCATCCTCACTTCCAACGATGCCCTCCTTTTTCACGAGAAGTGTGGAACCCTCATCAAACTCAGCAACAATAATAAGACGGCAGAGCGCCGCCGGCCCCTAGATGAATTCAACAATGGGGTTGTCATGACCAACCGCCCACTCCGGGACAATGAGATGTTTGAGGTGTGCAAGGCCCTGGGGTCTGGCTGGCACCTCACCCTCCGGGAGCTAGAGATGGGGCTTGATGCTGGAAGGGGGCGGGGGTGGCCTGGGGAAGAGCCAAGGGCGCAGAGTTTTTTCTCTATATTTACATTCCCCGCCTCTCCCTTCCACTGTCACTACACCCAAGATCCGCATCGACAAGCTCGTAGATAAGTGGTCAGGCTCCATTGAGATTGGTGTCACCACCCACAACCCCAACAATTTGGAGTACCCAGCCACCATGACCAACCTGCAGTCAGGTACCAGCCCCCGGCAGGGTGGGCATGGCCTGTGGTTGCTGAGGTGAAGGGAGCCCGTACCCTAACCAGGGTGTCCGCTTCCCCCAGGCACCATCATGATGAGTGGCTGCGGGATCCTGACCAACGGCAAGGGCACCCGCCGGGAGTACTGTGAATTCAGTCTGGATGAGCTGCAGGTGAGGGTGGGCTCAAAGCGCGGGCCAGTCTCCAGGGGCGCCCGGGCACTGTGCAGCCCTGCCTGGGCACTGTGCTCTCTGACCTAGGGCAAGGCCCTTTATCTTTTGCTTGAAGGCTCCTTCTGAGAAGGCAGGGTTGCCCAACAGTTAGGCACTCAGATTTGGGAGTCAGATGGGTTTAATTCATTTCTCTGTTTGGCCATTCGTGGTAGTGACCTGCAGCAAGAAACTTACCCTCTTTGGTAGTTGTTTCTTTTTTTTTTTTCGCGGTACGCGGGCCTCTCACTGTTGTGGCCTCTCCCGCTGCAGAGCACAGGCTCTGGACGCGCAGGCTCAGCGGCCATAGCCCACGGGTCCAGCCGCTCCGCGGCACGCGGGATCCTCCCGGACCGGGGCACGAACCCGCATCCCCCGCATCGGCAGGCGGACCCCCAACCACTGCGCCACCAGGGAAGCCCCTGTTTCTTCTTAATGTCTAGAAATGAACCCGTCAGTAGTTTTCGATAGACTGTCGTGAGGGTTAATAGGTCGGTGTTGATAAAGTGGTTTAACACAGTGCCTGACTTGCCTTGAGCATCAGAGTGGCCTGAGACGCGTGGGAGCCTTTTGGAGCTGTTTCCCTGTCGCATGGTGTGGTGGGAAGGCTCGAAGCCCACTCTGTTCTCACAGTCCCCAGGACAAGTCTGGAGCCTGATTGTGAATGGATTCCAGGCTGTTATTTTTCTGCTTTGAATAGGAGGGCGACCACATTGGTCTCACGAGGAAGTCCAACTCTGCCCTACACTTCTTCATTAATGGCATTGATCAGGGTAAGGGGAAGCTCAGAGAGAGCAGCTGGGCCAGGGCTTTTGCTGTGAGGGGGTCTGTATCTCATTCTCTTGCCTGTTTCATGCTCCATCTCCCTATATTGACTCTTCTCCCCTCATCCCCCCATTCCCTGTGCCTTCCACCCCTGCAGGCGTGGCTACCCCCTTGACGCCCCCAGTGGTGTACGGTGTGGTGGACTTGTATGGGATGGCTGTGAAGGTGACCATCGTCCACAATAACAACCACAGTGACCGCCTACGCCGGAACAATGCCATCCTGCGGGCGCTGTCCCCTGAGGGTGCTCTCCGCCGGGCTGCTCCTGCGGCCCAGGCAGAACCCGAGCGCCTGCTCTTCCACCCCAACTGTGGGCAGAAGGCAGCCATCACCCACGAGGGACGCACTGCCCTGAGGCCCCAGTATGGCCCATGGGGTGGGGAGAAGCCTGCGGAGGGGCTCTGATGGGATTGGGCGGAGGGGTGGGGCAGTGGGAGGCAGCAGGAGTCTGGTGTGGGGCGTCCTGGACAGAGAAGGGGGGGCCTCTTGGAGTGTGAAGCGTGGCTGCTTGACTTGGGTAGTGGGTGTCGGGCAGGCATCGCCGGGCTGAGCTTTGGCACACTCAGTATGTGTGTCGGGATCTGAGTCCCCACTTGCTGTGCCCTCAGTGCCACTGACGACTTCAATCATGGCGTGGTACTGAGCAGCAGAGCCCTGCGGGACGGAGAGGTGTTCCAGGTGCGCATCGACAAGATGGTGGACAAATGGGCTGGCTCCATTGAGATTGGCGTCACCACCCACAACCCTGCCTACCTCCAGTTGCCCTCCACCATGACCAACTTGCGCTCTGGTGAGCTCCCAAGAAGGGCAGGGCCAAGATAGGATGCTGGGGGGAGCCGTCCCTGAAGCCCTGAAGCTTGTTCTCCAGCCCCTCTTTCACTTGTCACATTTATGACGACGCATTCAGTGGCTGAGGAGTGCCATGTGGACAGGGCCTGTGGCTGGCTTGGGAACTGCAGAGTTTTCTTGCCCTGCTCTGGGAAGCAAGCAAGTGTCAAAGAAAAGGCGGGATGGGCTAATGGCTTTGGGGAGTAATGTGGGGACCGCTATGTAGAGGAGAGGAGCTCTGGCTTTCCCCTTATGGCCTCTGCCACTCCTTGTCCCCCTAGGGACCTGGATGATGACAGGGAATGGGGTGATGCACAATGGGACGACCATCTTGGACGAATATGGGCACAACCTGGACCGGCTCAAGGTGGGAGAGTGGGGGTACCACCAGGTGTCGGCAGCAGGGAGGTAGGCAAGGTGGGGCTGCTGCGGGACCGGCCCAGGCAGGAACTCCGCCTGACTCCTCACTCCAGCCCCCCTTCTTCCAAGGCAGGGGACACGGTGGGCGTGGTGCGGCGGGAGGACGGAACTCTCCACTTCTTTGTCAATGGGATGACTCAGGGCCCCGCCGCCTGGAACGTGCCCCCGGGCGTCTATGCTGTCGTTGATCTCTATGGCCAGGCAGCCCAGGCCACCATTGTGGACGACGTGGGTGAGGGCCGGGCTGGGCAGGGGTTGGGGTGGCCTTGGGAGGCCTCAGAGACAACTGTAATCCTAATGGGTGATGTCCACTCTTGCAGAGGTGCCCCAGGTTCCTGAGCCACTCCCTGAGGGGAACAACCAGGTGTCTCCAAGCTCCCCGTCATCCGGGACCGGGGGCTCCGACCTCCGCTTCCACCAGCTGCATGGCAGCAACGCAGTCATCACCAACGGTGGCCGCACTGCGCTCCGCCACAACTGCCGCAGCGAGTTCAATGACGCCATCGTCATCTCCAACCGGTCAGTGTTGGCACTTTCATGTGCCCACTTTCCTACTACCCAGCGTCAGCCACCCAAGTAGGGCCTGTCTGATGGCCATTCTCCCTGGCAGGGCCCTGAGGGATGGAGAGCTGTTTGAAATTGTCATTCAGAAGATGGTAGACCGCTGGTCAGGCTCCATCGAGGCTGGTGAGGGGCACGTGTGTGTGTGTGTGTGTGTGTGTGCGCGCGCGCGCATGCACTGCAGTCAGGTGCTGGCTGCAGGAGGCTGGGGGCTCAGCTCAGACCCACCCCTGCCTCCTTCCAGGAGTGACCGCTATTCGGCCTGAGGACCTTGAATTCCCCAACACTATGACGGACATTGACTACGATACGTGGATGCTGAGGTTGGGCTGTCTGCTTTGGGGACCAGCTGGGTGGGGCTGGGCGGAGCTGGCTGGGATGAGGGATGCAGAGTTGGGGCATGTGGTGGCCATAGACAATGACAGACCCAGGGGTTCTGGCTGCCCAGTCCCTTCGATTCTGGGAAGCCCTCCCCCCACACCCTTAGGGAAGCTCCTGCTTTTCCCGGGGGGGACCCCAGGGATGAAGGATACAAGATTGGGTCTCAGACCCCAGATCGAGATCCCAGTCTGAGGCACTGGAAGGTTCCGACAAGCAGAGACTGGGCAGAGGCCTGTGTGGGGAGAGGAAGCTGGGAGGCTGACCTACTCCTTCTGTCATCCCCCCAGCGGCACAGCCATCATGCAAGACGGTAACACCATGCGCAACAACTACGGTTGTGACCTTGACGCGCTAGGCACGGGTGCCCGCATCGGCATGATGCGCACTGCCAAGGGCGATCTGCACTACTTCATCAACGGCCAGGACCAAGGCGCTGCCTGCTCAGGCTTGCCTCCCGGTAAAGGTGACTACTCCGTGGCTTTCGCCCTGCCACCTTCAGCCCAGCCCACCCCTGGCTATCAGGCTCCTGACCCCTTCCTTTCTTACCCAGAGGTGTATGCAGTAGTGGATCTATATGGCCAGTGTGTCCAAGTGTCCATCACCAATGCCACCGGCCCCATGGACAACAGCCTGGCGACCAGCAACACCGCCACTGAGAAGTCATTCCCCCTGCACTCCCCAGGTTCAGCCGGCAGGGAGGGAGGGAGGGCTCTGCCTGCCTGCTGTGGGCCTGGGGGATGCAGTTTCCAGGTCACGGAAGCTGTTCAAAGATAGGCTGGCTGCAGCAGCTGCAGACCGAGGGGGAGGGATCAACCCGTGGTGGGAAGCAGCTAAGAAGAGGGGAGGAGGTTACACCTGGTACACAGGGCCTAGACCCTTCCCCGCCACCAGCGGGCTGGGACACCGTAGCTGGGCGTGGCAGGTTTGGGACTGGGTCTTGCCTCGGTGAAAGAGGAGTCAGGGGTCTTGAGGGAGCACTGGAGGTGGGACCTTCGCGTCAACTTCCTGCTTCACCTGAAAGCTTTGCCTGTGTCCTGTCTGAAGCTTGCTGCCCCAGTCCTCCCCCATCCTCTGGTGCCATCTTTCCACAGCGGCTGGCGTGGCTCACCGATTCCACAGTACTTGCGGCAAGAACATCACCCTGGAGGAAGACGGCACGAGGGCGGTGCGTGCTGCCGGCTACGCCCACGGCCTCGTCTTCAGCACCAAGGAGCTCAAGACCGAGGAGGTCTTTGAGGTGGGCTGTGGCGATGTGACAGGGGAGGTGGCGGACCCTTCACAGCAGAGCCAGACTGCTTCCCACCCTCCTGCCCCACAGTGCCACTGAGAGTTCCTCTCTCTCACAGGTGAAAGTGGAGGAGCTGGATGAGAAGTGGGCTGGTTCCCTCCGGCTAGGGCTGACCACACTAGCACCGGGGGAGACGGGGCCTGGAGCGGGCAGTGGCCCGGGGCTGCCTCCCTCCCTGCCAGAGCTCCGGACTAAGACCACCTGGATGGTGTCCAGCTGTGAAGTGAGGCGCGACGGGCAGCTCCAGAGGATGAACTATGGCCGGAACCTCGAGAGGCTGGGGGTGAAGCAGCTGACTTCAGGGACTGGGGTGGGCGTGGGAGTTGGGGTGGCGGGGAGAGGCGGGCTGAGCACTTGTCCTTGCCTCACCTTGGCCCTAGGTGGGGAGCCGTGTGGGCATTCGCCGAGGGGCAGATGACACGATGCACGTCCTGGTAGATGGAGAGGATATGGGGCCTGCAGCCACCGGCATTGCCAAGGTAGACCCAAGACCAGCACTGGGCCTGGGAGTGGGATTGAGGTCCTCCACTGATCTCTGACTTCTGGGTCTGTGTGCCCCCAGAGCGTGTGGGCCGTGTTGGATCTGTATGGGCCAGTGCGGAGTGTTTCTATTGTCAGCTCCACCAGGCTGGACGAGCCAGAAGGCACCCAGCCTCCTTCCCCCAGCTCGGACACTGGCAGCGAGGGCGAGGAGGAGGATGAGGGCGAGGAGCACAGCCTGGAAGTAAGAGGCAGCAGCAGGGCCCACTGGGCACAGGGAGGGACCGTTGGTGGCCCGTTGGGTCGTCTTCAGGTTCTCTCATCCAGCCCTGGGTGGGCGGAGGCTTATCTGCAGGCTCTGTCAAGCCCAGTGGGGTGGCTCAGGCCTCGCGTCGGCCACCCCGCAGCTCACTCTCTCCTCCACACCAGGGCCAGAATCAAGTGGCCGTTATGCCCACAGCCCTCGAGTTCCTAGAGAACCATGGGAAGAATATTCTCTTGTCCAACGGGAACCGTACAGCTACACGAGTGGCCAGCTACAACCAGGGCATCGTTGTCATCAGCCAGCCCCTGGTGCCCCAGCTGCTGGTCCAGGTGGGCCTCACCTCCTTGTCCCCGGCTCCTCTTGCTCAGGGTGACCCAGGGCCAACCCTCCTGCAGAGAGGCTTTTCCAGGTTGAGGACAAAGTGGAAGGCATGCCCTTTGGGTGAGCTTCCTGGGCTTTTGTTCATATCCTGTGGTGGCAGTTGTATATCAGTTTCCAGGAAGTACCCACCTGGGGGCTGTGACGAGGGAAGCAGTGGAGAGGGGCTGAGGGATGCCAGGGAGACTCCTGATTGTATATGTGGGAACAGGGCATGCTTTCCAGAGGAGGGGGTCTTGTGCTGCAGACTACAAGTTGTCAGAGTTAGGCAGGTGAAGAAAGCCCATGGGGACAAGAATCCTTTTAGAAGCAATAGCAAGACCAAGGCTGAAAGAGGGAAGGACACAGCTGAATTTGCAGTTTCCTGTCCGTCCAGGCATCGGAAGGGGTGGCATCCCAGGCCACACTGTGGGGTGCCGTCTTCTCTCCCTGGCTGGGGTGAGGAGCCCGGTCCTGCAGGGTGGGTGACCTCTTTGTAGGAGGCCATGATTGCGGAGTGGTTGCCTTCTCCCCAGGTACGGATAGACTTCTTGAACCGGCAGTGGACATCTTCCCTTGTCCTGGGAGTCATTACCTGCCCACCAGAGAGGCTCAACTTCCCTGCTTCTGCCTGTGCCCTCAAACGGGCGGCCTGGCTGCTGCGGGGCCGTGGGGTCTTCCACAACGGTCTCAAGGTGGGTAGGGAGCAGAGAGAAGGGGGAGGGGCTGGCCGAGAGGGAGAAGAGGGGCCCCTAGCCCTGGAGCTAGGACCGTAGGTATAAAGGCGTCCTGTAGTGGATGGGCAAGGGCGTGAGCGGCGTTACCTGGTCAGTCTCGGGCTCATCGTCTCCTCCTACATCCCTGCCGTGGAGAATGTTGCGGGGGGTGGGGCTGGGGGAGGTGGAGTCTAGGTAACTGAAGCAGGGGCAGAGCCTGGGCAGTGGGCAAGTGTGGAGGCAAAGCCCAGGGACTGGCGACCCGAAGCTTAGTGAAGGGCCGGGGTGGCTGCTGCCGGTGGGAGTCTGATCTCTGGGAAGACAGTAGGTCTCTCCCCCCAGATCTGTGAGAAGTTTGGGCCAAATCTGGACACGTGTCCTGAAGGCACCATCCTGGGACTGCGGCTAGACAGCTCTGGGGGGCTGCATCTCCACATCAATGGGATGGACCAGGGAGTGGCTGTGCCAGATGTCCCCCAGCCCTGCCATGCGCTCGTGGACCTCTACGGGCAGTGTGAGCAGGTTAGTGGCAGCAGAGGCGGGGAGGAGTGGTGCCTGGGAGGCTGGGCTGTCCAAGGACAGGGGAAGTCTGGAGTTCAAGGAGGGGATCAGCAGGCTCTGGGGGCTGGTCACACTCTGGCTGACCACCCCTCTCCCCTGCAGGTGACAATCGTGACCCCTGAACCAGGGGCTGCCAGTGGAAAGAGTGCTGGAACCCAAGGGGACATGGAGAAAGCTGACATGGTGGATGGTGAGCCAGCCGAAGGGGCCAGGATCCCATCTCACCCCCACCTCGTACTTCTGGCCCCGGCTCCCGTGACCTTTGCCCCTTCTGCTCCCTCAGGTATCAAGGAGAGTGTGTGCTGGGGTCCACCGCCCACTGCTAGCCCCCTCAAGAGCTGCGAGTACCACGCCCTTTGCTCCCGTTTCCAGGAACTGCTGCTGCTTCCTGGTGAGTCCCCAGTCCCCCAGAACCTGCCTCATTCCCTGCCCAGCCCAGGGCCATGGCCGGAGCCCTGGAGACCAGTAGGAAAGAGGCCACATGGCTGAGACCCAGGGCGGGAGCCATGCCACAAAGTCTGCCACTCACTCTCCACAGAGGATTATTTCATGCCTCCGCCGAAGCGCAGCCTGTGCTACTGTGAGTCTTGCCGGAAGCTTCGAGGGGATGAGGCCCACAGGCGCCGTGGGGAGCCCCCGCGGGAATACGCTCTGCCCTTTGGCTGGTGCAGGTTCAACCTCAGGTACGTATGGGGCAGGGTCATGCTTCTCTCTCACTGTTCTTTGCCCCCTTGAGAAAGGGAGGTCCCGAGAGGGTGTATGGTAGAAGACAAAACTTCTTGTCTGGGGAATGACCTCGGGGAGCCAGTGACCTTTGTCCTATCTGTCCACCTCCTAGGGTGAATCCCCGCCTAGAGGCTGGGACACTAACCAAGAAGTGGCACATGGCGTATCATGGGAGCAACGTGGCAGCCGTCCGGAGGGTGCTGGACCGGGGGGAGCTGGGAGCAGGTACCGCGGCACCGGCAGAGGCCGGGCAGGCCGGGCCCATGGGCCGTGGGGGGGCCACCCTGACCCAGCTCTCCTCACAGGCACTGCTTCCATCCTGAGCTGCCGGCCCTTGAAGGGAGAGCCTGGGCTGGGGTTTGAGGAGCCTGGCGAGAACTGCGCGCCTCCTCGGGAGCAGCAGCCCCCTCCAGTGCTGCTTTCCCCCTCCCTCCAATATGCTGGGGCTGAGGCCCTGGCATCCAAAGTGCAGTGAGTACACAGGAAGCAGGGCCTGGGGCCACACGGGTCGCCATGATTCCCTCTCCTCTCCCACCTTGTCTCCCTAGTTCCTCAGTCTCTACCCAGCCCTTTCTTCACACAGTCTTTGCACAAGTACCACTTATTTTGTCCTATCACAGAGAACAAAGAAGGGAACCCTAGGCATGTGGAAGTTATGCTCTTTCTTGCTCTAGAATGTTTATGCATAAGTATTTAGTATTTTTAAAGGTGACAAGTAAGTACTATGGAAACAAAAAGAGTGGGTGAAGTGGGTCAGAAGTGTGGTTGGAGCGGGCGTATGGTATAGGGTGGTCTGGGTAGACTTCATTAAGAAGGTGAGATCTGAGCAAAGACTTGGAGAAGGCAGGAGGGAGTTAGGCGAGCAGGCATTGGGAGGAAGGCCATTTCAAGTAGAGAGGACGGCTAGAGCCAGGTTCCTGTACGGAGAGAGTGATTCCTGAGAACAGCAAGGCCAGCTTCTGTCGTGGTGGCAGCTGGAAAGGGGGAGAGGTCCTGGGCCCAGAGGTCTCACTGCCCTATTTATGCTTCTTACCTGACAGATTCCGGGACCCCAAATCCCAGCAGACACACCAGGCCCAGGTGGCGTTCCAGGTGTGTGTGCGCCCTGGCTCCTACACCCCCGGACCCCCTTCCGCTGCCCTCAGAGAGCCTCCCGACCCTCACTTCAGCCCAGCCGAACTTGAGTGGGTAACCAAGGAGAAGGGGGCCACACTTCTCTATGCCCTGCTGGTACGGGTGGAGTGAGGGGTGAGGCCGCACCACTACAAGCACAGTTGGGCCTCGGCCCGTGGACTCTGAATGACGACTGCCACCACCTCACTCCAGCGACCCACGGCACGCTGAGTGCTCAGCCTGGCAGATGCACAGGAGCATGCGGGCAGACTCTCAGACTAGCTGGGAAGCGGAGCTGTCTCCGTGCCCAGGGCTCGGACAGTCCCTCCCTCCGAGGTGAAGGCGCAGCGGGGAGCCCGGCCGCAGGCCCTGGGGAACCCTCTCCATGCACTGATCTGGGGAGCACGACTCCCCGCGACTCCTCCCCCATACACTTAATTTATTTCCGTTTCTGTTCTGGTTACTGTGAATTCCAGAGGAGTCTCCCGGTGCCCCACATGAAGCTGCTTTTCCGGCCCAGGCGGGAGTGGGGAAGGCGGCGCCGGGGGTCGGGCCTCTGTACAGTTGTTACTGACTCTGATTTCTAAGGAGCCAATAAACGCCGTCTCAGAGCAGCCGCCTCGGCCTCTCTCGCGCGCGCCTCTCGCCTCCCGGAGGAGCCCCGGCCCCGCCACGTCAGGGACTCCGCCCGCGGGGCCGGCCCGGTAGGGGCGTTTCGCGGTGCGCGGCCGGGGCGCAGCGGAGGCGTTTGGACACCGCGGGCACCCGTCGCGGGCGCTACCGTCTGCCCCGCCCCACCGCCCCGCCCCGCCCCACCCGCCCAACCCGCGAGCCCGCGGCCGCCCCGACTCCGGAAGGATTCGGCCGAGCGGCCGGATGTGACGCTACGGCCCAGGCGCTCGGGAGGCCGCGGAGAAAGCGACGAGAAGGCGGGTAGGGAGGGGCGGGCGCCCGGGTGGCGGGCAGGGGGCGGGAGCGCCAAGACCCCCGCCCGCGCACGCGGAGGAGCCGCGTTGAGGGCCGGTCCGGGCGGTGGGCACGTGACCGGGGCGGCGGGCGGGCGGCTTCCGCCCGGCCCGGCGCGCTACCCCTGAGCGCCCGCCTCCCCGTAGGCCCGGCCCGAGGTCTGGCAGCCAGCGACAGAGCCGGGCGCCCACGGCCCGAGCGCCCCCGGCAGCACCATGCCTGCGCTCCTGGAGCGCCCCAAGCTTTCCAACGCCATGGCCAGGGCGTTGCACCGGCACATCATGATGGAGCGGGAGCGCAAGCGGCAGGGTGAGACGGGGCCAAAGCGGGAGGATGCACGGCCCGGGGAGCACCGCTCTCCCAGGGCTGACCCCCCCACCCACGGGCAGACCAGTGCACAGCGGCCGAAGCTAGAGGGACGGACAGCCCCGTTGTGTCGGGGATTAGAGGCCACACCTAAACTCCAGCGCCCTGGAGCTGGGAAGGACCTTGGAGAGCACCTAATAAACCTCCCCGCCCCAGCCCCCTCGCGGTGATGGGGAAGCCTGTCCCCTCCTAGTGCTTTTGGTACTGGAGCAAGTACAAAGAGTACTGGGATAACCAATTTTTGCCGGTCTTCATTCTCTAACATTCTGATAGTTTAACCATCCTGCCACTTTCTCTTTCTACCTGACTCTTATTCCAGAGGAGGAAGAGGTGGACAAGATGATGGAACAGAAGATGAAGGAAGAGCAGGAGAGAAGGAAGAAAAAGGAGATGGAAGAGAGAATGTCACTAGAGGAAACCAAGGAACAAGTAAGCAGTCTCTTCATCTCTCCTAGCTCTTTCTTCTCTTGGCTCTCCTGCCTTCACCTTCTCTCCCCTCCCCAGATCCTGAAGTTGCAGGAGAAGCTTTTAGCCCTACAGGAAGAGAAACATCAGCTTTTCCTGCAGCTCAAGAAAGTTTTACATGAGGAGGAAAAACGGAGGCGAAAAGAGCAGAGGTGAGATTGGAGAGCTAAAAATAAAATTGGGCCCAAAGTGTAACTGGGATCAGGTAACAAAACATCAGTGTTTAATGGCAAACGGGACGGGGAGGGGGGTGGGAACGGCATGGGTCGGACTTGTCTTTGATCTGCCTTCCTTTCCCTCCAGTGACCTGACCACTCTGACATCAGCGGCATACCAGCAAGGCCTGACCGTTCACACTGGAACTCACCTCCTCAGCATGCAGGGTAAGGATTAAAGAAACTGCTTGTCAGAATGCGCCTTCCAGTAGGTTGCTGCCTCATTTCAGCATCATGAAGCCCCTCTCCCTCTCTAGGGAGCCCTGGAGGACACAATCGCCCAGGCACCCTCATGGCAGCAGACAGAGCCAAACAGATGTTTGGACCCCAAGTGCTTACGGTAAGAACAGTAGAAATGGGTGTCTAGGCTGAATTTTTTTTCCTACTACTACCACCCAGACCCCAGCGTGCTTACCAGCCAGCACTCAAGTCATGAGTGTGTTCCACCAAACTGTGTAGAGGAAATGAGGCAGTCACTTGAGTTTTTGCTTCATGGAGTTCACAGGCAGTGAGTTCTCATCTTTCCTCCTTAGACCCGGCACTACGTGGGCTCAGCAGCTGCTTTCGCAGGGACCCCAGAGCATGGGCAATTCCAAGGCAGCCCGGGCGGCGCCTATGGGACTGCTCAGCCCCCACCTCACTATGGACCCACACAGCCTGCCTACAGTCCTAGTCAGCAGCTCAGAGGTGAGCAGTGGGAAAAGAGGAAGAGAGCTTTCCTCAAGGCCCAGAGGGAGGAGTGGGGAACAGGCTACGAGGAGGTTCTCGTGACTGTCTCTTGCCTCCTCAGCACCTTCCGCATTTCCTGCAGTACAGTACCTGTCTCAGCCACAGCCTCAGCCCTATGCCGTGCACAGCCACTTTCAGCCCACCCAGACAGGTGACGGACACCCCACGCAGGGGCCCAGTTTCACGGGTCCTCCCTTCCTTTCTCCATTCTCTACTCACTTCACACCCTTCCTCCCCACCTAGGGTTCCTCCAGCCTGGTGGTGCCCTGTCCTTGCAAAAACAAATGGAACATGCCAACCAACAGACGGGCTTCTCTGACTCAGTGAGTAGAGCCTTGCGAGGTCAGGGAAGGGCTACCTATGCTAAGGGGAGCCGCAGGTTGCCTCAGCTAACTTTGTTCTCTGCAGTCCTCCCTGCGCCCCATGCATCCCCAAGCTCTGCATCCAGCCCCTGGACTCCTGGCCTCACCCCAGCTCCCTGTGCAGATGCAACCAGCAGGAAAGGTAAGGTGGTAATCCAGCCCGTGAGAATCCCTACACGACAGGGAAACAGGACTGGGTAGGATAGGTGGTCCCCACCCCCATATTCCCTTCCTCCCTTGGGATGGCTCTCAGTTGGGCGTGGAGTAAAAGAGAGGGCACGCACGCTGACAAAGCCCTCCTTTCATCACCGCTGCCAGTCGGGCTTTGCAACCACCAGCCAGCCTGGCCCTCGGCTCCCCTTCATCCAGCACAGCCAGAACCCGCGATTCTACCACAAGTGACCATCAGATTTGATCTTCAACCTTGCCCCCAGCCCCTGCCGTGGGGGAGGATCCCTGGTGTGTCCTAGTCCCAGGCCAATAAAATCTACCTGCCACTGACCCTGGCTGCGACTATCTGTGTTGCCTCCCACTGGGCTGCTAGGAGGGTGTGGGGTGGCTGGCAGGTCCATAGGAACCACAGGGGGACAGCAGGTTGGTTGTAATGAGCTCAGTGGCAGAGTTCAACCTATACTCTTCTTTCTGATTTCCAAATTGACGTTCTAGTCAGCAAATACCGATTTATTTCGAAGCAGCAGCTGAGTTGGGGGCTTCATATTAAACTTGTAGTTTTATTCAGGTTTGATTTTTAACAAATGTGTCGGGGAGAGAGCCCGCAGGAAAGGGTGAAGCCCATGGGGGCAGGGCCCTCCCAGATGCCTGAGGAGGGGGCAGGTCCCCTCCCCTCTCCTCCTCTTCCCTTCCCATCTAAAGGGATTTGGGGAGAGACATAGGCAGGGGAGGGGGCTGGTCCCCAGTCTGTGGGGGTGGTGCTTGGGAAAAAGGGCTATTGGGGAATAAGGGACCAGACCAGGGATGAGTAGGGGAAGGGCACAAGGAACATTTGCCAGAATCCACAGCTTTCTGATTCCAGATTGAATTAAAAAAAAAAAAAAAAAAAAAAACCAAAAAAAAAAAAAAAAAAAAAAAAACCAAACCAACCTAAACCACAAGCAGCACCCACCCGGTCTCCCCCACCAGGGCTGTAGTGCGAGGGGAGAAGAGGAGGGCAGCGTCACCAAGGCCATGGTTCACTCACTCCTGGCCAAGGGAGCAGGGTGAAGGGCACGGGCTCCCCGACAGATTGAGGGTGTAGGGGAAACCAAAATAAAATGTCAAATAAATTGTGTAGGAGGAGTCCAGCCAAGGGCCGGGCCAGAGCTGGGCCAGGCTGGGGGAGGGGGCCTCTGCAGGCTGGAGGATCACTGCTGCCACCACAGCCACCCTGGGTAGAAGAGAGAAACCAGGTGAGACAGGATAAAACCTTCAAAGGGAAAAAGGGTGAGGGGAACAAGCACCACAGTCAATTAAGACCAAAGTAGCTCTTCCATGGAAATAACAAAGTGAGTGGAGGGGGCTGGGGGGAGGGGGGTCACCACACTCACCTGGGAGCCAGTTATTTTGCCATGGCCTTGATTGCAACAGCTGCCTCCTCTGTCATGGCAGACAGCACCGTGATCTGGGGGAGCATGGGGGATAGTCAAGTCTGAGCTCAGAGAAAGAAGCACAAAGAACAACGCTGGGCATAAAAGAAAGAGGGGGGGCACCATACCAGTATCTCTTCTCCACAGTCGTACTTCTGCTCAATCTCCTTGCCAAGATCTCCCTCAGGCAGACGGAGGTCCTCTCGCACCTCCCCGCTGTCTTGGAGCAGTGATAGATACCCATCCTGGATGCCAATCAGCTGGGGGCAGACAGGGAAGGAAGCTGAAGGTAGGCCCAAGTAGCCTGAGGATAAAGGGTCTGATGGGCAAACTAGGGTGGGAAACTGCTAATACCAAATACCCTCTCCTCCTGCCAATCTCCCTTCTCTCAGCACAAGGTCTTCTCGCCAGTCTCTATTTTCCTCCCACAAACCACTAACCCATCTACATCCAGACCATCTACATACCTGGAAATCGTTCCTTTTGATGTTGGGGACATCCATATTATGAGTTGACGGGCAGATATCTTCATATTTCTTCCCAGTAAAGATGTCAATACCAACCAGATGGACCTGTATGCATGCATCACATCAAAGAGAAACCCAACCAAACTCTAGGATGGAGGAGATAAAGGCTCAAGTTATCCCTGGCTAGTGAGGGAAGTCAGACTAGGTTGTCAGGACAAAGATTAGAGGAGCTGGAATTGAACCAATCAACTCAAGAAAGAAACACTAAAGCCTCTAAAAAGAGCCTGGGGCCAAAAGACCACCACTGAGACTGGAGTTGACAGCACACAGGAAGGTTGTAGGACAGGCTTGGAGCAGTCACCTCGAGCTATCAAAACATCAACGAGAGACCAGGATCCTAGGGGAGCAGGAGGAGTCTAGGTGAAAGTCTGGAAGAAGCTTTCTGGACATCAGCATAAAAGGCTGAGAACTTGGAAGATAAGGAAGATAGAAGGAAAAGAGCTGAGAAAACAGGAAGGAATGAGAAAGAAGACAGCTGAAAAGAAAAAAGGACTTGGGGAGAGAACAGAAAAAACGATGCATTTAGGAAATAAGAAAACCAGAAAGAACAAAGAATGATCTAGACATCTGGGGGTAACTCAGGATGTGCCAAGTCAACAGAAGACAGAAAAACTGATTTGGGAACAAAACCACAAGAAATCCAACAAGGGTGAATCAGGTTGAACTTTTGAGAAAAAAGAAAAAGTAAAGTTACAAGGAGGGATATAAGAAAAATGTTAGGACCTAAGGAAGCAAGGAGGCTCCAGGAGAGGGGGCAGGTAGAGACACTCTGATGCTGCATCAGAGATCCAAGGGGAAAGCTGGCACTGGAGAGTGGGGCAGCAATTTGGAAAATCAGAGGTGTACACTGGAGCCCCTCCGAGAGATGTTAGGATTGGAGAAATCCTGGGCAAAGTGATAGAAACAAAGAGAACCTACAAAGACTCAAATGGACAGACAAATAGAAAAAGTGACGGAGCAGCTGAAGAGTCAGAGCATAAAGGACCACAAAGAGAAGTTGGAGACACACAAAAATGGAGAAAGGGGGGATTCCAAGGATGACAGGGCACAGAAAGGTAACCAAGGAGGAAGCTGAAGGCTGGTGTAGTAGTTGAAAAAGGTGTCCAGGGCTGAGTGCTGAACACAAGGAACTGGATGGTAATAAAAGAGCTAAAGAAGATAGGGGGCTAGCATTGATGACAGCTGGTGGGGAAGACAAGATATGGAAATGAAATTCTAACCTTGGCATGGCCGTGCTTGCCAGTCTTGGAGGTTGACATCTCCACAATCTTACATGGCCGGCCTTTGAGCACCACAAAGCCATTCTTACGTAATGCTGAGCACTGCATCGGGAAGGTGGCTGAGGCCCCTGCATCTCCTGTCTCGAAGTCCAAATCATCTGCCATTTTAAGAGGCTTCGATTCCAACTAGAATCAAGAAGAAAACTAGGGTCAGTAAGGATAGAATTAATAGGGTCTCCAATTTATCCCACTCTACTCTAGAAACACTGCTTCATTTTTTCCCCAGCACTTTATTCCATTACCCACGTAAAATAAAGTTCCTAGATTAAATACTGATTGGAATCAAAAATACTATGTGTGTGGCGGTGGGAGATAAGCAGGATTCCCCACCCCAAATGAAAGCTAAAGGGGTGGCCCGGGATAGAAAAAGCTCCAGGAAGTCAGGATGTCAAATCTCTGAGATGGGCAAAGGCCTAATTCCTGGTAGGGGGAGGACTCAGGTGTTGCTTGCCACTGAAAACCAACCACCCCTCTTCCCCACACATAACCAGGGCTATAATTAGGTGAGCAGCTATGAGCCAGCAAAAGGGCGGGGCTAATGTGGGGGGGGAGGGGTGGAGACCGGAGGACAGGGAGCCCCACCCGTCTCTGTTACCCCCCCCACCCTATCCACACACGAGCCAGTCACTGGTACAGGAAACCACAAGGCCTCTTTGGGGGATTCCCGCCTCTCCAACATGCATTTGCAGACGCAGCCGAGGGGGAGAAAGTAAAGTTGTTTTCTAACTGATCTCCCTGCCAAACACCTCTGCTTTCCCAAAGGGAACCCAGGAACCCAGCCTCTCCTCAAGGGCCCTCCCACTTTTCCCAGGATGCACCGGTCCTGTCGGCTTTTCAGGCCGGGCCTGTACAGTCAGTAGAAAGTGGGAGAGTGGGGAGTGGTGAATGACGATAAAATGAAAGCAAAAGGCTGGTAGTAGTTAGTGAGTAGTGTAAATTATACTAGGCTAGCAGAGTTAAGGACCCTAAAACCAGGAACTCCCAAAACAGACACAACAAGAAAGACAGTGACAAGGTGAAGAGCACCTATCAAAATGGGTAATTCATCTGCCCGGGACTTTAAAGCGCTGTCGGGACGACCGATAAGAGTTGGGCTCCCGTCCAATCGCCCTCGGTTTCCCACTTTCTCTGGCGTCCCAGCACGGACAAATGCCACTTACACCTGGCTGGCCGCCTCACTTCACAGGAGGATTGGGGGGAAAGCTACAGGGGCCCATGAGGTGGGGGAGCGCTAACATATGCCCACAGCGGGCTCACGGAGGTAATCAAGATCAGGGCGTCGGGCTTCTCCCACTCCTCAAAATTCCAAACTCCCTTAGGCGCCCGCGAGGACCACCTCTCTCCGCGCTGGGGGTTGCCGGCTCCCGCCCACCATGTGGCCGCCCGGGGCTTCCGGTGGCCGGGACCTGGGGGGAGGGGTCCCCGCGCTGCCATGCGGCCCCCGTCCACCTTCGGCCATGCGGCCTCCGACCCCAAGGGCAGCCTCTCATAGGGGGCACTTCCGGTACTGCGGCCACCCCCTCCTCAAAGGCCGCGCCAGGCCGGAGCCACGCAGCCTCCCCTCCCCCCCGCCGGCCGCCAACCCCCCCCTCCACATGCCCTCTCACCGAATAGCCCCCTCCCCCACCTCACGTGGCCGCGCGGCGCCCGGTTCTCAACGTCCCAAGTACCCTTACCCCGGCGGGCCGATCTTGCCCCCGGCCCTCGCCCCAGCTTGGCCGCCCGGCGGCCTTTCCCGCGTGGCGGCCTCGCGGCTCGCCGTCCCCCGCCCTGCGTCGCTCCAACGTCACCGGGCCAGCCCCAACCGTCACCCCGCGCGCCAACCGGGTCGCGCGCCCGAGCCTCTCCGCACCTCGCGCCGCTCTCAGACCGAATCTTGTGCGGCGGCGGCGGCCGCCGATCCCCTCTGCCCCCTCCCCGACCCTCGCGCAGTTCCATCTCTACTCCCAGGCCCAAGCCAAGGTTCCGCGCACGCGCGCCCTGCCCGCTCTCACCTCGCGCGAATGCACTGACTCGACCCCGTTCACTCGCGGCGAGCCCAACCGCTGCCCCAGAGCCCGCTGCCGCCGCCGCCGCCGCCTCTACCGCCGCCGCCGCTGCTGCACACGGGTCTTAGTACGCAGGCGCCGACTCCCCACTGACCAACCAAGCAGCCCTGTGACAGCCGCGCAAGCGTGCTATCTATCTCCTCCGCCCTCCACCCCCGCACTGCGCAAGCGCACAGATTCTCCCGGCTCTCCACCCTCCCTCCCACCTACCCATCCAATGACGCGCATCCGTGACCCCGCCCCTCACAATTCCTGAGTTCGTCCCACCAGTAGGCAACGCGCAGGCGCATCCGGTTTTTTAATCCCTTCAACCTCCTCTCCCATCCCCGTGTTAGACCACCAGCCCTACCGGACGGTTCTTGCGCCTGCGCAATAAGAAGCCCTGCACTCCACACCCTCTGAAGGAAACGCCTCGGCCTCAAGGCGCATGCGTGTTGGGAGTCCTGACCGCCCCTTTCACTTCAGACGTCGTCTGTACGCCAGGCGTTGAAAAGACCACGCCACTGTACTGCTGGTGTCGTCTAGAACGCATGCGCCTTAGGAAACGCCCCACCTCGACTTTAGCTGGGCTTAAGACTCACACGTTTCGGAAAACTTGTACTGTGGGGTGGGTCCTTGGTCTCAAAACCCATTTCCCCGCTTCCCACTTCCCCTGGTTCCACACATGCGCGAGAGAGCTCTTTACGCTCCACTCTTCCCAGCGCGCTCGTGTGGTCGGGTTACCACCCATCTCAGCTTCACTTCTCTGAACTGTGCGACTCTGCTCTGCCATAGAGTTTCATCCAGAAAGATAGAGCGGTCCTGTCCCAGCCACCATCTTGTTTAAACCCTCGGTCCATGTTGGTCTCTATGGCTTCCATAGAGGCCATTCTACTTCTGAATCCTAAAATAAAGAGATTTACATGACATTTCTCTTTTTCCCCCAGCTGTTCTCTGCGGTCTCCAAAACAGTTGTCTACGAGCACCCTTAGAAAAAATTCTCTATAAAGAAGAGTGCTGTATCAAATTACACTGACATTCTCTAAATCATGGGAAGTGACCAATGAAACCAGAAACAAACTATCTCTCGGAATGAATTTCCCTGGCCCTCGTTCTAGAGAAGAAAGGCGCTGCTTTTCCTGAAAGTTTGTAGTCTTCTTCCTCTAGTTCCTAGGTTTTCAGCACTACATTCATAGCTACCTTGTTTGCTTCAGTAAGCTAGGTTGACAACAGTATTATGGAACAAGACAAGCAGCTAAATAGCTCGACTTGGAATCCAAAATCCTAAATCTGGTTCTTGTTTAAGATGTGACATGATGGATATGAACTGCAAACACTAGCTTGAATTAATACATTTACGTAGCACATTATACTATCACCCCCAGCTCCTCCCACTCAATTTTCTGAAGTTTCTGCCATTTCCTTTGGGGAAAACAAACTTCCTGGGTGCACTGTTTGAAAGTTCAATTCATGCTCTTCTCAAAGATGTATTGTCCAAATGACCCAACAATTCCACTCCTAAGTATATACCCACCCCCAAAAATTAAAAACAGGTACTCAAATCCTTGCACACAAATGTTTAGAGAGCCTAGATGAACTTTGAAAACATCATGATAGGTGAAAGAAGCCAAACAAAAATAGGTCACATACTCTATGAATCCATTGATATGAGATATACAGAATAGGTAAATCCATAGAAAAAAAAGCAGGCTGGGGCTTCCGTGGTGGCGCAGTGGTTAAGAGTCCGCCTGCCAATGCAGGGGACGTGGGTTCGTGCCCCGGTCCGGGAAGATCCCACATGCCACGGAGCGGCTGGGCCCATGAGCCATGGCCTCTGAGCCTGCGCGTCCGGAGCCTGTGCTCCGCAATGGGAGAGGCCACAACAGTGAGAGGCCCGCGTACAGCAAAAAAAAAAAAAAAAAAAAAAAGCAGGCTGGTGGTCACCAGGTGCTAAAAGGGAGGGGAATGGGAAGTAACCGCTTAATGGTCATGGGGTTTTATTTTAGAGTGATGAAATGTTTTGGAATTAGAGGTGGTGGTTGCACAACATATGAATGTACTAAATACCACTGAATTGTTTATTTAAAATGTTTAGTTTTATGTTATGTGAATTTCACCCTCAATTTAAAAACACTTGGAGTTCCCTGGTGACGCAGTGGTTAAGAATCTGCCTGCCAAAGCAGGGGACACGGGTTCGAGCCCTGGTGGCGGAAGATCCCACATGCCTCAGAGCAACTAAGCCCGTGTGCCACAACTACTGAGCTTGCGTGCCACAACTACTGAAGTCTGCACACCTACAGCCCGTACTCCGCAACAAGAGAAGCCACTGCAATGAGAAGCCCCGCGCACTGCAACGAGGAGTAGCCCCCGCTCGCCGCAACTAGAGAAAGCCCGTGTGCAGCAACAAAGACCCAACACAGCCAAATAAATAGGTGAATTAATTAATTAATTAAAAAGAAAATGAAAACTCTTGTACACGAATATTCAAAGCAGCATTATTCATAACAGCCAAAAAGTAGAAACTACTCAAATGTCCATCAACTGATGAAAGGATAAATAAAATATAGTATATCCATACAATGAAATCTTATTCAACAATAAAAAGGATTGAAGTACTGGGTACATGCTACAACATGGATGAACCATGAAACATATGCTAAATAAAAGTCAGTCACAAAAGGCCACATACAGTAGTGTGTAATTCCATTTACATGAAATGTACAGAATAGGCAAATCCATAGAGACAGAAAGTAGAGAGTAGTTGCCTAGTGCTTAGGGGTTAGGGAGAAATGAAGACATGGGGAGGGACTGCTAACGACTGTGGGGGAAGGGGCAAAGGGTGTCTTTTAGGATGATGAAAATGTTCTAAAATTGATTGGAGTGATGGTTGCCCTCTTCAGATATTAAAAAACATTGAATTGGGGCTTCCCTGGTGGCGCAGTGGTTGAGAGTCCGCCTGCCGATGGAGGGGACACGGGTTCGTGCCCCGGTCCGGGAAGATCCCACATGCCACGGAGCGGCTGGGACCGTGAGCCATGGCCACTGAGACTGCGCGTCCAGAGCCTGTGCTCTGCAACGGGAGAGGCCACAACAGGCCCGCGTACCGCAAAAAAAACAAAAACAAACAAACAAAAAAAACCCATCGAATTGTACACTTTAAATAATTAAATTGTTAGTATATGAATATCCTGATAAAGCTGTTACTTTAAAAATGTGTTGTTGGAAAAGCTAAAGCTGGTCCTTTGTTTAAAAAAATAATAACAATAGACATACCTCTGGCAAGATCGACCTAGAAAAAAAAGACATAAACTATGTTAGAAGTGGAAAAGGTCATAAATCAACTATAGCTGAGATTAGAAACCATTATAAGACAAACTATGAAGAAGACTTGCTGAACAAAAGAAAAAAAAATGAGCATTTCCTCAATAAATAAATTACAAAGGGAAAAAGAAAACCAGCAGGGGAAACTACAGATTAAAAAATGTAAGTCAAATGAGTGAGTTTGGACTCAAACAAACTACAAAAGGGTGGGAACATTAAGAGACAATTAGAAGTCTGAACACTGGTATTTTATATTAGGAAATTATTCATTTGTTTGGTGTGCTAATATGAGGTTATTTTTTAAAGTCGTCTTTAACAGTACATATGGAACTATTTACATGTGAAATGATATCTCTGGAGTTTGTCTCAAAATAATACATGAGAGGCAGAAGTGGGAAGAGGTATAGATAAGGCTAAAGTTAGGGGATGGGAAATGGGTTTATGATACTCTTTTCTCCTTATGCATGTTTGACATTTTCCATAATCAAAGTGCTTCAGACCGTTCTTTGTTAATACATTTGTAAACAGTCTAAGTGGACAATTTCCTGAAATATATAATGTATGTGTATACATATATACAATTTATCAAAATTAAATCAAAGAAATAGAAAACCTAAATAAACTCTTACCAAATTGATGGAAAAAAAAATGTGTTGTTGGGAATTCCCTGGCGGTCCAGGAGTTAGGACTCTGCGCTTTCACTGTTGAGGGCGTGGGTTCGATTCCTGGTGGAGGGAGGAACTAAGCTCCCACATGCCGTGTGGCGCGGCCAAAACAAAACAAAGTTAAAAAAAAGTCAAACAGACGAAGTGAAGCTTGAGGATGAGCAAATGGGTAACGCTTAGGTGTGGGTGAGGGGGCGGGACGTTCCTGGACCCGCTCTTACAGCACTCAGCTGCTGGGATCAGCAGAGAAACCTTGAGTGCATTCACTCAGTCATCCATTCATTCAGTTCATATTTACTGAGTCCATTAAGTGTCAGATACTTGGGATACAAGGGTGGTGAGATTAGCACTATGGTCCCTGCCCCACAGTTGGGAGGAGGAGATTATCAGATAATAAACAAATGTATAACATTAGCCCGTGTGCTCAGGCCAGTACCTGTCTACCACCAGTGACTGATGGGTTTATGAACAGCAGTTGGTATGAGAGTAGGAGGAGAAGCCCTGAGAAAATGCCTGAGGGATCTTCCGTGATTTTGACCTTGCTTCTGTGGAAGTTAAGAAAAAGAGGGTGGAGATGGAGAAGAATGAGACTGGAGTGGTTCTGGGCCTGGAGGAAAGGCCCAGGAGTTCTCCCCACCCCCCCATTCCCAGAGGCCTTGCAGAACCCAGGTGCTAGGGAGAGAAGCCAGAAAGTTTCTTAGAAACTGGACCAAGCAAGTAGGGAATAGGTCTGAGGACGGAACAGGGACCCAGTTCACAGAAGAAGGAAACTCAGTGAGCCCATCGCAAATGACTCTAGAGCATTAGATCATTCGTTTGCTCAGTCATTCGCTCTCCAGGTAGAAACTGAGGCTCGTTCTGGGCCAAGCCCTGTGGTCAGACTGAAGAGGTAGCCAGGGGACTTCCCTGGTGGCACAGTGGCTACGATTCCGTGCCCCCAATGCAGGGGGCCCAGGTTCAATCCCTGGTCAGGGAACTAGATCCCACATGCATGCCGCAACTGAGAGTTTGCATGCCACAACTAAGGAGCCCACCTTCTGCAATTAAGACCTGGTGCAAGCAAATAAATAAATAAATATATTTTTTAAAAAAGGTAGCCGGGCAACTGCAGAGCAGGGCCATGCGGCCGACAGCAGGGCACGTGGGGGCTGAGTGAGCACCCAGAGGGGCCAAACCCAGCCTGGAAGCCCGGCAGTTCTTTTGTCAGGGAGACACCCGAGCTGAGGAACCTGGAGAAAGATCGGCCCTCAACAGGGTGAGGGAAGGTCTGGGAACTTGGTGGGCAAGGGATAAAGCAAAATTAGCTGGGTATCAACACTTCTTGGCTGGTCTAGACCCATGAAAAGAACACCTCAAAGGGGAATTCCCTGGCGGTGCAGTGGTTAGGAATCTGCACTCCCACTGCAGGAGCCCTGGGTTCAATCCCTGGTCGGGAACGCAAGCCGCGAGGCCAAAAAAACCAAAAAGAATATCTCAAGGTATAAGAGAGGAACTGAAGGGCAGATGGCCTCTGTGTTGAGAGAAGGAAGATCCAAGGGGCAGGTTAGGGCCTCAATCCTCAAACAGGACTACCCTTGCTGCATCCTGGGTCCAGGGCCCGTGCACCGGCCCACAGTCACTTGGTCACTCCAAATCCCATTCCTGCCTCCCCTCTCTCCACCTGGCCATTTCTCGTGTGCCTTTCAGCACTGAGGTCTGGCTTCACCTCCAGCCCATGCCATCCTGACACTCCCAGGCTAACTTGAATGGCATCTTCTCTGCTCATGGCCCCTGTGCTCACTCCTACCCATCACCTGTCCTACAGACAATATGTCTGTCTCCCTCTCCAGACGCTGAGCTCTGTGTGAGCAGGGTAGTCCCCACACCCACCACAGAACCTGACACGTGGCTAGCTCTGAATGTTTATAGAATGAATAAATAAATGAGTGAATGAATGAGGAGGGGCAGCAATCTGAGCCCGAGAGAAACTGCCAGATGCTCAGCGGGAATCAAGAAGAAAGAGGGTTTTAAGACCAGTGAGGGGGGCTTCCCTGGTGGCGCAGTGGTTAAGAATCCGCCTGCCAATGCAGGGACACGGCTTCGAGCCCTGGCCTGGGAAGATCCCACATGCCGTGAAGCAACTAAGCCCGTGCACCACAACTACTGAAGCCTGTGCGCCTAGAGCCCGTGCTCCGCAACAAGAGAAGCCACAATGAGAAGCCCGCTCACTGCAACAAAGAGTAGCCCCCGCTCGCCACAACTAAAGAAAGCCCGTGCACAGCAATGAAGACCCAACACAGCCATAAATAAATAAATTTATTAAAAAAAAAAACAAAACACCAGTGAGGGGACCTTCCTGGTGGTTCAGTAGTTAAGACTTCCACTGCAGGGGGCGGCAGATCTGCCGGGAGAAGGTGGGTGAGAAGTTCTGCAAGAAGATCACCAACATTGTAGAGGTGATGAACCGGCACGAGGACACGTCCAAGATGCCCTCGCAGTCGGAGGTGGACAACGTGTGTGACACAGGTTTGCGGGACGTGCAGCCCTACTTCTACAAGATCTCCTTCCAAATCACCGACACCCTGGGCTCCTCCGTCACCAACACCATGCGCAGGCTCATCAAAGACACCCTGGCCCTCTAGGCCTCACTGGGGCCTTGGGCGCTCCTTGATGGCTTGCGGACCTTGGCTTCTGGGAATCGTACTGTTAGGCCCTTGGGGCTCTGAAACCCACTCTGGGTCCTTGATAAGACTTGGAAGGGCCACCCCTGGCTTCCTGTTGTGTGGTTGCCAGTCTCTGGTCATCCTCGTCACCTTCACTGACGGTCAAGTGCGGCCTACACTGTCTCTCCGCACCCCTGGTGGGGGTCCCTTTCCTACACTGTACAGAGGAGCCATCACTAGGATGGGAAATAAAGTTGAGAATGTGGAAAAAAAAAAAAGACTTCCACTGCAGGGGGCATGCATTCAATCCCTGGTTGGGGAACTAAGATCCTGCATGCCATGTGGCATGGAAAAAAAAGACCAGTGAGATGTGGCAGGTGGGTGAAGGGGGTCAAAGGTACAAACTTCCAATTATAAAGTAAAAAGTCCTGAGGATGTAATGTACAGCATGGTGACTATACCTAATTACACTGTATTGTATACTTGAAAGTTGCTAAGAGTAGAGCTTCAAAGTTCTCATCACAGGAAGAAGAAAAAATTGTAACTATGTGTGGTGATGGATGTTAACTAGATATAGTGTGATAAGGATGTTAACTAGATAGAGTGTGATAATCATTTTGCAATCTATACATATATCAAATCACTATGTTGCACATCTGAAACAAATATAATATATGTCAATTATATCTCAAAAACAAAACGAAATCAAAAACAGTGAGATGTGAGTTGAAGTTAGAGATTAAAGAGTCTACTCAGGGCACACATCAGAGCCACCTTGTCCTGACCTGCCAGGAAACAGGTCCAAGACCTGCATGCCCTTCTCTCTCCTGTGTTCACCTCTCCTCGTCTTTACGATGCTCGGTTCAGCTTAAAATAACTGACTCTTCTTGGCACTGGTGCCCCCAATTTGTTCTTTGAAGGAAAAGGGGACTGGGCAACTCAGAGATGAGTGGGACTCACGAACTCCTAGTTTCACAAAGGGGAAACCAGCTTTAGAGATGGAAGTTGGACAAGAAAGAAGTTTCCCCGCCGTGCGATGCAGGGGACATGGGTTGGATCCTTGGTCTGGGACATAAGATCTCACATTCCAGAGGCGCAACTAAGCCCTCGCGCCACAACTACTGAGCTCGCACGCCTCAACTGGAGCCCACGTGCCGCAAACTACAGAGCCCACGCGCTCTGGAACCCGCGTGCCACAGCTAGAGAAGAGAAAACCCGCACGCCACAACTAGAGAGAAGCCCGCTTGCCACAATGAAAGATCCGGCATGCCTCAATGGATATCCCGCGTGCCGCAACTAAGACCCGATGCAGCCTTAATTAATTAATTAATTTAATTTAATTTAAAAAAGAAAGAAAGAGGATTCCCCCTGCTTGAGGCCCATCTCCTGCCTGTTTAGAGAGGAGGGAGTCTCCCCTCCTGCCAACCCTGAAGAGGAAGTTCCTCAAGTCTGCCCGGCAGTTCATCTGCGTAGCCCATCGTAGGGGCTGCTTGGGCTCCCCAGACTGAGCTGTAATGTCAGAGTTTGATCTGACCAAACTACCCCCACTGTCTTCTGCAGCCTGCCAGGGAGGACTAAATCCTCACCAAAGGGGTTAGTCCTCTGAGAAGAGTCAATTCCACCGAGAAGAACACAGTAAAGCGCTTTAGACATCATTCAGGCGCCTCTGGATTCAGGACAGGATTTTTGCCTGGATTCGAGGCCTGCGGGATTTAGGTTCCAACCTCCGCATCCCAGCTGTTCCTCGCCAGAGCCTCTGCAGGCCTCCTGCACCTCCCAACACAGTCATGCCCTTCCCCCTCCCGGGCCACTCACACTGTGTAGCTTTTGAAACCGAGCAGGACCCTGTGGGGCTCCTGGGCATGGAAGCCTTTCTGTCCCCTGTTTCTTGTTTGTAGGGAACAGACTCCAGCCTCCATGACCTTCCCTGGGTTCCAAAGGGCAGATTCAAACAGTTGCTCCTCGGGAAGGGAGAGGATGCAGACAGAGACAAGGGAGAGGCAGCCAAGAAACCACCTGAGGCAACATTAAAGGAACCAGAGAAGTCAATCAGGATTAGGAAAGCAGGGACTTCCCTGGTCCAGTGGTTAAGACTCCTGCAGAGGGTGCAGGTTCAATCCCTGGTCGGGGAACTAAGATCCCGCATGCCAGGCCAAAAAAAAAAAATTAGGAGACCACCTGAGACAAGATGAAAGGAGTGCAAGCCCTGCACACACTCTAATCTTATCAGCAACCCTACACTTGATCCATTGCTATAAAAACTCCTCACCAATTCCTCATGGGTTGGGACACACAATTCTGAGAGGCATGAGCCCGCTGTGTCCCCCTTTGCCTGGCAAAGCAATAAGGCTATTCTTTTCTACTTCACCCAAAACTCTGTCTCCGAGATTCAATTCGGTACATCACTTTGGCCCAGTCACTTAGCCTCTCTGGAACTATCTCCTCATCTGTGACAATAGAGAGTTCAACACTTACTTCATAGGGAGCTCAGCCTGACCTAGGGCTGTAACTCCCATCTGCGCGGGGCTCCAGCCTCAACTTTCTCCTGAGCTGCAGACGCATCCCTCAAACTGCCTGCCTGAGCGCTCTTCTTGGATGTTTCAAACAAGCCCCAAACCAAGCCCCGGACTATGTTCCTCTTGCCAGGGTTTCTCGTGGAAATAAATAGCATCAGCATCTGCCCACGTTCAAGCTAAAACCCTAGATTCTGTGATTCCTTTTCTCTCACCGCCACATCCAGTCCACCACCAAGCCCTGCAGACACTACTTCCAAAATGTACTTCAAACGCGTCCATTTCTCTCCATCCTCACTAATCCGCGGCCCCATCACCTCTGCCTCCCTCCAGTTTATTTTCCCCAGAGCAGCCAAGTAATATTTTTAAAATGTAAGTCAAGTAGGGGAGGCTGTGCATGCATGGGTGCAGAGGGTATACGAGAAATCTCTGTATCATCCACTTAATTTTGCTGTGAATCTAAAACTGCTTTAAAAAATAAAGTTTTGGGAATTCCCTGGTGGTCCAGGGGTTAGGACTCGGTGCTTTCACTGTCGAGGGCGCAGGTTGGACCCCTGGTCAGGGAACTAAGATCCCGCAAGCCATGCAGTGTGGCCAAAAAAAATTTTTTTAATTAAAAAAAATGAAGTTTATTAAAAAATAATAAATTAGACCATATCACTCATTCCCCCTTTTAAAACCCTTGAAAGGGGACTTCCCTGGTGGCGCAGTGGTTAAGAACCCGCCTGCCAGTGCTAGGGGACAGGGGTTCGAGCCCTGGTCTGGGAAGATCCCACATGCCACGGAGCAACTAAGTGTGTGTGCCACAACTACCAAGCCTGCGCTCTAGAGCCTGTGAGCCACAGCTACTGAGCCTGTGTGCTGCCACTACTGAAGCCCGCATGCCTAGACCCCGTGCTCTGATACAAGAGAAGCCACTGCAATGAGAAGCCCACGCACCGCAACGAAGACCCAACGCAGCCAAATAAATTATTAATTTATTTTAAATTTTAAATAAAAATAAAACCCTTCAAAGACTTCCCATCACTCTTAGGATAAAATCCAGGTTCCAAAGCGTTGGCTAATCTGGCCCTGCCTATCTCATCCTCCACCTTGTTCACTAAACATTTTCCTCTGATAGGCTCATGTCTTTTCTGCGTCAGGGCCTTTGCATTAATCTTTTTTTTCATGTGCCTGGAACTCTCTTCCCTAATCCCAACACTTGGCTGTCTTCTTCTCATCCTTCAGGTCACAGCATAAACTGTGACACATCTCCCAGCAGCGTCTTCCTGGTGGCCTAATTCTAGATTATCCCCTTACAGCCTCCTATCCTACACACCACACCAATCTGTGCATTTCCTTCATGGCTTTGATTACATCTGTTATTATCATGTATATCTGTTGACTTATTTCATCACCTCCTTTACTAGACTGTAAGTGGTGTGAGGGCAGGGAGTGTCTTATTCACCACTGAATAAGTGTCTTCCCAGCACCTTTTATAGCACCTTGGCGCACAGAAAGTGCTCACTAAATGCTTGTTGAGGAAATAAATGAACAGGCATATTTTATTGTAAACCACCTGAACTATTTTTATTTATGTATTTATTTATTTATTGGCTGCACCGCCCGGCTTATGAGATCTTAGTTCCCTGACCAGGGATCGAACCCAGTCTCTGCAGTGGAAGTCCAGAGTCCTAAGCACTGGAGTGCCAGGGAATTCCCCACCTGAACTATTTTTAGAAGACACACAGAGTTGCTAAGGAGCGCTGTGGTGATCATTCCATCCACCCTGCCTTCCCCACCACATGGTCGGAGGAAAGTACTCAATAAATGTCAGTGAAGTTAATTCAAACAGGGAATCCCTGGAACTTTGAGAACGGATTTAGTATCATGGAAGTTGAGGTTGAAAGAGAGCGTTGTGTAACAGTGCTGTCTGCTAGAACTTTCTGTGACGACAGATCTGTACTGAGAAAAAAAAGCATTTTAGAAAGATCTTTCTGGCTTTCTTCTTTCATTCAGTCAACTCTTTACTGGCCACTTACCAGATGCCAGGTACAGTTTTAGATGCTTAGAATACAGCAGTGAAGAAGCCAGCCAAGAACACAAGCTTATATACATTAAAAACAAGAAACTATCAGGTACTGATAAATACTACAGTGAAAATAAAGGCAGGGTTAGGACAGAATGACTGGGAGGCTATTTTGCTTGTGGGGTGCTTCGTGAAAAGTGGATGGGAGGGGGGCAATTTTGGAGGATGCAGGTGAGAAATGCTGAGACCATGAAACAGGTAAGCACAGCAGAGTGCATATCACCACAGCCAGATATACTGGAGCCCTTTCCCGAGACAGGGGACCCCGGAGAGTTCCAGTTGGCAGCTGGGCATCACAGATCTGGAGCTCGGGAGGGTGGTCTGGGCTAGCGGCATAGACTGGGGAGTCATCTGTGTTTGGGTTGTTTATTGGTTTCCTAGGGCTGCTGTAACAAAGTGTCACAGACTTGGTGCTGAAAACTACAGAAACTTGTTCTTACAGTTCTATAGGATAGAAGTCTGAAATCAAGATGTTGGCAGGGCTGCCCTCTCTTCCAAGTCTTGAAAAGAGGATCCTTCCTTGCCTCTTTCAGCTTCTGGTAGCCCAGGCACTCCTTGGATTGCAGCTATAGCACTGGCGTCTCTGCTCTGTCATCGCATGGCATTGTCCCTATGTGTCTGTCTTTACGTGGTAGTTTCCTCTTATAAGGACACCAGTCATATGGATTAGGGCCCAGCCCAATGACTTCATCTTGATTTCATTTCATCTGCAAGGACCTTATTTCCAAATAAGGTCACATTCACAGGTACCAGGGGTTGGGGTTTCAACGTATATTTTGGGGGACACAATTCTACCTGTAACAGGTCATAGCTGAAGCAGTGGAAGTGGACAAGTTCCCCAAAGGTGACAGAGTCAGAACAGAAGAACTGGGGACTCTAGCAAATAAAAGCTTGAGGAGCCCACGAAGAAGTCTGAGAAGGAGATGGTCTCCAGTTACATCTGTCACATAGACAGAGGTGGAGGAACAAGGGCAAAAAAAGGGTCCATTGAACTAAGTGACAGGGCAGATGTCAGTGTCTTTCCTCATGCCCCTCCCCCCTCCCAAGGGAAGAAGCAGAGCCTGGGTGATGGAAACAGTCTTTTAAGAAATGTAGTTTCAAAAGCTGGTATATATAGGATGGATAAACAACAAGGTCCTACTGTAGAGCACAAAGAACTATATTCACTATCCTGTGATAAACCATAATGGAAAAGAATATGAAAAAGAATGTATACAAGTCACTTTTCTGTACAGCAGTAATTAACACAACATCGTAATTCAACTATACTTCAATAAAAAATAAATTTAAAAAAATTAGTTTCGAAGGAAAAGCCTGACATATGGAAAGTACTAGAGGGAATGTGGGGGTCAAAGGATTGTTGGGGAAGATGGGAAAGTATAGTCCCAGCACAGTGGAAGGAGGTTGGCGACTTAGAAGATGGGCTCTGGGGGACATCCCTGGTGGTCCAGTGGCTAAGTCTCTGAGCTCCCAACGCAGGGGGCCCGGGTTCGATCCCTGGTCAGGGAACTAGATCCCACATGCCGTAGCTAAGAGTTCACATGCCACAACGAAGATCCCGCGTGCCACAACGAAGACCTGGCGCAGCCAAAATAAATAAATAAGTAAATATTAAAAAAGAAAGAAGATGGCCTCTGGAGTTGGGCTGGTCTGCACTGGATTCTCAGCTTGGCTTGTTCAAGAGCTGTGTGATTTTAGGATGGTTGCTTAACTTCACTATTCCTCTGTTTTGTTATCTGGAAAATGGGGATAATTATACTAGTATCCACTTCTCAGGGCTGCTGGAAGGAGTAAATGACTGAAGACATTTAAAGTGTTTAACACAGCATGTGGCACATACTTAGTGCTCAATAAATATTGACTCTTACTGCAATTAGGTTAAAAAAAATACAAGGAGGAGGTTTCAAGAAGGAGGCAGTAAGTAATATCAGATATAGTAGGTAGGACAGGACGTAGAGGGCAGAGAAAAGGTCAAGGATTTGGCGGAGTGCTAGCAGAACCTGGAAAAGGAGAGGGCAGAGCTAACAGTAGCTAAAGAGCAAATGGGGCAAGAGAGGGAGGGGCTGTAGGTATGGAACACTCTCTTGGTAGCAGCTGAGAAATAAGAGAGCAGGTATTAGCAGACAGAAGAAGCAATAGACCTTGATTTGGGCAGCAAGGAGAAAGTTAGAGGCGGAAGTCGCTGGTAGTGTTTGGTACTAAGGGTAAAGCGAGGCAACAGCATCTTGTAAATCTTTCACATATCTCAGTTTGATACCATAAATCTTCACCTTTGCTGTGCTGAGCCTGGGCATCCAGGGGAAACTGTTCTACAAAGGAGGAATGGGCACTAAGGAATGATTGTGGGTAAGTGGCGACATACCTCAGCATGGGAGGGGGAAAAAGAGGAGCCTGGATGAGGACTTACGTTTCAGAAGCCTGAGAAGCAATTGGCTAGAGGATGTCTGGCTCAGAGTCTGCTAGAAGGTGGGAAAGACTCAGGGCTGGAGACACACAGGTTTAAGAGCCATCAGTAGCAGATGGTCACCAAAACCAGGGGAATGGATAAAATTACCTATAGAAGGGGGGTGACAGGAGAAGACAGTCCAGGAAAGATTGAGGCTGGTGGAGAACAAGCCACAGAAGGAGAGGTATCAGGGCATGGGGGAAGGTGAAGCTGTGGAAGCTTTGGCAGGACCACTTCTGCAGATGGAGTTGAAAGAGAACCCAAAACCAGGCTCCAAATGTCTCAGTTAAGAAGAGGGTGTGGACCATTGGTGAAGCCATCTCAGTGGAGTGGTGGGGACAGAAACCAGGTTTGGGTTGGTGGGGTGTGAAAGAAAGATGAGGAAGTAGAGACAGTAGAGCCTTTCTTCAGGAAGTTTTGTGTTAATTTGATGGAGAGGTGTAGAGCAAGAGTTAGGAGGTAGGGGTTTTGTTTTATTTATTTATTTATTTTTAACAGTGAACAAGATAGGCCAGATTGCAGGTGGGCAGGAAATGACAGAAAGAGAGGGACAGTAAGAGGAGGAAGGCTTTTCACAAGAATGCCTGGAGCCCTTGTTATCTATAGTACTTAAAAATATTTAAATAGGGACTTCCCTGGCAGTCCAGTGGTTAAGAATTTGGGCTTCCACTGCAGGGGGCACGGGTTCGATCCCTGGTGGGAGAACTAAGATCCCGTATGCCTTGAGGGGTGTGTGTGAGTGTGTGTGTGTGTGTGTGTGTGTGTGTGTGTGTGTGAAATTAAATAACCAGAAAATTACATGCACAAACCCTTCAACTGAACAGGGATATTAATTGCAAATCTCTGTGGCATCTGCTACTTCTTATCCATGGAGATAGAGAGTATGTAACTGTTGTATGTCTAAGTATTGTTTCATGTCTCGGTGCTGTCGGCCAAATGTACTTTTCCTGCAGCACCCTTGATCTCCTGACATATTTTTAATTTTACTACAAATAGGGCTCACCCTTTCTGTTAGCTTCCTCTCTCTCACCTTCTAACCTTACAGTTAACCAGTCCACACCTGAGCTCCCTCTGTACCTTCCACGCGATTCTTTGGTTGCCGGGGTCACACTGTGAGTTACCTTGCTTGCCTCCCCCCAGCCTTGGTCTCATGCTTCTCGAATTCCTTGAGCTCAGGGCTGGATACAGGTAAGTTGGTCCTTAATAGTC
Organism: Lagenorhynchus albirostris; assembly: GCF_949774975.1. Taxonomy (NCBI): domain Eukaryota; kingdom Metazoa; phylum Chordata; class Mammalia; order Artiodactyla; family Delphinidae; genus Lagenorhynchus; species Lagenorhynchus albirostris. The sequence continues at coordinate 9,290,699 of NC_083114.1, forward strand.
TAAAAGAGGGTGGTCATTTCTTTATCCTTCACGGCCTCGCCTTGATTTAGTTGTTTTCGCATCTTTTCTCTTTTTCTGGTGCCCGATGCCCCGGGAAACAGAATCTTCAACTGCGAAAGGGTGGGAGCGGTGGGGCTAGCGGGGTAGCGGTGGAAGGACAGAGAGGAAGCCGGGGCGGGCGGCCTCCCGAAGCGGCCGGCAGAGGGCGCGCCGGCACCGGGATTGGCAGCGGCCGCCGTCTGGAAAGCGGACGCTGGCCTGGCGGGGGACTTCGGGGCTGCGGAAGCGCACGTGGGGCCGGGCAGAGCCTGGGGGCACGTGTGCTGCCCGGGGGCGTGCTGTCCCTGCTAAAAATACGCGTCCTGCCCGGGTCGGGGACCGCATCTTTCTGGGAGAGAGATAGCGTCTCCCGGGCCGGACACCTGGACTCCCGAGAAACCCGGGGCAAGCCTCGCACAGGGCCTCAGTTTTTTCATCTGTGGAATGGGGACCATTCATTTGCTCAAGCAATATTGCGTGCCAGTGTTATGCCAGGCACTGTTCCAGGAGTCAGGCATAACTACACGGTTTTTGCTGTGGAGTTCACGGCTTAAGAGTTTCGGAGTGGGCAGGAATAGTATAAATAGGCAATTTCATATTTCAAAAAATGCCATGAGAAAAGTAAAGAAGTGATAGTGAGGAGTGAAATGTAAGCTGATACTTGAAGCCAAGTCACCCTGAGAGACATGGAGGCAGACGAAACTGCCTTGAGTCCGAAGAGCCTGGCCAGTTGGATAAAAGGAAGAAGGCGGAGGGAGCAGCCAGGGAGAGGGCGAGGAGCTGGAGACGGAGGCCCCACCTAGCCGGAGACCAAAGCGCCCAGCACTGTGGACCCTGAAACTGATCTCGGGTGGAAAACATCAGAACAGCGGTGGTTTGTGCGGAGGTTGGACCTGCCCGGAAGGGGCTCGAGGGAACCTCCCAGAGCGAGGGAAAAACACCTTGATTAAGGTGTTGATTACATGGATGAACACGTTTATCAAAACTCAGCGAAGAGTTGTGCATTTTGCTGTATGTAAATTATACCTCAAAAACAAACTAAAGTGTGAGAGTCCTCGGCTTGTGAGAGCAACCGTGAGCTGGGAAAGTCTGGCTGGCCGCGCGGGCTGATCCCGCAGGCCAGGGTGTGTGGGTCATCCTCTAGGGAGAGGGTCAGGCGGGCTGGGAGAAAGCAACCACACCTGGCGCTGTGCGGGCAAGCGTGGCCTCGAGAGTGGAAGCGAGCGGTGCCGCTCACAGCCGGGACCGAGGCTGCGGGCTCAGGCCCCCCGCCCGGGTCGTCAGAGGCAACCTTGGAGCTGCGCCCCCCGCCCCGCCCCGCCCCGCCCTTCGTGCAGAGGCCAGGTGGCGGTTGGGGCGCGACCAGCCCGTTTGATTTCCCGCGGCCGGTGGAAAGGGGCGGGGGGAAGGGAAAGAGGCCGTCGGCCAATGGGTTGGGCTGTGGTGGGTCACGTGACGGCAACGGGGCGGGGCCCAGGTGTACTTACAAGGCTGCGGGCGGGGGCCTCGGCCTCCTCGCCAAGTTCAGGAGGCGGGGCCGGCGTGCTGGCCTGGGGGGGTAGCTTCGCTAGGATTGGCCTGTGGCCGGGAGGCGGGGCCTGCGCGCGCCGTGGCTGCGGGCTCCGATTGGCCTCGGCTCAGGGCCCGCTGCCGGCGTGCAGGCGAGGCTCGGGGCGCGAGGACCAAGCCTGGCAGTGGGTTCGCGAGCCAGGGGGAGGGGCCGGGCCGGTGGCGGCGGAGGAGGAGGAGGTGGCGGCGGGGGCCGGTACTGGGCCCGGCGGGATGAGCGAGGCGGAGGCGGCAGTGGTGGCGACAGCGGCCCCCGCGGCCACGGTGCCCGCGACGGCGGCAGGGGTGGTAGCGGTGGTGGTTCCGGTGCCCGCAGGGGAGTCGCAGAAAGCAGGCAGCGGGGCGGGCGGAGTCGGAGCCGCAGCCTCCTCGGGCCCCGCTGCTGGGACCCCCTCGGCGCCGGGCCCCCGCACCCCTGGCAACCCAGCGACGGCGACCTCGGGGACCCCCGCGCCCCCGGCCCGGAGTCAGGCGGACAAGCCGGTGCTGGGTGAGGGGCGGGGCGCGCGCCAGGGCTGCTCTAAGGGGGTCGGCGGGCTGGGGGAGGGGCATCGTGGACCCCGGTGGGGTCCGGAAAGCCGAAGGCCGGTTTGGCTCGAGACTCAAAGGACTAGCTAGGCTGAGGCCAGCGGACCGAAGTGGGTTCCCCTGGTGGGAAATCCTGCAGTTCTTGGGCGGGAGGGCGTGGTTAGTCTGGTAGGGTCTGGCCACGCCCCCGGGGCGGGAGACTTTTGGCCTTGATGACTCGAGTTAGTGTTAGGTAAATCTCTGGGACCAGGAAGCAAGTGCACTAGTGACCCTTACACTGGGAGGGCTAGAGAGACCCTCAGTTATGACCTGAGGGCGGAAGTTCGTGGACCAGGTGAGTACCCGGTTCTAGGTGAAGGGCCTTGATTTGTAGGATGTGAGGAACGTGCCTTAGAATCGGAAGTTTTGAAAGTCTGAGCCCTCCTGTATGGGCGCTTCCATTTACGTAGTGGAACTGGGGTAAGAATGCCTTGAAGCTACTGGGTGAAACCTGGTTGGCGTGAAGTTAAGCTTAATAGGTAATAGGGAGGTAGACTAGATTTTGGAGTGTCTCAAAACTGAGTCGAACTCCATCTCTTTCCCCATCTTACTGTCCCCACTGCATCCCTGCCTGGCAGCAATCCAAGTCCTGGGCACTGTCAAATGGTTCAACGTGCGGAATGGTTACGGATTCATCAACAGGTATCTGAGGAACCCAGGGAGGGGGTGGAATGGGTGCCTTCCAAACTGGCCTGTGGGACTGGACACCTTTCCAGCTTCATCCCTACCCCTACCAAGGCACATGGTTGCAATGTCCAGCTGACGCTGATTGAAAGTCTTTAACCACAGCACAGATGTGGGCAAGACGAAGCCGCCTCCACATCTTCAAGGGCAGCAGAGGGTTAATGATCTAAGAAGTTGGCAAACCTGGTTCTGACCCTCCCAAGCCTGTCTGGGTCACCTTCTGGTTTAGTTTGCCGCCGCCTTTGTGGCAGAATGTACCTGCTCTCTGTGCCTCCGGGCTGGAATCCTCACTCATTTCCTGTTTAGGGCAGCACACTTAGCACTCTCATAACTCATCTCCCTAACGGAGCTGTTAGCTCGTTGAATCAATCCCCCACCTGATGGGACTGCGTCCGGTGGGGGTTGGGGAAGGGAGGCGCCAGCACAGCCCGAGGCTGCTGCTTTCCTTCAGTCCCGCAGCCCCTCCCACCCACCCACCCACCCCCGCCCCCGCACTGGGCGGGGCGTAGTGGCGGATTCTGAGCGGAGCCAGGTCTCTCCCAGAGGGCCTTCCCCAGCCCAGGCACCCTGCCGAGCCCAGACCTCCTGGGAGGTCCCAGTTCCCTCTTAGCAGGCTGACCTTTGTGCAGATCTAAGTGCTTTAAAGCTAGAACACTTGTTCTAGGGAAGGGTCCCTCTCTAATTCTGGAAATGAGGACTCCTGGGAGGTTCTGAGGGAAGACCTCACCCCTCCCCCATTGGGGTGCTAGGATAAACTGGGGTGATAGGCAAGGTCGTGACAGATCGAATGTTCTCTCTCATCCTTGATTTCTTGGTGTGTTGAGAGGGGGCCTGGGGTTCACCTCCAGGCTGAGAACACAGTTTTGTGGCTGTTTGGAGCAAGTTCTTGACCCATTTTCCCCTCCTCAAACGTGTTCTGCACCTCAACTCCCGTCCCCACTTTCTCCCTCCTTGACTATAGAAGGAAGGAAACCGAGTGGAATTTTCCACCCGTGATGTGGGTTGGGGAAGAGGGGTTGTTGGCTGGGGACAGTTATACCCAGCACCACCAGGTTCTAAGGTGCCCTGGGGTAGAGGGTGGAGTGCTCAGCAGGTGAAATCTGGCCCAGCTCCTTCAAGGTGCCTTTGCCTCCCCCCACAGCCCTTTCCTCGTGAAGCCCAGGTTTTTCATGGAGGTTTTAGGGATATTTGTTTCATACCAGCTTCAGGGGGCCCCCGCTGGCTCTTGTCTCACTCCCTGGGCCCTGTTTCACCCCAAGCTGCCGTGGAAGGTGGAGAGGATGGGGCCACAAGTCTTAGGAATGGCAGCTAGGGAGGCTTCAGTGGAGGTGAGCGCCTTACCAAAGTCACCCCCTAACAACCCATCCTGTCCTGCAGGAATGACACCAAGGAGGATGTCTTTGTTCACCAGGTAAGAGCTAGGTTGACTTTCTGAGGGGAGGAACCCGCCCTCTTTGATGGCTTTTGCCCTTATCCTTAGCAGCACAGATCATGTTTCTCCAGCTTTCATCTCCTACCCGGAAATAGTTCCCCCATCCACCCGCCTCAGGTGCCTGTATTAACTGCATTGGCCCCACTTGTGTTGGGTTGTCTCTGTAAGAAACGTACCTGTTGCCCTCTGGGCATGGCACGCTCACTACCTACTGGGACCTGTGAACACCCTTAGAATGAATTACAGGCGGTGTCCAAGGGAAAGGACACAGGCTTGCGCTACTTGGGTGCAGTGGTTCTCAAAGTGTGGTCCCTGCAACAGCAGCATCACCTGACATCCAAATTCTCAGGCCCACCTCAGTCCTAGCGAATCAATCAGGCTTGGGGGAGGGACCAGCAGCCTGTTTTTACAAGCTCTCCAGGTGTTTGTGATGCACGCACAGTTTGAGAACCACTGCTTTGGTGGAGAGCGCTCTCAGTGGGATTGAGGTAAGAAGCACAGTACGTTTTACCCACTTTGCAACTTAAGACTCTCTCAGCTTTTTGTTTTGCTTTTGAGTTCATGTTTCTTGCCTCCCTTCTTGAAATCCTTGAGGGGTGGGGGAGGAGGGAGTGTGTTCTGGGGACCATGGTGAACTGCACAGTTGTTTGAAAGCCGCTAGTCTGTGGCTTTTCCCCCGCTAAACTTTGACTGCCTTCTCCTTGCTCCACCCTCCAGCCCCAGCCCACAAGTATTCAATAAAATTTTGAAAAGAATGAAATTGGGTGGTGGACCCAGCAGGGGCGCGAGAGACTCCCGGCTGGCTGTCCTCACCTTTCTCCTGGCCTTTCCCTAACCAGACAGCTATTAAAAGAAACAACCCGAGGAAGTTTCTGCGCAGCGTTGGAGATGGGGAGACTGTGGAGTTCGATGTCGTGGAAGGAGAGAAGGTTCGAGGGCTGCGGTGGGATGGAGAGCCCACCAAGCCGTGGGAGGGTGGCCTGGAAGTCCCCTGAGGCTCTGGCCTCCTCAGGCCAGCTCCTCCTCTGGCCCAGCAGCCCAGGCTGTAGGACCAGGACTGTGTCCTCACGCAGACCTTGTCATCCTTAACGTTCTGGCCACTCCAAGGGATGTCCTAAAGAACGTGTCGCTGTCACCAGTCAGCAGTATCTGGGTTTCTTTGTATAGTTCACCAAATACTCCCATGCCTGTTCTCCACGCGGGGCCCGTGCCCACATTCTCCTCTCAGAATCAGCCCTCCCGGAGACAGACACCTACTGCCAGCCCTCTTTCTCCCTCCCCACCCCACCTCCAGGCTAAACCTCAAGAGGGTCCAGTGGCAGCTATTTCAAAAGGACCAGTTGCAGATGTGGTCCCTCCTAGAAGGGTCCAAACACCTGCCACTCTTTCTCTGGGGAGGGTGGAAAGAAGTAGGACCTGGAGGAAAGCTGGAAAGGGGCATTTAGCTGGAAGGATGGGAAGACAATGATTCAGGCAAGACTGGGAAGGTTGCGCACTGGTTTTTGGAGCAGGTTCTCACCCGTTCCTCCCCACCTCCCCCCGCAGGGCGCAGAAGCTGCTAATGTAACTGGGCCCGGCGGGGTGCCAGTGAAGGGCAGCCGCTATGCCCCCAACCGACGTAGGTTCCGCCGATTCATCCCCCGGCCCCGCCCAGCTGCCCCGCCACCCATGGTGGCAGAGGCTCCATCGGGCCGGACAGAACTAGGCAGCGAAGGGGAGCGTGCTGAAGACTCCGGGCAGCGGCCCAGACGACGGCGCCCACCACCCTTCTTCTACCGACGGCGCTTTGTGCGAGGCCCTCGGCCCCCCACCCAGCAGCCACCCATAGAGGTGAGGGGAACTGGGAACGTGGGGACCAGCTGCGAGAGTTGGTGAGGCTGGAGACCAGAGTCCCCAGACGAAGCAGAATGGTGGCCTGGGAAGAGCTGCAGACGCCTGGACAGCTGGTGCCGCCTGGCTCACCCGGGCCTTTGTGTGTTCCCAGGGCACTGATGGGGCAGAACCCAAAGAGAGAGCCCCGTTGGAGGGGGACCAACAGCAGGGAGATGAGCGGGTACCCCCACCCAGATTCCGGCCCAGGTACCGAAGGTAAGACTCCCTGTCCTGGGCTCTGTCTTCCCCTTTGCCAGCCAGTATGGGGACAGGAGGATGGGAAGGGGATGGCCCTGAAGCCAGTGGTCATGAGGGCTGGGTAGCTGAGCAATTACGGCTGAGGTGCCCAGGGGTTAGCAGGCACTGCTGGGGTGGGGTGGGGACGGAGAGGCAGCCTGGTCCACCTCTGCTGGGTGGCCCTGGGAGGGAGGGACGTGGTCCGCACAGGGCTCCTGTCCCTTCAGGGTCCCTACTTTTCTCCCCAGGCCTTTCCACCCCAGGCCACCCCAGCAGCCCACCACAGAAAGTGGGGATGGCGAGACCAAGCCTAGCCAAGGCCCCACTGACGGTTCCCGGCCTGAGCCCCAGCGCTCACGAAACCGCCCCTACTTCCAGCGGAGACGTCAGCAGCCCCCTGGACCCGGGCGGCCCACAGCCCCAGAGGTGAGGACCTTGGACTGTCCGTGTGTGGCAGGGGAGAATGAAGGAAAAGGCTGTGGCCAACTTGCCTGTCTCCCTTCTTCCCCCACTTCTGTCTTCTTTTCCTTTCCCTTCCCTCTCTTTGTCCCCCTCCTCCTGGCCTTGCTCCCACCCACCCTGTTTCACGCAGCCTGACACCCAAGAGACAGTGCTGCTGGGTCCACGCCTGGTGGGCACCCCAACCCACCAGGAAACCCCAGCAGAGGCGGTTGAGCCCACGTCACCCCCTGCAGACTCCCTCTCAGCTCTGCTGGGAGCCCCAGCACCAGCCTGTGGATGTGAACTGGGGGAGGAACGGGAAGAGAAAAGGTGGGAGGAGGTTGAAGTTGGGGGCTCCAAAGGACAAGAGGGTCTCAGTCGGCCACCCTTGTTCTCTCTAGACCTCGGCCCCCATCAACAGTGGGGACCCCCCAACTGGCATACCGGAGTGATTCCAACTCGAAGGACACCCAGAGCCACCATCTGGTGAGTGGCAGGCCCAGGACAGGTACCAAGAGGGTGGGGATGGGGCTGGGTGGTGATAAGCTGCTGGTCGTGATTTTTCGGTCTCTCTTCCTCTCAGGTATCTGCCAGTTTTTCCAACTGACCTGGATCCTACCCAGCACCTCCCTCCCCGCTTTCCCACAATTCATGACATCGAAACACCAGCTTTTCCCCTTTTTCCTGGAGACTCAGGAGGGCCAAAGCAACAGCCTTTGGCTTTTTTTTCTCTCCCTGACCAAGGGTTAAAGGAAGGGATCCATCCTTATAGTTCAGAGTCACCAACTCCCTCCCCTAAATCAGGCTGAGAAGGAACCAGCCAGCTCTTACCTCCTCCTGGTTGTTTTTCTTTCCCCTCCCAGTTTATTTTTTGTTTCCCCACTACCCCCTACCTCTGAAGCCATTTTATGAACCGTCATGTGCCACCTGAGCCTCCAGTAAAAACAAAAACAGGCTTTCCTGTTGTCTTGGTCTCTGCCTCTTTTCTGTTCAGAGCCTCGCTGGTAACTTACTGTAGAGGGGGCGGCGGCAGGGCCTGCGCTCAGATCCTGTGCCCACGTTTCTAGCTGTACAGCTCTGCAGAAGTGCCTTCATCCCTGTGAAGTTGACTTTTCCCATCTGTGAAACGGGGCTAATGCCTCGCTGGCAGAATGAGTGTTTCCTGAAGTGCCGAGAGCAGCGTCTGGCACCTGCAGCGTCACCTTACCGAGCATTTACTACCGTTAAGGAAAGCAGTGACTACAACTCTTGAGGTGGCGGGGGGCGCGGGGGTGAGTGAGTGACAGCATCCAGAGGGTTCTGCGGCCTCGAGCTGAGGCAGGATGGAGAGGAGATGGGGGTTGGGGTGGCTATGGTCCCTGCCTCAGCCCATCCCGGAGTGTCTTCGCATGACAGGACGCTCATCTCATACAGTAACTTTATATACGGATCTATATATATATACATTTAGTACAACAGACCTTCAGTTTCTTCTCCCTGCCCCTTCTTTTCCAAACATATACAAAAATATCTGAAGGCTCCTCCCAGCCCAGTGTTCACAGGCAGCCTTTCAAATCCCTCTTTCCCTTAGTTGGTCAAAAGCCTTTGGGTACAACACCCTCCCGGGATGGGAGAGGAGGAAAGAGCTGGGGCCCCCATCTGGCAGCCTTGGGGAGCAGCTGGGGTGGGGCCCGGAACCCTGAGTCTAGAGAGGCGCCTGCTGTCCCTTCCTCTCCCCACATGTGGACGTGTGTTCCCTCTCACCCCAGAAGCCCGAGCAAGAGGACTGAGCCTGCAGTGAGAGAGGTGAGGTTAGACCTTGGGAGGGGTGCGTCCTTTGCCCTGGAGGGGACAAGACAGACCCCCCCCTTCACCCAGAGTCTGTGGCAAGAATTCAGAGAAAGTGCCAGAGTGGGAGGAGTCCAAGGCGGCAGGAACTGGATATCTCTTCTCCAGTCCTGCTCTTGGCTTCAGTTCACGCCCACCGGAAAGTCAGTCTTAGAGCCTCTCCTCCCTATAATCCCCCTACTCTGGCCGGGGCAGAAGTATCCTGGAGCTGGGGCGGGGTGCGGGTGGGCTACAGAGGAAGGAGGGGATGAGAAGGGAGAATGGCCCACCCCACGGCCACAGCCTAACCACAACACAAATAATCCAAGAGTCACACGAGGGGAATGAGGGGGGTGCTCAGACCACCCTTCCCTCCAGCTTCCCAATTCCACCAGGCTGCAGGGGGTTTCTCCACCCTGGAAGTAATGGGGAAGAGAGGGTTAAAGTGCTGCAGAGGAAAGGAGGGGGTCTCTGGGCGGGTTGAAGAACTGGCTCTCCCGCCCCTGCTTGGCCCCTCAGTCATTCTCATCTGGCCCTAAGTACTCAAGCTCTGTGCTGGGTTTCACCTCCTGCTCTAAAAGAGAGGGTGTCCGGCGGAAGGCGGCTGAGATCTGGTCAAACGTCCGGCCGCGGGTTTCAGGCACTTTTAAGAAGGTGAAGATGAAGAAGCCAAGCAGGAGGACCGCGAATAGAAGGAAGACGTAGGGACCCATAGCATCCTGGGACAAGTGGAGAAAGAGGTGTTGACAGAGGGGAGGGAACGAGTGGCCTCCGGCAAGCCAGGGACGAAAGGCTTCACAGGGATACTGCACAGAGCAGGTGGCTCCTTTGCGGGGCAATGGAAATTACCGGGAGAATTTAGTGAGAAAAGAATTCTCTGAACCCCAACTCTCCTGGTTTCTCCCTCTCTTACCATCCTGAGTCACTGAAGTCAGAGTAGATTCCCGGCCATTTGCAGTATTAATATGAAGTTTGTAATATTACTCCTAGTCTAAGTAAGTTATGCCACTAGTTTGTTCTGAAGAAACCTCTGTTGTTATCCAATCTAGGTCAGTTCCCTTCTTTGATTCTGGTGGAACAGGTGGTCTTCAGGACCCACGTGGACCACCAAAGTGACCCCCAGACCAGCACTCTATGGGCAGGGGAAAGGGGGAAATGCTGACTGGAAAGCAACTGGGCTAGTTGTGAGTGTGAGTTGCCATCCTCTGGCTGACCATGTGGGAGATGGGTACCGGGCAGGGGACCTACCGCAACATACTGGAAACCCATGCCAATGATGAAGTTGCACGTCCAGTTGGAGAAACCAGCCACAGCCATGGCTGCTGGGCGGGGTCCCTGGCTGAAGAGCTCGGCCACGATGAACCAGGGGATGGGGCCAGGGCCAATCTCAAAGAAGGCCACAAAGCCAAAGATGGCCACGATGGAGACATAGCTCATGGCTGGAACCCGCTCCTGGGGGCCAGGCAGGGAGGGTGGAGAATTCAGGTCAGGTCTTTCTGGATCTTCCTTTACCCTCAACCCAGCAAACTGGCATCTACCCCTACCAGCTGCTCACGGGGGGCTGGCCACCCTTGGTTAGAATAGGTCCTCGAGCATTTGACATTCAGCTGGCCACCCTTTGCCAATTCAGGGCAGAGGGAACATGTGGTCTCCCAGCTCTTATGACTGTGGATTCCCACTTGGTTCTAGAGCTGGGTCCTTAGGAATTATTGGTCCTGAGGCTTGACAGGGCTCTCCTCCCTGGCTGCCAGGATTGTGCTACAGCTTCCACCCAGAGGAGGAAGTGCAGCCTGGGTCCCTCGGCAGCACGGTCCTGGCATACGGCCTGGCCTCAGGATCAAAGGCATGTATGTTGAGGCATGGCCCTGGCTGCCCACAGAGCCCCTTGGGGCAGTTCCCCTGGGTTGGGCCACGGGTCCCCTTCCCTCTCCCTAGGCCTCACCAGCAGAAGCAGAGCCACGGTCATCAAGATGGCACAGCCACACATGCCTGCCAGGCCTAGGAGTTGGAGGGTCCGGCGCCCAGCCCGTTCCACCAAGAACACCTGAGGGGAGAGTCAGGGCTTGCAAGGGGCCTTTAAGGCTTGGGAAGTGGGAGGGGTTAGGTGGGTGGGGCCAACCAAGAGCTGGATCTCCAGGAAGCCCAGGGTTGTGAAACCAATGGTGGGGGCCCTTCCAGAGGTAAGTAGTTACCGAGACCAAGGTGAAGACCGTGTTGACCACACCGGCTCCGATGGTGGCGTAGGCTGGTTGCCCTACCCCCGCCGTCTCGAAGATGCTGGTTGAATAATAGAAAACCTAGAGGTGGGCGAGAAGAAAAGGGGATGGCAGGGATGTGTCCCTCCCTCCCTTGCAGCCACTACAAGCTGGACTGACCCTGAATTTTAATGGAGGGGGCTTGCTCCCTTCTTCCCTCCTCTCAGGCTCTTCCCTGACCCTTGCCCTTCCTGGAGGCTGCTGCATACGTACTGCGTTGATGCCCGACAGCTGCTGGCTCAGCTGCAGCACAATTGCAATGACGAGGGGTTGCCGGTGGATGTGGCTGCCCAGGAGCTGGAGCAGGGACAGTGGCCGCTCATGCTCCAGCTTCCGCTTCTCCTCCTTCAGCTCAGCCAGCTCTTCAGACACGTTGGCCCAGCCTGTCAGGCGCTTCAAACCTGGAGGTGAGTAGGGTCAGGTCTGAGAGGGCAGGGAGGGGGCCTGGGAGGAGGACAGGCACCAGCAAGACGGCGTGGGATCTCACTCTTTCTGGCGGGCCCCTCCAGGTTCCGGATGATGTACAGGTAGCGGGGGCTTTCTGGGCAGAAGGGCAGCAGGACCAGCTGCAGGAGGGCAGGCAGCATAGTGATGCCCAGGAGAAGTGGCCATAGGGTAGCAGTGCCCAGTATGGACTCCAAGCCCAGCACCTGTGGCAGAAGGGTGGGAGCCGTTCAGCCTGTCCCCAGAGCCCCACCCCAACCCCCTTCCCAGCCTCCCGTGAGGCCAGGTCCAGTCACCTGGGCAATCAGGATGCCAGTGACGATGGCCAGTTGGTTGAGTGTCCCCAAGGCGCCCCGCAGGTGAGTGGGGGCGATCTCCCCCACGTACATGGGCACCAACCCCGACGTCAGCCCTGGGCAGAGGGAAGGAGAGAGCTTCTGAGGGCAGCTGCCCACTCTGACCCCCAAGCCCAGGGAGAGTGAAGGAGAGCAAGGCACTGGGCGGGACCACAGTGCCCGCGGGTACCTGAGTAGGCGCCAATGAGGAACCGTCCAAGAATGAGCAACTCGTAGGAGGCAGCCGCCTTGGCCAGGCCCATGAGGGCGCCCCCTAGCACTGCCAGGGCATTGTTGAACAGCATTGCCCTCTTCCTGGCAGGCAAAGAGTGGGGCTGTGAGAGTTAGGGCATTGGTACTCTGGCTCCCTTCCTGTTTTCCCTTGCCCTCCAGCCTCATACCTTCCCAACCACTGAGAGATGACTCCAATCAGGAAGGAGGAGATCATGCCGCCCACAGAGAAGATGGCCACGGAGAGAGCCCAGAGCATGGTGAGGGTGCCTGGTGGGATGGAGCCAGGTCCCTCAGGCCCCTGCCTCCCCAGCCATGTCTCATTGTAGCTCTGTTCAATCACCTAGGGGACAGCACAGGAGTTATTCCCTGCAGACTCCTCCCTCTCTGCTCACTCCTGACACCCCCTGCCTTGTCTGGGCCCCCCACTCTGCCGGCTGTAGCCCCTCACCTTCTGGGGGGCATTGATGACCCCGATGTTGTAGCCAAACTGCAGGGAGCCGAGCACAGCGGAGAACACGGCGAGGACCAGGGTCCCAGTGACTCGTTGCTGGGGGTGCTCCCCATCCTGGGCAGGCGGAAGCAGAGAGGAGGCATATCACATGGAATCATGGCATCTTTCCTTCCTCAAGGGGCCCAGGCCCAGCAGGAGCCTTGAGATGCTGGGTTCCATCCAACATGTTGGGCGAGGGAAAGTGGGCCATATTAGGAGTCGCTTGAAGATCTCAACGTAAACAAGAGCAGGAAGAACCCGAGAGTACCAGGGCATGGGGGAGAAACTGATGTTTGAGTCCAGTAGGCAGAGAAATGTTTGAGGACCTGGGTCTCACAATTCCTCTGTGACCTTGGGACAGGCTTGGGCTTAAAAGACCTGAGTTCAGATTTGTGTGACCTTGGGTAAGTCACTGCCCCACTCTGAACTGGGGAGATAGGGGTGATGTTGCCTAATTTGCCTACCTGTCAGTGAAAGTGTGAAAATCAAAATCAAACGTTAACAGTGTCCCCAACAGTGCTGGTTTTATAAAGTGACAAGTGCATTATCGTCATCAGCCTCTGTCCTCTCCCCTCCCATCTGGGGGTTCTCTCCGCGGGCTCCTGGAAGCCCCCAACTGGCTCAAGAAAGCCATTTCCCAAAAGGACATCGCGGTCATTCCTCCTGGCCTATGGCCTCCTGGCCTATGGCCTTCTCTGTCTCCGCCCCGGCCTCCCTTCCCCCTCTAAGCTGCGACGAAGGGCAGGGGGCCATGCTGGCTTTTGCCTGGGAGAGCCTTGCCCAGGGGATGGGGGCGGGAAGGTGGTATGAGGTGCGGTAGCGGTGGTGGCTGATCGCTGGCGGCACAGACTGTCTCCAAACGGAAACCTGAGCTGGGGGAGGAAGGGCTGACACTCCCCTCTACCCCTCCACCAACCGTGGGGCGAGGGAAAGTTCAGCGTCCTGGAGGACTGACAAGAGTGGGGGTGGGGGTGGGCCTACGGAGAACCTCCGGTCCTCGAAAAGTTGCGGGCGAGCCGAGACAGACGGACAGCTGCTGAAGGGCAAGACCCGCCTGGACCTGCTTTCTTGAGGGCAGAGTGTCCACGATCCCGGCGCAACTCGCCGCCAACTAGAGAAGGGGGCGAACCCTGGACTCGCAGAATCCAGCCGCTGTCCTAGCCCCCGAATAATCCCCCAGACGCACTCTGCCTCTTGGAGGGACTGGAATCCGACCGTCACGGGTTGTCCAGCCCGGGTATAAATAGCCAGTCCCCCACCCCCACCCCCTGCGTCTGCGCAAGGACCGCCCCCTAGCTGACCCCAACCGCGACCCCAGCCCGAGAAAAGCGGGACCTGTGTCCGCGTCCCGCCCCCGCATGCCAAACCCTACTTCGGAGCCGATCTGTTGGAAGCCCGACGGCATCTTGTCTTAGGAACTGGAGATGCACGAGCTGCCGTAGATGAGAGGGAGGCGACTGGGGGTCTGCGGCCCTAGCCTTGGCGGGCAGAGGGAGCGGGGGCGATGGGGGTCGCGGAGCTTTGTGCGGAGGGCGAGCCTGGCGGGACCCACAGCCACAAGCCGAGGAGCCAGAGAGCAGCTCCCGGGGATCTGGCTGAGCCTGGCCGGCGGGGGAAAGACCCGAAGAGCAGCCCCGGCGGTTCCCCAGGGCCACGCCTTTCACAGCACCCATTGGCCGGGAGCCCGCACACCCCAGAAGGCCACGCCCCTCCCTGAGGCTGAGAGTTTGGCACCTGCTGTAGGGTAGGCCAGCGAGGCCACGCCCGTCAGCGAGCCGGGCGAGACACGCCCCGCGGGTTCCCGCCGGCCTACGTCCCGGAAGTTTTGAAAAGGGGGTCCTGGGACCCCTGGAGACCAAGTTCCCCTCAGTGTGAGGACTCCGCCCCCCGGCCAAGGTTCGGGGCTGAAGAAGCGACTTCAAAGCCCTTAGCGGCGGCTCGGGACGGCGGGGTCCGAGAGGAAGGGACGGGCCAGGTACACTTGCCCGGGAGAGAACTCGGGCGGCCCAAAACTGCGCGAGCCGGCGCGCGGGGTGAGTGCGGAGCAATGGCCTGGAGTAACCCACAGTGGTTATTTTTAGCTCCCACATTGGGAGACGCCAAATGTCAGGTCCCGGGTGTCCCGGCCGGTCCCGGGCGGGGGAGGGCAGGGAGACGGAGCCTTAAAGGATCCGCGACACGCTTCCCACGCGGAGATGGCCTTGGGCACAGGAAATTCCGTTCCTAGCGGGTCGGGTGTCTGGCCTTGGTGGTCCTCTTTCCATGCATCCCTGCTCTGGGCACTGTCTATCTGGCCCTGCCCCTACACCGGTTCCCCACGTTGGTTCCTGGAGGCGGCCCGAGGGACAGGTGGTCACACCAACCACGTCACCAGTCCTGAGGCCCCTGAGCCGCCAAAAATGTGCTAGCCGCGTGGACGACTAGGACACGCTTTCTAGAGGTCGCTCTGGGTTTGAATCCCCAGCTAAATCCTGCCCAGCGAGGAGGGCGCGACCTAGGGGTGGCGAGTCCCCAGAGCAGCGGAACACTCGGAGTACAGAGAGCGCGCGTCTGGGAAAAGGGGACTCAGAAGCGCGGGGCTTTAGTGCCACCTGGAGGGAGAACGCGGATCCGCAGCGGATCGGGCCAGGGTGGTCTCCGGCCCACTGTCCCCGTCATTCTACCTCTCTAAGGCTTCCATTACTTCCAGCCCAGGCCTCTTTCTGGAGCTCCAGATCCGACTGTTCAGCTGCCGCGTGGGTGGGCAGCTCACATGATAAGCGTGTCCAGACCTGCTCCTCCTGCTAACTTCCTCATCCCAGTGAATGGTCCTATTAGCCATCCTGTCACTCCTATCAGAAGGAGGAAGTCATGCTTGATTTCTCCTCTCCTGCACCCACCCCCACCCCTTTATCCAGTTAGTTATCAACATTGGAGTTTTGACCTCCTAAACTCTCATATTCATCTGATTTTCTCCACCTGTACTGTTGCCACTCTGGTCCAGACCACCATCACCCTGACTGGTCTCCCTGCTCCTCCTCTTCCCCAACAGGGAGGGCAGAGTACCACACAAAACAGTCCAACCTCTCACTCACGCTCCCCGCAGAAGTCTTTGTTGCCTACTGTCAAGTTCAAACCCCTTTTCAGAGTGAACAAAACCTCCTGCCTTTCCTCTTCTATCTTTGCCTCACTTTCTGTCCTCTCCCTTGAGTTTTAGTCAATTCCTAACTACTTTTTTTTTTTTTTTTTTTTTTTTGCGGTACGCGGGACTCTCACTTTTGTGGCCCCTCCCGTTGCGGAGCACAGGCTCCGGACACGCAGGCTCAGCGGCCATGGCTCACGGGCCCAGCTGCTCCGCAGCATGTGGGATCTTCCCAGACTGAGGCACGAACCCGTGTCCCCCGCATTGGCAGGCGAACTCTCAGCCACTGCGCCACCAGGGAAGCCCCCTTAACCACTTCTTGTACCTAGAACACACTGTGCTGTTTCACTCCTTGGTGCCTTTGCCATGCTAATCCTTCAGTCTGCAGTACCAGAGGACTCCTATTCATCCTCCCAAAAAAGCTCACCCTCTCTGTGACACCTTCCTTGGCTTTCCTCCAGAAATCCATGTGTCCCCAGGACTTCCCTGGTGGCACAGTGGTTAAGAATCTGCCTGCCGCTGCAGGGGACAAGGGTTCGAGCCCTGGTCCGGAAGATCCCACATGCCGCGGAGCAACTAAGCCTGTGCGCCACAACTGCTGACCCGCGTGCCACAACTACTGAAGCCCGCGCTCCTAGAGCCCTTGCTCCGCAACAAGAGAAGCTCCCGCTCGCCACAACTAGAGAAAGCCTGCGTGCAGCAACAAAGACCCAACACAGCCAAAAATAAATAAGTAAATTTATTTTTAAAAAAAGTCCATGTGTCCCCAATATAGTGTATTGTCATAGTTTCTTCTCTGCACCTTAACCTTGAGGACAGATGATCATCTTGTTTACCTCTGTATCCCCAGCACCCAGCCTAGGGGTGGGCACTCAGTAAATGTTGAACGAATGGAATGAGGGTCTGCTCCTGATGGCCAAGAATGCAGATTAGGGAGCAATCACAAAGCGGGGAAACCTTTGGTGAATGGCTCCACATATCTGACCAAGGGGATGTAGATGGAGAACTAAGGTCTGCTGGTTGAGGAGAACCAATCATTTATGAGCAGAAAGGAGCAGAAGCGATTGATGGAAGCGGAGAGGGACCAATCAGGAAGGTAAAAGGAAAGCCAGGGATGCTGGAATACCACAAAGGGAGGAGGGCAGGGAGAGAGGAAGAGCCAAGAAGAGTGCCAAGAGGAAAAAAGGGAGTTGGGGGGAGGCACAGATTGGGGGCAGATGATAAGTCAGTGTAGCAGGTGGAGTGCAGGGCTGGGGTGTGCCCTGGCACTCAGGGCACGGCACATTACTGATCTCATTCAGATGCTGTGTTCTGACACTTCCAGGAGTTTAAACCCCAGAGAAAGTGGAATCAAGGAAAGCAAATCGGAGCTAGATACAGAAGATAGAGTAAAGTGTACGGAGAGAGTGATGGAGGAGTAGAAGAGACAACAGGAATAAGGAGAGGCAGTTGGGAGGGAGGAAGAAAAATGGCTGGGACGGTGGGAGAAAGAGGTCGATTGAGAGAGGATGGAAAAGGAAGGAGAGAGACACAGGACACAAGTGGGTACTTCACACTGGAGCCTGTGTGTGTTGATTTGCCTAGAAATTAATCTTTGGCCCATTTGATCTCAGAACCAGTTGTAGCCCTTCCTAAGCTCTGCCCTATGTCATGGGGAGTTGATCCCTGTGGGCTTTTGTTTTCAAGCTTCTGTGTTCACTGCCTTCTGGCCTGGTGCAGCCCACAGTAGGTAAGAGATTGGAGGGCAGGAGAAAGCCAGAATATTTCTTCCCTCTCTCTGCGTCCAGCTCCTACTCTACAGGCCCACTTTGCTTCCAGCTTCTGGAGGGAAACCTTGGACCCCTGAGCTCCAGCAATGCCATCTCCTCCCTTTGTCCCGTCACTGTTTTTGTCAATATATGAGGGTCTCAGGTACAGAGGATTGAATTAATGAGACAGTTCTTGGTACATGATCCTCACTGATCTCTATCTTATCTTGTTTTTATTTAAAAAGTTATTCTCTTTTATTTCCACACCCATTTCTCATTTGTCCTCCCTCAAAAGACAACCATTCCAATGTATTTAATGCTCACCTGCAAAACATGTCTTTTTTTGTGTGCACACATTTTTAATTTATGTAAATAGCAACTGGTTACATATTTCAATCTGATCTTACTTATTTTCAGTAAGCACTATGTTTTAAAAACCCATTCAGGGAATTCCCTGGCGGTCTGGTGGTCAGGACTCTGAGCTTCCATTGCAGGGGGCATGCGTTCGATCCCTGGTCAGGGAACTAAGGTCCCACAAGCCGCAGGGCGCAGCCAAAATAATAAAAACCCCCTTCATGTTCTATGATTATCAAAGTTATTGTTGTATAATTAATCTATTGCATTATTTATTTATTGCATAATTTATTGTTGCATTATACTCCACAATGTCAGTCATCCCCTTGATAAGCACCCATGTCACCTCCACTTCCCAACCACAACAAATAACGTGGCAGTGAACATTTTCATACAAGGCTCCCTATGGGGGATATGTCTCTGCCTCTGCCTAGGTCTTCGTCTTTATTTCTATCTATCTCCACGAGCAGAATTGCTGAGTCATAGGGTATACTTACACCTAATTTGACTAAGAGCTACCAGCTTGCTCATAAGAATGACAATCACAGTCTCCAGGTCCATCAGCAGTTTGGGAGGGTTCCACTACCACCATACCCTCTCAGGCAGCATCCACCCAGAGCAGGACAGTTAAGGGTATGCATAGTTAAGAGCCCAAACTGCCTGAGTTTGAGTCCCAGCTTTGATATTTACCAACTTCGTGCCGTTGGGAAAGTTACCTAAGCTCTTTGTGCCTTGTTTACCTCATCTGTAAAATGAGAAGTGAGATAATAATAGTATCTACATCTTAGGGTTTTAATGAAGATGAATAATGTAATAGTCACATCGTGCTTAAAATAGAATTGAACACGGTTAATTGTTTTTGTTTTTTAAAACAGCTCTATTGAGATATAATCGACAAACAATAAACTGCACATATTTAAAATGTACAATTTGGGGACTTCCTTGGTGGCACA
Organism: Lagenorhynchus albirostris; assembly: GCF_949774975.1. Classification (NCBI taxonomy): domain Eukaryota; kingdom Metazoa; phylum Chordata; class Mammalia; order Artiodactyla; family Delphinidae; genus Lagenorhynchus; species Lagenorhynchus albirostris. Next base: position 9,309,280 of record NC_083114.1, read on the forward strand.
GTGGTTAAGAATCCGCCTGCCAATGCAGGGGACACGGGTTCGAGCCCTGGTCTGGGAAGATCCCACATGCCGCGGAGCAACTAAGCCCATGCGCCACAACTACTGAGGCTGCGAGCCACAACTACTGAAGCCTGCACGCCTGGAGCCCATGTTCCACAACAAGAGAAGCCACCGCAATGAGAAGCCTGCGAACTGCAATGAGAAGCCCGCGCACTGCAATGAGAAGCCCACGAACCTCCACAAAGAGTAGCCCCTGCTCACCACAACTAGAGAAAGCCCACACGCAGCAATGAAGACGCAACACAGCAAAAAAAAGAAAAAAGAAAAAAAATTTTTTTTATGAAATAAAATGTACAGTTTGGTAAGTCAAAAGATTTTTTTAATTGATGTATAACTGACATGTAACATTAATTTCTGGTGTATAACATAATGATTCTATATTTGTATATATTGCGAAATGATTACCACAGCAAGTCAGGTTAACATCCGTAATTTGATAAGTTTTGACATATGTATACACCCATGAAACTCTCCCCAGAATCAAAATAATGAACACATCCATCACCCGCAGTGTTTCCTTGTACCTCTTTGTAATTCGTCTCTTCAGCCTCTAGGCAACCACTGATCTGATTTCGGTCATTATGGGCCAGTTTGCATTTTTTAGAATTTTATGCAAATGAAATCATACAGAGCGTACTCTTTTTGTCTGGATTTCTTTTACTTACTGTAATTATTTTGAGATTCATGTATGTTGTTGCATGTATTATGAGTTCATTCATTTTTGTTGGGAAATATCATTGATTTGATTATCCATAGTAATTAGTTTGATTATCCATTCACCTGTTGATGGATATCTGGGTTATTTCCAGTTTGGGGCCATTACAAATAAAGCTGCCAGGAACATTCACATACAAGTCTTTGTAAGGACATGTATGCTTTTATTTCTCTTGGAAAATACCTAGGAGTAGAACGGCTGGATTATATGATAGGTGTGTGTGTAACTTTTTTTGTGTGTGTGTGAGTAAACCAGGCTTTTACTGCTCACAAGGTCATTTCTGAGTTGCAAACAATTTTTCCCTATATTTCCCCCACTCAGTCTGGGCTGCCACAATCAGACAGACAGAAAGTGCCAGGACACTTTTTTCTTGCATCTGTAGTGGAAACCTTAGCAGCAGACAGTAGTGTGTAATTTTTTATGAATCGGCCAAACTGTTTTCCAAAGTGGTTGTCCCATTTCACATTCCCACCAGCAATGTCTGAAAGTTCCAGTTCTTCCACACCCTCACCAACACTTAAGATGGTCAATCTTTTAAAATTCAGAATGGGCTATATGAGATTTTAATCAAATAACAATTTGCTTCGATTTCTAATATTTGTCAGTTCAGTAGGTGAAAGGTGATATCTTACTGCAGTTTTCTGTGATTACTTAACGGCTTGGAGCATCCCTTTAAACACTTGTTAGCACTTTGACCGTCTTTATTCTGCAGATTCCCTCCTTGTATTCTCTGCCCATTTTCTCTTGGAATATTTTTCTTGTTGATGGGCAAGACATTTACACAAATAATATCAGTTCTTTGTCAGATTTGGACATTGCAAATATTTTCTCTTGTTGTATCAGCTGCCTATTAATTTTTCTTCGGTGAACTTCATTTGATAGAAATCCTTAAATTTGGTGTAATCAGAATGACCAATTTTCCCTTTAGGGTTTGTGATTTTGAAATTTTGCATATGTTCTTTTCCATCTCTGCATCACAAATTCACCTTTTCTTCCAATAACTTTATAGTTTTACTCTTGATATTTAGCTCTTTTGAATCCATCTAGAGTTCATCCTTGTTTTGGGTGTTAGGGATCCAATTTATTTTCCTCATATTGAGCCACATTTACCACATGTCCGATTCTGATATATACAAGTGTCTGTCTCTGGTATTCTGTTCCATTGGTGTATCTGTCCTTGCACTAATACTATACTGTTATTGTTGCTGGATGCTTTGTAGAAAGTTTAAATTTCTGGAAGGGCAAGATCCCTCTTGTTACTCTTACCACTCAGCGTCAACTTTTTTTTTAATTAATTAATTTATTTATTTAGGCTGTGCTGGGTCGTAGTTGCAGCATGTGGGATCTTCATTGTGGCATGTTTAGTGAGGGATCCTTAGTTGTGGCATGTGCACTTCTTAGTTGTGGCACGTGAACTCTTAGTTGCAGCGTGCATGTGGGATCTAGTTCCCCGAGCAGGGATCGAACTTGGGAGCGTGGAGTCCTACCCACTGGACCACTGGAGAAATCCTCCCTCTCAGTGTCAACTTAACCATTTGTGTTTTTTTGTTTTTCTTCTTATTGCTCCAAACAAATTTGAGGGTAAACTTATCAAGATCTTTCAAAAACCCTCCCCCAAAACAAAAAACAACCACCAGATGAATTTTTATGGGTAATATATCAAATTGTAAGTTATTCTGGGGACAAGTGATATCTTTATAATGTTAAGTCATCCCATTTAAGAGCATGGACTATCTCTCTGTTTATTCAAGTCATCTTCTATGTTTTTTAGTAGAATTAAATTTTTTCTTCCACTGAGGTCTTATGAATACTTGGTTTCCTAGATGCTTCATAATTTTTGTCAGTGATGCAAACTGAGTGTTTTTTTTGTTTGTTTTTTTGTGATACACGGGCCTCTCACTGTCGTGGCCTCTCCCATTGCAGAGCACAGGCTCCAGACGCGCAGGCTCAGCGGCCATGGCCCACGGACCCAGCCGCTATGTGGCATGTGGGATCTTCCCGGACTGTGGCACGAACCCGTGTCCCCTGCATCGGCAGGCGGACTCTCAACCACTGCGCTACCAGGGAAGCCCGTAATGTATTACTCTTTAAAAACATTTTTAACATTTGGTTAAGTAATAGTTTATTAATGATGTTTGCATCTGTATTTATAAATGAAATGGGCCTATAATACTTATATTACCCTTAACTGATTTCAGAGGCAACTCAGAAAATGAGTTGGTCACTTTTTCACTCCTTCTCCAGATCTGTATCTCAAAATGCACTCCAGGCTGAATCATAGGAGATTATCTGGACCAGCATCCTGTTTCCCAAGCAGGCAAAATATTATCATTCCTATATTATAGATGAGGCAACTGAGGCCCAAGAATAAATTCCTGAATGGGGTGGAATTGGAACCTGGAATATTTTAACTGCCTTGGGTGTATAACTTCTTGGTCTGACCAGTAAAATAATCACCAGTGACCTGTATAATAATGAGTTTTTGAGTTATAATACATAATATTAAAATAACATTGCAAGTTTCCAGAGTTCACTTATTTATCAGTTTTTTTCAGAACTCAAAACATATTTTCCCATAGAAATAAACAAGTTGGTAGGGTTTCCACATCAGGTTGCCTACCTCATATGGTGTAGGTCCCCTAACCTGATCCAATATTCCAACCAAATTTGATCTTTCAAATTCTTCCACTGTAACTTCTGGACTCAACATCTGTCATCACCCTTATATGCCAGCCTCTTCTCTGAATGCTCCTTTCTGAAACCTGGCTGTCTTGGAGGACACACTTCCCTGGCAGCCCTTTTTTTAAATTAAATTAAATTATTTTTTGCCACGCTGCATGGCACATGGGATCTTAGCTCCCCAACCAGGGATCAAACCTGCATCCCTTGCAGTGGAAGCACGGAATCTTAACCACTGGACCGCCAGAGAAGTCCCAGCAGCCCTTTTAATAAAGGCCTATTTTTGGTCCTACTTCATATACCTCAGGGTCTGGAGCTGGGAGTACTGATCCTCAATGCTACTTTAGACCATTATTCTTCCTTCATCCTTCGAAATCCTCTGCTCCTATGACGTTCATCTCTGGAAGTAAATTGCCCACTACCTCTAATTGTTGCTGGGGTCTTCCAGCCTGATCCTTCACCCACATTCACTGACAACTTTAGCACCTGGCTCATCGTCTTCCTCTTTACACCTATGTTCTCATCATCATTGCTGTTGACTTCAAAGCCCACCAGGGTACTCCACCGACTTACAGTCTCTCAGCCTTCAGTCTCCTCTCCAGTGACCTTTCTCTTCAGCCCACCCTCAGGCCCCTACTCATGGCTCTGTCCTCTCCTAAAACACCCTCTTCCAGTTTCTGGAATTCAAGCCTTGCACCTCTTATGATCACCTCCTAGCCTTCCGGGTCATCTACTCACGTATCCCTACTCCTTTCACTTCATGGAGACCTTGAAATCATTGACCCAATCAGTTTTTCACTATCCACCAACACTGACTCCTTTTTATGTTTACTCTCTTTTATACCCAATTTATATCCATGATCTAGCACATAATCACTCTCACGCAAATACTTTAAAATCCCTTCTCTCTCTCTGTGTTTTTTTTTTCTTTTATTTTGGATTCTCAGTTCCCTGACGAGGGATTGAACCCAGGCTACACCAGTGAAAGCCCAGAATCCTAACCACTAGTCCACCAGGGAACTCCCCCTTCTCTCTCTTTTCAGCAAAACCCAAATCCTGATTAATTCCAACCATCCATCCACTTGCTCCTTGGACCCAACTCTTTACTTGAAGGCTACTAGAGCAAAAACTCCACAGTGATGCTGACGGGTCACACTTTAAATCAGTGGTTCTTAACGGGGACCAATTTTGCTCATCCCCTCACTGGGACATCTGGCAATGCCTGGAGACATTTTTAAAAATTTTATTTTATTGAAGTGTAGTTGATTTACAATGTTGTGTTCATTTCTGCTGTACAGCAAAGTGATTCAAATACACACACACGTTCTTTTCCATTATGGTTTATTACAGGCTATTGAATATGGTTCCCTGTGCTCTACAGCAGGACCTTGTTGTTTGTTCTGGAGACATTTTTGATTGTCACACTGGGGTGTTGGGGAGGGTTCCACTGGCATCAAATCAGTGGAAGTAAAGGGTGCTGTTAAATATCCTATGATGCACAGGACAGTCACCCATAATAAAGAATTATCTGGCCCCGAGTATTAACAGTGCCGAGGTTGAGAGATCCTGCTTTAAGTTAATACAACAAGTCTCAAAGGGACAATCGACACAGCGTCTTAGCACTTGCTGTTCCCTCTACCTATAATATGGTTCTCCCCTGGCTGGCTCATTATTTAACAGTCCCTTCCTAGAAAGGTCTCCCTGACCTCACTCTGGAGTGGACCCAACCTCATCCAACACATTACCCTATTTTATTGCCTTCAAAACATGCACCATTTTTATGTCTTTATTGCCAGCCTCCTCCCTCTAGAATCTAAGTTACCTGAGTGCAGTGTCCTCTTGTTTTTTGTTTTTCTTCTCTTTGGCTGCACCGCCTGGCATTCAGAACTTCCCTGACGAGGGATTGAACTCCTGCCCCCTGTAGTGGAAGCGTGGAGTCTTAACCACTGGACCACCAGGGAAGTCTGCAGTGTCCTCTTGTTTATAGCTGTAGCCCCCATGTCAAGCATGGTGCCTGGTACATTACATAGGGACTCAGAAAATTTCTACTTGTCAAACAAGTGGATGAAAATCTTGTTAATTTGCAATTTAATCATTCATTCATCAACTATTTATTGGTGATAAAATTCAGACACATCTCTGCCCTCTTGGAACCTAACAGTGGGGAGACTGACATAGAGTAAATAATCACACAAGGTAAATAGTTTCTAACCATGATAAGAGCTTTGAAAGTAAAGTACGTGTAGCGGTGAGAGCATTCAGCAGGTGATCTGACTCAGCCTGGGATGGGGTAGTCAGGCCAGGCTTCCCAGGAGAAGTAATATTTGAGCTGAGAGCTGAAGGATGAGTCGGTTAGCAAGGTAGAGGGAGGTTGGGTGGGGTAGATGGAGATGAGCACCCAGGCATAGAGAACAGAGTGCAAAGGCACTGTTGTGGGAAGGCACATAGCACAGTTCAGGAAGTGTGGCTGACGCACAGTCTGGTAAGCCACAGTGTGGCATTTATTAGCCAAATCCAGTGCAGCAATAGGAGCAAAAGTGTGCCATTGGAAGTTTTAAGGATTTTAAACAGGAAGTGACAAGATTTAAGTTTATTTGGGGGAAAAAAGTCACTTCCGGAGAACAGATTTTAGAAGGACCAGGAGGGAAGCAGGGAGATTGGTTTGGAGGCAGTTGCAGTGTCCAGGCAAGAGGTGATGGTGGCTTGGCCTGAGATGCTCTTAACTTGGAGGGGAGCTGGATATACTTACGTAATGAGAAACATGGAATTTCTGAGCTGGAAAGCACCTGAAAAAAAAAAAAAAAGAACCTCACCATTAATCAAAAGGTAGAAAAATTAAAATGAATAATAAAGAGTTCATTAGGGCTTCCCTGGTGGAGCAGTGGTTGAGAGTCCGCCTGCCGAGGCAGGGGACACGGGTTCGTGCCTCGGTCCGGGAAGATCCCACATGCCGTGGAGTGGCTGGGCCCGTGAGCCATGGCCGCTGAGCCTGCGTGTCCGGAGCCTGTGCTCCGCAACGGGAGAGGCCACGGCAGTGAGAGGCCCGTGTACCGCAAAAAAAAAAAAAAAAAAAAGAGTTCATTAAAGTCTGCATTTTATAGAAAAGCAGGTTAATTAGCTGAGCATGAAGGACGCTTTAATATTTTTATTGAATAAAAGAAGGAAAGACTTACAGAGAAATGTTTGAGAGGGAGGAGCAAAGACGGGAAATGTGAGAGAGTTGAGGTGAAAAAAGGAGAGAGAAAAATTAAATGAGAGAGACAGAGTAAGAAAGGTGTGTGAGCCTGAGCGGTGTCAGGAGGTTGGAGAGGAAGATTGGGAGGAAACTGGACAAGGCGGTGGCAGCGATGTGCACTCAGGAAGATGCAAAGAAAGGCTACTTGGTGATGCTGGGCTCCAAGGGGGCTGGAGATAGGGCACAAAGGTAGACCAAAAGAGTAGGAAGTAAAATAGGAAGCGGAAAAGACAGGAAGGGGAGATGATAACAGATGAGGGAGGAATGAATAAATGGGGGGTGCTTGGAGGAGATGTGTGGAGAAAGGATGGGGCCATACATAGCTCGGGGAGAGTGAGAGAAAAAACCTGAGGGCGAGGTGGCAATCTGAGGGCTGAATCAAAGGCTACATTAGAGCCAGGTGTTCTGGAGGACAGAATGGTGAGAGGGTGGGAGAGGGCACATAAAGGGTCAGGTCCAGGCTCAGAATGAGGGAGAGAAATGTGTGCAGGGCTGGGGGAGGAGGAAGAAGGAAAGGTGGAGGACAAGTTGGAAAGACTCCAAGGGAGGGGAATGATGGGTGTGGCCAAGACTCTGACCCTGGCTTTACCTTGCTCCCACCCTCTGCTGGCTTCTGGCCTCAGCGGTTTCTTCCTTCTGCTACAAGGACCCTTGAGGCGGGATGGGATAGTGAACGCTGGGAGGTGGGGTGCCAACGGCCCCGCCATTAAGTCATGTCAAGCAGGGATCGGAATAGGGGCCAAGGAGATGGGGGGTGTTGGGGCGCCATGCCTGGAAGCCGGGTGTCTGTTGGAGGGCGACAGCGGCGAGGGGTGGGTGGGTGCTAGGAGGTAGGTGGCTTTGGCGGTGGAGACTCCAATAAGGCTGCTGAAGTGGGGAGTTCTGCAGGATTGGAGCCAGAGCCCTTGAAGGTGGGATCGGCTAGGAAAAGAGAAAAAGAGCAGAGGGTTGGGGCGAAAGTAGGGCGGGACAAAGAGCGCCCAGAGTAGAACCCGAGAGTCCCTGTGTGGGGGAAAGGTGGAGCCAAGGCAGGTCTGGGGCATCCCCCCCCGCTCCGGCTCCGGCGCGCTCTTAGAGCACCTGTCGGGGAGAGGGGAAGGGACATCCTGGTGCCCGAGGGACCTCCGGTCCAGAGGGGCTTACTCGGAGCTTGGGACTCCCGAGAAGACTCCGCCTCCTCCCCTCCGGCGGTCCAAGCCCGGCAAGTGAAGGGGCGTGACCCTGGTGCTCAGGTTTCTTCCTCCTCACCTGGGCCAGGAGGGGTGGGGGCCAGAACTTCCGGCTCAGGTGAGTGTCCCTTCGGTGACGTCAGGTCATCCTCGGCCGCCCCTCCGGTCCCTCCCCGCCTCGCGCTCCCGGTGCCCGCGGGGGCGCGCCCCCGACGACCTACATATACTCAGGTGCGCCGCACCTGTCCGCCCGCACCTGCCCGCTCACCGCTGAGCGGCCTCACATCGCACAGCAGCCTTGGGCCGACAGCCCAGGATACTCTGGGGACTTCCAGCACCCGGGACCGCGCCCACACGGCCCCTCCACATTTTGTTTGGGAAGGGTCGCCGAGCGCCGAAGGGAACTGCCGGGTCTTAGCGGATTGCTTTTGTCGGCCACCAGTCCTGTTCCCTCTGCTGTGAGATCCTCGCCCCGCCGGAGGGGTAGATTTGTGTTTACTTCGGTGACAAGATTTGCAAGCACTCGGCCAAAAACTTTTTTGCCTCTTTGGGGGACAAAACTCGCCAGCCCGGCGCCTCCCGTCTTTTCTGAGGGAGGAAATGGCCAATTCGGGCCTGCAGCTGCTGGGCTTTTCCATGGCTCTACTGGGCTGGGTGGGCCTGGTGGCGTGCACCGCCATCCCGCAGTGGCAGGTGAGCTCGTACGCCGGCGACAACATCATCACCGCCCAGGCCATGTACAAGGGGCTGTGGATGGACTGCGTCACGCAGAGCACGGGCATGATGAGCTGCAAAATGTACGACTCGGTGCTCGCCCTGCCTGGTAAGGCCGCGGGACCGACGGGGCGGACGCGTCCAGGGCCGAGGTCGCGGGGTGGGCGCGGGCCCCCGCCCCAGGCCACACGGCCCGACGCCCTGGGTTGCCGGCGAGGGCGGGCGGAGAGGAGGAAGCGGAAGCGGTCGGGCTGGGGACGCCGCGGGCCGAGATTCTGGGGCTGCACGTGCGCGCCTCCGGGGCCGGCTGCGCCCCTCTTCGCCTGCGGACCGGCCTAGTCTTCGGGCTTGGCGGCCGGCGGCCCAAGCACCTCCCGGGAAGCCGAGTCCTGGGGCCGGGGCGGGGCCTTCCCCTCCCCCCACCCCGAGGAGGCCACGGCCTCCGCCGTCTCCCGCCCTTTTCTCTGACAAAAGGCGGCGCGGGCTGGAGGCCTCGGAGTTGGGTTGGGGCCCGCGGGGTCGGACCGAGGGCCGAGGAGTCGTGCACCCTGTCAGTCCTGGGGCGCCGCCTGCGGCTTCTAATCTTATCGGCAGATTAGCCGAAGCCACAAACCGTGGCCTCGATAGTGGGGTCAGAGCTGGGACGAGGGCCGGGATCTGAGGGCGGCGTCGGGGCTCCGACCACCGCTTCCGGGGCTCAGGCCACCACCTCGGTTCCTCTTCGATGTACCCTTTCACCCTTTCCCCTCCCCGGGGCAGTTTCGTCGAAACCCTGGCGCCCCGGGCGGATCCTAGAGCCGAGAGGGCGGGGCGGAGCGGGAAGGCCCGCGGAGTCGGGAGGGGGCGGGATCCACCCGCTCTGGCCCGGGACTTGGGCGTCGAGGGGGCCCCAGGCCCGCGGCGAGTGGGTGCAGCCGGCGACTCAGAGGCTGGAGCCATCCGAGGGCCGCTGGCATTTCCATCAAGGACAGCATCCTTCCCCCTTTCCTGCAGCGGCCTTGCAGGCCACCCGAGCCCTAATGGTGGTCTCCCTGGTGCTGGGCTTCCTGGCCACGTTTGTGGCCACGATGGGCATGAAGTGTACCAACTGTGGGGGGGACGACAAAGTGAAGAAGGCCCGTACAGCCATGGCCGGAGGCATCATTTTCATCTTGGCAGGTGAGCAACAAGTCCAAGGTGGGCCCAAGGACTCTCTTCTTGCCCATCCTGGAGGGGTAAGGGTGGGCACGGTGTTGGTTTGCAGGGAGCTCACAATATCTCAATCCTCATTCTTTCTCCAGGTCTTGCTGCCTTGATAGCTTGCTCCTGGTATGGCCACCAGATTGTCACAGACTTTTACAACCCGTTGGTCCCCATGAATGTTAAGTAAGTAAGGGAGCCCTGCCTCCTAAGGGGTCTGGGGTCGGAAGAGGCAGGCCAGGGTTTCTGACCCCAATTCTCTCTCCACAGGTATGAGTTTGGTCCTGCCATCTTCATTGGTTGGGCAGGGTCCGCTCTGGTCCTCCTGGGAGGTGCACTGCTCTCTTGCTCCTGTCCTGGGAGTGAGAGCAAAGTTGGGTACCGTGCACCCCGCTCCTACCCTAAGCCCAACTCTGCCAAGGAGTACGTGTAAGCTGGGAATGCCCTTACCCCAGCCTGGCAGCCTAGAGGTGCCCCCAGACATCTGAAAGGACCTGGGGCAGAGAGCTCAACCCGTGGGCAGGGTGCCGAGCAGAAGCTTGCGGTCACTCTAGCCCAGCACACCATGTACAGTTCCCTGGGGTGTTGGGTGGCAGGGAGACAAAAAGGGGGAGGGTGTGCTTTTTGTACAGTAATAAAAATGTTTTGGAAAGTAGACTTTTTTCCCTTGGGGCATCTGCTTTCTTCCAACCCAGATCCTTGCAGAACCTAAAGTGTACCTACTTCAGTTAAAAAAACATTTATTGACCACCAATGGTGTGCAAGGGTGTCCCAGTTCCACCATTTCAGTCATGCAGTCCCCGACATTTTTGACTATTGACTCTAAACAACTCATGTTCTTGCCTTCCCTCATCCCCGCCCAGCCTCCAATCCTATCCACTCGCAACTCTTGCTTAAATAGCAACCAAAGAGCTTTTGTTTTTAATTAAAAAATTAAGATTTTATTAGGCTTGGGGGGGGTGTCACCTTCCCTTATGCCCCCATTCCACTTTCTCTCCTCACTGGAAGCTGCTCCCTGGCTCATGGGTCACAGGGCACGGCCTCCACAGACACAGGGAACAAAGATGGGGCAGAGACAGGCTAAGGCCAATGCAAACAATGGAAGGATGGTTATGGGTCCAAGGTCTCCCTCTTCCTCCAGTTACAGTCTAGTCACATCTCCTGGCCAGTTAAACATCTAGGTCATCATCTGGGTCTTCTTGGTCCAGGTCATCGTAAGCATCTGGCTCACAGAAAATGTGGCTGGTAGCCTGGCCCAGCCCAGGGCACAGTAGCGCCTGCTGTCTGAGAAGACATAAAGGGAGATTGGTGCTGGTGAGGGTGGGTAATGGGTCATGTCTGGATACCCTCTTTCCTTGACAGTGACTCCCTCTTTGGCCTCCATGTTTTCTTGGTCTAAGTCCCTTTGTGTGACCTCGTTTAGTTAGCACGGAAGCACCACCTGGTACAGGGTAGATACTCCTATACCGCTCTCATAATAGCCTAAGTTCTTAGCAGCTTGAGGGCAAGGATCCTGCCGAAGTCTTGCTTCACCTGCCCACACACTGGGCACAGGACAACAGGCATCTACTAAGCCTTTATTAACCTGCCTCTACCATACCCATCTAGCTTCCTATCGTCTTAGCACCACTGCCTGGAGACAGGGCCGCTTCCCCAGGGTCTGGTCTGGCTCAACCCAGCCCAGATTACTCTAGGGATATCTGTGGAGCTGGGACCCAAGGCTCTAACGGAGAGAAAAAAGACATAAAGGACCTTTGCCATTGCTGGGGTTTGGGTGGGTAGAGAACTCCTCCCCAGACGTGCCTCCGGAAGTGGACTTCAGCCCCTATAAAGTCTAAGAGGTTAATCAACAACCTGCTGTTGCCCCACCTCTTAGGCCCAGATGCTGGGCTCAGCTCAGGGACCCGGGCACTGAGGCCCCAACCTTACTTTTCTGAGCTGAACTGGAAGGGCAGGGTCAGGCTATCTTTGGCTTCTCTCTCTTTCTTGGACAGGCGAAGGTTAAAAGTCAAATGAGTCGTGGGGTCCATCTGCAGAGACAAAGGATGCTGCCACTCTGCCCCATCACTGAAATCCCCGACCCCACCCCCAACCTCTGCAGTCTTTATCCCCCTCTCTCCTTTTTCCAGACTCCAAACTGCATCCCCTTGTTCCGGCCCTGGCTCTCTTAGATACCGAGGGAACACGAGGATCTGGGTAAGGCTGGGGCTCTAGGGGCGGCCCCCCTTGGAGCTCCAGGCTGAAGTCAGGAAGGATGGAGAACCACTGAGTCTGGGGAGAAGAAAGAAGAGTATTAAGAAGGTTTTTTTCGTCTTACTGAGCAAACCAGAGAACCAGGACCTGCCGCCCCAGCTCCCAGCCACTTATGTAACTGGCTACTTCCAGCTCTTGTTCTCGTTTTTCATCTCCTGGAAGGCAGTGTCTTTCATTGGTTAAGCTCACAGGATCCAAGCTTTCCAGGCTACAGAATGGGGATAATAAAACAATCTACCTCACAGGGCAGCTGTGGAGATACAACGAGGGCAATGCTCAAACCACGAGAGCCTAGGGAAGTGCTCCATCGCATCAGCCGTTTTATTGCTCTTCCTCTCTGACCCCAACCTCCAGTTCTCCTGTGCTTCTGACCTGGTGGGTCGGGCGCTGTTGGGGCCTCCGATAGAGGATGTGGGCTGAGGCCTGGCCCATCGCACCGCTCAGGGTCACCTCGGTCTGAGCAAGGCTGCTCAGCACTCCCAAGGGGCCTGGGCCGTGAAGCTCTTCATGCAGCAGGCCCAGCACATGCACCTGCTCTCCTGGGGAGCTGTCACCTGGAGAGGGACAAGAAAGGTGGTGCACGAAGGGCAGTAGGGAGCATTCAGGGGAGGCCTGGGATCAAATAGTGAAGAGGAAAAAAGGAAGGAGAGGGCCACGTTCCCTCAGAGCTCTGCCAGGATCCTGACTGACCTCGGCCAGTGTCACTGCCCTGCTCTGACCTCTTTCAGCCCTCACCTTTGAAACACTTTCTTATTCCAATGCACATCGAATCAAGGCACTGCTCTGACATCATTCCACAGGAGCGCCTCAAGGCTTTCAGGATGGAATCCACACTTTCAGCATCTGTTCTCCGCTTGTTTTCCAGCCTCATCTCTTACACACTGAACCATCTGCAGTGTCAGGAACTTGCCAAGATCCCAGTCAGTGCCTTAGATCCCCTCTTGCCTTCCCTCCCTTTTTAGCAGCATTTACAAAGCGTCACACCGCACTAAATACTTGCATTTTTAGGTTGGACTGTATGAAATTGCTGACATTTGATCACATCTGATCTACAAAAAAAGCAATTCCAAGTGGTTCATCTTCATACTATAAACTCCCTCCTTCCTTGGCTTTTACTGAGGAAACAGAAGCACTGTGAGACCAAGCACCTGCATACCGAGCTGGGTATCTGACTCTAAAGCCCATTCTAGTACCCACTGTACTTTAGGGCTAGTCCCAGTGCCCCCAGCTGGACAAAATGGCCCTTGCTCTTCAAGACATTCCTTCCTTAAGGTACTCTGTGCATGTTCCTTTATCATCATGGTCCTTATCAGACTGTCTAGTAATTGCTGGTTTACTTGTCTATACCTTTACGGAATTTTGAGCTCCTGGAAGGCAAGGACCTGACTACAGTTAGCCTTTATTTTTCCATTATCTAGAACTCTACCTGATACAGTGTATGTATGCGTATGTTTGTTGAATGAATGAATGAGGGAAAAAAAAACTTGGAAAAGAAAAAAAAGAGTAATTAGATAGCATTATGAAGAAACCAAGAACTAGAATAAAGGCTAAAGAGATGGAAGAAAGTCCAGTTGGAGATCCCTTATATGTTTCCTGTTAGGGTGGAAAGGGGCACATCCCTTGGCAGGGGGAATTTATGGTGGGAAGAAATGAAGGAAGAGTCTCACCATGGCAGGAGTCCTGATGGCTCAGAGTGTGCAGAGTCTGGCAGAGTGTGGTGCAGGGAAGGTGAAGCAGCAGCCAGCTGAGGGAATCGAGAGCAATAGTGACAGGGCCCGGATCTGTCCTCCTGCACAGGGCCCTCAAGGCTTCCAGGGGACCCCCAGGAAGGGTTTCCCCAGTCTCTGACCAGTTGAGAGGGTCTCTAAAGAGGTCATGGTAAACCAGCCTGCAAAGGGAAACGGAAAGGCATGATCCTACTGCCCGTCCCCCTAATCTCCAAATTCAGCTTCTGATCTTTGTGGCTTGTTTCTCAATTTTCACTAATATCCTAAACATTAGTGAAAAGTTTTTACTGAGAAGTAGAATACAGTAATTGAGAGCACAGACTTTGGCATCAGGCAGCCCCGAGCTGCAAGCTTGGTTCTACCTGTCCAAGGTCACCTAACTGATACGTTACTTCACCTCTGTAAGACTCGGTTTCTTCATTTATAAAATAGGAATACCAACCTCCTGACAGCACAGTACTAAATGATGCCTAAAGTGTATCATTCTCGAATGGATAAAGAGAAAAAAGAGGACCTGAGACATGGTTCCTGCCTGTAGGACAGCTTAGAGAAGGTCAAGAATCAAGTCCTGAGGTACTAACTACAGATTACATAGCGATTCAGGAAAAGAGACTGGCATGGACTAGAAATCCTGGGAAAGCTTCACAGTGGTAGAACTTGTTCCCAGACATCTCCTTTCTATCTTCTGCTTCTCTTGTGAATGCCATCTTTACAGCATCACCTCTACTATAACAGCTGATACAAAATTAGGGCTCAACAGACAGGTGTAAACTGTTATTATCCACTTAGCTAACCAGACCAGGAAGTAATCTTTCTTAACCACCCAACATAGGTGGATTCAGGTACCTCCTGATCTGGCTGCTTTCCTCTACCCCACATCAGTCTGTTAAGCCCTGGAAATTCTACCTGCTAAAGTCCTTTTACGTTTGTCCTAAACTCTCCATCCCTACTGCCACTGTCTTTAGCCAGGCCTCTGTCGCCTCCTACCGCTATTCTCTAAGATTCACTGGAACAGGAATCATGTCGGCTTCATTCACTGCTCTAGCCTAGCTCAGCTCCTGGTTCACAACTAGTTCTTAACCGGTACTTATACATCTGAGTGAACCTGCATTACTGCAACAGCCTTCCCACCTGGTATCCCTATCTCCTGGCTGCCCCCTCCTAACCCATTCTCCACACTGTGGTCACTGGACGAGTCTTTCTAACAAGTATGATGTTATCACTCTCCTCCCAAATTTTCCTTTTCGTGCTCTGTTAAGACCTTTTACTACCAGGTACCTCTCTCTGTCTGACCTCAGGAAGCTCTTCCATCTCCCATGAACAGGTATGCCTTCCATACCTCTCTAATTTTGCATAGACTGTTCCTTCTGCCTGTAGGACAAGTCCCTATGTACCCTGCAGTTAGTGCTGATGCATGTTGATCACCAGATTCTTAATAACTCAAAAGGCAGCACACGTTTATTCTTGTTCTCCAGTCCAGCCTCTAGTGCTAACCTGTACTGTCGGCCTTTTATTACTCTGTTCTTCTCATCTTTTATGGTCCCTGCTTTGGATTCTCCAGATACTACTCTTCATCATTCCTCTTACTAATTCCTACCTCTTGAAAAACGCATATCCATTCGATGAATAAGTAGCTGCTACTACGTATCAGGTTTGCCCCTGTTGCTGGAAGGGGAGTTCCTCAGCAACAGAGGTCCCAAATTCAATTAAATCTCTTCCAATTTGTACTTACCGGCTGTTGATATTGGAGTCAAAACCTTCACGAAACTCTTCTTCGCTCACTTCACAGCCCAGGATGTGGACTTGCTCCCCACTGAGGCAGAGATGAGGGAGAGTGTCAAAGAGTGGGGCCCAGGCTCCCTTCTCGGGTAGGACAGCGAGACACTGCGGGATACTCACCACAGTGCAGATTTCTTGATAAGCGCCTTCAAGAGGCTGCGCCCCTCCCACTCCACGGAGTCTGGGGAGAGCGAGGGACGGAAAAACAGCCTGAGAACACTGAGGTTTTCGCATTCGCGAACCGCTAACGGTCTCCACCCCTGGCCTCTTACCCACGGCCCTTCCTCTCCACTTCCGCCCCTTGGCCCTGCTCCTGTGTCTGTGACCCTCACCCCGCAGCAGCACCAGGCCACCAAGAGCCAAGAGCGACTCCAGCATCTCCAAAATGCGTCGCGTCCCTCTTCGGACGCCCTCTGATGGCGTCACTACCCATTGCCCCGCCCCTCCACATGGAAGGGGCGGGGCATCCACGATCTCTCCCACCACTAAGACCTGGCGTAACCTGGCGTGAGTGGTGCTTAGGTTCACTACCCCAGGAAGGCTCACGCGGATCGACCACTCCTGAGCCCTGGGGCACAGACGCAGGGACGACGCCCCTCTCTACATTTTTACCGTGACTAGAGCGGGAAGAGCCGTTGGGGCAGTTGTCTGTGGGAGGGGCAAGTGGCCGCGCAAGCCCGCGCGACTGTCGGAGCCTTTGGCGCAAGTGACATCACTCCGCCCCACCCATGCAATTCGAGGCGGGCCTGCTTTGCTCTAGGCCCCGCCCCAGCACCACCCTCCGCGCATGCGCGATACTGGGGCCTTGTTCGGAGCACGCTCCACTTTCCTTATCCCCACCCCCGAAGACAGAGTAGGGGGAACTTCAGCCCCGGTGAAGCGAATACACGTCACCACCGGAAGTAGTGTCAGAGAGGAAGAGGAGGGGGGAAGAAAGAAGGAGGGAGGCCTTTGGGCGGTAAAATGGCGCCTGTCAGAGTGGGAAATCCAGCTGCAGAGGCTGCAACCCCGCTTCCTAGCGGCTGAGGCACCCCCGACCTCGGGGAGGGGGAGGCCGCTCCAGTCCAGCCATCCGCACCCTTCGGCTCCCCCTCCCCTCCTTCCCGACTCCTTGGCTCAGCCGGTCCGTTCGCCGCCACCGCGGCCCTGCGCCCGCCGCTGCCCCCGCCCGCCCCTTTCCCGCGGGCAGCCCCCTAGCGCGCCTGCGCAGCGGGCCACCCTCCGCTTCCCCCTTCCCCTCCCCCTTCCTTCTCCCTCCCTCCCTTCTCCCTAGCCCCCTCCCCCACAGCCCCCTCCCCCAATTCTCCATCCCCTTCCCTCCTGGTCTCGGAGGACCCCATCGTAGCCCGACCTGTCTCGGCCCGCAACCTCCGCGAATTCGTCGGTGCCACTCCCCGCCCATGTGGGCCCCCGCGGGCTGCCCACGCCTGTCCCCCAGCTCCCCGTTCCGCTGGGCTTTCCCCTCGTCGTGGGTGGCTTTCTGAGCCGCCCGCTCCGTGCCCCTCTCTGCAGCCTCTCCTGCCACTCGGGGCCCCCGTTCCCCCTCCCGGTGGCGGGGGGCTGCCCCCGGGGGGCTGGCGGAGCTGGGCCGCGGGGGCCCCGGGGCCGGCGGTGCCGGGGTCATCGGGATGATGCGGACGCAGTGTCTGCTGGGGCTGCGCACGTTCGTGGCCTTCGCCGCCAAGCTCTGGAGCTTCTTCATTTACCTTTTGCGGAGGCAGATCCGCACGGTGAGCCTGGGTGGGCGCTGGTGGTGGTGGGGACCTCTGTCAGCGGTGCTCGAGGGTTTTTGGAAAGTCTCGGGCCTCTGTTTGGGCCTAGAGACTGAGCCCCGGCGGCAGCTTTTATCGCTAGAGAATTAGAGCACCCGTCGCTGGGCATGGGGTGGGACGGGGAAGAGGAAGACCCTTGTAGTAGAACCGAGATGGTGGAGGGGGGCTAGATGGGAAAAGGATTTGGCAACTCTTGGGGGCTAGGGTGATGGGTGGGGTGCTCTTTAAGAAAGCTAGAGTTGTTGCTAAAGAAGCCGAGGGGCGGGGAACACCTGTTTGATGGCAGCAGGTCTGTTGATGTGGGCTTGTGAAAGACCCTCCTATTATTTGGAACCTCCGTGTGTGTTTGGTCTCATAACAAGGGAGAGACAGGCTCATGTGCCAGGGGTGGGGGTGGGTGGGGGGCGTATGTCACCAACAAGGATGGGAACGTGGGAAAAGCCCTGGGTGTGAAGGAGAAACCCCTGCAGTTCAAATTAAGGGAACTCTTCCAAAAAGGTCCTGAAAACTCATTTCATAGTGTGAGTGTGAATATTTGGGTTTATTAAGACTTTGAGATTAAAAAAGATGCATTTATCATTGGCATCTTTAGTTGTGGAAGGGAGCACATTAAAGTTTGGGTGTCCCTATCAGAAGACGGTGCTTGTCAGTTTAAGGTTTGAATCTGAGGGCACGCTTCTCAGATTGTTTCTCCAGGAGACCCCAGCATTGTGAGGGATACTGTGGGGAGTGTATCTCTGGGTTTCCTCCCCCATAGCTTTTCTCCAAGGTCAAACCTCCTTAGGCTAACATCATTTAATGTGCTCTGTGTTCTCACCATCACGGGGGAGAATCCTCTGAAGGAGTCTGGGGAGGATTCAGTGAGCTGGGGTGCAGAGGGTCTCCAGTCTGTACTCTGGCATACCTCAATAAAACATGAAGGAATAAAACCAGGTAGGGGCTGCCTAGGTCAAGGAACTTCCAGAAAGCCCTGAGTGGTAGTGGTGGTTGACTTACTGATTTGGGGAATGGCCTTGGATTCAGTGTCTCCTTTACTACTCCACTCCTTCCACTTCCTGATTTAGGGTTTAGGGTGAGGATTGTTTCAGGGTGGTCATGGTTGTAGGCAGGGCTGTTTCCCTGAGATAAGGGTTAGGAGCCAAGAAGAATCGGGTCAGAGATACGGAGATGTGTGGGGGACTAGCTCCTGGGATTTTCCTTACGTGTTAGCTGCTGTCCTCTCTTCCTGGCCTTGCTCCGAGCATCTCCCCTTCTTCCCCTAACATAGCAGTTTTCTGTTCTGGGTGCAGGGATGGGCTCCAGCCCATGCAGAGACTGGTTCCTTGCAAAATTGTTCTTCTCTGGGCAGCACTGACCCCACAGCCTTTTGTCTTCCCTTCCTTCCTTTCCAATCTGGTTTCTCCCCCCACCCCCTTTCTGGCAGATGCTTAGAGCATTCCCTACATGCCCCGCATGTGCAACCCGAGATAGCAGGGCAGGACACCCGAGCTGTTGCAGCCCTCATCGCAGCCCCGAGAGAAAAGAAGGGCACATGCCTTGGGATTAGGGGGAGAGAGCCCTTTGGTTTGCACGTGGAGAGCCTGGTTCGTGAGGCTTGGGGCCTAGGGACGGACTGTGCTTAGAAGAAAAGAGCAGAGGAGGGAATTGCCAAGCTTTGCATGGGAGAGATTTGAGTGCTGGAAACAGGAGCCTCTAGAGAAGGCTTGGAGAAGCTGGAAGGCCGAGATGGTGATGTCCTTGTCCCTTCCTCACCTCCCACTCACAGCCCTTACTTCACTCTGGCCTTCTTGATACTCTATCGGTCTGCCTGGTGAGTGGGGCTTTCCAGTGTTCTCTGCCTTGCCCTGGGTACCAGGATAAGGAGGCTGTTCAGAGGGCTGAGGTTCTCTACAACTTGTGACTTGGCTAGTAGAGACAGAAATGGACAGGTGGCTGGTTAAAATAGGCCTGGTGGCCCCCAGCCAGAGGAACTTAGCTGACCTGACAACCCCTGGATTCCCTCATTCTCTGTTCCCCTTAGTGACCCAAGGACCTCCCCTCCTGACTCCTACGCCCTGTCCACTAAGGAATCTGAGGCCCTCAGCTCCCAACAGGAGGTGATGAGAGGTGTCACAGAGAATTCTTGAGGTGGAGGTGGGGAGGGCCACGCATTTCTTTGTTCCATGTAGCAGGATAACATCATGGTTAAGAGGGCACGTTCTTGGATCAGACTGCACAGGTACAATCCTGCCTCCACCATTTCATTGATTCTAATGTAAGTGACCACCCCTGCTATAGTGTTCTAGGAATACAGCCACGATTGAGACAAAATCCTTGCTTTCATTCTAACTGGAGGGGCAAACTGCTACATAAGACAATTCCTAGCTGTGGGGTGTTAGGCAAAGTATTTAACTTCTCCAAGCCTTGGTTTCTTTGTCCTTAAGATGTAGATGATATTGTTATTATTAGGGTTGTTCTGAGGATTAAAGAAACAACCCTAAATTACACTATGCCCAGTGTATGGTAAATGTTCAACACGTGCTTCCTAGTACTAGTGGGGAAGATTTCCTTGTCAAGGGTTCTAAACCTCTCTCTTGCTATTCCTAGGTAATTCAGTACCAAACTGTTCGATATGACATCCTTCCCTTATCTCCTGTGTCCCGGAATCGGCTAAGTGAGTATGCTGACTGGGAGGAACCCTAGCTGAGGTAGGGTTCAAGGTCTTGGCTGGAGATTGGTTGGTGTTACCCCTTCCCGTTGTGGTTCAGGCCAGGTGAAGAGGAAGATCCTGGTGCTGGATCTGGATGAGACACTTATTCACTCCCATCACGATGGGGTCCTGAGGCCTACAGTCCGGCCTGGAACGCCTCCTGACTTCATTCTCAAGGTGTGTGGGGCTGGGAAGTGATGGAATGGTTACGTCTGTTATTCTGCTCAATTCTTTGCCAGTCCCAGAGCATCTCATCCCTGGCTGTGTCCTCTGGCAGCCTGAAGGAGGGAAGCAGGCAGTGGGAGGGTGGGGGGTATCCTTTAGGCCTGTGTTGTGGTGCTCAGGACTTCTCCCAGCCCTGCTGTGTTCCTCTACAGGTGGTAATAGACAAACATCCCGTCCGGTTTTTTGTACATAAGAGGCCCCATGTGGATTTCTTCTTGGAAGTGGTGAGTTTGCAGAAGCTGAAGGCAGCTCTGTGATGAAGCAATGGTTTTAGGGCTCAGGGAATTTAGAGGATTTGGAGGAAGTAAGGGATCAGGAGAAATGGGTAAGGGCAGTTTTGGAGAGGGGAGGTTGTAGGATGCTCAGAGAATGGCTTTCGATAGTTTGGGTTCATTTGTTTTGCTGATGCAATTCTATTCTTCCACAGCCTTCCCGCTCTTTTTTTTTTTTTTTGCGGTACGCGGGCCTCTCACTGCTGCGGCCTCTCTTGTTGCGGAGCACAGTCTCCGGACGCGCAGGCCCAGCGGCCATGGCCCACAGGCCTAGCCGCTCCGCGGCATGTGGGATCCTCCCGGACCGGGGCACGAACCCGCGTCCCCTGCATCAGCAGGCGGACTCTCAA
Organism: Lagenorhynchus albirostris; assembly: GCF_949774975.1. Taxonomy (NCBI): domain Eukaryota; kingdom Metazoa; phylum Chordata; class Mammalia; order Artiodactyla; family Delphinidae; genus Lagenorhynchus; species Lagenorhynchus albirostris. Next base: position 9,330,098 of record NC_083114.1, read on the forward strand.
CCACTGCGCCACCAGGGAAGCCCCTTCCCACTCTTTTGTTCTTGCATCTGTGAATCTTAAGGGTGTATGGTGCCTAAGACTCTTGAGTTTGAGGACAGTTTCGGAATTTTGTGTCCTCAGAGACATTCAGTGTTGTTGGAAGTCCTGAAGGACTCTGCTAGAGTCTTAGTAAAAGGGATCTATATGTCTGAATGATCATCTCTTCTGACACCTTCCTCTCCTCCAATCTCTTTCAGGTGAGCCAGTGGTACGAGCTGGTGGTGTTCACAGCAAGCATGGAAATTTACGGCTCTGCTGTGGCAGATAAACTGGATAATAGCAGAAGCATTCTCAAGAGGAGATACTACAGACAGGTAAGGGACTAGCGTCCAGGTCTAAGAGTGAGGCTTGGGAGGCAGGCCATCAGGGAGGGACCTGAGTTTAAGGCAACTGCCCTGGAATGGAACCTTCTGAGGGTGTGGGGGAGGCATACTGTATAATCCCTTTTGTGAGAACTGGCTGCCTGTGGGCATTGTTGGGATTGGGGGAGCAATCACAGAGGGCGAGTCTCCTTTTGATGACCAGCTCACCCTGCCTTCCAGCACTGCACTTTGGAATTGGGCAGCTACATCAAGGACCTCTCTGTGGTCCACAGTGACCTCTCCAGCATTGTGATCCTGGATAACTCCCCAGGGGCTTACAGGAGCCATCCAGGTACAGGGGACGGTGGTGAGTCTGGCAGGACTAGGAAGTGGTTCTGAGTAGGTATTTTGAATGCATGGAGCTGGGATTCCCTGGTTTACAGTAGGTCAGGATGCAAGTTGTTTCTCTTTTAAATGAGATGTTCCCCGCCCCGCCATATCCATTTCATAAATCAGATTTCTCATATCAAATTGCTTCAGGTACACACAAGGCAGTAAGTTTGACTAGAAGCCTTGCCCTAGTATGAAATACGGTGATTAAAATTTTATTTTATTTTGAAGAATAAAGCAAGGAGGTTTTACTTAGGTCATTCAGTTTGCGGGGGGGATATATATTTTAAAGTAATGAAACCCACCCCCAAATAAAAGGAAAAACACCCTGTCTCTCTTGAATCCTTTGTTTCTTCTCATGTGCCTTTTCACCCACTCTAGACAATGCCATCCCCATCAAATCCTGGTTCAGTGACCCCAGCGATACCGCCCTTCTCAACCTGCTTCCGATGCTGGATGCCCTCAGGTAAGGGAAGCTAGACACTTAGATTTCTGAGGAGAGAAGCGGGTGGGGGATCCCAAGAAGGAATAAAAGTTTGTCCTGTTTTACTTTACTTATCTCTTTTCCCTTAAGAATATTACTTTTGAACAAGGTCTTTTTAAAACTCATCACTTTTAGCCTTTGGGTTTTGGGCAAACTGAACCTGTCTCATGTGAAAACGGTGATCCTTTCCACCCCACGTCTTCCGTGAGGCTGCCTTACACTAGTGTGAGGATATCAACATAAGGACTCTACCAATGCAAGTTATTGTTGTCCCAGGTTCACCGCTGATGTTCGTTCTGTGCTGAGCCGAAACCTTCACCAACATAGGCTCTGGTGACAGCTGCTCCCCCTCCACCTGAGTTGGGGTGGGGGGGAAAGGGAGGGTGAGCCCTCGGGATGCCGTCTGGTGCCCTGTCCACTGGTGAGGACTGCCTGGGCAGGGTCTGCCCCTCCCACCCCTCTCTGCCCTGGGAGCCCTGCACTCCATATGGAGTCTGGATGGACACAAGGGCCAGATTCTCAAGCAGCCTCACTCTTAACTTCGTGTTCGCACTCCCTGGAAACCCCAGACTGGGACATAAGCGGAGGCCTAGGAGAGCCGCAACAGTGTCTGGTGGAGAGACAGGACTGGCCAGAGTGGGAGACAGACATTCGGTAATCCGGGAGGCTCAAAGAGAAGCCAAGCCAGCTTTGTTGTGATTTGTTTTTTTAAAAACTCTTGTACAAAACTGATCTAATTCTTCACTCCAAGGGCTGGGTTGTGGGTGGGAAACTGGGATTTTGGGCCACTGGATTTTCCCCAAACTTGTCCCCTCCCTTACTTTCTATTTTCCCTTCTTCCTAGATTCCCTCAGACCTGTAACCAGCTTTCTCTCTTTTTTTTTCTTTTCTCTCTTTTAAACCATGCATTATAACTTTAAAACCAAGGCTGCCCTAGGTCCTTCTCTGGGGTTTTGGGAAATGAAGGGAGGGGTCTGTGTTCACACCCACCCTGTCCCCTAGGCAGAAGGAAAAGAGGCTGCTGTAGACCCGAGGGGTAGGGGGAATGGTGGTGTTAGCTTTCCCTGGTGGGAAGGGACTTAGTGACAGGATGGGCGCCCTTGTCGGGGAGTGAAAGGACAACTGTGTGTCCTGAGGGAACGTGAGCTTCAGTGCGGTAGGATGGAGAAATACGAAAGGAGAGACCTGGGCGCCGGCAAAGCCAGCATTTCGTCTAGGGGGTTGACGTGAATAAGCTAAGGAGACGCTGCCCCTGAGCGGCGTGGGGCGGGAGGAGGGGGGGGTGCTCCACGCCACCGGCGGGCAGGCCGAGCACCGGCGCTCCACCTCCCCAGCGCTTTCCTCCCCGAAGCCTAAGCCGGCTCTACTTCCTCGCACCCGCCACGTGACGCCCCGCCCTTCTCCGAGATCACATGATTCTCGGGTACAGACAGTGCAGTATTCTTCCGCGCTGACGTAGTCCTTACTTTTCGGACCTCCTCTCTAGTCCCTATTGGTCCACTCACCCCTGGAACCTAAGCGTTCCGTGCGTCTCTCCAAACATACGTTTCGTTTTTGCCCTCTATTTCCGGAGACCACTTCCTCCGCTTGGGTACTACTTTGTTTTGGTGTCAACGGCCGCCTTCAACGTACCAACACGTTTCGTGAATAGCTCTCCTTGTAATTATCTGCTCTTTTTCCTGTACGTTATTTCCGAAAAGAACTTTTGGAGAGCCAAGTCTCAAATTACGGTTACCATCTTCCAGCCATTTTCATCATTACCTTCCTGGGGGGAACTCGGAAAATGGGTTTTCAGTTATTTTCGACGATAGCAAAAGCCAACAGTCTTTCCTACGCCGCCTGCGTAGCCTCCAAGTTGATTCCAAAGCTATTGCACTGACGGCGTGGGGGTGGCGGTCAGTAGGTGGTGCTACGCTAGTGGCGTTAGGGCCGTTGCGCTAGCGGCGTAACATAGCAGGCGGGGAGGCTCCTGCTGGTTGGGGGCGGGGTTGGTGAATAGGGAAGTGGCCCAAGTCCCGGGATCGCTCCGCCGAATCCGCCCGCGCGTCGCCGCCGTCGCCACCGCCCCCCATCCCGGCCCCCCCCGGGTTCCCTCAGCCCAGCCCGGTCCAGCCCGGTTCCCGGGAGGATGAAGTTCGTGTATAAAGAGGAGCATCCGTTCGAGAAGCGCCGCTCTGAGGGCGAGAAGATCCGAAAGAAATACCCGGACCGGGTCCCGGTGAGGACAGTAGCCAGGGCCGAGGGCGCGGGGCGCTGGCGCTGACGCCACAGCCCGGGCTTGAGTCCGGGACCCGCAGCGCGGGCCTCAGGCTGCCGGCTGTGGCGGGGTTGGGAACGAGACCGAAACTGCTGTCCCTGGGACCGGAGGTGAAAGGAGTGGGGTAGCGGTAGAGCTGGGGGTGAGAGAATGTAGACGCGAGAGACAGACCTTGAGATTCATGTGGGAAGCTGTGGGGCGTTTGACAGTCTGAGCTTCACATGGGGTTTTTGAAATTGAAGCTGTAGTCGGCCCAGACAGGTCATCCCCTTATGATTAAAATAACGGTTTGTTATGACGCCCTGTTTAGGGATCCTGGATGTTTAGATGAATTTGAGTCAGTGGGGTCAGAATCCCTACTCAGGGCTGCGCCGCGTGTTCAGAGACAAAGAGAAATGAGTCTGGGGTAGGTGTGGGTGCTAGGAATGTTGTTGTTTGAGTTCTTGACAGGTGGAGCTGTCGGGCTATATACCTAATGTCTCCTAATTTTAACCTTTTCTTTAACAGGTGATAGTAGAAAAGGCTCCCAAAGCTCGGATAGGAGACCTGGACAAAAAGAAATATCTGGTGCCTTCTGATCTTACAGGTGGGAATCTGACCCAATACCGGGTTTGCTTCCTGGGGGTGGGAGCGCAGTCTCTGTGGGAGGAGGCTCCACATAGAAGGTGTTCTTTTGAGGGCATTTGTGATCTCTGACTTTATCAGGCCTTGTATCTTTGGCAGTTGGTCAGTTCTACTTCTTGATCCGGAAGCGAATTCATCTCCGAGCTGAGGATGCCTTGTTTTTCTTTGTCAACAATGTCATTCCACCCACCAGTGCCACGATGGGTCAGCTATACCAGGTATGGTGCCTGGGAAGTAGTGGAGGCTTTGGAGAGGAGTTGGAAGCACTTGAGAGGGAAAAAGTTTTAAGTCAGCAATTCTTGGACCAAACTGGCTTACTTAGCTCTCAATTTTATATTTGCTCTTAAAATTTCCACATAGTCCTGGGTTGGGGATTTGGACAGGGCCGTGGGAGTAGAAAGAAGAGAGAATAGTGAGCTGGAGCAACTGTTGTGATGCAGACTCTCCCCAGGCCCCTCCCTGTTCCAAGGCAGCAGAGAACAGTTTGAGGTCTTTTTGCCCAAGACTGTTGGCTAGAATAATACTGTTCAACATCTAGGGCCTGGAGCAAGTGAGAGGGAGAGTCAAAAAGAATGGTTTTGGAAGAATCTGCCCCGGTGGTGGGTGGTTCAAGTAACTTAAGGCCCAGTTGCCTGAACACTGTTACTTTCTGCTTTCACCCCAGGAACACCATGAAGAAGACTTCTTTCTATACATTGCCTACAGTGACGAAAGTGTCTATGGTCTGTGAAGCTGCTGTCCCTAAGGTGGGGGGGTCCCATTCTACAAAGAGAGAGGTGGCCCCCCTTCCTTGACCTGCTCCTCCTTGAGGGTCAAACACCACCTCCCTTTTTCAGGACCTGCACTTCCTAATGTTTGAGACTCTCTTCCAGCCCCTTTAAACACAAGAGTTAATGTGGGAGATGGCCTCTAGTACCCACTCTTTCTCCATTCTTCCCCTTTACCACCTTTCCCATTCTGCTTTAGACTTCTTGACTGTCAATCTGTGTCACATCTGGTGATTGTTTTGGTTTCTTTTCCCTTTCTAACTGCCCAAGGGGCTCAGAACCCCAACAATCCCTTCTTTTCACCACCTTCTTTTTTGGGGGTAGATGGAAGGGACTGAAATTGTGGGGGGAAGGTAGGAGGCACATCAATAAAGAGAAAACCACCAAACTGAACTGGATTTTTCTTTGTGTTGCTCCCCTCCCCCTTTTGTTCTCCCTCGTCAGTGGTGGGGAAAGAGGAGGTTGGAGGGATAGTAGTATATTTTGGTTTGTTTTTATGTTGGGCTTTTCCTTGTGCATAAAAAGTGTGCTTTTGTTGTGATGGATGGAATACTGAGTATCATTTCATGAAAGTTCAGTTTTATATACGTGTGTATGGATTGGGTCCTGAGGTTATAAAAAAAAAATTTTTTTTTTACTGTGGGTTTCTGTGGAAGTTTGAAAGCACCTGCTTTAGATAAACCATCCAAGTTTGTCATAATCTTTTGGGTGAAGGAGATTTTCGAGTGTGGGAGCTAGTAAAAGGACTCTGTCCTCAGATGCATGTCGCTTAGACAGACTTTGTGCCGGCGCGAGGGATCCAGTGGAGTGTAATCCAGGAGAGGGAGAACACGGGGAGGAGGGAGCCATTATCACCGGGAGAACTTCATCTCCCAGCAGCCTTTTCTCTGTCTGGCCGGAAGTGGGGCGGTCCCCCGTGGGTAGAAAGAAGCCGCAGAATGAGGCAGTATGGTGGCCGAAAGTTCTAATCCCTTCTTTCCCTTCGTCCCCTTCTTTCTTAGCCCCGCCCAGCCTACATTTCCCAGGAGCCTGAGCGCACTCTTCCCCTCTCCCCTCTGCTCCCAATCTCCCCGCCACTCCCCGGGGGAGGAGAGCGGTTTAGTGCGCCTGCGCCAATCCGTGGCTTGCTGGGAACTGAAGTTCCGGAGGGTTATGCAGTGTCCTTTTTGCTGCCCCCGGACGGACTATAATCCCCTTGATGCATTGCGCGTTAGCGCCCGCGAAGGGAGGGGGGAGAGAGGAGGAGGGAGGGAGGAGAGAAGGAGGAGGGAGCAGGCGGCCGGCGGCGCGGGGGGAGGGGGCCCGGTCCGGGAGTGCGGGAGGCAGTGGTAGAGGGAGGTGGCGGCAGCGGCTAGCGGACTCGAGTCACAACCGAGTCGAAGCAGACACCTCCGTGGAGCGAGGCAGTAGGAGCACCGAGCACCGGAGGCGGCACCGGGATCCCCGGCTCAGGGGAGGGGGGCGCCGGACCGGGAGGAGGGGAGGGGGCGATGCTGGAAGCCATGGCGGAGCCCAGTCCCGAAGGTGAGCTCTCGACCGGTACAGAGCGCTTAGCCGGCGGGGGGCGGGCGAAGAATCTATTGGCAAACTTGGAGGTCGAGCCCCGGAGCCCAGCGGGGGAGGGCGGGGAAGGGGTCGGGGGCCTGCCCCTGGAGGTGGGAGAGTCACGAGTTGAGAGACGTTGGAGAAAGAGGAGTGGGAGACTGGGCTGGGGGTAGTTGGAGATCAGGCGCTGTGTGTGTGTAGGGCGGGTGGGGTGGGATGGGGGAGCGGGAGCTGGAAACCCACAGCTTCGGGGGTTAGGGGCCGAAAGGGCCTCCGGCAGGTTGGGGCCCTAGAACTGGGAGGTCGGGGGAATTTGGGGGCCGGAGAGTTGTTGGGGAGGAAGGATGTAGAAAAGGATTGAGTGAGGAGCTCGGTAGTTCGCCGAGGTGGGGGAGTTTGTGGCGGTGGTGCCGGAGCTCCCGGTAGTTGCCGCCGGAGCTAGCCCGGTGATTGTTGGAGGGGTGGGCAGATAGTTGTGGGGAGAAGAGAGGGTCTGGGTATTGTCTGCGATAGAGAGACCTATGCGGGGGGTGGTTGTGGGGAGAGGGAGCCGGGAAGCGACGAGAGCTGGCTAGTTTTGGGGGCGGTGGGGCGGGGTGGGGGTTTAAGGCCGGCGAGTTGCGCCGGGGGGAGGGGGGGTTGGTCGGTCGGCGAGGGTTAGAGCCTGGGAGTTGCGGAGGGTGAGGGGGGCAGCGGCGGCAGCAGCGGGGGTTGCTGGGGAGGAAGAGAGTAGCTGGTTGGGGGGGGCTCGAGTTTAGGGGTCCGTAGCCTAGTGACTTGCTGGCGAGTCCGGGGGCAGGGGGGGGGGCGGCGGCCGGAGAGAGCTCGGAACTGGGCCCGGGGCCCGGCGGGGAGCCCGAGGAGCTCGAGACGGGGAGGGGCCAAAGCCCCGGATGGGGGCGGGGGGACGGCGAAATTGTGGGGAGCGCGGTAAGGGGGGGCAGGTGGGGCCGCGTCCGGGTGAGAGCTCTCAGGTCTGTCCCGGCCGCGAAGTGGCGTTGGATGTGTGAGCCCGTGTGTGTTTGGTGGGGGTGAGAGGCGCGCCGGGCCTCGTGCTCGAGTAGAAGGGGCCGGAGGGCGGGGAGCGGTTCGGCGTGGTCATCCTAGACCCTGGGGGCCGGCGGGCGGCGTGTGCGGTCGCGGAGGGCCCGGGGCGGTAGAGCGCGGCGGGGTAGGAACTCCGGGCACTGGGCGCGTGTGAAGGACAGGGGCAGGCGGCAGCCCGGGCTCGGTCTGGGGAGCGGTACGGCGGGTGGGGCGCCGAGAAAGCCGAGGAACCCGGAGTCTAGAGAAACCGTGAGTTGGGGGTGGGGGGGGCGGAGCGCCAAGCCTCCGGTGGGGGGAAGGGGAGCGCTATAGCGAGGCCTGAGAGGGCGCCGCGCCCAGGCTCCGCCCCTCGCGGGGCGGAAGGGGGAGCAGCGGCGGATCCAGCACCGCTGGGGGCCTGCTCGCCTGGCTGAGGGACCTGGGAGAGGAGGGGGTTCACTTGGGACCTCGGAGGTTGAGAGGTGGGGTCTTACACCGACTCTTTCCTAGTGCCTTGACTCAGCTTTTATTGCTTTCACAGATCCACCTCCGACCCTTAAGCCAGAGACTCAGGTGAGGTTTCCCATTCTTTTGCAGCCCAGTATTACTGCAGGATCTCCTGCTCCTTCTCTCTCCCTCTCCCACTTTTTCCAGATTTCTCACTCCAGGGACTATGCTTTTGGGAATGTCCCTCGTAAACTCTGTGTCCTACATATTTTTTTCCTTTCAGCCACCAGAGAAACGACGGAGAACAATTGAGGATTTCAACAAATTCTGCAGTTTTGTTTTGGCCTATGCTGGTTACATCCCCCCTAGCAAGGAGGTAGGGACAGGAGGACAACTGACTGGAGGGTGGTGTCCTAGGGCTGTAGAGGGGCTCTTGAGATTATGAGACTGTGTTACGTTGTAGGCAAAGCCTAGAAATTATATGTAAGACTAGGGAAATGGAAATTTTGGTGGGAAAACTAGTATCTGGAGTGGGGGTGGGACTAATAGGTGGTTTGAGTGCAGTGAATGGTTTTGGGGTGCTCTAAATGGAAGGTGCTTTTGGATAAAAACTTTAGGAACTGAAAATGGTAACAAATGAGGCTGTTCAGAAAGAGTTAGAGAAAAATGGCTCTGGTCTGGGGGATGCTGTGTTGTGAAGGCAGTGGGCATTGGGGAGATGGTTAGAATTTGAGGTCAGGGGTAACATGGAAGTGTTCAAGAGGAGATGCTGATGGGAATTGGGATGGGGATAAGTTTTCTGAATACAGTAAGATTTAGTGGTTTTGGCCAGATATTTTGGTCTTTTAAGTTGGGTGTGTATAGGGGCTGAGATGACCCTGGGCTCCTTGCTGATCCTGGTCTCTTCTCCCCTTTAAGGAAAATGATTGGCCAGCCTCCGGCTCCAGCTCTCCATTGCGAGGTGAGAGTGCGGCAGACAGCGATGGCTGGGACTCAGCCCCCTCAGATCTCAGAACCATCCAGACCTTTGTTAAGAAAGCAAAGTCATCCAAGAGAAGGGCAGCTCAAGCAGGTCCCACCCAGCCAGGACCCCCAAGGTCCACTTTCCCTCGTCTGCAGGCCCCTGATAGTGCCACCCTGCTTGAGAAGATGAAACTCAAGGACTCTCTCTTTGATCTAGATGGGCCCAAAATGGCATCTCCACTGTCCCCCACATCCCTGACACATGCCTCCCGGCCCCCTGCTGCTCTCACCCCAGTGCCCCTTTCCCAGGGGGATCTCTCCCAGCCTCCTCGAAAGAAGGACCGAAAGAACCGAAAGTTGGGGCCAGGAGGGGGGACAGGCTTTGGGGTGCTTCGGAGGCCTCGGCCAGCCCCTGGGGATGGGGAAAAGAGGTCTCGAATCAAGAAGAGCAAGAAGCGGAAGTTGAAAAAGGCAGAGCGGGGGGATAGACTCCCACCTCCTGGGCCTCCCCGGGCACCCCCCAGCGATACAGACTCTGAAGAGGAGGAGGAAGAAGAGGAAGAAGAGGAGGAGGAAGAGATGGTAGCAGTGGTAGGAGGGGAAGCCCCAGCCCCTGTGCTGCCAACACCTCCTGAGGCTCCTAGGCCCCCTGCCACAGTGCACCCTGAAGGAGTCCCTCCCACTGACAGTGAAAGCAAGGACGTGGGCAGCACTGAAACAAGCCAAGATGGAGATGCCAGCTCCAGTGAAGGCGAGATGCGGGTCATGGATGAGGACATCATGGTAGAATCAGGTGAGAAGTTTGGGGCTGCCCAGGGGTAGCTGGGTTGGTGGGTTTGGGGGTATTGTGGATCTAAGAGCTCCAGCAGAACACCAAACAAACCTTCTTTTCCCCAGGTGATGACTCATGGGATCTGATCACGTGTTACTGCCGAAAGCCCTTTGCAGGCCGGCCCATGATTGAGTGCAGCCTGTGTGGAACGTGGATCCACCTCTCCTGTGCTAAGATTAAGAAGACCAATGTCCCTGATTTCTTTTACTGCCAGAAATGCAAGGAACTGCGGCCAGAGGCCCGGCGGTTAGCGGGGCCTCCGAAATCTGGAGAGCCCTGACATATGCCATCTCTAGGCTGGAACTTCGAATGGCAACATGACTTGGGAACTGAGCCTCAGGGTCATCAGCCTGTCCCCCGGAGCTGGGATGTTGTCCCACTTCAAGGCAGAAATTCCCAAGGGAGGCTGGTTTGGAAATGAGTGATGTTCCTATCCTACCCTTCCTTCTCATCTTGTGGACTTGAACTCGGACCTATTGCAGTTGGGGGTGGGAAGCTGTCTGGGTCCCTAGACACTTAAGCTCTGTCCCTTGGACCTGCCACCGCTCACTTCCTGGGCCAGGGTTGGAATTGGGATGGAGTGGGACGGTTGTCTATAAAACTCTAGTGTAAATATAGCACTCCCCTCCCTCATTTTTTCTTTTATCTCACTCCCCATTTATTCTACACCGGTTGTATTTTTAATTTTGGACTTCACCTTTTGAGTATGGCAGCTCAGAGGTGGAGTACCAACCAGAGCTTGGCCGAGGGAGGAAGGAAAACAGAAAGGTGACGATGTTCTCACTCACCTCTTTTGTTTTTAATAATATTGGCCAGCTGTTTGTACAGACAGCCTTCGTGTTGTAAATAAAGCAGAGTGGGCTCTTTTGTGTTTATAGCCCTCACTGACTGTCCTGCTTGGGAGGGAGGCTTTGGAAAAGCTGGCTGGAGGTGGGGCTGAAACTCACCTCTCTTAAAAGTCCAAGCTGAAAATGGCCTGGCGCTGCGCCTTTTCCACCAACCCTAGGACCTCGATTGGCTTTGCCCCACCTCACCCCCCAGTCAAGGACCCCCCCCCAATTCCCACCCTCACCTCCCACTTGCACGCTCCAGCGGATCATATAGTTGCTTGAAGCTCTCTCCCTCAGGGGGTAAAGCGGGGTGCCCCCTGAGGGCAGAGGCCAGCCGAGCCGGGGTAGTTGGAGGAGGCGGGTGGGGACACACTTGGGGGCGGAGCCGTAGAGGGTTGGGAGACCGTTGCTGAAAGTGGCAATAATGTGACGAGGGCGCTAGGCGGAGCTGAGAGTCACGTGACCAGTGAGGGTCACGTGGTGGGGCGTTACGGGCAGAGCGGGGGAGGGCTAGTTCTAGTCACGTGACATGGGGAGAGGTGGGCGGGGCGCTGGAGAGCCCTCGCGACGTCTGCGGCGGCTGCGGCGGCTGCGGCGCCGGAGCCCGCGGCTTTGGGTCGCGCCCCACGGCCCGTCCCCACCGCCCCCCCCCCCACGCCGTCACCCCGCTGAGCCTTGTCTTTTTCCCTTTTGCACCTTTCTTACGCTGGGTCGGTCGCGTTGCTCGCGCGTCGGTTCGTGGGAGTGCGCAGGCGCGGCGGGGGCGATCAGCCCCGCTGGGTGGGCGGCGGAGCCCGGGAGCGCGCGGGCGAGACCATGGCGGGCAGCGGCGCTGGGGGCGGTGGTGTCGGGGAGACGAAGGTGATTTACCACCTGGATGAAGAAGAGACTCCCTACCTGGTGAAGATCCCCGTCCCCGCCGAGCGCATCACCCTCGGCGATTTCAAGAGCGTCTTGCAGCGGCCCGCGGGCGCTAAGTACTTTTTCAAGTCTATGGATCAGGATTTCGGGTGAGCGCGAGGCCTAGACTAGGAACGACGGGGGCTGTGCTTTTGTGGGTTGGGTAATTTTGAGGGTCACTGGTCTGCTTTGGGACATGCTGGGATTTTCTGGGCTATAGTGGAGCACATCTTTACTATGCTCGTGTAGATTGGCTATCCCAGGACGGACAAGGTTATGCTTAGACAGATTGAGGCGTGCGGAACTGTAGGAGGACAGACTGGGATATAGTAAACCAGATTATAGAAGATTAGGCTATACTGGAATAGAGTGGGGCACACTGGTTTATTTTTGGGTGTTCTGGTCTGTGCTGAGGTAGATCTCTCCGCTGGTAACTACATTGTGAGTAGTCCTGTAGCACACAGGCTATGTAGGGATATTGTGGACTCTGCTGATGTAGATTGGGCTATACTGGGCAGGCTTGGGATGTTCTGTCCTATACTAAGGCAGACAGGATAGTTTGGGGACAGTGTAGTCCGTACTAACGCAGAGTGTTCTGTTGGGATGCCATTCTGGTCTCCAGCGGGTTCTATTGATTGATCTTAGTTTCTCTGGGGGCCTAGTTTTTATTGGGACACTCAATACAAGGGCAGACGGGGCTGACGGGGTCTGTACCAATACAGCTGGTACAGTCAGCTGTATTGGGATATTCTAGTCTATATTGGTGTAGACAGCTGCACGTGGTAGAATAGATTGGGCTACCCTGGGGTAATTTGGGACAGTCTGGGCAAGACCGGGACTTTAAATAATGCAGAGTAGGCCCTTTTGTGTTTATAGCCTTTGGGACTGTGCTCTCTTGGTCCTCAGTCTCAGCTCTTGAAGGGAGGCTGGATCAGGCTGGGATAGCCTGGGTTATAGGAAAGCTGAACAGACTGGGCTCTACCTAGAAACACTGTTGGATGTTGGGAAGGTGGTACTGTCTTGGGGGTTACCTTGGATTTCAATGTTCTATTTGTCAGCACTATAATCTGGGGTAGTTTATTCAACTTTTGTGCCTTGATTTCATCTGTGAAATGGAGTTAACCAGAGTAAAATGCTTAGTACACGTGCATGGTACGTTCTTGGTGTGTGGTCATTGCCCTTATTAGCATTGAGTCTAATTCTTAAACTAGGTTATGATAATACAGGATAGAATCACTTGGAAGGCTGGACTATGCTGAGACTGGATTATGTTGTGAAGAATACAACGTTATGCTGAGACAGATTGGTAGTGACTGGGTTGTGTTGTCACATTGATAATAGGTGGGATTGAGTTGACATATATCCACATTCTTAGAACCATATTAGGCTAAAGGGTTAATCCGACCAGATATCCCAATTTGGGGGTGAGTGTGTGTGAGAGTCTGTTCAGGGCAGAGTGTGTCATAGTTTATACGTTTATTAGTTTAGCCAGCAGGTATTTGTTAATGCTTACGAAGTGTCAGGTACTTTGGTCTGTGGCCGGGGACATGGTGTTGAACAAAACAGGCATTGATGATTTCACTTGGTGATTGAAAAGAAGGTCCGTTGAAGGAACCGATGGGAGAGGTGACCCCCAGGGCTTTAGGGTCTGTCAGGAGGAGCAGATTGCTTAGTGCAGAGTTTGTGCCAGGTGAGGCACAGGAGAATGGGGATCTGGGCTTCACCTCTGCTTGGGAGCTCAGTCTAGTGAGGAAGTACTATTCTTTGGTCTAATGGGTATTTTTATCTAGGGGAAGACAGTACATTTGGACATCTCTCTGAAAGTGAGTTAGAGAAAACTAAGGAAAGCATAAAAGTAGAGATGTAGATGAGGACCAAAGCCTTTGGGGGAAGCTGTGTGAGGAATACGGTGAAAGTTGGAGGGAGGCTGCCTGCAAGCTCCTAAGGTTAGATATTTGGGGCAGCTGGGGCAACCTTACGGGAAGCCTTTGAAATTGGACTGAGAAGTTTGAATCAGACTCTAGGAAATCTCTGGAACAGCGCTGAGCCCCTGAGGATGAGCTGGGGAGAGAAGGAGAAATAAAAGGGAATTGAGTTTGGTGATTTCTTAGGTGTAAGTGTTACAGCGTCAGAGAAGGGGACTCGGACAACGTTGGAGAAAAGCCACATCCTTGAGCTGGATGAAGATTGGGAGAAACTTCGAATGCGGGTGGGAATGGGGGAAGCCAGTCCAGTCTCACTGACCTTTACCTTGTCTCTCGGCAGGGTGGTGAAGGAAGAGATTTCAGATGACAATGCTCGCCTTCCCTGCTTCAACGGAAGGGTGGTATCCTGGGTAAGGGGCCCTGCCGGAGAGTCCCTCTGGCATTGCCAAACTCCTCCAAGCCTCAGCCTGTGCCCGCCCCCTCGCAGTTGCCGGAAGCTCTGGCTCTTTGCCTCCTTACCTGTTTGTTTCTTTGTTTGTTTTTGGCCATGCCCTGTGTGGCCTTCCCGACAGGGATTGAACCTGGGCCTGCCGGTGAGAGCGCCGAGTCCTAACCGCTGTACTGCCAGGGAACTCCCATCCTCCTTACCTTTTGGAGAGCCAGCCAGCTGGAGCTCCTCAGCCTTCTCCTTCTGGAGCCTCTAATGCTTGCTGCCGCTTTTTTTGTGCTTTTCTGCGGGCTCTCTCAGGCGCCGTCCCCTTTTCTAGTCTTTCCTCTTACTCTCATCTCATGTGCCTCTCGTATTCCTCATTGAGCCGTTTTTTGTTGTTGTTCTTTTCAAATCACTTGCATTCTTCTAGTTAGTGTCATCAGATAACCCCCAACCTGAGATGGCCCCCCCAGCCCACGAGCCTCGGACAGACCCGGTGCCTCCACCGCCACCTGTACCCCCTCTGCCACCAGAGAGGACCAGTGGCATTGGAGACTCCAGGCCTCCATCCTTCCAGTGAGTCCTTGGGATTCTTGAGTCCAGGGGAGGGAGGTGAGGAGGGAATCCAAGTCCCTTGGGAGGGGAAGCCGACGATTAGGAGCCTTGTCCCACTGACGCAGGTGGGAAACCCTCTCTGCCCATCTAGCCCTAACGTGTCTAGCAGCCGGGAAAATCTGGAGCCCGAGACAGAAACAGAGTCAGTGGTGTCTCTGAGGCGGGAGCGACCTCGCAGGCGAGACAGCAGTGAGCGCGGCGGTGAGGGGGGCCAGGCCTGGAGGCCGGCTAGACTGGGAGTTGGGGAGGGGTCGGCTCCGACCCAAAGCCCTGACAAGGGTGAGGAGCCCGAGTCCTGGTTCCTGAGGTTCCTGTTCTCCCTCAGCGGGGGGCCACCGGCCCAGCGGCCCCTCGAGGCTGGAGCGCCACCTGGCAGGGTACGAGAGCTCCTCCACCCTCATGACCAGTGAGCTGGAGAGCACCAGCCTGGGGGACTCGGACGAGGAGGACACCATGAGCAGGTGGGGCTCCGTAGGCCTCCCCGGGGTGCCCCCCCACCGCCACCCCGTCCTCTCCTTTGGCCCCGCGACCACCGCCCGGCCAGCTCCCTGCCCGACCTCCCGGCAGGTTCAGCAGCTCCACGGAGCAGAGCAGCGCCTCCCGCCTCCTCAAGCGCCACCGGCGGCGGAGGAAACAGCGGCCACCCCGCCTGGAGAGGGTGAGGGGCTTCTTGTGGGGCAGCTGGACCTCGGGGGAGCTGGGGGCGCGGGCCTTGGTTTCGGGGGTACAAGGCCCAGACAGGGAGAATGCTGGGGCTTGTCCCGGCTTGTTGGAGGCAGTCCGGCTCCTTCCCCTTTACCCACCACAGGCCTCATCCTTCAGCAGCGTCACCGATTCCACCATGTCTCTCAACATCATCACAGTCACGCTCAACATGGGTATGGAGGGCGCCCGGGCCCTGGGGGCTGGGAGGACCTGGTCTCCAGGGTCCCTGGGAGGCATGAGGCTGGGCCTTCCTCTCGTCACCTGGCCTCCCTCCACAGAGAAGTACAACTTCCTGGGCATCTCCATCGTGGGTCAGAGCAACGAGCGGGGAGACGGAGGCATCTACATCGGCTCCATCATGAAGGGTGGGGCTGTGGCGGCTGATGGGCGCATTGAGCCCGGGGACATGCTTTTGCAGGTGAGCTGGGGCGGGGCCACCCGCTGACCCAGGCCGGGGCCCTCAGCCCCTCTCCCCCACCTTTGACCCACCGCCCCTCCTGCCAGGTGAACGACATGAACTTTGAGAACATGAGCAACGATGATGCAGTGCGGGTGCTGAGGGACATCGTGCACAAGCCGGGGTGAGCCTTTGAGCTGGTCCCAGGTCCTTGGTTCTCTTTCTTTGCCTTTTCACCTTTCGTTTTATTATTTTAAAAAGTGGTAAAATATAACGCTCATCAGAAAGTACGTAATATGGGACTTCCCTGGCGGTCCAGTGGTTGGGACTCCGCGCTTCCACTGCAGGGGGCGAGGGTTCGGTCCTTGGTCAGGGAACTAAGATCCCGCATACCGCACGGCGCTGCCCAAAGAAAATACATAGAGCAAGAACGCGTAACAAGTGAGTCTGGAGTGAGTGGGTGTTTGCGTCGCCACCGCCTAGATCATGACCTAGAAGCTTTCTGACCCGGGGAGAGCCCCTCACAGTGTCCCTTCCCACTCCCTCCCTCCTCACTCGCCCAGAGGTAACCACTCTGCTGATGCTTTGGTCATCACCATGATGGTTTGCTTGGTCGTTGTTTCACCGGCCATACACGTGTTTTTGAACAACACAGTTTAGTTTTACCTGTTTTCGGACTTGCTCTGAATGGGACCATGCAGCGTATACTCACTTGAATTACTCAGCAGTGTGTTTTTAAGAGTTACCCGTGTTGGTGAGTCACCCGCATTGTGGAGCCTTCCACCATTACCTTCTCTGGCCCAGCCATGTCTGTGCTCCTTTTTTCTTTTCCTTTTTTTGTCCCTCACCTATTCTCATTCCAGGCTTCCCCACTCCTCAGGCCTCTCCCCTCACCCCAGCCTGACTGGCCTCCTCTTCCTCACAGCCCCATCGTGCTGACTGTAGCCAAGTGCTGGGATCCCTCTCCCCAGGCCTATTTCACTCTCCCCCGAAGTGAGTGATGCTCAGGGACCTGTAGCTGGGAGGACAGGGCGGGTGTGGATACCCTTGGCCTCCAGGCTACAGGGAGTGGGTGGGTGAGGGTCAAGGTGGGGCTGGGACAGGAGTCTGATTTGGGGAGGGACAGGGCTGGCTCTCTGGGACTGGGAAGTGACCATCTTGGTGGCCTTCGCTCTCCCAGATGAGCCCATCCAGCCGATTGACCCTGCTGCCTGGGTCTCACACTCTGCTGCGCTGACTGGCACCTTCCCAGCCTATCCAGGCTCTTCGTCCATGAGCACCATCACATCTGGGTCCTCTCTTCCGGATGGTGAGCCCCCAGGCCCACCTCATCCAGCCTCCCTGGAAGACCACCCAGTGTGGTGTGAATCCACCGCTCCTCTGTTTCTCCTTTGTCAGGCTGTGAGGGCCGGGGCCTCTCCATCCATACAGACATGGCATCTGTGACCAAGGCCATGGCAGCTCCAGAGTCTGGACTGGAAGTTCGGGACCGCATGTGGCTCAAGATCACCATCCCTAACGCCTTTCTGGGTACGGCTGGGCTCTGGGCAGGTGGTGTGGGGAAGAGGCGGCCACAGCTGGGAGTGGTCCAGGCAGGGGTGAGGCAGGAGCTGGGGAGGAGAACCTGAGGCCTTTCTTTGCCCTGGGCGATCCAGGCTCGGACGTGGTTGACTGGCTCTACCATCACGTGGAGGGCTTTCCTGAGCGGCGGGAGGCCCGAAAGTATGCCAGCGGGCTGCTCAAGGCGGGCCTCATCCGGCACACTGTGAACAAGATCACCTTCTCTGAGCAGTGCTATTATGTCTTTGGAGACCTCAGTGGCGGCTGTGAGAGTTGTGAGTGCCCCTGTCCTAGCCCAGGGAGAGCGGATCTGGCCGCCTCGTCCTGCCTCTCCAACCCCAGGCCTAAGGGCCACCGTGGACGCTGAGCAGCGTGCGTCCTGCGCTGGGCCCTGCGCTGGCTGGTGACATGCATGGGGGCTGACGTCCCCCGGTGTTCTGCCGGACGAGCTGTGCGTCACGTGCAGGGTTGTGTCTGCTGGTGGGGAGGGCGGCTTTTCCCGAGTCACATAGAAGCACGTGGGACTAGTGGTGGCCCTGGCCGAGTTCCTGCCCTGATGGCTGTGGCCAGTGGGACATTTCCTGTCCGAGGCCTTCGTTTTAACCCCCATCATGGATGGTTGTGGGGAAACGGTTCCCAGTTCCTCTTCATTCGATGTCTTGGGGTGCTGGCTTCTTAAAGCAGTGATCCTGGGTCTTTCTCTTGCTTTCCAGACCTAGTCAACCTGTCTCTGAATGACAACGATGGCTCCAGTGGCGCTTCGGACCAGGACACCTTGGCTCCCTTGCCCGGGACCACGCCCTGGCCCCTGCTGCCCACCTTCTCCTACCAGTACCCAGCCCCGCATCCATACAGTCCCCAGCCCCCACCCTACCACGAGCTCTCGTCCTACACCTACGGCGGAGGCAGTGCCAGCAGCCAGCACAGTGAGGGTAAGTCACCGCCAGATCCCCGTACAGCTGGGGCCTGGACGTGGGCACCAAGGTGAAGCCAGGGAGCAGAGGCTGGAGCGGGGACTGGGGAGGCCAAGGGACCCTGGGCTGGGGCTCAGTTGCTCCCATCCCCTCTCCCCCCACAGGGAGCCGGAGCAGTGGGTCGACACGAAGCGATGGGGGGGTGGGGCGCACAGGGAGGCCTGAGGAGCGGGCCCCTGAGTCCAAGTCTGGCAGCGGCAGTGAGTCTGAGCCTTCCAGCCGGGGCAGCAGCCTTCGGCGGGGCGGGGAACCTGGTGGGACTGGTGATGGGGGCCCTCCCCCATCCAGGGGCTCATCAGGAGGTGCTCCCAATCTCCGAGCCCACCCAGGGCTCCATCCCTATGGCCCGCCTCCTGGCATGGCCCTCCCGTATAACCCCATGATGGTGGTCATGATGCCCCCTCCCCCGCCCCCTGTCCCTCCAGCAGTGCAGCCTCCAGGGGCCCCTCCAGTCAGAGACCTGGGCTCCGTGCCCCCAGAGCTGACGGCCAGCCGCCAAAGCTTCCACATGGCCATGGGCAACCCCAGTGAGTTTTTTGTGGATGTTATGTAGAGCGCGTGATGGGGCCATGTTGGATCTCCAACCTTGGCCTGTCAGTGCTTGGTGCTCCTGTCCTGTGATTGGGTGTCTTGTCAGTCACGTGCTCATTACTCCTCTGATGCCTGGACTCAGCCTGTCCTGTGGGCTGCTGCCTGCTGTGAGGTTGTTGCCACTGTGACTCTTTCCAGCAGTGCCTGGTTCCTCCCCCTTCCCTCAGGGGTCAACAAGGGACCTTCGGTTATTTTTAGCTTTATTGTTTTTTATAAGCCTTTTTGGGGGGTTAAAATAGACTTTTTTTACATTTTTGGGACTATTTTTTTACTAGACGTTTTCTCTTTTGTATGAAGAATCCCTGTCTCCTCGGCCCCTTCTTCTAACCCCAAAATGTGATCTCCTACTCCATTTGCCCAGTCAGCTCTGTCCTGCACAGGGTGGGAGGGTGGTCAGTCGGTGGTACCCTGGCAAGTGGAAGGGGGTTGGTTCCCCTAGACAGCAGTCAAAGAAAGCTGGGGTATTTGGGGGCTGTGTAGCTGCTTTTGTTACTCTATTTATTTTAGTCACTTGTATAAAACACCAAATAAAGCAATAGGGGCAAACTCCCCGTGCCTCTGGCTCCTTTCTTTGGGAGGGAGGCAGGCAGCAAGGGAAAGGACAGAGGTACGGCAGCAGAGCATGACTTGTTAGAGACTTTACTTGTGAGGCGGTAAGCACTCCCTCTGAGAGTAGGCACTGTCCTGGGCCGAGGCCCCCTTCAAGGCAGAAGCAGGATCAGCACAGAAGGGGCCTGGGCTTGGGCTTGGGAGAAGGCATATTCTGGGCCAGGCCCTAGCTGGGAGTATTCAGAAGCCAAGGGGGTTGCTGGTGACCACGCCCCCCCGCTCCACCAAGGCCTTGGAGATGCTTTTGAAGTTACGGAAGAGTTCCTGCTGCTGGGGGTCAGACTGCAGAGCAGCCATGTTCTCCCGGATCCGGGCTGCAGCCTGGGGAGGGGGAAGGAGGGGTCAGGCCTGTGCCTCGAGGGCCCCCCTGCCGCCCCCCGTACTTGGTAGCCCTGGATCTCACCTCAGTACACCAGCTGTCACAGAGCATTTTCTCATGCTGGGCTGTGGGATGGCCCTCACTCAGGGCCCTTGAGGCCCTGGGGGGAAGTAGGAGGAAACCAATCTGGGCTGTGAGCCTGGCCCAGGACCCCCAGTGCCCCCATTGCAGCTCAGGCCTCCCCCACTGCCTCCTCACCTGGACAGAACCACCACCATGGCATAGAGGTCAATGGCACTGTCTGCCAGACGCTGCAGCAGAAACTGTTCGTCTGTCAGGTAGATGGGATGCGGTTGGGGGGTGGTTAGTCGGAGGGAAAGGAACGTGGGGGGCGGGAATGGGGTAGAGCTCACTCACTGACAATCTCCTTCTTGTGTTTTATCAGCTTGGTCTCCACCACTGCAGCAAACTGCTCCAAAGCCTGCACTGCCTAAAGAGATGGGGAAGGTGCCCGGGGCTCAGAGTGGGGCCCAGCCCTGTCAGTCTTCGACGCAGACTGTCCCCCCACCTTGACCACTTACTCACCAGCTCACCGCTCCGACTCAGTTCCTGGTGGATGGTGCCGCTGAGACTCAGGCCACTGCCCAGCCCTGCCCGCCTTAGAGAAAGGGGAAGGGTGACTGGTTAGTTGCCATACCCTGCCCTACCCCGCCCCGCCCTGCCCTGCGCTGGCCCCTAAGCTTACCGCCTCAGCTGTTTGCTTGCCTCTCCCAGCAGGAGGCCAGCATTCCCAAAAGGATTCTTTAGAGCATTGCCAAGCCCCGAGAGTTCCTTTCCTTTGTCCTGTGGGGGGAGGAGGGTCCAATAGTCAGGACTCCGCTGTCCTGCCCAGCTCCTCCCCCCATTTCTCCTCCCTCTTACCATACAGCCCTGCAGAGCCACGAACAGCCGGAGAATGTCATTCGTCCCTTCAAAGATCCGGAAGATGCGAAGATCTCGGAGCACACGCTCTACCCCAGGCTCCTGCCACAGGGGAAGACAGATCATACACCCATGCTGGACGTGCCGCCTCCTCCTCCTGGCCCGCTGCAGCCGGCCTGGGCAGAGAAGTGTTCTGTACCTTCATGAAGCCCATGCCCCCCATGATTTGGATGCACTCATCTGTCACCTTCCAGGCTGCCTCCTAGGGACAAAGAAAACACCCAAAATTGGGTTTGGAGCCAAGCTCCCAAACCGGGCTCTCCCTCCCCCCAGGCCTGGGACCTCACCGAGCCAAAGATCTTGCTGATGGCAGCCTCTATCTGGAAGTCTGTGGATCCCTGGTCCATGTTGGCGCTCACCATGTACGCCATGGACTGAGGTTGGGACACGGGAAGGGAAATGGAAAAGGGCTGCATCAGACTCGACCTGATCACCCACATCTACAAGACTGGGTCTGCCCTGGCGCCCTGTGGCCCTCGCCTTCACCTTCCAATGCCGTGTGTCAGGCATGTCCAAATATTTGGTTCCCTGGTCAGTTCGTCAGGGGCTTGCAGGCATTTGACTTCTTGAAAGGGGTGAAGAAGGAGTAAGAGTGGGGTGGGGTAGACCAAATTTCAGGGACCTCTGGAAGCACCTCGGCAGAACAGCATGGCCCTCTCCATCCTGCGGAAGCTGAGCTGACTATGCCTCCCCGCATCCCCTAGGGCATTGGTGTAAAGCTGGAGACCCACTGCCCCAGGTGCTGCTGGGGGTTGTAGTCTGACCCAACCGGGAAGAAGGCCTCAGGGCTCCGGGGAGGTGGGTGGCCCTCACCTCAGTCACATATTGCAGCATAGCCATCCGGGCCAGCTTCTCCTGGATCATCCCAAAGTTGTGAATTTTTTCCCCAAACTGGGTACGATTAGCAGCATGATCCACCTAGAAGAGGGCACGTGTGTCCCACTGTGGTTCTCTAGTCTCCTCTTTCCAGGAGAGGGGCTGGGCTGCGCTGGGATGGGTGGGCTTTGGCCACAGCCAAGAGTTCAGTCCAGGCTGGGTGGAGACCTAAGCTATCAAGTCTGGAGCTGTTGGCAGGGGAGGGGCCTCTGGTGGAGGGAGGGCTTGCAAGAGACCAGGGACACATGGAAAGGGAGACAGTGTGACTTAGGCTTAGATTCAGGCTAGCTAGGGACTCAGGCAGGGTACTCACCGCCTTAGCAATGATGCCCTTCATGGTGCCTGCCATGGCCGCGGCCATGCCAAACCTTCCGTTGTTGAGAATGTGCATGGCGACCTTGAAGCCGCCCCCCACCTCACCCAGTACGTTCTCTGACGGCACCTGTACTCCGTCAAAGTGCACCTCTGCCGTGTTTGAGGCCTTGATGCCCATCTTCTTCTCAGGGGGCCCGCTGTGACAGACAGGGTGGAGAAGTTGCCACTGGGTGTGTGTGGGTGAGCCATTCATTCATTATGAGCCAGCCTGTAGGAGGCGCAGGCAGCAGTCCCTGGCATGCCCAGAGGGCTGAGGAGGCCTGGCTCTATCCCGCTGTCGTGTGATGGGCTCAGTGGTTGCTGAAGCCAAACTTTAGGTCAGTTGCATGCATACTAGGCCTAAAAGGAACATGCCGTCCAAATGCTCTGGCTTTTGCACCCATCCCCAGAGTGACCTGTGACAGCCATCTGCCCTGGAACTCAGTACTGCCCTCTCCCTGGCTCTACCTCTTTCTCCCCAGCCCACTCACTTGGTGACACCTCCAAAGCTCCTCTCCACCACAAAAGCTGTGATCTTCTCCTTCATGGCCCCCGTGGCTGTGTCTTTAACTGGTGTCTTGGCAAAGACCGTGAAGATATCCGCTAGGCCTCCATTACTGTGGAAAAGTGAGAGGCAGTCAGGATGGAGCAGTGGGGCCTGGACGTGGGCAGAGGTGGAGAGGAGGGAAAAGTGGGAGAAGAGTGCCTGATCCAAATCTTGCTTCCACTGAGGGTATAGTATCTTCCACAGGGGCTAGGCACAGCTGAGGTTCGGATAGAGGCTGCATCTGATCCACTTGAGGGCTCAGTTAGACAGAAAGCGGCAATAGTCTCCCCTGTTGGAGAGAGAGCTCCTTTACACTGGGTTCTGATGGGCAGGAAAGGCCCTTTAGTGCCCACCCACCCACACAGGTATTCCCCCTTAACGCTTCTGGCGATATTCAGTGACTTCGTATTTCCCCACCAGCATACTGTGATGTCTACCCAGAATCTCCCCCAGCCAACACACCCAGCTGTGTGGTGATCTAAGTACCACGCAGCCTAATTTGTGCCAGGCCCAGGACACTCCCGATCTCTGGGTCTCCTAGGGCTGCCTCACCAGATGCCAGTTTGGGGAGGTATTTTTCTTTCTGGGCCTTTGTGCCGAAGAGCAGGATGCCTTTGAAACCGATGCTCTGATGGGCCCCCAGGACGATGGCCAGGCCGAGGTCATGCATGCCTACGATCTCCACCAAGCGGGCATACTGGAGGGGAAACAGGCATCTGGGGCTGTAGCTGGCTACGTGGGGACCTGCCCTTAGCAGGAAAGCGTGGGCAGCGGGGCAGAGCCCGACCTGGGCATCCCTGCAGAGCGAGTGGGCAGAGCAAGTGGGGCCACGGCAGAAGGACACTGGCAGGTCTGTTCCAGGTCTCTGTGGGAGGTTGGTTCCCTACACTAACCTCAGGCAGTCCCCACCTTAGCGATTCATTAGGACTTGGGACCCTGGGTGAGGTCCATGGCCCTTGGGAACTGCAAGTAGTTTGGTGGTAACAGTCAACATCCCACAGGCCCCCAGGGCAGCTCTTGGTAGAGACCTTAGCTCCAGGGGTGAGGTGTAGACTGGGACACTGGAGGTGACCGAGGGAGCTCCCTCACCTGGGTGTTGCAGAGACCCACACCACCCAGTTCACTGGGCACTTGCAGACCAAAGGCCCCCAGCTCCTTGAGACCCTGCATAGTGGTCTCCTCCACTTGCTCCAGCATGTCATTCTTGGCAGGATCGTTCACCTCCTGGGGAAGGCACAGGATCTCATATCCAGGCTCCTGTTAAGCTCCTTATCCTCTTTCCCACCCCATCAGGGACCAAGCTCTATTCCTCAGGCTGGCATTGCTCACCTCAAAGAATCGGGACACAGGCCCCACCAACTCTTTAAGAAACTGTGTCTGGTCCTCGTTGAGCACTGCAAGGGTTGGAGTGGCAAGAGGGACGGGCAGGTCAGGCCAGGCGAGGCGGTCAGGGGAAGACGCCCCATCCCTATCCAGCTCTGCCTATCCGTTTCCTTACCAGAGGGGTACGGGAACACCTGATCAGTGGTGAGCTGGCCTTTGAACATCCCCACAGCAAAGGACTTAGATTCCTGCACAGGGAGAAGGGAGTTTCAGGGAGCAGTGTGGGGTGGGTCTGTCCCTGGCTTAGCTCCTCCCGGGCTCGAGCCACATACCGGCTTGGCCCGGTTTTCCCCGGTCGAAGCCTCAGAAGAGAGAGAATCGGACTTATCCACAGCCGCCTGGGGAAAGGGATGGTTAGTGAGGCCGGGGAAGGGGATTCCAAAGTACCAAGGAAAGCAAAGGGGAAGAGCTGGGTGCCAGGGGAGGGCGCATCCGCCACCTTTCCCCTAGTTTCATCTTCAGGGCACCCTGGTCTGCCCTTTCCCCTACTTTCGGCGCCAGGGCGATCGGCAGGTGACTGGGACCAAGAGGGAGACCCCTGCCGGCGGCGGGGAGGTGGGAGCCGAGGCGGCTTCCCGCTCTCATACCCTCGAAGGTGGCCGTCACTTACCTGGGCGGCCCCACTGGCATAGGGTCGCCAGGCGAGGCCGGGCCGGGGCTGCCCAAGGAGCGCACTGGACCGCGAGCTGTGGGGAGTAGGGGTTCAGTCCTGGCCCGGTGTCCGAGCCCACTGCCCCCTTACCCCCTGTCATACACACACCTCCCGCTCCCCAACCTCAGCAGCTGCCGCCCCATGCTCGGCGCCATCCTCGCCGCCTGCATCACCGAACCGCTCCGACCGCTGCTACCCTGAGCGTTGACTTAGCGCTCTCGCCGGGTTAGCCAAAGTCTGGTCCTCCAGCCTTGCCTCATCCTCCACAATGCACCGGGAGGCGGTGGGCGGGGTTTCCGGCCTCTGGGGCATGCTGGGGGCTGTAGTTCCGGAGCGCCACCGAACCCCTGCATTCTGGTTGACCTAGGGTCATTTCCAAACGTCCCTTGTCTCCCCCAAACTCCTTCATCTCGCCTGTCCGAACTGGAGTGTAGCCCTCAGAAGGGGTGATAAGATAGGCTGAGACGGAAGACTGAGGAACTTAGGCGGCTGCAGCCAGAGGGATGGAGGGTAGACTGAAGGGAGGACTTCCCAGGTGGAATTAGAGGGGAGAGGTGGGAAGACATAAACGTAAGATAGATGCCAGAGGCAGAGGCATGGAAAGAGGACTCTTTGGGGTTCCTCGTGAAATCCGTCTCCACCAACACAAAACAGAGGGAAATAGTGGGGTGCGGTTAGAATGGGCATCATCAGAAAATCTACAAACAACAAATGCTGGAGAGGGTGTGGAGAAAAGGGAACCCTCTTGCACTATTGGTGGGAATGTAAATTGATACAGCCACTATGGAGAACAGTATGAAGTTTCCTTAAAAATCTAAAAATAGAACTACCCTATGACCCAGCAATCCCACTACTGGGCATATACCCTGAGAAAACCATAATTGAAAAAGACACATGCACCCCCATGTCCATTGCAGCACTATTTACAATAGCCAGGTCATGGAAACAACCTAAATGCCCATCAACAGACAAATGGATAAAGAAGATATGGTACATATATACAATGGAATATTACTCAGCCATAAAAAGGAACAAAATTGGGTCACTTGTAGAGACATGGATGGATCTAGAGACTGTTTACAGAGTGAAGTAAGTCAGAAAGAGAAAAACAAATATCGTAAATTAACACATATATGTGGAATCTAGAAAAATGGTACAGATGAACCGTTTGCAACGCAGAAATAGAGACACAAATGTAGAGAACAAACGTATGGACACCAAGGGGGGAAAGGGGTGGGGGGCGGGGGTGTTGGTGGCGGGATGAATTGGGAGATTGGGATTGACATGTATACACTGATGTGTATAAAATAGATAACTAGTAAGAACCTGTTGTATAAAAAAATAAATAAATTTAATTCAATTAAAAAAAATAGTGGGGTGGGTGACTCAAAGTGGGTGTGAATGGCTCAGGCATATTATCCTGAGACGACAGAGTTGTCACTAACTCTGGAAACACCAAAATTTTCACAGTAGGAAGGACCCCGAGGTTTGCTGCCTCCCCCTTAGGGCCTCTGAAACCCTCCTGAACATCTCTCTGCACCCTCTCTTGTTCCTTCCTGAGACCATGTGCTCAGGGCAGACCTCTGGACCTCTGGGCAGATGGATTCTTCCCAGTCCTGAGAGGAACTGTAGGAATTCTCATGTCCCGTCCCCTTCACACACACACACACACACACACACACACACACACACACACACACACACACACACACACACACACACACACACACACACACACACACACACACACGTCTACTCTGGGTCAAGAAGTCCCAGGTAATTTATGCCCCTCTTTTTGCCATTCTCACTGGGGACAGGCCTCAGGAGGAGAGAGTGACAGCTTCCCCTCCTTTTGAGCTGTGAGAGCAGAGCCCCTTGGGGGTGGCCCTCTTCCCCGGTCCTCAGGAAAATGTTGTGGTCATGCCTGGCTTTGGGGAGAGGGGCCAGCGTGTGAGGGGGAAGGTGGTGGTGTGGTGCCTGGGGACCTGGGAAGAATGGAATGGTGGGCGGCTCAAGCCTGCCAACTTTACCTGACAGCTCAGGCTGGGTGGGGAGAAGACAGCTCAGCTCTGATCCGGTGGATTAGAGAGATTAAAGTGAGAGAAGAGAGAGATGTCTGAGGGACCAGGACCAAGAGGTGAAAAACAGGAGTCCTTGTGAAGGAGAGGCCTGGGGGCTGGTGGGGGGCTGGGACCCAGGGGTCCTTCTCCCTGGACCTTTCCAGAGAGTCTGGGGTGAGAGGGCAAAGGCTGGGGAAGAGGAGGTGAGTGTGTTGGTCCCTCAATCTTGTCCTTGTCCCAATCCCTGCTCACTTGCATTTCACCAGCTCCCAGGTCAGCCCTCTGGCTCCTGGCCCCCCCACTATTGCGATGGGCACCCCCTCTCCTCACGGTGCTGCACAGTGACCTCTTCCAGGCCTTGCTGGGTGAGTCGCCCCAGTTTTCTGGGGGGCGGTTGTGGAAAGGGCTGGCCTGTGCCTGTGAGGGCAATTACTGAACTTGGGGGCTGGTTCGGACCCTGGAGATCATTTGGTACAAGCAGGAGCCCCGGGCAGGGGTCATCCGTCAGCATCCAGTCTACCAGCCTTGGCTAGAGGAGTTCCTCTGTCCTTACCAGGCAGGTGGAGGAGAGGTGATGGCAGGGGCAGCCAGGGAGGCGGGGGGATGGGGTGGGGGGTGGGGGGAGAGCTAACTCAGCTCTGTTCCTGTGACAGACATCCTGGACTATTACGAGGCTTCCATCTCAGAGAGTCAGGTAAAGGGGTGAGGGTGGGGGCCTGACTTCCCGAGGGAGCAGGCAGGGCTGGAGGGGGACCAAAGTACTGCGAATATGAACCTGAGACTTGGGGGCCCTGGGGACAACATCCTGAGTCAGGGGCAAGGAGAATGCACTCTTTCCCGTCCTGTAGCCCCTTCGCCCTCTTGCTTCCCACTCTTCTTTACCTGCCCCAGTTTCAGGCACTAAAGAGTCTAGGACGCAGTCACTTTTCAGGCTTCCTCCTGTGAATCCTGAGGGAGCACTAGGCCCCCAGGGATTCCCTCCTGCCAGCCCCTCCCTCACTCCCTACCCCCTACCATGGCCTTTCTCCAGTATCTCAACAACCCCGGGTGCTCCCAGCCCATCTGTGTGTGCCTCCTCGTCTGAGAAATGAACTCCCTCCTCACTGCCTCTGCTGTCATCGCTGGTGGCTGGCCGAGACTCCATGTTTGCCTCAGGGCCTCTGGGCTCCTGCTTCCTTCTCCTTTCCCATTATCCGGGTTCCTGCCAGCGCGGAAGCAGTTAACTCTGCCAAGGCACCCCCCCCCCTTCTCGCTCCTCGCTCCCTCCCTCCCTCCCTCCCCCTGCTTCCTCTCTCCTCCTCTCTCCCCTTCCCTCCTCGGCTCCACGGCTCCCTCGGCCGCTGCCGCCTCCGACCCCCCCCACCCCACTCCCCCGCCACGGCCCCTAGCCCCTGGCCGTTAGGCAAGACCCCCCCCTACCCCGGGGCTCCCCGAAATCCAGTTCCCCTCCCCCACCTCAGCTCATGCCCCAGCCCCCGAACTCCGGGGCTGCCAGCCCCCGGTGCCCCCGCCCCTCCTGAGAATCGGGGTGTGCTCCCCAAGCCCCCTCCCCTCCATTGGGGACCCCTTTTTAGGGCCCCCTTCCCCTCCCTCCCACGCTCCCCTACCCTTCCCTTCTCCAACCCCCTCTTTCCCCTCTCACCCCTCCCCCCATCCTGGCCCCCCCTGCAAAAGTGGGGTGCGGAGGGGGGAGGGGTGAGAACCCACGGAGGGGAGGAACGAAACTCCGATGAAGTCAGAGCCCCTTACCCGCTGCCGCGGCCAGGCCCCCCAACATGGACTGTCTCTGTATAGTGACAACCAAGGTAAGCATGAGGGGGGACCTATAAACTGGGGGGAGGGTATGAGTTCGTGGGGAGGGGTTAGTCAGGCCTAATCCGCGGCTGGGGGCCCTGGGGTGAGAGCATCAGAAGATGTATCTGCGGGGGTCATAATTTAGTTTGGGGGTTCACATCTGAGAAAATGCTGGGTTTGGCCACAGGTGCCCCCTGGAGTGGACCCTTTGAGGGAAATGGAAAATTGGGGGTATTCTGTGACTTGGGGGATCTGGTGGATTTTGAGGTTCACCAATGATGTTTGAGGGAGACTTATTTAAGGAGAAGCCTGGCTCACATGGGAGTCCTGCTTGCTGTATGTTAGAAGGTGGACTGCATGGCGGGGGGGACCTCTTCCCTCTTGGAGGACAAGCTGGCTTCCAGGTGCCTTGCCCAATTTCACAGGGCTCCTGGCTTGAGGGTAGAAGGTTACTGGTTGTGAGTACCTGACTGGTCTGGGGGTGTCAGCTGGCAGGGAAGGGGTGGGCCTTCAGGCTATAAAAGAAGCGTCTCATGGCTGATACATTTGGGGGCGCTCTCAATTTGAGGGAACTGTCAATTTAGGGTTCAATCATGTGGAATGGGGATACTTGGGAGTTGTCAGAGAGCTGGGGCCTGACATAGGATCACCTGAGGGAATGGACCAGGTGAGGTTAGGATTTGGGGTATTCCCTTGGGAGGTAGAAGGTTGCAGCAGCTGAGGTTGCCAGCTCCTGAGGAGGAGGATGAGAGGTTTGGGGAGAGGGGATTTGAGGAGGGGCACCAGGTGCGTGGTGCAAAATTTGGGGGTGGCCCAGGAAGGTGCCCAACATCCCCGTTTCCTCCCACACTGAATCTACCCCTGGTTGAGAAGGAGGGAGAAGAGCAGATGGAGGGGAATGTTCCTGTTACCCCTGACACTTGGGATCAAGGTGGGGGAAAACACCTGGATCTAAGGTTACTGGGGTGAGAAGGTGTAGGAGAAAGGCCGGGCTGGCAGCAGTGAAGATCTGTACAAGGGTGTCCCTGTGGTTGGAGCCTGGCAAGTGCAGGAGATCTTGGATGGGGAGCACTAGCAAGCTTCTGGTGGGATGCAGAATACCTAGGTCTTGGCTGTGAGACTCTGGGACTGGAAAGCTGGATGCCTGGTGTGTGGAGGGAGGCTTGGGCGGGTGGCAGGCAGCTGGGGGTTGGGGGGTGGGACAGGAAGTGGGGGCCGGGAGGCGGGGTCTGGGTGAGTCACAGGCTGGGGAGGGGGTTATATTTAGTGGGAACTGCAGATTCTCAGGGGAGAGAGCTGAGGACACACATGTTCTTTGCCACAAACTCATATATGTATATACACATGCATCTACACATGCGTCATGCGTGTGTGAGCATGGATGGAGGAGACTGGGGGCTGGGGACCTTTAAGTCCAAGCGCCCACCGCCTCTCCAGGGCTACTTGCTTATCCCCCATTTTGTGGGCTTTGGGCTTTCTCCCATACTGCCTCTTCCTCCCATCCCTGTAGTTTCAGTGGATTTTTGTGCCTCAGTTTCTCTGGCCTGCTCTCCTTTAATGTCTGTCTGATTCTCAGTTCCTCCTGTCTCCTGCCCTTAGCCTGCCTCTTAGCCTTAGGCTCCCTGGCTATGGTCCCTTATGTGCAGGTGTACACAGAAAGCCAGTTGGAATGTGTGGGCTCTGCTTCCAACATGTGAACACACATACACGAGCAACGGTGAGGGGTTTGCCTGCAGTGGCAGCTATTCTGGGAGGATGGGTTTATTCATTTCCCTTCAAGAATCCTGCTTCTTCGATGGAGCCCAGGGTTGAGCATCCCCGAAGGAAGGAGTCTTGCGCAGAGAGGATCATGCATTTTGTGGTTTTACAGAGGTGTGGAGACCCAGGCTTGCCACGTTCCTTGGCCGGAAAACTTGTCAGTCTCGGGATGGAGGGGACTCGAAGTCCCATAAGGCCTTGAGGCGCAAGATCTGTCGGTGTTGGCGAGTTGCTGCCCGTGGGGCTGTTGGGAGTTGTGGTTCATCTCTATCCAGGGCAGCGGAGGGTTAGCTTAGGAGGAGCCAGCAGGGGGCACATGGCACTTGTCCCCCCCCAAAATGCTGGGTGGGGTAGACGGTGCTCATGCTTTGCGGTCGTTGAGCTTCCCGGCTCCGTCTGAGTCCTCCATCTTTCATTGCCTATATTTAGACTTCTGCCGCAGTAATTTAAGGATCATTTATTGAATACCTACAATGTGCCAGGTCCTGTGCTTTGTGCTAACTGTGCCTTTATAGCTGTCACTTAGTCTTACTCTGTGCCTAGCTCTCTGCGTGTATCTCTTGTCTCCGAGCATCTCTTTCTCCCACTCCGCCCCCGTCCCTCCCCCTTCTCCCCGCGCTGCTGCCGCCGTTGCCATGGTAACCGGCGACGACTGAAGTTGCGTGGCGGACTTGAGGGCCGGGCGAGGGGGGCGGGGGGCGGAGCAGAACAAGTGGGGGAGGGGGGAAAGTGGGGAAAGACCAGGGGTATTTGGCCAGAGTCCCGGAGGCGAAGCGGTTAAACCCTCCGGGTGGTCCTTA
The DNA here is from genome assembly GCF_949774975.1 of Lagenorhynchus albirostris. NCBI lineage: Eukaryota > Metazoa > Chordata > Mammalia > Artiodactyla > Delphinidae > Lagenorhynchus > Lagenorhynchus albirostris. Next base: position 9,360,834 of record NC_083114.1, read on the forward strand.
TTGGGCAAAGCTAAGATGCCGGGGGCGGGGCAGTGTGGCCAACGGCCTCATTCATTGGCCGACTGGGGCGTGGCGGAGGGGCAGTGTGGGCGAGGCCGGGGGAGCGAATGGGCGGGAAGTGGACGGAGGCGCGGTCTCCTGGAGGCAGGTGGGCGGGGTCTGGCTTACTCTACCAAGGGTGGCGGGCAACGAAAGGGGCGGGGCCTTAGGCTGGGTAACCGGCCCGAAATGAGGGCGGGGCTGACCCGGCAGGGGCATGACGTGGTCCCATGTGCCGAAAGGAGACAGGGTTTGAGGGGCTTGTTGTCTAAGAAACTGCGGGGCGCGGGGGTCTTTGGAAAGGAGAATCCGGGGGTTGGGCGATCTGACGTCTCAGTTTTCCTAAGATGGAGGCCTGTTCGGATTCCATCAGAGCAAAACCTCCTACCTCAGCTCTATGTTCCAGGGAGACGGTTGCTAGGCGACAGCAAAGTCCTGGATTGCTGCGTTGCCAGGCAACGGGGAAACGGAAAATGGAGGGAAAAAGGAAATGGGGGATGGGGGAGGGTCTTAATGGGCCACAGCGCCCACTGGTGGAGAACTAGGGCCTGTGCATTTTCTTTTCTAGAAGGAATTTCGAGTTCAGCCCTTTCCGCACTGGCTCCCGGATCCAAGCATTCTATCCAGATATGAAACTAGGACCTTGGGGGTCATCTCGGGGGCGCATCTAACAGATTCCAACCAACGGGGAGAGAGGGGGCATGGGTCAGGTTCTAGGGAAGTCCGTCCTCTCTACCATATGTAGGCATTTTAGAAAAGCCAAGAGAAGCAGATTTTAGGGGACTGCTCACTGGGCTTTAAGAGTTGGAAAGGTGGGCGTTCAATGGGAGAATATTTGGAAGAGATGCTTTCAGGTTCAGTTTGGGACAAAATGCAAGACATCTGAGGCAGTCATTTTGGGGTGTTATGGGAGATTTGTGGGTCACTGCAAGTTGCAGGCCAGATCTTATTTTGGTAAAAATTTTTTGAGACTTGGGTGTGGGGGAGATAGATATATTTGGGAGTAATCTTCCAACAAAGTTAAAATTCAGAATCATGGTGGGGGGAATGTTGAGATGTAGGGGAGGGCAGTCAGAAAAGGGAGTAATGTATGCACTTAAGGGGGAAAGAAAAGGAATAGGGAAACATCTCTTAATTTAAAGGTTTGGTAATAAATTGAAGAGGTTTCGATTGAATTTAGAAGGTCAGCTTTAAATTACATTACGTATTCCCTGAAATGGGATTTGGTGGTATTGGGGAGCGGTATATTAGAAACTCATGAGTATCTCATTAGGTTCAAGGATTTGGACAGGGGACCCCAAACAAATTTGAAGACTGCTTATTTGGGTGTTTACATTAGAGCAAGGGTAATAGTTGCACTAATTTCAAGGTCTCTGTCAGTGGATTGGGGGAATAGATATAATTTTAATAGGGATGATTTCAAGGGTAGATTAATTTGAGGGCACAACAGGATCTGTGGTCCTTCAACTCTTGGAAAGCGTTGTCTGGCTATCATGTGGGGCTTTCCCGCTGGTTAGAATAGGAGGTGTCTTGGCATCTGTGGGGATGTTGTCTACATTAACAATCTTTGGGGAGGTTGGGGGGAGGGGATTGTGGGAGGCAGTTTAGATCCCTTGGGGGTCCTTCTGAAATGAGGGAGAAGAGCTGCTTCCTTCCCTGCACCCTGAGAGTCCAGTGAGGTTTTGTAATAGTTAGGACCTGGTGATTTTAGGGGTGGGAGATTAGATAGAATAAGGGGTCCCAGAGAACCAGAGCGATAAATTGGTAAATTTTAGGAGTGAGTCTATTTGTAAAGGAATAGGAATATACTGTGGAAGGTGAAGTGCACAGAGAAACAGCTGGAACCAGGGAAGTTGATGGCTAAGAGGGTCTCCCCTCACCCCTTCTCTCCCATCGTGACGCTCTCCCGCACTGCGCAGGCGCCGTTTCACCCCCCACCCCCCAGGCTGCAGCCTCCAGTTGCCGCGGCAGCCGCAGCCCCCGCCCCTCTGCCCCTCCCCCTCCCCAACCCTGGGACCCTTGCTCTCCCACCCACCCCTTCCCCTCAGTCCCCCTCCCCTTCTCCATGTCGGCTCGGAACAGATTCGCCTCCATGTGTTTCTGCGTGGTACGTGCCGCGGTACGGGCTCCGGCCCCGCTCCCCTCTTCCCGGACCCCCCAAATCTCAGGGTGCAAGCTTCAAGTGCTGTCGCTCTTCCTTCTGCTTGGTGGGGTCTCTGGGTTGCAGTGTCTCGCGGACAGGCACAGTGGGTCGCCCCTCCTATGATCATCCACTTTCACTCACACCCCTCTATTCTGGGGGTACAAGGCTGGGTTCCAGGTCATTCTTGTAACTGGGGCTCCGGTGAGGAGGGAGCCAAGGGGGAAAGAACAACAGCACCCCCCAGCCTTTTGATTTATCCTATGCCTTAATATATTGGGGGTTCAGACTTGATCCCAATAGCACTGGAGCTGTCGCCCCACGGCAGCCCTGAGTCCCTGTAGGGTAAAAGAGGGGATCCTCCTTTCTTGCCTGTCCTGCTTTAGTTGTCCTGTCATCTGGGATGAGAGGTGCTGACCCCGACCCCCATCTACCAGTTTGCAGTTTCCGAATGACTCTCTCCCAGCCCCACCTCTCCAGAGGTTTTTCCTTACTACATTTACTTAGAAAATGTCCAGGGACTGAGCACAGGCCCTAACCTCCTCCAGCCACATTCTGGGAACTTTGGTACCCTTTCCTTGTTCCCCATCTCCCTCACCTTGTCTCCCAATCAGGAGGAGCCTTTTCCTCAGTCCTAGACACCCCTGCTCCCCATGGGGATGAGGCAGGGAGAGGTGTCTGCAGTCTCACTGTGCTACAAATTTACTTTCATCTCCTATCTAGAATAAACAATGAAATGTCCCTTTGCAAACTTCCAGCACCCTGATAGTTCTTCATCGAGATTTGGGAATTTTCTGTGTGAGGTGGGGTAAATAAAGATGGAGGGGCATTGGGCTCAAACCCTTCCCCTGACTCCAAAACTTGAAGCTGCAACCCTTGGCCCTGCCTCATGTATCATGCAGGGAATTGGGGGCCTTGTGAAGCGGAGGCACAGCTGCCTCCTCCCTTTCTCCCTGGCCCCTCCAGTTCTGGGGCTCTGTCCTTCAGATCTCGCACTGTCCAGGCTGAAGACCACCTTTTCAGGGTGTGGAATGACATCCTTTTTCATTTCATCGAATTCTGTTATCCAGGAGGGCCCAGCTTTGAGGAGGGTTATTTAGCTTATACTTCCCCTAGCTTCCCTTCTCCACTTTTGGTGTTCATGATATGGAAACCTGGAGGGAGCTTGGGATTCTCTCTCCGAGACTGTCTCCAAGTCAAGTCTCTCTCCAAGGCCAGAAAACAGAGTGTACCTTGATGAGCCCCATGTTTTCCTTCTTTAAGGCTCTTCAAATGTATCAAGGTGTGTCCTGGGTTTGAGAATCTCCATGTACCATCTTCTTCTTCCTATTCTCTTACTTCATCCTTAACCACGGCCAAAGTTGGATTACATCCTCAGCCTTGGTTCCTCATCCTCAGAATTTTCAGTCATACTGTAGCATCAGGCATTGACCTTGATAAGTTTCCTCCAGTTTGACCTTGTAACTGTGGGTCTCCAAATGTTGGGGTCCTCTCAGTTTCTCAGATACTTTTTTTGAGAGGGAAATCTTGCCTTCTCTTTTCACCCACGTGTACTGGGGAGTGTATTCTGTCTTCTCCAGTCTCTGAGGGAGCCCTGCATGTGGCAGCCTCCCCCTCCGCCATGGAGCCTGGTTTTGGGGAGGATTTGCTTCTATGAGAGCAGAGGCAGATGTGGGAGGACCCAGGCAGGGGCACTGCCCTTCACTATCTCCAGCTGCCCTTTTCCTCTCTCTGGTCCCCAGTTAATCTCATTTACTGATGTCCCTATTAAGGTAGTATGGGAGGCCCTTGAGATGGCACGTGGTTAGTTAGGAAGGGAGTCAGGGGTCAGGTTGGGTCTGTCACTCCAAGAGGCCGGAGGGAGACCAGGAATTCATTCTGAGGCTCTACCCCCTCCCGCAGTCAGCAAACCTGGAAGCTGACACCCATTCCTGCCCCCCTTCTGAGCCCTACTGTCTCTGTTCCTCCCCCTTTCTCCCCCTTCTCCTTCTAGTATATCCGATTAGCTGCCTGGGCTGTAGGCGTTTGTAGAGGCGGGGTAGACTCCTGGGGCCCCTTTGCCGATGACCTGGGAACCGGCGAGGCCAGCTGGCCGGGTTTAGCTGTGTCCTGCCAGGGGGGCTGACGCCAAGTACCGGCTAGTCGAAGGGCTTGACTGTGGTCCCTGCCTGGGGCCTGCAAGGTGCTGGAGATCCAATCACTCCAGGGGTAGAGGCTGCATGGGGCGACTGAGGCAAGGAGGGTGGGGTGGGGTACAGAGTGGGAGAAGCAACTGGATGGAGGCAATGGGATTGAGGTAAAGAGGAAATGGGGGGAAGCTAATGAGGAAAGCAAGGACGCTGGGGATGGATGTAGAGAACGGGGGTGCACGTGTCAGAGGGGCTGGAGCTCTGGGAGAGGGGTGAGGAAACGGAAGCCAGAGGAGGGAGTGTGCTGGGTAGAAGGCGGGGGTCCTAGGCTGGGAGTTGAAGGAGTTGGGGGATGGGGCAGGGCTTTGGGAAGAGAGGAGAGGTGCCGAGGCCCTGGCGGGAGAGGGGGATGTGGGGAGGTGGAGAGAGGGGAGCCAATGGGCTGGAGGACAGGGAGGGGGAGGAGCTGGCCAGGCCCCAGGGCCTTCCGCACTGCACTGGCGGGGGGCGGGGGGGGGGCGGGGGGGAGAAGAGGAGGCGCGCCGGGGCGGGCAGCCTGGAGCCCGAGGCGCTGGGCCGGCCCCTGTGACGCCTCCGTCCCCGTCCCCAGAAATACCGCTACCAAGATGAAGACACGCCCCCTCTGGAGCACAGCCCGGCCCACCTCCCCAACCAGGTAAACGCCCCCGAGCTGGTGCACGTGGCGGAGAGGAACTTGTCCCACCTCGAGGCCGTCCAAGGGGTCGTGGGCCACGCCCACTTCTCCCCCCTCAAGGTAGGAGACTCAGGCGGCCCCCTCCCCAGTGCGGCCCTCGGAGCCTCGGAGCTACAACATCCCCCAAGGCCCGGTAGGGCGTGAGCCGTAGGTGGGGGGAGGCCGGGGCTGGGGAGCTGGGCTTGGGCTCCTGGGGCCGGGGGAGGGAGGGGGCATTTGGGGCGTTGGAAACACCTGATTACCAAAGAGGAGAAAGAGAGGCCAGGCAATTGGGAGTGCGTGTAGGGCTTACAGCCAGGAGTGTGTGTGTGTGCGTGTGCGTGTGTGTGTGTGTCTGCGTGTCTTTGCGCACGTGTGTTGAGATGTGTGCATCCCCCAGGATGCTCTCGCGCCCCAGCCCTCTTCATTCCTTCACACCCTCCATCTCCATTTCCATTTTCTGCGGCCAGAGCGCTGCCCTCATTTGCTCTTGTCCCTTCGCTGCCTCCTCCCCCCCACTTCCGGCCTCTGGGCCTGGCTCTCCAGCCCTTTCCATCTGTCTGGCCTGAGACTAGTCGCCCGGGCCTTTCTGCCTCCATCCCCTGCCCCGGCCTTTGCACCCCTCCTGTGCACCACCCCCCTCGCTGCCTTTCCCTCCCTGTTGGCTGGCGGGCTGGTTCTAGATGCTGTCTCTCTCTTCCTCCCACGCACTCTCTTTCTCCCTCTCCCTGATCCCCAGCTCAGGCCCTCTGCGGCCTGATCAGCCTTCTGCCTCGGCAGCCGGCTCCCAACTTCTTCCCCCTCAATCTCCTCTTCCGGGGGCACAGGCTGGGGAGGATGGAGTGTACCAGGCTAGCAGGGAGATTCACGGGAACACTGTGGGGTCAGGGTGAGATTCTAGGATCTTGTGGGATGCCCTGGAAGGGGGGGTTGTTGACATTTCACCAAGAAGATGGTGAGGAGGTTTCTGAGCCTAGAGATGAGGAGGCAGAGAGGGGGCAGCAGTAGATTCTGGGGTGAGAAGGATGTGGTAGGAGAGGAATTGGAGAGGGAGAAAAATACTGTTCTCAGGCAGGTAGCAAAGTGGAGAGGCAACAGAAGGGTAAGAGGTCCTGGGCCAGGAGACAGACAAGGATGAGACTGTGAAATCAGGGCAGCAGGTCGAGCTGATTGAGAGGAAGGAAAGGAAGGCTCTGGAGATGAGGAGATGGTGCAGAGGATTCCTGTGAAACTCTGGGGGCTGCAAGGAGTGAAGAAGACTAGAGATGCTTTTTTTCCCCCAAGATGGGGCCATTAAGTCCCTGGGGAAGGAGAAGAGGAGAGAAGGTGGTAGTTAGTACAGAACTAGGGAGATTTGGAATCTGAGCCCAGGAAGCAGAGGGAAGTGGAAGGAGAGAGTGCTGGAGGCCATAAGTGTGGGAGGGAGGTCCCACAACAAGGCCTGAGCTGGGGGACAGGAGAAGCCTCAATTTTCAGAGGAGAGGGGGAATGGGTTGAGAATGAAGGATTGTGATTTGGTCATAGAATCTTGAGGGTTTGAGGATGAACTAAGGGAGGGTGGTGCTGATCTCTCTGGGGAATCAGAAATTAAGGTGGAGGATAAGAGCAGGAGACTGATAAGGGATGGGCCCGAATGGGAGGATGCGGACAGGGAAGTGGACAGGGAAGCGGATGGAGAATGGAAGATGCGAATTGAAGGGTGGGGCAGAGATGTAGATGGAGGTTATCCGGTGGGGTAGAGAGAGGGACACAGATGAAGGTAGTTGCGGATACAAGATGGGGCCTGGGAAAGGAAATTCTAGGATAAGGATGGGGATGGCGATTGAGGATAGGCTGTGGGATAGAGGATGGACGTGCGGATGAGAGTTGGGCAGTCAGTGGCTATTGGTTGGACAGTTAGCATCTGCTGAGATTTGAAGGGTCGGAGGATGGTGTTAATAGATTTATGGATATGAAATCAACTATAGAGCTTGAAAATGTGTAGTATGGACAAATAGCAGTAGGAGAGAGGAGGGACCCCTTTGGAAGGAGAGAGCGAGGAGTCTGGGGAATCCGTGATGAGTGCCTCGCGCTTGGTAGGCTCCAAATAAATACTTGTTTAAGGAGGAGATAGGTTGGGGACCCCGGAAGGAGGCTTTTGGCCGCCTTCCCCCATTGCCATGGAAACGTGGCTTCGGTTGCCCAGGCAATTGGGGAAGCCCCTAGGACCGGCCTAAAGCGGGCTCCGCCCTGGAATCTAGAGACCCTGCTGCGTCGAGGCGACTGACGTCAGGGACCTGGGCACACCCCACTTTAACCCTTTCCCGGATGAAGTGGTGGGCGGGCGGAGAATAGATGAGAGGATAGGACCCGGATGTCTTTCACCACTCCCTTTTCCTGATGTTCTTTGCACTGCATAGGGTGAGGGGCGTACGGGAGGGAGGAAAGGAAGTTATTCAGGGTGCGCTGCGCCCTCAACCCTCCTCAGCCTGGACTTATTTCTGCCGGGCTAACGCGGCGGTGGGGGGGAGGGGGCGGGGCCCAGGTCAGGAAAGGCGGGGCTAGAGGATCCCTTCTGCCTTTGGGAATCCGGTTGTCCTTAGGCCACGCCCCATCTCCCCCTCCTGTTGTCCTGGCGACGGGGCCTCCAGGAGGTGGGTCTCCCCAGGCCTTGGCTGGGCTTAGATACCGTTGCTAGGCAACAGGGTCCCTAGAGGAAGGAGTAGATTTAATGGTGGGTGGGCGAGAGGGAGGGTGGGGCCTGCATCTGGGGGAACCCCGGATTCCCGGGGCCCAGGGTTTAGGGCAAATGTGTGTGAAAATGAGGGGCAAATCTGAGGGAGGGTTATGAAGGTATCTGGGTGTATGTGGGCGGATAGGGACAGGGATGGGGGCAGGAAGGGGGAGCAGGACCCAGTGGACATAAGTCCTGTGGTGTCTGTGTGTAGCGCATAAGACCTGTAACACTCTGTGGTGTTACATCCGGTGAGACGCTTTCCGCCCCCCAAGGCGCCCCTCCAGCCAACCCTTTACCATCTGCTGCTCCCCTATCTGGCTGTCTCTCCCTTCCTCCTTCTCAGACACCTCCTTCCACATGCAGGGGGCCTGGGCTGGGCAGAATTGGGTCCAGCATGTGTATGTGTGTGTGTGTGTATGTAACACGGACTGAGGCTGGGTCCTTCAGGGAGTCAAGGGTAGCAGAGAGGGCTGGGTTAAGAGACTGAGAAGGTAGCCAGGCCGGTGGGACTCTTGGTTACCGGCTCCCTCTTGAGCCAAGGTTCAGGCAGCTTTTCGTCTCCTTTTTCCCCTCACAGGCCAATTCTCCCCCTGTGATTGTCAACACAGATACCCTAGAAGCCCCGGGATATGTGAGTTGTTTAGATTTTGTGGCCATTACAGAAGAGAGGAGGGAGACAGGGAGGGCCTGGGTCCCAGCAGCCAGGGTAGGGCCAGGTTCTCAGGTAGGAAGTCTGTCTCACTGCTCTTGTGTTTCTGGCCCGTGCTGGAGTTGCAGGTGAACGGGACAGAGGGGGAAATGGAATACGAGGAGATCACACTGGAAAGGGTGAGCAGGCTCCTCCCTCCAAGGTCCTCCCCCTCGCTCCCTGTCTGTGCTTCTCTCTGTGCCCGTTTTTTCTCTGTGGCCAGCCTCTTAACCCTATCCCTTCCTGCTCTGGTCACAACTCCCCGACCCACTCCCCTACCCCCTTGCCCTGTCTAGAGCGGGTGGTGAGGGGAGCTGACCCTCTTCCCCTCCTTCTGCCCAGGGTAACTCAGGTCTGGGCTTCAGCATCGCAGGTGGCACTGATAACCCACACATCGGTGACGACCCATCCATTTTCATCACCAAGATCATTCCTGGTGGGGCTGCTGCCCAGGATGGCCGTCTCAGGTGGGGAGAAGAGACAGGGGTTAGGATGCTGATTCCCTGGAAAGGGAGGGCCAGGGCGGCAGGAAGCTCCTGGCTCAGGCCCGCTTTGCTGCCCTCAGGGTCAACGATAGCATCTTGTTTGTAAATGAAGTGGACGTGCGGGAGGTGACCCACTCAGCTGCGGTGGAGGCCCTCAAAGAGGCAGGCTCCATCGTCCGCCTCTACGTCATGCGCCGGAAGCCCCCGGCTGAGAAGCTCATGGAGATCAAGCTCATCAAGGGGCCTAAAGGTAGTAACCTGTTATGTCTCCACCCCCATCCCACTGTCCGCTGCCCCAAGGCCTGCTCCCCAGGTACCTGGGCACCCACCTCTGCCTTCCCCTCCATCTAGGTCTTGGCTTCAGCATTGCTGGAGGTGTAGGGAACCAGCACATCCCCGGAGATAATAGCATCTATGTAACCAAGATTATCGAAGGGGGTGCTGCCCACAAGGATGGGAGGTTGCAGATTGGAGACAAGATCCTGGCGGTGAGGACCCCCATCACTTTTCTAGCCCACACTTAGGTCTTGCCTCCTGGTCCTGAGCAGGCCCAGGCTTCCTTATCGGCTCACCCTCAGTGCATCCGTCTTGAGGATGTTTCTGGTTCTGTCTGAGCTCTGCTTCCCTTGACCCTAGGTCAACAGTGTGGGGCTGGAGGACGTCATGCATGAGGATGCCGTGGCAGCCCTGAAGAACACATATGATGTTGTCTACCTAAAGGTGGCCAAGCCCAGCAATGCCTACCTGAGTGACAGCTATGCTCCCCCAGACATCACAACCTGTGAGAGCCCTCCAAAACCCAGAGCTGCCCATGCCCCATCTCAGTCACCCCATGACATCCCTGGTGACCATTCCTCTTCAGATATTTCCCCTGAACTGGCCACAACCTCTGTCACTTCCTGTGGTTGGAGAATAGATGGAAAATCGGTCACCATCAAAGAACTAGAAGAGATAGTCAATAGTTCCTCCCGCAGAGGGCACAAGGCCCAGATGGTTTTATGGCTAATTTTATCAAATCCTCATGGAGTAGATAATTCTTATGCTCTTTTTGAATATAAGAAAAGATAAAATGTCTCACATTTCATTTTATGAGGGCATTTGAAAATGGTCACAAAGATTATATAAAAGAAGGAAAGTAGGGAGTTCCCTGGTGACCTAATGGTTAGGATTCTGGGCTTTCACTGCCGTGGCCTGGCTTCAATCCCTGGTGGCGGAACTAAGATCCTGCAAGCCGTGCGGTGTGGCAAAAAAAAAAAAAAAAAAAAAGGAAGAAGAAGGAAAGTATAGGCCAATTTTGCTTCTGAACAGAGATGTAAAAGTATCTAATAACATAGTTGCACAACAAACGCAGCAGTGTATTAAGGGAATAACATTGTCACAAAGTAGGGTTTGTTTCAGGGAATTAAAGGTGGTTCATATTATGAAACCTCTCAGTATGATTTATTGTATTAAAAAGTTAAGGGAGAAAAAGGGTAAGTTCATTTCAAATAGATGTGGAAAAGGCATTTGATGAAATCCATCATCCTATTTTTGGAGGGAAACTTAGTATACTAGGAACAGAAGAATTTTCCTTAACGTGATTGAAGAATAGCTATCAAAAACTAACAATGAACACATTCTAATGATAAAATCCTAGCAGTGTGTACATTAAGTTAGGAACTAGGCAAGGATGCCTCTTCCTGCTACTGTTATTCCACATTGCTTTAGAGCGGAGTTCCTCAGTGTTGGGACTGTTGACATTCTTTGTTGTAGGGGGTTGTTCTGTACCCTGTAGGATGTTTAACAGCAGCCCTGGCCTCTGTCTATCATATGAAATGGTACCCCTCCCCACCAGTGAGAACAACCAAGAATGTCTTGAGACACTGCCAAATGTCCCCTGGGAGGCGAAATTCCCCTGCCTGAGAATCACTGCTTTAGAGCCTTCAGGCAGTGTAGCAAGAGAAAAAGAATGAATAGATGTTACTTACATTTGGAAGGGGAGAAACAAACTTATCCTTATTTGTAAATTATACTTTTGTCCATCTAGATTAAAATCTAAGTGAATTAACTTAAGAACTTAGAAATAATATGTAGGGTTAAGAAAGTGACCATAAAATGTAATGGGTAAAAAGATCCCTTTTGCCATAGGAGAAAAGCTCTATAAAATTCATAGAAAAATAAGCTTGACAAGAAGTGTGTAAGATTTACATGAAAAAAATGATGAAACTTTACTGAAGGACATAAAAGAAGACTGAAGAATTGGAGAGTCACATCGTGCTTCCTGACGCAAAAAACATAATATGCTAAATATCTCAATCTTCTCCAAGTTAATCTCTACATTTTATGCGTCCTCATCAGAATTTTAATGTCCCCCCTACCCCCAACTGGAAAAATACATTTGGGAGAATAGCTAAGAAATTTTTGGAAAAGAATAACGAGATGTGACTGCTCCGTCCAAATCTGAAATCATACTGTGAGACCATATTAAAATCACATGGTCTTGTTTCTAAACACCACAACCTACCAAAAGGAACCTTGGCTCCTTGGAGAAAGGGCCAATTCCAAATCTTTTTTTTTTTTTTTTCAATTCCAAATCTTGAGCAAGAAATGTGCAAGATGAGCTTGTAACATCTTTCATACTAGAAAGCGAGGAAGATATGAAAGGGTCGTGTCAAAGACACAGAAGTTGAAACTGGCCATTCAACCAAAACTCATTAGGTATGTTAAAATCTACAGGATTATAATGATACTTCAAAACAATTGCGTACCTTTAGAGGATGCTAGGGAACTCATCCATTCTGAAAACTGGCAAGTAAAGGGAAAGAGTCAAGCATTTATTCTCCCTTCCTGTACAAACTGCACCTTAGAGTAACCAAATGGTTGATATGGGAACGTTCTTTTTTTTTTTTGAATCTATTTATTTATTTATTTTGGGGCTGCATTGGGTCTTCGTTGCTGCGCGCGGGCTTTCTCTAGTTGCAACCGAGCGGGGGCTACTATTTGCGGTGCGCGGGCTTCTCGTTGTGGTGGCTTCTCTTTGTTGCAGAGCACAGGCTCTAGGCACACGGGCTTCAGTAGTTGTGGCATGCAGGCTCCGTAGTTGTGGCTCGCGGGCTTTAGAGCGCAGGTTCAGTAGTTGTGGCGCACAGGCTTAGTTGCTCCGTGGCATGTGGGATGTTCCCGGACCAGGGCTCGAACCTGTGTCCCCTGCATTGGCAGGCGGATTCTTAACCACTGCGCCACCAGGGAAGCCCAGGAACGTTCTCTTTTACAGACGAATTCTCACTCATAAATGTTCCTCCCTCAAAAAAAAAAACACGAACAAACATAGAATATCAGCGCTATTTTGCTGTCCCCAGTGAACTGTGAGGACCAGGCAACGATCATCAGTGGCTGCTAAAACTCTTAGGTGAAAGCCTGATGGGGGGCTTTACAATGTATGGATCAGGTTGACAATCCCTGAACCTACAGATTTGTCTTACCTAAAAAAAGGCAACCGGACAGTATTGCATCCTGTCATAATGCAGAAAGCACGCAGCACCACCTATGAAATATTCTTGCCAAAAAGTGAACTTGAGTCTCTTTGCGGATGACCAGTGTACAGGAAATACAGGGCAGAGGCGCAGGTTAACACCCCAGGGACAGGGATGCAAACAGTGATTTACCTGTTAGAATTTCCCTAGTAGAATGTGGGAAATTCTGCTAGACAATGCCCTAGTTTTTTCAACAAATGAATGACCAAGGGGGGGGGAAAGGGAGAGGAATTTCATAGATGAAGGGATTTGAGAGATGCTACAACCAAACGAAAAACCCCAAAGCCTGGTATTAATATTCTCCTTGGCTCCGTGATCCCTGCCATACCGAGGTCATGTACCCTTAAGATCCACTGTCCCCTAGGAGCACCAACCTCTACGTCACCTGTGAATTCCTGCCCCTGACATTGTTGTGACCTGACGCCCCCTTCACCACCCCAGCCTTGTTTCTCTGGCACAGTAACTTCCCCTTTCCCCGAGTCTGGCTCTGCTGATTCCCTAGGGAGGAGGTGGGGTGGTGGGCGCTGTCTTCTTCCATGTACTTCCATCTCATCCTTTCGCCCACGTCTTCCCCCAGCCTATTCCCAGCACCTGGACAACGAGATCAGTCATAGCAGCTACCTGGGCACTGACTACCCCACAGCCATGACCCCCACCTCCCCTCGGCGCTACTCCCCAGTGGCCAAGGACCTGCTCGGGGAGGAAGACATCCCCCGAGAACCGAGGCGGATCGTGATCCACCGGGGATCCACGGGCCTGGGCTTCAACATCGTGGGTGGCGAGGACGGTGAAGGCATCTTCATCTCCTTCATCCTGGCCGGGGGCCCTGCGGACCTCAGTGGGGAGCTGCGGAAGGGGGACCAGATCCTCTCGGTGAGGGAAGGCCAGCCCTTGCCCGGACCACCCCCTCCCCTGAGGGCAGAGCCCTGTGGGCTGGAGCCTGGCCTGCATCTCCAGTGACTCAGCCTCTCCTGCTCTCTCTAGGTCAATGGTGTTGACCTCCGCAACGCCAGCCACGAGCAGGCTGCCATTGCCCTGAAGAACGCGGGTCAGACAGTCACGATCATCGCTCAGTATAAACCGGAAGGTATCGGGCCTGCAGCGCGCCTTCTCGTGGGCTCAGCTCTCTGTCTCCTCGGCTCCTGGCTTCAGCAGGGGGCGAGGGAGGGTGGCGGTAGTATGGGGCCCAAGATCAGGAACCTTCTTGTCCTTCCTCAGAGTACAGCCGGTTCGAGGCCAAGATCCACGACCTTCGGGAACAGCTCATGAACAGCAGCCTGGGCTCAGGGACTGCCTCCCTGCGAAGCAATCCCAAAAGGGGTTTCTACATCAGGTCGGACGCTTCCCGGGCTGGGCTCCAAGTCCTCCCGTGCCCCTCGTCCCCCAGCCAGCTTTCCCCCTCAACCCTGCTGGCCCCCCCCTCCCCCCACCCCTGCCGGCCGACACTCAGCTGGCGACGCTCAGCTGGCCTTCCCGCACAGGTTAGCATTGTGAAGTAGTCCCTGTGATCCCTACTGCCACTAGCCCCGGTCACCCTGGCACCTCCCCTGGTACCCCCAGCTGTCCCACAATCTGGTAACTCAAAGGGTAACGCCTGGCAGAGCAGGGGGCCTCTCGGCTTTTGGAATATATTGCTGCAGCCTGCCCAGCCCCGTGGGATAATGCAGTCTAGGGGAGGTGGACCACCGCTCTCTCCAGTCTGACCCCATCTCTCCGGTGGCGTTTTGCTACCTTCTTGGGGCTCCTTCTCCCATTGGCTCCTCTTTCTCGTTCTCCGCAGGCCTAGGCGCTGTGTCTGATGCTTTTTCCCTTCTCTCCCTTTGGGGGCCCGTCCACTCCCATGGCCTCACCTGCCACTCGCTCTGCAGATGTCTCTCAGAGCTGTCAGCTCTGGCCTGACCTCTTCCTCGAGGTCTAGACCTGCAGTTCTGGCCATCTGCTTTCTGGACACGTCCATGGGGATGTCCCACAGGCATTCACACGCAACATGTCCCAAACTGTGAGCTCACCTCTTTCTCCCGTGCGCTCGTGCTGTCTGTCCCACCCAGTCAGTGTTCTCTCTCCCTGAATGGCACCTCCATCTGCCCAGATGCCCGGCTCAGACCGGAGCCTCGTCTGGCCCTTTCCTCCCTGCAGGCTTCAGCTGGCTCCCAGGGCTGGTCAGTTCTGACTCCCAGGTGATGCCGGGCAATCCTGGGGTCCCTTCCCATCTTTCTAGCCCCAGTGATCTGCTCAACATCTCTGCTATCTCTGCGGTCATTCCTTCCCTTGTCCTGACCTCAGGGGTTATGACTTACAGGAGTTTCATACTGCTGAGGGTAACCAGAGTTTGCAGAGAGTGATCTTTTTTTCTTTCCCTTACGAGTTCGGGTCCACGTTGCCCCTGTGACTGTGACGTGTGTGCATACTGCAACTGCTTTCTTGGGAGGGTGCCGTTCTAGATCTTACTCTAGAAATTGCACTGAATCCGTAGCCTGTCTGATCCCTGACACAGTGTGGACTGAATGACAGTTCATAGTTATGGTGATCATGAGTTTCGGTAGAGCTTTTGGTCCCCACACAGTTCTAGGGTTTCTCAGAATCCACGGCACCTGTGCTTGTCTCTAGACCCCGGGGCAGAACCTCCAGGTTGGGTCCTGGGGGACGGAGTCCTCACCAGGCTCTGACCAAAGGCCGCCTGCCCTCCAGGGCCCTGTTTGACTACGACAAGACCAAGGACTGTGGCTTCCTGAGCCAGGCTCTGAGCTTCCGCTTTGGGGATGTGCTGCATGTCATCGACGCCAGTGACGAGGAGTGGTGGCAGGCGCGGCGGGTCCACTCTGACAGCGAGACTGATGACATCGGCTTTATCCCCAGCAAACGGCGGTGAGCCTTTCTGCCCCAGGCACTGACGCTCCCAAGGTCCCCAGGCTGGGCAGCCAGTAGGGAGGACATGGGTCTGCCTACTGACTCCTTGGGAATCCGTCTGCTGGGCCTTCCCAGCAGCACCATGACTCACATGAGCACTTCTGGCAAACGCCTCATTTAGGAGCACGGGGCCCAGGGGCTGCTGAGAGATGGGGTTCTCAGCTGGCCCGGGGTGAGGCCATCGGGCTCCTCATGGGCATTTCCCTACACGCCCCCCCACCATCCCTCCATGTATCCCACAGGGTTGAGCGACGGGAGTGGTCAAGGTTAAAGGCCAAGGTAGGTAGAGGAGGCCGTGAGCTTTGGTGGAAGAGTGGGGGGCTCGTGGGCCTGGACTCTTGACCAATCGCATGGCCTGCTCTTTCTTCCTAGGATTGGGGCTCCAGCTCTGGATCACAGGGTACGTAGGGTCAGTTTGGGAAGACCTGAGGTGAGAGGGGCCCTGAGCCTCGCTTGAGTCCTCAGGACGGCAGCACAGGGCCCCAGGTCCCCTGCATCAGAGCCCCCTTGCCGACGCCCTGCCTCCCACTAGGTCGAGAAGACTCGGTCCTGAGCTATGAGACGGTGACACAGATGGAAGGTGAGGTCTGGCTGTGCGACCTGGCCCAGCCACCCCTGCTCCCTGCTCTGCTCCCCACCTGACCCCGCACTCTCTCCTCAGTGCACTACGCTCGCCCCATCATCATCCTCGGGCCCACCAAGGACCGTGCCAATGATGATCTCCTCTCCGAGTTCCCCGACAAGTTTGGATCCTGTGTTCCCCGTGAGTGCCGGGGCCTTGGAATGGGTAGGGGGGCCCAAGCGGTGACACAGGCAGAGCCGCTTCCGGGCATTGGGATGCAGCCGGACATACGGGTTCTCAGAGAAGGGTGCTTCTCAGCCACCCTCATGTTCCATGGTGACCTTTCCAGGCCGGGGACTTGGAGGACCCGGGGTTGCTGAGGAAGTCTCCCCAGCTGCCCCCTTCCCTGAAGGACTGGCTGGGCACTCTGCGGGGGGGGGGGTCGCTGTAGGCAGGGTTTAAGCTAGAGGGATGGTGGTTAGATCTTTGGGTGGTGGGGTGACTTCCTGGCAGATACGACACGGCCCAAGCGGGAGTATGAGATAGATGGCCGGGATTACCACTTCGTGTCATCCCGGGAGAAAATGGAGAAGGACATCCAGGCGCACAAGTTCATTGAGGCCGGCCAGTACAACAGCCACCTGTATGGAACCAGCGTCCAGTCCGTGCGCGAGGTGGCCGAGCAGGTAGGAGCCGCGGCGCCGTCCTCCTGCCCGCCCCCCGTGGCCTTCCTTTAGCTCTCTAACGCGCTCTCTCTCTGTCTCTTCCCTGCTGGGTCTCCACTCCGCTTCTCCACCTCCTGCTCCTCTTGGGCAACTCTGCCCACCTGCTCTCTGGTGCCCCGCTCTCCCTGCCTCCCTCCCTCCCTTGGTCCCTGACCCCAAACTCTGCTCTGCCATCTGTCCCCTCTCCTCCCCTGCCCTCCTCCTTGCCCCATTTCACCTCTCTTCCTGCGGCCTTGCCCTTGGTGGCTCGGCCTCCCCCCACTCGGTCCCTCCCTTCTGCCGGCTCCCCTTTGGCCCTCTCCCCTCTCCCCTCCCACTCCTCTGCCCCCACCTTCTCCCTGCTGCCCCCACCCTGCCCTCTCCCTCCATGGCTCCTTTCTCCATCTGCCTCTCCTCCCTCCCATCTGTCTCTCCTTGTTCCTTCCATCTGTCTGTCCTCTGTCCGTCCTCCCCTCCCTCCTCTCTCTATCCTACTTCCTCCCCTCCCTCCTCCCTCTATCCTACTTCCTTTCTCCTTTTTCTTTGCTTCTCGCGACCCCCCCCCCCCCCGCCTTGCTCTGCCCCATCTTTTGGTTCCTCACACCTCCCTCCTTCCCCCCACTCCCTCCCTCCTGTGCTGACCCCTCCCTTGCCCTCCGTCTGCCCCTCGCCTTTGTCTCTCTGTCTTTCATTCTGTCTATCCATACCTTTCCTGCCTCAACTCTCTCTGTCCGCGTGTCTTTCGACATCCATGTCATTTCCCTTTTGGCCAATCCCCCGTTCCCTACCTTTCCATGAACTGTGTCCTGTCCTGGCACCTGTGTCCTTTCCCGCCACCTGCTGGTCCGCCTCCGCCCCCCCTGCCCGCCCCCAGGGGAAGCACTGCATCCTCGATGTCTCGGCCAATGCCGTGCGGCGGCTGCAGGCGGCCCACCTGCACCCTATCGCCATCTTCATCCGCCCCCGCTCCCTGGAGAATGTGCTGTGAGTATGGTCCCGGGGGGCTTCCCCTCTGCTCGCCCACACCTGTGGCTCTGGGCCTCAGAAGGCCTCTGTGTTGAACTGTTCCCTCAGAACCCTAGACAGCAGCTCCGGCAGCCCTTGAGGGAAATCTGCACCTAGAGCTGGAACCCAGAGGATACCGGGACTCCCAGGCCTCTTTCCTTTTCTCCTGCCCCGGGCTAGGCAGGACTACAACTCCCAGCAACCCCTGGGGGTACACACCTTCTAGGCCGAGCCAGGGCTTCGGGGCTGTCGGGAGTTAGGGTCTTAATCCCTTCACTGGGGCTGCCGGCTGGAAGGCTGAGGCTCTGGAGAGGTCCCTGGAGTGGCCACACCCGGCTGGGGTGGGTCATGGGGAGGGGGCCCGTCTGTGGCCCCAGAGGTTATTGGGAATTGTTTTGTTTTTTGTTTTTTTTTTGCGGTACGCGGGCCTCTCACTGTTGTGGCCTCTCCCGTTGCGGACGCGCAGGCTCAGTGGCCATGGCTCACGGGCCTAGCTGCTCCGCGTCATTTGGGATCTTCCCGGACCGGGGCAGGAACCCGTGTCGCCTGCATCGGCAGGCGGACTCTCAACCACTGCGCCACCAGGGAAGCCCAGGAATTATATTTTTTGCTTCGTGCTCCAGATGAGAAAATACTGGTTGCGACCTCACAGCTCTGGATGGAGGAGATAAAAGGTGGGGCAGGACCCACCCTCAGGTCTGTGTGTCTCTTACTGTCCACAGAGAGATTAATAAGCGGATCACAGAGGAGCAAGCCCGCAAAGCCTTCGACAGAGCCACCAAGCTGGAGCAGGAATTCACAGAGTGCTTCTCAGGTGAGGTGCACACAAGGCACCTTTGGTTCAGATTCAAAGAGGGGGCCCCCACTGGGTGGGTGGTTTAGAGAGAGGTGTCCCCTTTGGGTGGGTGCAGCCCCGCGGCACGTGGATAGGAGAATTAGAAAAAGGTGCCCCTCTGGGCCTGACTCCCTGCTCCCCCCCTACCCCCAGCCATCGTGGAGGGAGACAGCTTTGAGGAGATCTACCACAAGGTGAAGCGCGTCATCGAGGACCTCTCAGGCCCCTACATCTGGGTCCCAGCCCGAGAGAGACTCTGATTCCTGCCCTGGCTTGGCCTGGACTCGCCCCGCCTCCATCGCCCAGGCCCTTGGTCTGGACTGAATTGCCCATGCCCTTCGCACCTCCAGCCTCCTTCCCACCCCTTCTTATTTATTTCCTTTCTAACTGGATCCAGCCCATTGGAGGGGGGACACTCCTCTGCATGTATCCCCGCACCCCAGAACTGGACTCCTGAACCCCAGGAACCTGGGGTCTGGGGGGGAGCCCTGGGCTCCTGATCCCGAGCCCTAGCTCCTTAGGACCCCTCGCCCCTGCCCGCCCCCAACGCACACACAGACCCACCAGGGGCCACCTGCCTTCCCCCATCTTCTCCCACACACATTGCGGAAGTCAGGGCCCCCCTCAAGGAGCACCCCGCTGCAGGGATGCAGGGCTACAGGCCTCCGCGCTCTCCCGAGGCAGGGTCTGGGGTCATCCCTGCCCCCATCATAACTCCCCCTGTCCCTTGATTTCTCATTTATTTTTTTCCATTTTTTTTCTTCTCAAAGGTGGTTTTTGGGGGGATAAGTAGGGGGACTCCACTGTGAGCCCCCTGCTTTTTACATGCCCCCCACCTTTTTTCTTTGCCGGTTTGCATGAGTGGAAGGTCTAACTGTGGCTTTTTTTTTTTTTTCTGGGATTTTTTTTTGGGGGAATGGGGAGGGATGGGTCTAGGGAGCGGGAATGTGGGGGGGGCAGGGTTGGGGGTAGGGTGTCTGGGAACCAGGGGAAGACTGGAAATGCTGCCGCCTTCTGCAATTTATTTATTTTTTCTTTTGAGAGAGTGAAAGGAAGAGACAGATACTTGAAACCTGGTGTGTGGCCTGGTTATTTGGGCCCCGGGTGAGGGGGGAGACTGGGTGGGAGCATAGGGATGGGTCTGGTAAGGTCAGATCCTTCTTCCCCGCCCCCTGCATTCCCCACCCCACAGGATAGAGTGGCCTGAAACGGGCCTTGTTGGAACCTGCAAATCAAGGCTTCAGGGTCGTTAATGAAGAATGGGCCTGGGGGTGGGGTGGGGCGGGGCTGGAGCTCGGTCCAAGGTCACTGACAGACCCAGAAAGAGGACTTGCTAATGTAGCCCAGCCCTGACCACTCCCCTGGGCTGTCTCAGTCCTGTCGAGCAGCACAATGGTCTCTAAAGAAAATAGTGAGGACACTTCATTCATGTTTGGAGCCGTGGACAGAGCTGGGCTCTGGCAGTGACCTTCAGAGAGGTTTGCTGATAAGAAATGCTGTGTGAATATTCATTGGATTTCTTTATGTCTGCCCCATCTCTATAGGAAATATTTGAAGCAGTTTTGCAAATAATAAGGGTAGGAAAATAGAATGTGATACCAAAGGTAAAAACAGGAGAAACAGATGTATTAGCTATGAGGGTAAATATGATTTCTGAGCTTCCTGGTAGACAGGGCAAAAAGGGAAATGGTCCATTACATACATACATATACATGTATGTTGTGTATGTTATGAAGGAGAAAAACTTCTGGCTCTTTTAGGGAGTCAGGTTTTCCTGGGCCCTAAATCCTAACTGAAGTTTCTCAGATGCTGCTCTGTAGATACTCGTTCTCAGCTTCCCGTCTGCCACTGTTCATACGCTTGACAAGCTCCCCTCACACCAGCCTCAACTGCAGCATAGATGAGCCATTGCTGACACCAGCTGGGGGATCCCACCTACCTCTTTCTACCTCTCATTCAGGGACCCCAGGGAGGAAGGCTGAGGTGGGGTGGTTAAGTCCTGAACTGTGCAAAAGGGCAATTTTGTAGCCACCGCTGACAGATTTGGGAGTTGGATGGAAAAGACCAACCCCCAGGGGCAGTGTTGGGGGGCAGCGTTGGGGGGTGCTGCCCTGGCCTGACCAGATCCAGGGCTAGAGGTGGAGATCCCCAGAGGTGTGGCCCTTAAAGCAGGGGTCCTCTCTGGAGCGCCCTGCTGGTTTTTGAGCAGCACTCAATCCAGCAGAGGCCAGTCCTGGGGTGGCCTCTGGGGTGGTGGTGGTGTCTGCCTTTCAGGAAACGTCGCAGGTGATTCTGATGTCTTGCTGGATGGAGAAGCACCGCCTTTTCCAATAACCCTTCTTTTAGCTTGATTCTGCGTAGGAGCAAATGGTTTGAGGCTGTGCTCACATTCTCTGCCATTGGCTGAAGGGAGAAAGCTGTGAGCTGAGGAAGGCGTGTGCAGGTAACCCGTCTGCATCTAGGGGGTTAAGGAGAGTTCACTGAGAAGGGGTAAAATCCCCTAGTTGTGCATGCGTTATGTTTTAGGTTACAACACTAATACACATACCTTACAAAACTGCAAATAAATATAGAAATACGCGTGGTTAAAAAAAAGTTCCTTCCCCATCTCATTCCACATACTCCTCAGAGGGAAGCATGTTAGCAGTTTGGGATGTATTCTTCCAAATCTATAAAGAGCTCTTTCCTGTCCCTTTAGGGAGACCACATGTGCTTGAGTGGTAGGCGCGCTGGGTTCCCACACAGACTGGAGTTCAAAGCCTGATCTTTTTTTTTTTTATTTCCCGCTTTTATTTATTTTTAAATTTATTATTTTTAAAAAGCCTGGCTCCTCTTCACCCCCCTCTGTTTTTTTCAACAAATACTAATTTGGATCTTCCTTGGTGCCAGTGTTTGAAATGCTGGGAACACAGTGTCCCTGCCCTCGGGGAACTTGGGGGGCCTACCCAGTGGGGACAGAGTAGCAAGTAAAGGAATGCAGGGAGTTTACGATAATGACGGTGCTATTGAGGAAAGAAAGTGACCACTGGGTGTGTGTCCTTGCTAGTCTAGACAGGGCGGTCAGGGCGGCTGCTTCTTGGAGCGACGTTTGAGTTGAGACCTGAACTGTGATGAAGCATGGGGTGGGGGAGTGTGTCAGGTAGAGACAGGATGCAAGGTAGGAAGAAGTTTGTAATGTTGGTGGACAGAAAGAGGTCACAGAGTGGAGCAGGGTCAGGGGAGGGAGAGAAGTAGGATATGGGTCAGAGGAGTCAGCAAGGCCTGAGGCCTTCAGGCGGATTTTATAAATACCAGGAGAAGTCCTGCGGGAGGGCTGTAAGAGGGCAGCGGCTGGCTGCCGTGGGTCCTGGTGAAGGAGGTATGGTCGGGGGCAGTAGAGAGCCAGGGAGGAGGTGATCGTAGGTCAAGATGAGAGGCGTGGTGTCACTGCAACTGGCCAAAGGGCTTAACGCCTCTGACCCTGTTTCCCTGGCTGTTAAATGGGAATAGTAACTACTTTGTTGGATTCTTGTGAGGAATAAAGGTAAAAAACACATAAAGCCATTGTTACACTGCCTGGCACACGTTAGAATCTGGTAATGGTTATTGCTCTTGGCCTCTTGATCTGTTCTCTGTTACTGGGTAAACTTGAAAGTTAAATAAAACTTGGAAACCTTTGGAGTTTTACAATTTTCTAAAATTTTCACCCTCTAAAAGTAGGAAAGAGGAGAGAGGGTCCTGGGTCACAGGATCCTGGCTGTCCCAGCACAAAAGACAGTGGGGTTGGGGAGGACAGAGCCAGGATGGGGCGTGCCTATGGGAGACGGGGCGTGCCTATGGGAGACGGGGCGCTGCGGCCCCTCCACACAGGCAAGTTCTCGCCCAGCACCAGGGAGGGGATGTTGAAGCCCCTGGGTGGGTTTATCAGTTCACATCTGAAACTTGTGTACAGTGGCTCCCCCGCTTCCTGCTCAGAGCCCCCTCTTTCTCTGCTGCTGCTTCTGGCGCTGAGCCCTCCAGCCCTAGTGCAGCCCCCTAACCTCCCCTGTCTCATCTCCACCCAAGCCCAAGTCAGCCTCGGCTAGATTTGGGGAACCACTGGTCACCCTCTTTGGAAAGTCAGCACAGAGCCTTCTCTGTGCCCCTCTGCCCATTTGTTGTCACCTCTTCTGCTGGGTCTGCTGGGCACACAACTCTGCAGCCCACAGGGTGCTGAGAGGCACGAGGTGGAATCCCAACCCTCTGGGTCTGGGGCCCACTCTAAACACGAGGTCAAAAGCGCTCTGAGAGAGAAGTGTGAGCAGGTGTGGGCTCAGGACACAGGTCTCCTCCATAGAAGGGGAGGGGGCTGTCTTAACTCAGACAACACCCCAGGGCCCCAGTTCTGCCCCGGGGAAGTTGCTCACCACCCTCTGGGATTTGGGGAGAGACCTCCTCTGCTATCCTGACCCAGCCTTCCCCCTTTCCCCTTATGCAGAGGCCCTGGAGGTAACTCAACTCTTGGCTGTGCTGCTAGTGATAATAAGAATAAAGATAGGTAGCATGCACAGAGCACTTGGTACATGCCGGGTACTGTTCTAAGGGCTTTCCACTCATTATCTTATTTAACCTTGACGTAACTCTGAGATGGGCATTAAACCCACTTCCTAGATAAGGTGAACTCAGATCTGGCTGATAGCAGCCTTTAGGTTCTTTCTGCTTCTCTAGTTTTCCACCCCCTTAACATCCTTCTTGGGGACCTCTGGCCGTCGGCATCCTTCCTTCTCAGCGTCCCTTTCCCCACCAGCCCCTTCTCCGTCCCCCAACTGCCCAGGCCCCGCCTCCACCTGCCAGAAAAGCACTTCCCTCTTCCTGACTCACTCCGATAGGAGGCCCAGACCCGTTTCTCCTTGACCGTCTTTAATCTGGCACTTGGAGTCCCCAGAGCTGGCCCTGAAGGTCACCCCCACTTCCTGGGGCTCTTTCTTCTGCTTCCCCCACAGTGGGGGACTCCGTCCTGGTCTGCTTTCTTTCCACTGTGGCCTCATCACGGGGCAGTACCCAAGACCCTGCCTTCAGTGTAACCAGAAGTCTCTGTGGTCTCCAGGAGCCTTGTGGACCCTGGTCAGGTGCACTGCTGCCCTTGCCCCCATCCCCCCCTTCGCTCTGTGTTCAGCAGCCACCAGGTCAGCTCCATTCTTCTGCAACGTTCTGCCCCTGTGACCTTCCCTCTCTGGCCTCAAGCCTCACACTTTCTTACTGAGACCAACTCAGCAGCCCCCTGACAGAGCCCCCTGCCTCTCAGGGACCCACCTTTGACCCAGCACCCACCCCGAGGCCAGGCCATTGTTCAGCTTACAGCTCTGACCTCACCACTGCCCTGCCTGCAACTCTTCACGGACCCCTGTAGTCAGTCTTTAACTTGGCTGTTCAGGTGCCAACATCAGTACGGTGTTTTTGGTTGTGTGTCCCCAGTGCACATGCACTCATCTAATAATTCTATACATCTTGTGGCAGCCAGCCTTCAAGATGGACCCTGATTATTCTCACCCCCTGGAATGCACACTCTCGTGTGGTTCCTTTCCACACTGGGGAGCCACTAGGATGCTGTGGAGACGATGGAGTGTTACTTCTGAGGCTAGGTCATAAAAGAAATTGCAGCGTCCACCTGGTGCTCTCCGATCATTAGCTCTGGGGGAAGCCAGCTGCCATGTTGCAAGGACACTCAAGCAGCCCTGTGGAGGGGCCCGTGTGGTGAGGAGCTGAGACCTCCTGCCAACAGCCAGCACTAACTTGCCAGTCTTGTGAGTGAGTCATCTTGGAAGCTGATCCTCCAGTCTCAGTCAAGTCTTCAAATGACTGTAGCATGGATATGCATCCTGACTGCACTCTCATGAGAGACTCTGAGCCAGAACTAACCCGCTAAGCTGCACCCAGATTCCTGACCCTCAGAAACTGAGTGAGATGATAACTGTTCTTCGCTTTAAATTGCTCAGTTTTGGAGCGATCATTTTACAGCAGTAGATCACTAACACACATTGACCACTGTACAAGTCTATTATGCACATGATAAAACACATCCCCAAGTAGAAATCTAAAGAAAAGGGATAAAAATATATATAAAGTGTTTGGTTTTGTTTTTTGTTTTTGTTTTTTTTTTGCCACGCCACACAGCTCGAGGGACTTTAGCTCCCCACCAGGGATTGAA
This sequence comes from Lagenorhynchus albirostris, assembly GCF_949774975.1. Classification (NCBI taxonomy): domain Eukaryota; kingdom Metazoa; phylum Chordata; class Mammalia; order Artiodactyla; family Delphinidae; genus Lagenorhynchus; species Lagenorhynchus albirostris. The sequence goes on from NC_083114.1 coordinate 9,385,416, forward strand.
CCCGGGCCCTCAGCAGTGAAAGCCCAGAGTCCTAACCACTGGACCTCCAGGGGATTCCCTAAATAAAGTTCTAATGTTTTCTTGCCACACCCTCTTTTTTTTTTTTTCCCCACAGTGCTTGGGTTTTATTTAACATCACTTCCGTGACCAAGAGCCAGCCTGGAATCCACAGTCAGGATGGAGCCGCATGGGCCACAGCGCACCAGGACCCGCGTCCTCCCAGCCTGCCCTGCACTCACAGGTTTTAGAGCCCTTGTAAAATGAGCTCCTATAAGCAGCTGCTTCTCGTGGAAACTCAGACACCGGTGGGTGGTGCAGGGTGGGCGGGTCAGGGTGGGCTCCTCATTGCTGGTCTTCTTTTATTTCAGTCTAAGCTTGTTTCAAATCCTCTCCAGGGCCACTTTTCCCATGAAGAAGGTGATGGCAAAATTACGCTTGTACCAGTCCCTGTTACAATACATGTGCTTCCGAAAATGTTTACTTAAAAATTCCTTGTAAAAGTCAGCCATTTTGGGCTTCCCTGGTGGCGCAGTGGTTGGGAGTCCGCCTGCCGGTGCGGGGGACACGGGTTCGTGTCCCGGTCCAGGAGGATCCCACATACCGCGGAGCGGCTGGGCCCGTGAGTCATGGCCGCTGAGCCCGCGCGTCCGGAGCCTGTGCTCCGCAACAGGAGAGGCCACAGCAGTGAGAGGCCCGCGTACCGCAAAAAAAAAAAAAAAAAAGTCAGCCATTTCTTCTGCATTCAATGTTGCTTTTTGACCTGATTCAGCTCTCAGTTCCAGGCCTTTGGCTTTTAGTCTTGAGTCAATGAATTCTTCTTTTTCCTAAAAGAAAACAGCTATCAGAACTCCCTTTCTTCGTCTTTTTGTTTTTCCTTGGCTAGGACACAGCTCTCAGTGCTCTGGAGAAGTCTGGATGTGGATTTCCTGAGAAGTGGCCCATCTCAAAGCCTTTAGAAAAGTCAAATTCTGGTTTGCCCAGAACTGTTGGTTCCGTTCTTGGGTTTCTTGTCTTAATTCTCTTAACTTTTGTTCCAATGGTGATTCATTTTCAGGGATGTAAAAGTGAACAGGTTGAAGGTTGGAATATTTATCTGGGGGTCCTATCCAATCATGGCAAGATTTTCTTGGAGGGCAGAATCTTGAGACCTGCTAGTGTTGGAGGGTTTCCTGCAGAGGGGGGATGGCCGTGGCTCACCGTGGGGACAAGGACACTGGCAGCAGAAGTTCTGGGAAGCATTCCTTGCCGCCTCTTGCCACCTTCTTAATGGATGATCTTGTGATACCCCTGGGGCACATGCTCCCCCAGTTTGGAGACCTCTGTGCTTCTGAATGACATTCAAGATGCCTCACCCTGAGACTGAAGGCCCTCCTCAGGGTGGCCCAAGCTACAACTCTGGACATTTCTCCCACTCTTTCCAGGGTCACTTGCTTATTACAGCTGATAAAAATCCTTCCTGTTCTTTCAGGCCAGCGTCACAGACCTCCCCTAGGGAGTCTGGTGGTGGGATTCCCAGGTTTGGAGCCTGGCCTCTCTGAATTGCTCTCTGCACGTGCTCCATATCCCAAGGTGAAGTGTACTCAGAGGGGACAGCGTCGCTTTGCATGAAGAGGCAGAGTTCTAAAAGTGGCCCCCAAGATTCCATACTGTCCTCCCCAGCACCTGCGGACATGCTGAGATATCTCTCTCACAATTGTTATGTTATGGGGAGTGACCCTTACCTATGGCCATACACACTGTACAGGGGGCTGGCTTGTCAACCTGGTGTGTCGTGTTGTTTGTCTGGCTTTCTTCATAGCGTCTCATCACTTCTGACTCCTGTTCTTAAGTTGTTGTGTATGTCATGTACACAGCTGACCTTAGGACAGGAAGATTCTCCAGGTGGGTCTAATCGAATCCCAGGAGCCCCTTTGAAAGCACAGGGGGAGTCAGAGAGATCTGCACCTTGAGGAAGATTCCAGGCACTGTTGCTGACTTTGCAGATGGAGGGGCCATGCAATGAGGAAGGCAGGTGGCCTCGAGGAACAGAGGGTGGCCCCCAGACGACAGCCAGCAAGGAGATGGGGACCTCAATCCTACGGCTGCAAGGAACTGGGTTCTGTCATCAACCTGAAGGAGCTTGGGAGCAGATTCTTCTCCTTTGCCTCCAAAAATGAATACAGTCCTGCCAGCACCTTAATCTCAGCTTTGTCAGACCCTGAGCAGAGAAGCCAGCTTGGACTTCTGCCCTACGGAGCTATGAGCTAATAAATCGGTGTCATTTCAAGCCACTAGGTTTGGGTTGCATTGTTACTCTGCAATAGAAAATGAATACGCGAGGCTGTGTCCCTGAAGACCTTGCATAATTCAAGGTATACATTCTTTTTTGTTTTTTGGCCTCGCTGCGCAGCTTGTGGGTTCCCTGACCAGGGATCGAACCCAGGACCCCTGCTGTGGAAGTGCGGAGTCCTAACCACTGGACCGCCAGGGAAATCCCAAGGTATATATTCTTAAAGGGATAAATGGAAAGAGTTCTCAGGGTGCATATATCTACCGCCATGTGTTGTTTTGTTTTTAGCTACTTTTTAGTTTCTCAGGATTATCTCTGGTATCGTACAGGTGGCTTGTAAGTCAGCCACCCGGTGTATCATGGTGTTTGTCTGGCTTTCTTCACAGTGTTTTATCACCTCTGACTCTCACCCTAAACTTGTTGGCTTTGGCGTATTTTTCGGCACTGGTCCAAGTACTGCTCCCTAAGCAATGGGATTGGGAATATGGTTATAGGGTAGAACCAGCTTGCAGGAACATCTTATTCCTGTATAAGATGCAAACAGAAGAATGCACAGATCTTAAGTGTACAGCTTTCAGCAGTTTTACAAACTGAACACAGCCTTGCCACTGGCATCCAGTTCAAGAAGTAGAACATTTCCATCGCCCAGAAGCTCCCTTCCAATCACCACTCCTGTAAGGGTGACCGTTATTCTGACCGAAACATCGTAGGTTTGTTTGCCTGAATAAACCGGATCGTAAGCGATAATATCAGAGAAGGCCAAATTAACAGCCCAACAGTCACCAAAATTACTGGCCACAGTCCCAGTGCATGCAAACAACGTGGGGCTTTTCAAGACACGGATAAAGGAGATGTAGCCAGGGCTTCTTATTTTACGCAAGGGACGTGTTCCTGAATATCTCATGTAATGTAAACTCTCCTAACTCAGGTCTAGTTTTCTCACTGAAATAACTGTAACCTAGGATTCCCGTGACTTCACATTTGGTCCTAAAGTGAGACTTATTAACGTCTTTAACATTGCCCAATTTCTAATTTAGCATAATTCCAATCCAGACACTCCTCTGAACACAACACTCCCTGAACTCTCCCTGGGGCTGTGAGGGACCACTTTTAGCATTTCTGGGACCCCGGGGCCCAGCTATGGTGATGGGACGGGACCCTGGATCTGGGGGCAGCACACAGGTCCTGGAGTCCGGCTGCCCACATCCCAGCCCTCCCTCTGCTGTTCCTTGCAGTGTGACTCTGGGTAAGGTCTTACCATTCAGGCTCTCGGTTTTCTCATCTGCGAATCGAATAGGGATGTGCTCGGGGGGCTAATGAGAGGAGGTAATGAAGGAAAAGCACACAGGAATTACTGGAGGTTTTTTGGCACCAATCCCGGCTGAGTGGGAAAAGCCTGTCCTCCTGCCTCTCCCGCACCGCCCCCTACGCAGCTGGGAGGACTTTACTCCCCCCGGAGAGCAAAGCCATTCAGCCGCAGGCTGGGGAGTCCGGCGGCTGAGCCCCAGTGAAGCCGGGCCCAGGCTCAGATGCCAGGGTCACAGGCCTGGATTGGGCAAGAGCAGAGATCGGCCCCTCTGATCCCGGTCAGGGATATTTGGAGACACCACCAATTCTGGGAAATTCAGAGGCAGGAAGTGAAAGGGGGGAGGGGCAGAGGGGAAACGGCAAACTGCACCCTGGCCCCTCCTGGCCAGGCCCCCTCCCAAACGGTGCCATGAGTGAGGTGACTGCATACAAGGAATGGGGACAGACCGGGGAGACTCCCCACCCCTGGGAAGAAAAGAAGAGGCAACCCATCCCCCGCTCCCAGCCCCACACCCCAGAGTTCCAAATCCAGTTCTACCTCTGTTTACGTCCAAAGTCCCAGGCACTGGAGATGCCAGGTTTGGTGTGTTTGGACACATAGACACGCAGACGCACAGACAGGCAGACGCACAGGGCTCAGGGCCCTCATATGGACCCTGCCCCCTCCTCTCCCACCACCCAGGGCTGTCTGCGCACCCTAATCCTCCAGGCTTCAGCCCGTCTCTTAGCCTGGGATCTGTGCAGCATCGAGGGACCCAGGAGTCAACCTTGAGACCTTCAGCAAGTAAAAGGGGAAGAACGGCTGTGGGGGGTGACTAACTGGGGGTGGGGTGGGGGAGGGGATGGAGGGGCCCCATGTCAGGAGGGCTGGGGATGGAGTGGGAAAACTGTAGAAGATAGAGTTTGGGTGTCAGGCCTGGGAGGGAATGGGAGCAAGAAGAAAGGTCTCCTGCTGATCACCTAGAAAGGGACTGGACCACACACCCCAACTCTGTTCAGCTGTAGCCTCAGCCCTAACCCCAGCCCTGACCTGGTCCCAGGTCCAGCCAGCCCTACCATGACAAAGGAGTATCAAGATCTTCAGCATCTGGACAACGAGGAGAATGACCACCAGCACAGAAAAAGTGAGGGGAGGCCTCCCCCCATTTCTGAAAGGCGAGCATTAGGTGGCTCTTGCTCTCTCCACTCAGCTCCTGCTTCTTTCTGTAACCCCGACTCTCCCTGGGTCTGCCCCACTCACAGGGACACAGCGTCTGAGCCACCCCTCTTAGGGGAGGTGCAGGGTGTAGGGCTGGATTTCCTTTCTTGGTGACGGCTGCCCCCAGGCTTCTGCATGACCCTCCTGTCCCTCACCTTGTCACCGACTTCTCAGGACCCTGGGGACGGGGGCGCCCAGGGCCGTGGGACTAACTGGAAGAAGTTAGGCCTCCTTCTTCTTTCCTCTTTCAACACCCTGTGAGCCTTGGCCAACTGTGTGAGTGTGTGTGAGTGCATGGGTGTCAGGGATCAGTTTGGTCAAGGGGAAGATTTCTGGGACGGCTCTGAGGGATCTCTGATTGGGGGAGGATGAGGCTCTCTTACATCAAAAAGCAAGCCCCGGGCTTCCCTGGTGGTGCAGTGGTTGAGAGTCCGCCTGCCGATGCAGGGGACGCGGGTTCGTGCCCCGGTCCGGGAAGATCCCACGTGCCGCGGAGCGGCTAGGCCCGTGAGCCATAGCCGCTGAGCCTGCGCGTCCGGAGCCTGTGCTCCGCAACGGGAGAGGCCCGCGTACCGCAAAAAAAAAAAAAAAAAAAAAAGCAAGCCCCCTTTCTTTCTCCTGCGAGCAGGGATGTTGCTTCGGCTGAGCCAGGATGAAGTTCTTGGTGGATGGGAGTGGGCAGCGACCTTCGATGGGGGAAGGGACTGCCGGCAAAAATGGAGGGGAAGCCCCCATATTCCAGCTCACTGGGACAGGGCTCCCGGGTGGGAGCAACTTGAGGGACCTGAAGTCTGGCTACTCCGCCTCTTTCCCTGTGCGCAGCCAAAGAGGAGTGGGATTCGAGGGGTGACCAAGAAATCCACTGCTCTTGCCCCACCTGCAAGACGCCACCCCCCCCCCGCCCCCAGTCTCCTCCAGCTCGCAAACTCCGTCCATCCTCCAGGCTGAGTTCTGAGGCTGCAGTGACTCAGCCAGGCCAGCAGGTGTCAGCAAAGGCCCAGGGCCTGGGTAGGGCTCCGGCGGGTCAAAGCTTCGCGCCCTTCCCCACCTCCGGTTGCCGCTGGCTTCTCCGGGCCGCCCACCGCCCAAACTTCTTCATGTATAACGTTCCTCCTAGTCGGCTAGAGGAGGCTCAGACTGCCCTCCTTCTAGGACCCCAGAGCTGCCCCAGGCTCCTGATGCCCTCTCCTTTTGCAGGGCCGCCTCCTCCCCACTCACTCTTTCGGCGTCTCTGCTCCGGACCCAGCCTCATCCTGATCTCCATCGGCCTTAGCCTCCTGCTGCTGGTGGTTGTCTGTGTGATCGGATCCCAGAGTGGGTTCCCTGGGGGTGGGCTGGGAAGGGAGCAATGTTGAGGGTGGGTGGGTAGGGGACGTGCTGGCTGCTGTGATGGTTGACACAACCTCCTAATTTTGTCCTATCCACACCCTCTTCTGCCCAGACTCCAAGCTGCAGGAGGAGCTGCGGGCCCTGAGAGAAACGTTCAGCAACCTCACAGTGAGCACGGAGGCCAAGGTCAAGGCCCTGAGCGTCCAGGGTGAGGAGGGCTGGGGCTGGGGGGGCTGGGAATGTAGGGACATTGGGACACTGAGCAAGTCTCTCCTCTAGGAGGAAATGTGGGCAGAAAGATGAAGTCCCTGGAGTCCCAACTGGAGAAACAGCAGCAGGACCTGAGTGAAGGTCAGCGAGGGAGCGTGCGTGCGCGCGCTTCCGCATGCAGGATACAGGGGTCTCTCAGGCCAAACCAAGGGGCCTTACGGCAGGAGCATCTGTGATCCATTTTCACGCCCCAGCACGCAGACGACAGAGCCTTCCCAGTCCCCTCCCCCACTCATTCCCCTCCCCCTCTGCCCTCCGTCTCCCCAGATCACTCCAGCTTGCTGCTCCACGTGAAGCAGTTTGTGTCTGACCTGCGAAGCCTGAGCTGTCAGATGGCCGTCCTCCAGGGCAACGGTGAGGGGGTGGGTGCTGCCCAGCCCCGCTTTCCTGCCCACTTCCCCTCAGCCCCTCACCCTCCCTCTGCCTGCCCCCGCCCCCACCCCCCACCCCCCCAGGCTCTGAAAGGACCTGCTGCCCGGTGAACTGGGTGGACTTTGAAGGCAAATGCTACTGGTTCTCTCGCTCGGGGAAGCCCTGGCCCGAGGCTGAGAAGTACTGCCAGCTGGAGGACGCCCACCTGGTGGTGGTGGGCTCCTGGGAGGAGCAGGTGAGGGCCAGGCGGGGCACGGCTGGGAGGCTGGCAGGTCTAAGGAGAGATCACCAGCCCCTCCTCTCTCTCCAGAAATTTATCCAGCACCACATGGGCCCTGTGAACACCTGGATGGGCCTCACTGACCAAAACGGGCCCTGGAAATGGGTGGACGGGACAGACTATGAGTCGGGCTTCAAGTGAGTGTGTGCGCCCCACAGCTCTGCCCTCCGCCTGTGCCCCAGCCTGGCCTGCGTCCCAGCCTGGCGGGTCCCAGGGCGCCAGGGGCTGCTCGGCTTGTCTGAAGGTCTGGGCCCCTCGGGCCTGCATCCATCTGGTCTCTTTAGGAACTGGAGACCAGAGCAGCCGGACGACTGGTATGGGCACGGGCTCGGAGGAGGTGAGGACTGTGCCCACTTCACGGACGACGGCCGCTGGAACGATGACGTCTGTCAGAGGCCCTACCGGTGGGTCTGCGAGACACAGCGGGACAGGGACAGCGAAAACTAGCAGCCTCCTCTCCCCCTAATTTATTTCCTCAATGCCTTTACCTGCCATAGGGCTCCTGGTTTGGGGACCCTCCTATCTGGGGGCTTTTGGATTTTCATCTAAGATTTAGAGGGAAGGGTAGTGTCTGAGGAATGTAGACTGATGTTTGGAGGGGCAAAGAGATTGAAACCCATGCCACTTTCTGTGGTTTGCAGGTTATTATTGTCAACTTGTTTTTTAGAGTAAAAAGAAGAGAACTATATGAAATATTCTGAGTTGTCTTGTTGTTGGGGATTAGGAATTGGGATTGGGCTGGTTGGCACTAGATAGCCTTGGGCAGGCAGCGGGTCATCCTGAGAACTGTCTGGGCTTTGGGCCAGGTGGCCTGGATTTGTTATTTACAGGTATGTGAGTTAGGGCAAGTTATTCTGCTCCCTGAGTCTCAGCTGTAAAGCGGCATTCGTTACTGATGTTACTGAACTCAGTTTGGGCTGCTCGTCTCTCAAGGATCCAATCCTGAGAGACAAGTGCTGGGTAAAAGGAAATATAGCTTTACTGAGGAAGCTGGCAGTCCTGGGGAGGAGGTGGACTCATGTGTCAAAGAACCAACTTCCCCTTGCTGATCAGGGCGCACGGGCTTTTAAAGGGGAGTTTCATGGGTACATAGGCAGGGCAGGGGGCTACATGCAGAACAGCACAGTTAGCTCTGATAATCGCCTTGAAATTGGTCATGCGGAGGTCTGATCAGCATCATCTTGATTGTTTCAAGTATAGTTAGTCTTCAGTTCCAGGGTCGGTTTGGTCCCATTTCCTTGAGGCCAGTCCTTGAATCGTACAAGGTGGAGCAGCTTGTGTCATGACTACAGTCTGGTCACTGTGCAGTTAACTTTTTCCATTTGGTGGTGGTTTTAGTATCTGTAAAAACAACTCAGGAGTGTGCCTCAGACACTATTGTCTATGTCCTTCAGGGAGGAACTAAAGATTCTGTGCTTCTATTGTCCTAATCATTAACTTCTTAAGCTTGTTTTTTTGTGACTCAGGGGAGGCTTGGGAGAGTACAGCATTTTATTATTATTTTTTTTTATAAACAAGAGACAGGGGACATGGAGGGGCTTTTGTACCTGGGAGGTCCCCGCAGGGTCCTGCTTGGTTTCACTGGGATCATCCTACCTCCAGCCATGCCCCCAGGAACAGAACCACCCCAGTGTGAACAGAAGCAGCACCCACAGTTAGGGAACAAATACAACAAATGCAAAGGTGAACCCACAACCCAGAATCACCAACATGGGAGGAAAACCAATACCATGGAAGAGAAAACCACAGCAAATAGAATCCACAACCCAGATGGGAGTTAACAGGACAAACAGATGAAGACTTTATGGACGCTTATGGGTTTATCAACCAAAATGGACAAATTAACCCACAGATGAGACCTCCACTAATTCTAAAAAGGATCAGTGCTCTGACCACAATAAAATCAAGTTAGAAATAAACACAAAAGTATAGCTAAAAAAGATCTGTCAACATATACATGACTCACCATCTTTCTAGATAACTTGAGTTTAAAAAAAATAAAAATGAAACAGTCAAGTGGTTTAGAAGTGAACAAGGAGAACACTACAGACTGAGATTGTGCGATGGTATAAAGCAATTCCCCAGAGGAAAAGTATATAGCCTTAAGCACATTTATTAAAAAAAATAGGAAAGGCTGAATGGAAATAAGCTTATTTTTAACTTAAGACACTTGAAAAAAGCAAAACTTAATGCACTAGAAAATAAAAATGTAGATATCATCAGTAAAAACAAAATCTGATTCTTGGAAAAGGTAAATAACAAATATGAAGGAGAATAAAGGAAATACAGGTACATGATTTTAGAAAGGAAAAAGGTTACAGAAGAACAGATATGGAGGATATAATTATGTAACACTCTCTGATTTGAAACAGCAGAGTACAGACAGTTTCTCCTACCATTGTTGTAATTTTTAGGTTAATCCCTTAGAAACAGAGCTTTTAACTTCCAAATTTATAAAGGGGAAAAAATGAAGAAAAAACAATCTAAAGGGTGGCAGGAAAGGAGAGAAAAACAGAACAGGTAGATAAGAAAAATCAAAATAAAGAGTTATGAATCCAAATATGTTGATGATTATATTAAATACAAAAGACTAAATAATCTGTCATCTATCTATCTATCTACCTCTTTATTTATTTATTTTGGCTGCACTGTGCGGCTTGCGGGAATCTTAGTTCCCTGACCAGGGATTGAACCTCGGGTCACTACAGTGAAAGCACCCAGTCCTAACCACTGGACTGCCAGGGAATTCCCTAAATTATGTTTTTAAAAGACATGAACTTACAGACAGAATGAAAGGTAAAGTCCAACCACATGCCCAAGAGACACATCTAAAGAGAGAGGTTGAAAGCGAAAGTATGAGAAAGATATGTTAGGAAAATTCTAACCAAATAATTATCTTATTTTTAAAAATTAATTTATTTGGTTGTGCCAGGTCTTAGTTGTGGCATGCATGTGGGATCTAGTTCCTTGACCAGGGATCGAACCCAGGACCCCTACATTGGGAGCGTGGAGTCTTAACCACCGGACCACCAAAGAAGTCCCCAGATAATTTTCTTATAAAGTACACTTTATAACAAAAATTATTATTCGAGATAAAGTGGGTCGCTTCCTAATGATAAAAGGTTTAGTTCAACAGGAAGATACACCAATGTTAAATATATGTGCACAGAATAACATGGCCACAAAATACATGAAATAAAAAATCTGGAAGTACAAAAAGACAAATCTATATTCATAGTAGGAGATTGGAATGCACCTCTGTTGGTAATTGATGTATCAAGCAGACTGAAAAATCACTAAGTATACAGATGTTTTGAATGCCAGGTTGAAGTATAATGATCCAATGGACACATTTAGTATAGTGCACTCACCAGCTACAGAATACTCATTCTTTTCAAGTATACTGGTACATTTTTTAAAAAATTGAGCAAATACTGGGCCATAAGGCAGGTTTTTTTAAAAAATAAATTTATTTATTTTATTTTTATTTTTGGCTGTGTTGGGTCTTCGTTGCTGCACGCAGGCTTTCTCTAGTTGCAGTCAGCGGGGGCTACTCTTCATTGCGGTGCGTGGGCTTCTGATTGCGGTGGCTTCTCTTGTTGCGGAGCGCGGGCTCTAGGCTTGTGGGCTTCAATAGTTGTGGCACGCAGGCTCAGTAGTTGTGGCTCGCAGGCTCTAGAGCACGGGCTCAGTAGTTGTGGCGCATGGGCTTAGTTGCTTCGCGGCATGTGGGATCTTCCTGGACCAGGGCTCGAACCCGTGTCCCCTGCATTGGCAGGCGGATTCTTAACCACTGCGCCACCAGGGAAGCCCCCATAAGGCAAGTTTTAACAAATTTCAAATAGAGTATTTTCGCTATAATGACCAAAAAATGTAAGATTCCTATATAAAAAATTAGCCCAATTAAATGGTGTATTAAGAGAGATAACATGTTCAAGTAACATCTATGCCTTGAGTAAGAACTCAAAGATGCTTTAACAACAGAAAAATCTATTCATAAGATAGACACAGGGAGTACAGAAGACTACATTAATGGAGCACAAAAGAAAAGATTACATGATGCAGAAAAATCACTTGGCAAAAGCTCCACACCTATTTATGATAAAATCTTTTAGGACCTTGGCTGCTTCTGTATTGTTGCTCTACTGTTCTCAGCATATGAATTCTATCACCTGTTCCAAGATGACTGCCCCACTCCAGCTGTGACACATTCTAGGCAGGAGGAAGGTGAGAAGAGAAAGAGAGAAAAGTATATCTATGAAGGGAAGAGATAAAACAATATGATCGTTCACATGGAAAATCAATATCAATAAACAATTAGACCTAATAAGAGGATTTAGAAGGTGTATCTGTTACCTATCATCACAGTGACATATAAAGAATATACAAGAACAAAATTAAAATCCTTGCCAAATTCATATAGGAATTCAATGTGATAAAAATACAAGTTTCAGCTGGATTTTTAAAAGCAACTCAACAATCTTTAAAAAACGATAAAAGTCAATTTGGGAAAAAAAGGGTAAAAATTGAAAGAAAGGGAAACCAGATTTACCAGGCATTAGAATATATTGCAAAGCCATATTCATAAAGACAGTATGGTAATTTTACAGAACAGACAAATAGACCAATGGTATGGAACAGGGGGCTTGGAGACAGAACTATGCATAAATGGGAACTTAATATATAATAAGGGAGGCATCTCAAGTTGATGGAGGAAAGACATTATTGGGAAAAGTGGCTCTCCATATTAAGAAAAAAAAATTGATACCCAACAACACATGCAAAGGTGGATGCTGTATAGATTCAAGACTTAATATAAAAGTTAAAATTACAAAAATAATGGGAAAAAAGGAAGGAAAATCTTTTACCTATGAGTACAGAAGGACTTCAAAAATAAGAACCCCAAAGCACATACCATAACACACACACACACACACAAAATCAGTGAAATTGACAGTGTACAAATTAAAAATTTCAGCTCAGTGACAATGTATCAGTTAGGCTCCCAGCAAGAAACAGATGGCATATATGAAATGGGTAATTGGAAGGTGTTTTAATAAAGAGATGATTTACAAAATCCTGTAAGCAGGATTAAGGAAGCCGCGAGAAATAGGGCAGGGACCCAGGTATCCCAACAGTGGGGAGCTGGTGGCACCTTCAGGAGCCCAGAGAAAGAGGAAGCTGCATGGAGAGGGCCTCTGGGAGCCGTGACTTTTTCAGTCTGTGACTTGTGGTTGCAGAAGGCAGTTAGCCCACAGCTACCCAGCAGGGAGGGAGCTGGGGAGTCAGTATCTTCATTTCCCTCCTCTTCCTCCCTCTGATCTCCTTCCAGGGCTTGAAGCCAGATGGCAAGGGAACACTTTGATGCAGCCATGCAGCTCAGCCTCTGAGGCCACAGAATGACATGGAGAAGGGTAGACAGTGGATGTGGAGGGACAAACAGAAGACATTCAGCACCAAAGGAGCCCAGAGATGAAGAAATAGATAGGAAATCTACTAGGGAAGTAGCCAAGGATATAAACAGCAGTTCACAGAAGAGGAACCCCAGGGGTCCAATGTGCATATGAAGACATGCTTATAATCACTAGTAGGGAGAGAAATGCAACTTAAAACAAACATCAGTGGACCATCCCTTTACACCCATTCAGTTGACAAAAATGAGAGAGGAAAAGTCAAGTGCTGGCAAGGATGTGGGGGAAATGGGAAACTTATATGCACGCTGATGGGAGCATAAATTGGAATAGCCATTCCGCAAGGTATTTCGTGGAATTAAAAGTGCGTGTATACCACAATTCCTGCAGTCCTACTTCTGGGTATACATACCAGAGAAATTCTCTCACTGGGACACTGTGGAGATGTTCACGGCAGTGCTGTTTGGGTAGCAGGAACTAGAGGCGACCTAGGTGCCCGCTGTTAGTATAATGTGGTGCTTGTGCCTGAAGGTCCAGCATTTAGGGACAGCAATTATGGTGCAGCCGCTATGGAGAAGAGCATGGAGGGTCCTCAAAAAATTAGAACTAGAACTACCATATGATCCAGCAATCCCACTTTTGGGTATATAACCAAAGGAAATGAAATCAGTATCTTGAAGAGATACCTGCACCCTCATGTTCCTTGCAACATTATTTATAATATCCAAGATATGGAAACAATCCAAGTGTCTGTTGATGGATGAATGGATGAAGAAAATTATATATATATATATACACACACACACACACACAATGGAATATTATTTAGCCCTAAAAGAAGGAAATCCTCATCCTGCCATTTGTGACAACATGGATGAACCATGAGGACATTGTTTATGCTAAGTGACATAAGCCAGTCCCAGAAAGACAAAACCTGTATGATCTCACTTATATGTGGAATCTAAAAAAGTCAAACTCATAGAACCAGAGAGTAGAATAGTGGTTGCCAGGGGCTGGGGGTGGAGGTGGCAGAAATGCTGAGATGTTGGTCAAGGGATACAAAGTTTCAGTCATAAGATGAATAAGTTCTGGGGATCTAATGTACAGCGTGGTGACTATAGTTAGCAATAACATATAGTATACTTGAAATTTGCTAAGAGAGTAAATCTTAATTGTTCTCACACCAAAAAATTGGTAACCATGTGAGGTGATGGATATGTTAATTTACTTGATCATGGGAACCATTTTACAATGTATATGATTAAATCACCATGTTGTATACCTTAAAAAAATCACATTGTACAATCTAAAAACATACAATTTTTATTTGTCAATCGTACTTCAACAAAGCTGGGAAAAAAAGTTTAAAGCATATTGCACAGAAAAAAACCCCAGTGACTACATGTCCATACAATAATAAGAGACACCTAAAATCAGCATTGAATGAAAAAACTAAAAAATAGAATACTGCCTGGAACTCAAGAACACTGATAAAAATCAATAGCCTAGGGCTTCCCTGGTGGCGCAGTGGTTGAGAGTCCGCCTGCCGATGCAGGGGAAACGGGTTCATGACCCGGTCTGGGAAGATCCCACATGCAGCGGAGCGGCTGGGCCCGTGAGCCATGGCTGCTGAGCCTGCACGTCCGGAGCCTGTGCTCCGCAACGGGAGAGGCCACAACAGTGAGAGGCCCACGTACCGCAAAAAAAAAAAAAAAAAAAAAAAATCAATAGCCTACACACACAGTAGCACTACGTACATTTCAAGGATCCATACATTTTCAAGGACACGTCTACCCCATTCAAGCGGTTGCTTTAAGGAAGGGAGGAGACTAGGACGTGAGCAGGGTGAAAGGGGGCATCACTGAGAGGACCTTGAATAGACCGAAGCTGAGAACTGTGAGTGAGAGAAGCTCACACCTTATCTTCGGTACAGAAGGAAAAACGTTCATGCACATCTCAACGTCCACTCTGCTGGGATTCTTAATGGGGAGAGATGAGAAATAGGACCCAGAAAAGGAGGTGAATCATCGCCTGGACTACTTCTGGAGGTCGATCCAGAGCGAGAAATAAGAATAAAATGATTAGAAAGGAGAAGGTCAATTTAAAAACATTGCAGACATTATGTAGCTCCCATTTTGACGCCATAGGGACTACACAGCATCACCTGAGAACGACTTTTCTCAGAGAACCTTGAACTTGAATCTAATTAAGCTTCTAGCGCTAACTACTAGTTTACAGGAAATTTAGTGGGGAGGGGAGCACGCACACAGGTGTGCATTCTGTCAAATCCAAAAGGGGGAAGATTTTACAGAGCCAATTTCCAGTTTCTTCAACAAATAAATGACAAGGGGAAAAAAAAGAGGGAGGGGGGATTGTTATAGATTAAAAGAGCCTTAAGAGGCATATCCTGTATGTGCAACATGGGGACGTTGGCTCCTGATTTGAACAGACCAATTGTAAAAAGACATTATGTGAATATCAGGTAATTCTGAATATTACCTGGATAAGGCATTATTGTCAGTTATTTTTGGTATATAGTATGTATTATGGTTAAGTTAAAAACAGAAGATTCTGTATTTTAGAGATGCATGCTGAAATATTTACAGGTGAAATTACATGTCTGGGATGTGCTCTGAAATAATTCAGCAGGGCCAGGGGGACAGGTTGGGATGGGTGTAGAAGAAACAAAACCGGTCATATGTTGATAATTGTTGAAGCGAGTGATGGTACATGGGTGTTCATCATACTATTCTCTCAGCTTTTGTACATATTTTATTCACCTCAGCTGAATTAGAAAATGCAGGTCTGCAGATATGAATTAATGAAAATATGGGCCATAATAGATTTTTTACAAGTGCAATATGGGGGAAAAGATGTTTTGCTTCTCCAGAAAAGATGGGCAGATTTGACTTCACTAAAATTAGAAACAAGCAATAGACTTGGATGAAATATTTGCAACATTTATAACAAGCAATTAATATCCAGAGTATAAAGAACTCCTACAATAACAAGAAAAAGAAGCAACCCAACAGAGAAGCAGGATATTGTAGTAAACATTTGTCATCTGTTTTAGGGAATCCCCCATTATGTGCATACTTGAGGCCATAAGTAGCCCAAGGGGGACAATATTCTCCCTCTTGGCTCCCTGGTGTACCTGGGGTGGGCTTGTACTTTAGACTTTGCCCACTGGACCCTCTCTCCCAGGATGTTTTTTTGTTTTAAATTTAATTAATTTATTTATTTGGTTGCGCCGGCTCTTAGTTGCATCACGTGAGCTCCTTAGTTGTGGCTCGTGAGCTCCTTAGTTGTGGCATATGAAGTCTTAGTTGCGGCATGCATGTGGGATCTAGTTCCCTGACCAGGGATCGAACCCGGGCCCCCTGCACTGGGAGCACGACGTCTTAACCACTGTGCCACCAGGGAAGCCCCGCAGAATGTTGAGCCTGGAATGTATGATGCAAATTTGTGGGGATAGTTGGAAGTGGGAGTTCATGCTTAAGGTCTTTAGGAAATTAAGTAAAAGAATCCAGGCTGCAAAATAATATATACAATATAATCCCATCTATGTAGTATCCTCCCCAATAAAAAGCCCTGCCATTGCTCTATATTTCCTTAAATCACTCCAGTGATTTTCGCTTTTCTCCTGTATTTTCATCCTCTCCCCCTCCATGGATTCTCTCCATGTTCAAAGACTTTCCCATCAAAAATTCCCCACCTGACCTCCTGGTCCCTCTCCAGCCATTGTCTTACCTTCCTCTTTATTGCCTCAAGCTAACCTTGCTTTGGGGAATAAAGAGAGGGGCTGTGGCCTGGATTTGGGGGAGGCAGACCAGGGAGGGTTCCAGGGTTGTGGAGTTACAGGCTTATCAGAGGTATTAAAGAGACTGGTAAGGCACCAAAGGCTAGAAAACTCAGGAATATTTGGGTTACAGACTGACGTGTGTGTTTGTGTGTGTGTGTATCTGTGTGTAGGTATTTATGTTTGTGTCTGTGTGTCTCTCTGTGTATGTATGTTTGTGTATATGTTTATGTATGTGTATATGTTTGTGTGCATGTGTATGTATGTTTGTGTGTATATGTGTGTCTCTGCATGTCTGTTTATGTTTGTCTGTGTGTGTGTGTGTGTGCGCGCACATGTGCGTGCTGGGAAGGAGAGTCAGAGGAGAGGAAATCATGTCCAAGTTAGCCTTTCCTGCCCCTCGTTGTGTCCCCTGAGAGGACTATCCCTCGGGATCACTCTCACCTGAAGAGACACAGGGCAGTCTACTCCCAGCTCTGTTCAATGCTGCGTGAAGGTGCTGTGATGTTTCTTGGCAGCAGGGAAACCAACCAGCTCGAGTGATTCTCCTATAAAACTCCATTGTCTCACATGAGTTAGAATCCCCCAGGAGGCCTGTCTTGGTTTGAGTCTCTTCCAGAAGGGTCTCTCCCTGAGAGAAAGGCTCGAGGGAGGGAGTTTTCTTGGGAACTGGTTCTAGAAAGAAGGAGGGAAGACGGGGGGAGTGGGGCAGGAACCAGAGACCAGTAGGGATGCATCACCGGGGTTGTTGCATGCTCAAGGAGCTTTGGGCTATGGGACTCCCCAGCAGCTCCTGAGCTACCAACCTAAAGGAGGGGTGGCTGGAGCATTGCCCCACAGCTCCTGTTCCCTGTGGGTTCACTTCTCGGCAGGTCTGGGCTGTACTTGGCTGACCAGGCAGCTCCTAGCGGTGCTGGCTCATGCTGGAGGTGGGATGCTGTCAGCAGGAGGACCTGCCCGAGCTCACGTGGCACTACCCCCTCTGCTGTGGCTGAAATAGGAAGCAGTCGAGGGGATGTGATGTAGGGCATCAGAGGTGTCTACCGCAGGCCCTATCCCCAGACTGCAGAAAGAAACAAGAGGATGCTCAATAGCAACCAGTACATAAGACCCCTGAGAATGAACTTAGGAAATGTGTACGATGTGTACGAAAACAGCTGTAAAACTCTAATGGAGATCATAGAAATACTTGAGTGCAGCCAACTTATCCTTGGCTAGGGAGTCTCAACAGGGCAATGGTTTTAATTTCCCCTAGATTAATGTATAAAGGCAAGGTTATTCAAATCAAAATTCCTATGCAATTTTTTTTAGGAATTTGACAACATGAATAAATGTGTGAGAATAACCTGCAGGAGAAAACCCAACAATCAGGGAACTTGTCCTATCAGATATTAAAATAGAAGGTAAGTAATTAAACCACACTTGGCACTGGCATGGGGATGGACAGATGAATCAGTGACATGGAATAGACTCCAGAAACGGATCCGGGGACTTAGTAGGGGCTGTTTTGTTTGTAAGTGACAGAAATCCAGTGGGAACCAGCGTAAGCAAAGAAGGAGTTTATCAGAAGGATTGTGGGGTGTCTCATGGGATCTCGGGGCTGGGGTGCAGCTGGGGCTCATGATTCGAAAGGGGGACTGGAGCTCTATAGAGGACCCAGGAAGTTCTTTCTGTGTATCAGCTGTGCTTTTTTCAGAGCATCTTCCTCATTCTTCTCTCTTATTGCTCTTCAGTTCACATGCTTACAGTACTCCTGGGTTTTATAGCCTACATATTCTCTCTCTCCCTCTCTCCCCCCGCCACCCCGTCTCTTTCTCCCCAAACTCCCAGGGAAGACACTGATTGGCTCTCTTTGGGTCAGCTAACTTTGTGCCAATAAACTGGAGCCAAGGGTAGGGTCATGTCATGGCATCTGCTGTAGTGACCACATGGAAAGGAGGGGGAGGGTTTACAGAAATGTGGTGATTGGGGGATGGAGGCAGGGATGTGCAAGCCAAACAATAGATATCTATTATATCCAAGTGCATATAGGAATTTAGTAGATAGCTGTGATGTAATAAGAAATATATATTTGGTATCTGTCCCCAGTTCCTGACACAGAGCTCCTAAATCCCTTGGAATTTCCTTGGTGATAAGAGCATCTTTTGTTCTAATGAGGCTCCTCTTGGTGGAGTCCTTCCTGGATGGCTTCAGGATGGGGGCTGCTCACCAGAAAGACAAAGCCATGATGAAAAACTTGGAACTTTCAGTCCTACCCTCCATCCTCCATGGAGAGGAGAGGGGCTGGAGACTGAGTTGATAACTGATCAATAATAATTGATCATGCCTATGTGGTGAAGCCTTCATAAACCCCCTAAACTTCAGGGTTTGGAGAGCTTGTAGGTTGGGAAACACATTCAAGTATCAGGAGAGTGGGGCCCTCTCAACTCCACAGGGACAGAAGCTCTTGCACTCAGCACCCTCTGGACTTTGCCTTATGAAACCCTTCATCTGCCTGTTCATCTATATCCTTTATCATAGCCTGTATAATAAATCAGCAAATGTGTTTCCCCGAGTTTTGTGAGCCCTCATAGCAGATTATTGAACCTGATGAGGGCTGGTTTACAGCTGGTTGGTCAGAAGAACAGGTGACAACCAGGACTTGTGATGGTATCTGAAGTGGGCACAGTCTTGTAGGACCGAGTGCTTAACCTGTGGGTCTGTGCTAACTCCAGGTAGCTGGTGTCATAATTGAATTGTGGGACACCCCGCTGGCATATGCAGAGTTTGAGAATTGACTGGTGTGTGAAAATCCCCCACATTTGATGTCAGAATTGTTGTGAATAGAGGAAACCAGAGTTTTCCTTTAATAATTAAGGAGACATTTCAAATCGGAAATGAAAAGATGCAAATTCTGGTGGGACACTTATCCAATTCATTGACCTCATCACTTAAAAAATATTGGATGATGGGATAATTCATTTCTTATGTGCCATCTTTCTCAATTCTGAATGCCTGGAATGCTACTTCTCAAAAATGCCAGTTCAAATATTACATTTTATGCTGACGGACCAGGAATAGTAAAATTGGTACGGAAAAGTTATGGTTACCCCATCGTTTTAATAAGAGGTGAAGAAAACTTCAAATTTCAAAGCTTAAAACCCTTTCTATGAAATAAAACTCCAAGAACTTCTTCCCCCCTGAAGTCACATGTTTTGCCAAAAATAAACTCTTTTGAAATAGCCATGGAATGCATTCCACCTGTATGGTGGAAAGCTTCCTGTGGATAATATCTTTTTATTTATTTATTTATGGCTGCGTTGGGTCTTCGTTGCTGCGTGCAGTCTTTCTCTCGTTGCAGTGAGCAGGGGATACTCTTCGTTGTGGCACACGGGCTTCTTATTGCGGTGGCTTCTTTTGTTGAGGAGCACGGGCTCTAGGCACGCGGGCTTCAGTAGCTGTGGCACGCAGGCTCAGTAGCTGTGGCGCACGGGCTTAGTTGCTCCGTGGCAAGTGGGATCTTCCCGGACCAGGGCTCGAACCCGTGTCCCCTGCATTGGCAGACGGATTCTTAACCACTGTGCCACCAGGGAAGTCCTCCCGTGGATAATATCTTAATGCCCCTAAATGATTCACCGTCTGGAAATCAACTGATTTCCCTAAGGACCTTCCACCAAACACCATACCTTCAGCACATACATTTAGCATAAATTCGCCCATATTCAGATTTTTCAATTATAGTGCTTATGTTGCCATTTTTGTCAGGATAATAATAGCAGGTACCAACAGTTCTGTTTCTGTAATCTAAAACCAACTAAAAAGGAAAGTAGAAACCTAGATGCCAAAATATTTCATACTTAAAGGCAAATGCTTTAAGTTAATTTCCACGCAGCACATAATAACCAGGTCTATGCACTTGCTACTTCTTTTCCAGATCAACAGTTTGGAACAGCATTTGAGGATCCACTCAACCTCCAAGGTGACACATCTTGGAACAATTCTGGTAAGTATCCAAGGTGTGGGGGAGAAGAAACATTCTTGCTGACCTAGAGATTAGCCAAGTGAGGCATGTGCTGGAGAAGGGTCTCTTCCATGGTCATCAAGTTCATGTTAGGGCCATATTAGTTAGCCTGTACCAACAGATGTCTGTAGAAAGCCATTCGGATTTGCCACGGCAGGGAGGAGGACCCGGGAGAAGAGGAGGAGGAGACAGTGTCTCTCTCTCTCTCTCTTTTTTTTTTTGTTGTTGTTTGTTTTTTTTTTTGCGGTACATGGGCCTCTCACTGTTGTGGCCTCTCCCGTTGCGGAGCACAGACTCCGGACGTGCAGGCTCAGCGGCCATGGCTCACGGGCCCAGCCGCTCTGCGGCATGTGGGATCTTCCCGGACCGGGGCACAAACCCGTGTCCCCTGCATCGGCAGGCGGACTCTCAACTACTGCGCCACCAGGGAAGCCCTCTCTCTCTTTTTTTTATAAGTCCTCTCCCCCATTTCCTACTCAGTGTCTCTTGATGGAGTGTAGAGTCTGCTGGTTGGGAAACACAACTGACACATTTTGATGAACGATGGAAGGGGAAAAAACCCATCCAGGGACAATGGAAGTGGAATCGTCCTCCTAAGGATGCCACACCAAGCCAAAAGCCTCCGAAAAGTACCCCCGTCACTGGAACATTCTTCCTCACAAATGATGCCATCTTCTTGGTTTTGCTTTTGAGGTCAATAGGTATCTGGTTGCTCTTAGGGATCTTCAGCAATTTCTGGGCTTTCTTCATATCCTTCTCTACTCGATGCCAGTAAACTTTTTTTTTTTGAAAGTACAAATACTTTATTGCTCACCTTTCACACAAAGCACACCTCCAGCCATTTTCTTTCACAGCTTGACAATATTCATGTGTACAAAAACCCAGCAAGAAGCGTCATGTAGATTTCAGTAACGGTGAGTGTCAAACATCAACGCAGCCAGGCTTTTGTTTTCTGCAGCAATAATAAAGGGCCTCCTGCTCTAAGCAAAAATCTGTCCTCTTACTTGGTAGTGCATTTTTTCCATTACAAGAAAAGTCTCCTGCCCAAAGCAAACTAACTTGTATTTGCTGAGCCAGTGGTATTAACTTGTGCATAAAACAAATTTCAGTTTGCTGTTTCTTCTAGCAGATTTCAAGTGAAAATAAGGTTGAAGGAGGAACTTGTTTTGAATGGATGCCGGTCAGTTTGAATTGCTATCCTTAACTAAATGCCTACATGTACTATAGGTTCACAGCTTAGCTTGCTTTTATAATCTTTATGGATTTTGGCGTGTTCAAGGTTTTCAGAGTTGAGCATATGGTACAGTATTCCATTGAAAGGATAAGGCTACTGAATGTGCTATCTGCAGAAGGACTCATTTGATAGGAACTGACCTCAAAGTTCTATCATGAAGCAAATGTTGCATAACCTCTCAGAATAAAAAGCCAATCAGGACAGAACGGTGCTTGGAAAATAGGCCTTCGAATACTTTAAGGAAAATACATATAAATGGATTGTTAATATGAGGAAGGTTTCCTAGTTGTACATCTAAAAAAAATGTAGGAGAATCTTCATTTTTCAAAACTGCGTATTGAAAACATGAAAACTACTTATTCAAGTAAGCTGCCAGTACACTTTGATGCACCCGGTATGGTTTGCAAACTGAAGGAGAAGAGAGAATCTACCTCTCACAGACGTTGCAGCCAACTTTCCAACCTCCTGGAAAATGAACCCCATGTGCCATCCAGGGATGCCTCCCATCAACAGTGGGGCGGTCACACTAGCCTTTTCTGCACGGGGCCCAGACTCCTCCCCAGACATGACTGCTCTTAAGCAAATCATGCAAGGTCCAGTGGTTCAAAACCTTCCTCAGAGTTTCCTTGCCTGGACACAGCCATGTAGGCAAGCTCGTCTCCTGGGGACACTGCAGGGGCTCCTTGTGGCCCCTTCAAATGATCTTTCCCTTGTCATGCTTACTGCCCTTCTCGGCGAGCTTGAAGCAACTATAATTAAAATTATAATCCTTTCGTACCCTGAATTCTCTTGCTCCTCTTTCCCTCTGTCTTTCTCACCAGGCAAAACTCCAACCCCAGTTAAATTCTTTTCCTCTTGCTCTGGTCCTGCACCCAGGCAGGTGGATGTGGCTGTATGAAGCAGTTCCAATAACAACAAAAACACCAGCACAGGGCTTCCCTGGTGGCGCAGTGGTTGAGAGTCCGCCTGCCGATGCAGGGGACACGGGTTCGTGCCCCGGTCCGGGAAGATCCCACATGCCATGGAGCGGCTGGGCCCGTGAGCCATGGCCGCTGGGCCTGCGCATCCGGAGCCTGTGCTCCGCAACGGGAGAGGCCACAACAGTGAGAGGCCCGCGTACCGAAAAAACAAAAAACAAAAAAACCCCACCAGCACATGATGACCTGTCTGACTTTAAAATTGTGACCAACTTCAAGTGACTCTTCATAACTGCCCGACATTCCTGCAGGTTCTATACATTGATCTGCTCTCCATTTCTCCAAGATGGTTGTTTTATAATTTTCCCTCTCTTGATCCTTCCTCACTTTCAGTCAATGACCTTGCTTCTTACTTCACTGAGAAAATGTCTGGTCTGATGAGAAGCCCCCCCACCCCGCCCCGCCGACCCATACTCCGTGGTGGAGACCACCTGGATCGGCACTGATCTCATCTCCTCTCACCGATCGTGGGGGAATTCACACCCCAGCCTCCCTTGGAGGTAGGTTGCGTCAGTGTGACTGGCTTCTGTAGTGTGTGTCCAGGCCTGGCCATAATGCGTCCTACTTGGTCCTTCTCATTCTGTCTCTTTACTTCTCAGCTGGCCAGATGGAAGGGATCCTAAGGAGGCCCTAAAGGACAGCAGAGCCGAGGATGGCAGGGGCCTGGACCCCTAAGCCGCCCCACTGAGGAAACCTGTCCTCCTGTGTACTGTGATGTGAGTGAGAAACACGCTTTGTGATGCTAAACCACCGAGATGGGCGTTACAGCAGCTAAGGAGACACTCACTTTCCCACCTCCAGGTACCAACTCCCATGCCTGCATCTCCAACCACACACCTCTCCTTCCCTTTTGTTAATGGCGGTGGAGCCTCTCTGCTCCTATCAAAGACCCTGGAGCCCACACCTCCTCACTGATTCCAGGGCTTCCCTCTCCTCTGCACCCATGAGTTTTCTCTCCCTGCTGAACCATTCCCACAAGTTACAAACAAGCTCTCCCCACTCCCGCCTCAGACTCCCGCTCTCTGGAACACGGACCACTTCAGCGAATTCTCAGCTTCTTTGCTTCTCTTTAGAGCGAAACTCTTTGAGTTGCTTTTTCGTTGTCTTCACTTCCTCACCTCCTAGTCTCTTTTTAATAAAAAAAATAAGATTAAGAGATATTTCAAACCTACAGAAAAACAGAAGAAAAATAATCCACATACCCAGCATCTAGCTTTCGTAGGTCTTAATATTTGGCCGCATGTATTGCTGATATATTTTTAAAGAGATACCTACTCATTTAAAGCCACCAGCGTATCTGTTTCCAAGCCCATCCTGTCCCTTCCTCTTCCTAGGTAAACAAACCTCCCTGAAGTTAATGAGTTTTTGTGTTTTAATTTGTTTACGTAGTATGTGCCCGTTACCAAAGGCTAGCGTTATTTTGTGTGTTTCTAGACTTTACATACATAATATCCTACTTATAAATCATTCTACAAGTTGCTTTTATTCACCCAACATTTTGTCTGTGAGATGTATCCATGTCAATGTATGTAGAAATATTTTTATGTCCATATAAAACTGCAAAAGGGTTCCATTTTTTGACTGCTACGATCTCCCTCTCTCCCATTTTAATTTTCCTTCTGATGCTCAGTTGGGTTGTTTTCAAGGCTTTGCTATAACAAAATTTTCAGATTTCTATTTCTTCTTGAGTAACTTTTGGAAAGTTATACTTATTCTAGTAATTTGTCCATTCTATTTTTATTTTCAAATGTCCCAGTATTGTTTATAGTATTCTATTTCTTTTTAATCTCTGCTATATCTGAAGTTATATTTCCTTTTGAATTGCATTTTTGTCGTGATTGGTGTTCTCAGTCAATTTCAAAGAAACAACCTTTGGCTTTGCTGATAATCTCTGGTGAGTCTCTGTTTCCTATTTAATTAATCTTGGCTCTCAGCTTTCTTTGAGTTATTCTGTTCTTTTCCTAACTTTTCTAAATTTATTTATTTTATTTTATTTTAATTTATTTTTGGCTGCGTTGGGTCTTGCATTGCTGTGCGCAGGCTTTCTCTAGTTGCGGCGAGCAGAGGCTACTCTTTGTTGCGGTGGCTTCTCTTGTTGTGGAGCACAGGCTCCAGGTGGGCGGGCTTCAGTAGTTGCCATACGCGGGCTCAGCAGTTGTGGCTCACGGGCTCTGGAGCGCAGGCTCAGTAGTTTTGGCACGTGGGCTTAGTTGCTCTGCGGCATGTGGGATCTTCCCAGACCAGGGCTTGAACCGTGTCCCCTGCATTGGCAGGTGGATTCTTAACCACTACGCCACGAGGGAAGCCCCCACTCCTAACTTCTAAAGAAGGCTATTTAGTCTATACTTTTCTTATTTATTTATTTTGGCTGCGCCGGGTTTTAGTTGCGGCATCCAAAAATATGGTTCCGGAAGGTGAGAGGACCATTCTGGTGTATCCTCAGGGTAGAGCAAGAAGCAGGAACTGGAGGGAGTGAGGCTGGAGCTGTTCTCTGACCAGGGATCGAACCCGGGCCCCCTGCATTGGGAGCACGGAGTCTTAGCCACTGGACCACCAGGGAAGTCCAGTCTGTGCTTTCTAATAAAAAGACATGAGAATATAAATTTTCTCCTATGTTCTGCTTTTGCTACATCCTACAAGTTTTGATGTGTAATATTTGTAATATTGCTCAATTCTAAATATTTAAAATCTGTTGCTGTATTTCTTTGATTTATAAGACATTCGAAGTGGGTTTTTAAATTTCCAACTGTACAAGAATGTTTAAATTTCTCTACTTGTTAATGGCTTCTTACTCACTGAGGTTTGATGAGAGATCTATATGATATTCCTTCCTTGAGACTTGTTGAGACTTGCCTCCACCCTGTTACTCAGCCAATTTAGTATAGATTCCAGGTGTGCTTGAGTAGACTGCGTAATTTTTAATTCTTTGGAGCAGGGTTTTATATGTGTCATTAAATCAAGTTTTAAAATTGGGTTTTTCAGATCTTCCATATCTTTGCTATTTTGGGAGGGGGGGCATTGATCGATTAGTAATTGCAAGAAGCATGTTGAAATCTCCCACCATGATGGTGGATTTGTAGTTTCTCTCTGTAGTTCTATCAAGTTTTCCCTTTATGTTTGTTGAGGTTATTTCATTTAAGTTCCTAGAATTCTACAGTTGTTATATCTTTAAAGAATCTTTGAATCTTTGATCATGTTATAGGAAGCCCTCTATCTCTGAAATGCCTTTTCTGTGGGTCCAGGACCACTAGCCAATGCATCCCTCTGAGAGCTTGGATGCAGCCTCGGGCTCAGCGGTCAAGCCTGGAAACGACGTCCAAGGTGGAACGGGAATGCAGGGCAGAGACAACATGGTGAGGAAAAAGGGAACGTGGCATGGAGGATGGACTTGGTATGCCGCTGGACGGGGTAAAAGGATGTAAGGCTTCCAACGGCTGACCGTTTCTTGCATCCTGGCACGTGTGGTGCTGGTTTATGGTGGTGACCTATTTTATGCTCCTCCTGGGGGACAACAGTCACCTTGTGTTATGTGTCAGGCTGGGGCAGCGGGACCTGGAGAAACCAAGCAAACAAGGAAAAGATTACCGGGGAGTGTGGCTACATCCTGTATTAGTCAGAACTCCCTTTTTGGAAGTGGTAGAAACCAAAAGAAGAATTTATTGACTCATAAAACCAAACCTTGTGAAGGACAGGGGTGGAGCTGATCTTTGAGGCTCCTGGAAGGAACCCAAATGCTGTTAGGATGCTCTGTCTTTTTCTGCACGTTGGCATGTTTCTCCCAGATCTGCTTCTCCATGAGGCCATAACCACTGCTGCTAGCCGTTCTAACATCCTCAAATCTCCAAAAGGGACTTCCAATTCAAACACGTCTGCAGAAAAGTCAACTTTAAATGCTTTGCTTGAAAATTACATAAAAGCAATAAAGAGAATGGAAAATTCCATTTTCAGTAAAATGAGAAAATAGACCTATCCACAGACAGCAAAATTCCAGCTGTGAGTAGGCAGAGGTTGTGATTAGAAGAAAGGGAAGGTGGGAACACGGCAAGAGGATGGAGGGGCTGCAGCTGTCTGAAAGTCTGAGCAAAAATATGGTTCCGGAAGGTGAGAGGACCATTCTGGTGTATCCTCGGGGTAGAGCAAGAAGCAGGAACTGGAGGGAGTGAGGTTATTCTGTTCACTGTTTGTTCAGTGAAGCAGAGGAGTTGGGGCTCCACAAAGACTCCCACAGTTGGGCCTTATTTAGAGGAAGCAGCTGAGGAGAGAGCCTTTGGGCTGTGATGCTGGGAAGGACACTGTGCAAATATTGACCTAGGAAAATCCAGCTCATTCAATGACGAGTCCAAGACAGTAACTAGCACAGCACTGAGAAGATATACCAAAGGGAAAAAAATGTGGGAGACAGCCATAAAATTCACAAGTAGAGGAAGAGTACCCACCAGAAAAAATTTTGTCAGGGAGCAGCTGAAAACACCGATTGAACATTTTCCTAGGGATTAAAAAAAATTAATTAAGCAATCATCCTGATGAAGGAAGATACAAAGGCAGAGGTGCAAGAGCTCAGAAAAGAGATTATGGGACAACAGGGGCAGATGGAATGAGAGCTGGCTGAATTTCAAAAAGCAATGGAAGGAAAACATCACAAACATTAGAGAAATGAAAATGAAATTGGGGGAACACACATTTAAATATATGACTTCAAGACAGTTTTTCTGAGATAAAAGAGACTTGACTCTATACAGGGAAAGAAAAAGCTCTATGGCAGGGAAAACTGATCAAGTTATTGAATTTTTAAAAATACAGAATTTTTTGAACAGCCAGGAAAAAAGTCAAATCACTTAAAAGGGGATAAAAATCAGGCTAGCCTTGGATGTCTGCAGACCCATATCGAATGCCAAAAGAGATGGCACAAGATAGTCAGGGAAAGAAAACATGGGTTAGGATTTTATAAAAAGGTCACTGACGGTTTTCTCTCCTCCACCCCCAACTCCTTCTGGCATCTTTTTTTTTTTTTTTTTTTTTTTTTTTTTTCCGGTACGTGGGCCTCTCACTGTTGTGGCCTCTCCCGTTGCGGAGCACAGGCTCCGGACGCGCAGGCTCAGCGGCCATGGCTCACGGGCCCAGCCGCGCCGCGGCACGTGGGATCTTCCCGGACCGGGGCACGAACCCGTGTCCCCTGCATCGGCAGGCGGACTCCCAACCACTGCGCCACCAGGGAAGCCCTGGCATCTTTTTAGTGTCTCAATAGTTTCTCTTTCTCCGGAATCTGACAGAGTTGGAATCATATACCATGTAGCCTTTTTAGACTGGCTTCTTTCACCTAGTAACGTGCATTTAAATTTCCTGTTTGGCTTGATCGCTCACTTCTGTTTAGCACTGAATAATATTCCATTGCATGGAAGTGCCACGGTTTGCTGATCCATTCACCTATTGAAGGACATTATGGTTGCTTCCAAGTTTTGGCAATTATGAGTAAAGCTAC
This sequence comes from Lagenorhynchus albirostris, assembly GCF_949774975.1. Classification (NCBI taxonomy): domain Eukaryota; kingdom Metazoa; phylum Chordata; class Mammalia; order Artiodactyla; family Delphinidae; genus Lagenorhynchus; species Lagenorhynchus albirostris. The sequence goes on from NC_083114.1 coordinate 9,413,342, forward strand.
TGTGGGCAGGTTTTTGTGTGGACCTAGGTTTTCTCTTGATTTAGGTAAACACCTGGGTGTGTTGTAAGGTCATGCTTACCTCACCTGGATTGTAAGGTAAGCCTACGTTTAGCTTTGTAAGAAACTGCCAACTTGTCTTCCAAAGTAGCTGTGCTATTTTGCATTCTCGCCAGCAATGATGAGAGTTCCTGTTGCTCCACATTTTTGCCAGCATTTGTTGCCAGTGTTTTGGATTTTAGCCATCTCATAAGTGTGTAGTGGTACCCACTGTTGTTTTAATGTAAAATTCCCTAATGACAAATAATGTTGAGCATCTTTTCAGATACTTCTTTGCCATCCATGTGTCTTCTTTGGTGTGGTGGCTGTTAAAATCTTTTCTCCATTTTTCAATTGGGTTGTTTGTTTTCTTATTGTTAAGGTGGTGTTGTTCTTGTTTTTTGCCACACCGTGTGGCATGTGGAATCTCAGTTCCTCGACCTGCAGTGGAATCACAGAGTCTTAAACACTGGACTGCCAGGGAAGTCCCTTATTGTTGCGTTTTAAGAGTTCTTTGTAAATTTTGGACACAAGTCCTTTATCAGATATATGTTTTGCAAATATTGTTTTTCCCAGACTGTGGCTTGTCTTTTTATTCCCTAAACCATAGACAGTTTTGAACATGTATGATCTCGGGAAATATTGTTCTCACGAGCTCTTTTGTGTGTGTGTGTGGGATTCCAGTTCCCCGACCAGGGATTGAACCCGGGCTCTCAGTAGTGAGAGTGTAGAGTCCTAACCACTGTACCACCAGGGAATTCACATCATGAGCTCTTCTTAAAGAAATTACTAGAGGATGAACTTGAGTCAACCAAGGGATAACTGAGTAAATTTTAGTGAGGGGAAGGTAGTGAATGTTGAATATATTTAGCGTAGAAATAAGACTAAAACAAAAATTCAGTGGTAGAGTTGAGAGAAGGAAGGAGGGAAGATGAAAATACACGTTAATTCATTTGTTGTTCATAAAAAACAAATTTGAAAAGCTTCATCATTTTCTAAAAAAATATTATTCATCAAAAATATCCCAGAAGCGGGGGCTTCTCTGGTGGCACAGTGGTTGAGAGTCCGCCTGCCAATGCAGGGGACACGGGTTCGTGCCCTGGTCTGGGAGGGTCCCACGTGCTGCGCGTGGCCACTGGGCCTGCATGTCCGGAGCCTGTGCTCTGCGGCGGGAGAGGCCGCAGCGGTGAGAGGCCCGCGTACCGCAAAAAAAAAAAAAAATCCCAGAAGAGAGAAAATATAAACAGACATTTCTAATAAAAGAAGTAGTTTTCAAAGAGCCAATAGCTTCCCCTAAAGGATCAGACTCAGATGGTTTTGCAAAAAAATCTAACATACCTTTAGAGATTATGTGGATACTGTTCCAGGGCACAGAAAAATAGGGAAAGAAATCTCCAAATTATTTTAATTAAGGCAATACATCATTAATTCCAAAGCTTAATAAAAATTACACAATTATTATTTACCTATTTTAGTTATAAATATTGATACAAAAATACTAAATAATATATTAGCAAATGTAATCCAGCAACACATTAAAAGAATTGGGACCCAATATCTATATACAAAATAGATAAACTACAAGGACCTACTGTATAGCACAGGGAACTATATTCATTATTTTGTAGTAACTTATAATGGAAAAGAACCTAAAAAAGAATATATATATAACTGAATCACTTTGCAGTATACCTGAAACTAACATGACATTGTAAATTAGCTATACTTAAATTTAAAAAATTGTTTTAAAAAAAGAATTGGTACCATTATGACAAAATGGACTTTATTTAGGAAATGCAAGGATGGTTCAATATTATCACCCTTCTACCCATGCTTAATTTTCATATAATAATAACAATATCACACTTCTACCCAACATGGGGCAACTCTTTTTCATTCCAGTAAAGACGCCCAAAAAAGGGGAGACAGAAAGTCCTATCATTCCCCTTATCCATCTCTGGGTGATGTTAATGTCTCCTCTAGCTCTGTCACAACCACTCCTGGATATTATGTGACCTGAAAAATAAAGTTTAAAGTTAACCACCACCACCACTTTTTATATGATATGGGAGGAGAAAGGAAAAGGGGAAAAAGGAAATAACTGGTTAATGGGTTCAAATCTGTAACAAGCAAGGAAGAAGAAATACGTATCTGCTACAGTCCTTCTTTCTGTTATGGGTACAGAGTTGTAGTTCATCTTTATGATGTCATTCTTCCACTACCCATGCCCTGTTCCCTCTGCCCTCAGCATGCACTAAAGTAGGCAGACAGGGTGTCTTTTCCTGGTGGGAAACACAAATCTTCATTCCTGGAGAGTCGCTGGTTTTTCTGCCTTTATTAGGTTGTTGTAGTCTTCCATTAAGTTTTACTATAAGGCATGGGTGGACCAAGGGCTGCCCGTGAATCCTCCGAATTCTAGGTTTTTGTTTTTTTTTTCCGGTACGCGGGCCTCTCACTGTCGCGCCCTCTCCCGTTGCAGAGCACAGGCTCCGGACGCGCAGGCTCAGCGGCCATGGCTCACGGGCCCAGCCGCTCCGCGGCATGTGGGATCTTCCCGGACCGGGGCACGCACCCGTGTCCCCTGCATCGGCCGGCGGACTCTCAACCACTGCGCCACCAGGGAAGCCCCGAATTCTAGATATACTCCTCCCTGCCCCTGTTGTGTAGGAGCAACCCCATTCCATCTTGATAACCATGATCGATCATTCCAGACAGTATAGTAACCTCTCTGTGGTTCAGTGGCAGGAGGGGCCCAAAATGGTCATGGGGACGATACCATTTCCAGTTCAGTGCAACCAATCATGTTTCCTCATGGAAGCGTTTCACCCTTGGGAATTAATGACTCTAAAGTTGGTAGAACAGAAGCTAAATATGAGTTAGTTATTAAATGGAATAGGGAGAAGAACCCTTTGATTTCTGGACCTATGAATCCAGGCTATGGGAGGACTCCAAGTCTATAGAGCCTATAGAGCCTCCTGTAGGACAGCACCCCAGTCTCACAGGGTGTTGTCGCCCAGCTGGTACAGTTAGGCAGTGTTGACTGAATCATCCCACCGGAAGTCAGATAAGCTGCTTCTGGGCGACGAGGTACAAGGAAGGACCAGTGAACCCCATGGGCTTGAGCCCAGTGCTGTACTTCCTTTGTTGTAAAATGAGTTGCAGGCTCAGGAGTACGTTGTGTATACCGCAACGGTGAGTAAGGCTTTCTGAAAGCCCAGGCATGAGTGGTGGTGCTGGCAGAAGCACTGCAGGCAGTGAAGGCAAATCTGTAGGCTGAATAAGGACTAGATATATATGCTGCCACCTCCATGACGTCCAATACCCTTAACCAGTAAAGTGCTACTAGGTGGGTGACTGGCTGGTCTCCAACCTCCCCTCCCCCGCCCCCCTCATGAGGTCCAGCTTTTGTATTCTTTCGTCTGCATGATACCAGGGACACTCTCAATCTCTACCAGTACAGAGCAGATTTCAATCGATCAGCCAAATTGTTAGAGCTGCGCTCCGCTCCTTTGACTAACTCAGTGAATCCAGAATCTCTCGGAAGTGCATTCCTATCAATAAAATAACTAGGTGTCACACAGACCTGTCTCTTTAATCCTACGGCTCAAAATGGGCAATGGTGAACGTCTCAAGTGCGTTGCCAAGGTCAGCCTAGCCAGATCATGACCATGGTAGCTCAAGCTTGATCAGACCAGGTCCTGCTTCCTAGTCAGACCTGCATTGGCTGTGGGTCACCCCAGGGTGCCTCAAGGTGGTCACAGGCAGACTTCCACAGTGGGAGGAATAGAGCATGGATACCAGGAGAGACCTGGACGGGTAGGGGAAAGGCAGGCATGCATCTCTCAGGGAGAGATGTGGACTGCAGAGTTCTCCTGTCTCACTCTGGACATTACAACCAGAGACATTAGGACTGGCTTCCCTGAACCCGAGACCAAATGCCAATGTTACAACAATCAGTGAGAGTGCAACTGCTTTTTTTGTGGGGGGGCAATTTCTTTGGGGGGGACGGTAAAGCCACAGAAAGGACATATATTCAGAGAGGGCAGCCTATACCTGTGTACAAATACAGAAGCAGTCCCCAAATGCAGGCTTTGTCCAAAAAGCATATCTTCAAGTTGGCCATCAGAGCCTAGGTGCATAAACTTTGTATTATACTCTTGTTAAGGGCTGCACTGTGTCCCCCCAACATTCATACGTTGAAGTCCTAACCTCCGGTACCTCACAATGTGACTGTATTGGGAGACAGGGACTTTAAATAGATAATTAAGTTAAAGAGAGGTAATTAGAGCGGGCGCTAATCCATATGACTGGGAAGGGGAAATTTGGATACAGACACATATAGTGAAGACACAAGGAGAAGACGGCCGTCTACAAACCAGGGAGAGAGGCCCTGAACAGATCCTTCCCTCACGACCCTCAGAAGGAACCAAACCTGCCCACACCTTGATCTCCGACTTCCAAACTCCAGTACTACAAGAAAATGAATTTCTGTTGTTTAAGCCCTCCACTCTGCAGTACTTTGTCCCAGCAGCCCTAGCAAACGAAGACAGCTCCCTTCCTACGTGGATGCATGTAAAATTCAGAGCCACCTCTGAAGATCTGTGATGCTACAAAAGAGCCAAATCCACCAATAAAAATCTCTCTCCAGAGCAGTTAGGATTATTAAGAAATTAAACCCTACAAGCGAGGAAGGCATCCAGCAAGATTTGTATTGAATTCCTGTTTTGGAATCCCCAAATTCCTCCTTTGCATGACGTCAGTGTGGGCAAGGAAGGCCGGTGTAAAAGGATAGCAGTGCTTTGAACAGAGATGCCCGCTGGGAGCGTTGACAATGAGGTTGGCCCCCTGTGTCCTTTTAGGGGCCCCTCTGGCCACCCCTGTAGTTTCTAGGCCACACAGCAGAGGAAATGCCTTCTTTCCTCCAATCTAAACCCCCATCATCCTAGCGACCTGCATTCCATCATGCAGAAGGCAGAGGAGGGGCTTTGCTATCAAACAAGCCTGCCTTGTAGTTCTAGTAGTTTGTTTTGCTGTGGAGACATTCCTGGGGTGAAAGGAGCAAAAGTTCAACAGGAAGCTTTTAAATTTGGTTTGGATTTTGTAGTTCTTCTCTCCCAGCTCCTTGTCCCCCCCCTCCCCGGAGGTTGGCGGCTTTATCGCCTAGGGAGACCATTCTGCCCTCCCACCAGCTCCCACAGCAGGGCTGTGTTTTCTGCTCTTAGGGAGGAAAAGAGAACAACTCACAAACCTAAAATACAAAATTAGTCCTTTCAAGTTCAATCCAACGTATAATAACATTTTTTGATCTAACAACTACAGTTCAACAACAGTCCAACTGTTGTTCTTTGTCTTGGATACTGTTTAGAAACATAATAGATATTCCAACCTCCCTTAACAAGAGGACGGTTCTCAAACAATAAGGTTTGTGGTTCAAGGGAGGGGCTCAATCCTTAAAGGAACATGTCATTTAGGTACCCTGACAAATTGTATTTTTATTGCAAACATTTAAGGACCTCCAAAAACAGAGGGTCATGCGCCTACTGGGGAAATAAAAACTTGGGTTTGTTTTAGGAACAAATGAACTCTTTTGTTATCAGCCCTTTCTGGGTTTGGGGATGTGGGGAACCCGTTTAAAAAATAAGTTAACCAGTTAGAAACACTTAAAACATGAATTCCACACTGGAGGTACAACCTACACAAACAGACATTAAAAACAAATCTACCCATGGTTTCCAATGCAGAAATTTGTTTTTGTTCAGTAATTTAGCTGTGTGTTTAAGAAAAAAGTCATTTCCTCAAATAAAGCAAGACTTTTGATCTTGCCTCTTTTTTTTTTTTTTTTTTTTACTAAACCTCTCTCTTTTTTAAAAAAAATTAATTTATTTTTGGCTGCGTTTGGGTCTTTTTTGCTGCGTGCAGGCTTTCTCTGGTTGCCGCGAGCAGGGGCTACTCTTCGCTGCAGTGCACGGGCTTCTCATTGCGGTGGCTTCTCTTGTTGCGGAGCACGGGCTCTACGCGCGCGGGCTTTAGTAGTTGGGGCACGTGGGCTCTAGAGCGCAGGCTCGGTAGTTGTGGCGCACGGGCTTAGTTGCTCCCCGGCATGTGGGATCTTCCCAGACCAGGGCTCAACCCGTGTCTCCTGCGTTGTCAGGCGGACTCTTAACCAATGCACCACCAGGGAAGCCCGATCTTGCCATTTTTGACAACATGGAGGGCATTTTGCTGAGTGAAATAAGACAGAGAAAGACAAATATTGTATGATCTCACTTATATGTGGAATCTTACCAAAAGAAGAAAAAAGAAAAATTCCCCAAACAAAAAACCAAAATCATAAATACAGAGAACAGAATGGTGGTTGCCAGAGGTGGGGTATAAGTAGGGATGAGTGAAATGGGAAGTTCTCTGGCCCCTGTGAAAAGTTCCCACCAAGACCTATGGAGAAGAGCAGTCTTGTCCAAGCCAGGGGACAGGACCTGTGTCCCCACCCGCTGTGGGCAGCTGGGCTCCCGACTTAAACAGCTGAGGAGAGGCTGCAGGGCTTCTAGCAGAGCAATCCTCTCTTGCAAAGTCACTTGCAGACAGAGAATTTGTTAGCAAGTTTTACCTGTCAGCTTGGGAAAACAAAAGAAGCTTATGTTCCTTTAACCAGGCACCGGTGTTTCATCATTAAAAGTTAATTAGAAGAAAAGCTATTGCCTGGATGGATCACAGGCAGCTAGGTGGCCCTGAGCCAGGCCGGAGGCAGGAGGCTGGCCTGGGGGTGTCAGGAGTTGGAGACCAGAGGTATGTGTGGTGTGAGGGGGTGGGAACAACCTGGGGGATGGATCCAAGACGGAACCAGGAGGTAGAACTCACCTGCTGTCAACGGCAGACCGAACAGTTTAAGACCCAGAGTGCGGATTACCTTCAGAACCGGCCCAGGAGGAAGACTCACTCGGGCCTGACCGGAGGTCCAGGACTGAGCCTGAGTCTGGAGAGGGCGGGGCTTACTCGGGGGTGGGGGTGACAGAGGGTCCCCGGCGGAGGCCGAGGGCAGTGGGGGAGGGAGTGGGCCGCAGGTCCCCCGGCAGCCTGGCAGATGCCCTTCATCACACTTTCCGGGCGGAGCTGGCGAGAAGGGCATCTCCCGGCCTAGCACAGACTCTGGGAAAGGGCCAGAGAGCCCGACGTGTGCGGAGGCCGCTGGGTCCCGCTGGCCTCCCAGCTCTGGGGCCTCCCCGGCCTCGGCTCCCCGGCGCTCTCAGGCCCATTTGCACGCCGCAAAACCAGCTGGAACTTCCGTGTCAGAAACTTGCTGAACGGGGATGCTAGAAGCATGATCCGTGAAGATATGCTTGCATCTAACCTTGAAGGCAAGAGTTTGAGGGTTCGTTGAGGCCGGTTGTCAAGCAGGCGGGCTGCCGAGACATCGGCAGGGTGATGCTGGCAGAGGCGCTTTGGCAGTGGAGGCGGGGTGGGGGTGGGGGGTTGGTTGGTGGTGATCCTGCCTGGCGGGAGGGGCTGTCTTTCTTCCGGGGGGAGCCAAGGGAACGCTCTCTCCTTCTTGGGGGAAGAACCAGATAGGGTGAGAGTGGCATTGCTCTGTGTAGATCCCCCCACCCCCGTTTCCCAAGTTGACTAAGAGAGGGAAGGGAAGCAAAGATCTGATAGAAGAGTGCACTTTCTATCAGTTAAGCACTTTCGTGGAAAGTAAAATTCAAGAGGCCCTCCCCCCTCCCCGCCCCGCCCCAGCTCGTATAAACCTGGGGCTTATAAACTCAGTAATCCGGGTTTCTGAACTTGAAACCTGGGCGTTACACAGAGAAACTACCACCTTCTGGGGCCACCGTGACACCTTCAGGGTCTTTGCAAGACCTTACCGACTCTAAGAAGTCAGAGTAACCAGTAAGTGTATATAGGATTGAAGCTGGAATAAGGTAATAAAAGTTAATAAAAGAGAAATGATCAGAGGAAAAATTTGCCAAATTGCCCCCAGGAGTTGATTTGTGGAAAACTTTTAGGTATCAGAATGATTCCTTTGCTATTTAATGTTTCGCTTCAGCTATCTGGAGAGAGGCAAGAAGTTAAAATGTTAGGGGGCGGATGAGCGGGAGAGCCGAGGTCCTCGCAGACTGGCGCATCATGCAGGTGTGACCACGCGGTGGCGCTGCCATCCTGGATGTTGGGAAGGTAAGCGAAAAAGGAAAGAAAACCCAGCTTCTTAAATGGTGAAAGAGTAAACCCCCCAAAACGTGGAATGACTTTGAACGCCTGTTACAGTAATTCAAATAAGTTTTCCAGAAACACGCATAGGTCAGATTTCACAAATTGAACACACATGTGCTACCAGAAACTAGATTTCGAAAGAACATTATCAGTGCCCCAGAGCCCCTGTGTCCCCTTCCAGTCCTGGCTGCCTCTCTGACTTCTAATAGCACAGGTTAGTTATGCTTGTTTTTGTACTTAAGTAAATGGAAGCAGGCCCTACGCACTCTTTTGGGTCTGACTTCTTTCACTTATTAATTGTGAGATTCATCCGGATTGTGGCACAGTCTTGGGGCTGTGTAGTGAAATATGGGTGTGCATCTGTTGGGTATACCCCTGAGACTGGCATTCCTGGGTCATGTGTCCAGATTTAGTACATGTTGCCAAACAGATTTCCAAAGCGATCACATCATTTTAAGCTCCCACCAGTGGTGTATGTGAGTTCCAGTTGCTCCACATCCTCATCAACACTTTTCCTACCACAATAATTTTAAAATGTTATTTCGTCAAAAAAAAAAAAAAAGGCGTTAGGGCTTCCCTGGTGGTGCAGTGGTTGAGAGTCCTCCTGCCGATGCAGGGGACACGGGTTCGTGCCCCGGTCCGGGAGGATCCCACATGCCGCGGAGCGGCTGGGCCCGTGAGCCATGGCCGCTGAGCCTGCGCGTCCGGAGCCTGTGCTCCGCAACGGGAGAGGCCACAGCAGTGAGAGGCCTGCGTACCACAAAAAAAAAAAGGAACAAAGAGACAGAACAGCTTGTCATGTTCTGGTGGCTCCAAGTAGTTTCCTGCAGCTTCTAAGAGTTCAGCCTGTGGGAGACTGGAGATGAGCATGTGTGAGGGTGGGGGCAAGGAGCCTGGACCTTTCTTAACTTGTGCTTCTCAAACTGATGCAAGTCTGTGACGCAAGGGATGCACCCAGGGGTGCATGATAGCAAGAGCATTGGCTCTGGAGTCAGACGGACCTGGGTGTGCCTCCTGGCTCAGTCACTTGTTTGTGACTGACGTTAGGGATGTTATTTAATTTCTCTCAGCCTTAGTTTGCTCATCTGTAAAATGGGGGTCATAGCAGTACCTTTGCCATAGGCTGTCATTGGGCTTAACTGAGATGGTGGATGTAGAGCACGTCGTACAAAGCCTGGCACTTAATAAGCTCTCAATAAATGTCAACCTAGTATTATTAGATTATTACTTGGTAATGTGTCAGGTGCATCTCCCCCCCCGGAGGGTCTATTTTGACTCATTAATATTAAAAAAAATTTTGTTTTGAATTCTTTTCTTTTTTTTTGGCTCTGCCACGCAGCTTGTGGAATCTTAGTTTCCTGACCAGGGATTGAACCCATGCCATCAGCAGTGAAAAGGCGGAGTCCTAACTACTGGACTGCCAGGGAATTCCCGACTCTGTAATATTTATTTAAAAAATTATTTATTGATTGATTTATTTGGCTGTTCTGGGTCTCAGTTGTGGCATGCAGATCTTTAGTTGTGGCACGTGAACTCTTAGTTGAGGCATGCATGTGGGATCTAGGTCCCTGACCAGGGATCGAACCCATGCCCTCTGTGCTAGGATCACAGAGCCTTAGCCACTGGACCACTAGGGAAGTCCCAGTGATATTTAATTTAAAATTATTTTTATATTAAAAAGTGGTTTGGCAAGTGGATCTCTCAAAGTTTACTCTCCTCTGACATTAGGGGACCGTAGGTGGAAAAGTCTGGAGGCTGAGGTTCCCTTGAGGGCAGCTGAGCCACCATCTTCTCTAGAAAGCCCTCCTTTCTTTTTTCTTTTAATATATATTTATTTTATTTTATTTATTTGGTTGTTCCAGGTTGCCGCAGGCAGGCTCCTTAGTTGTAGCATGTCTGTGGGATCTAGTTCCCTGACCAGGGATCGAACCCAGGTCCCCTGCATTGGGAGCATGGAGTCTTACCCACTGCACCACCAGGGAAGTCCCTTCTGGATTTCTTTCTTGATTCCGAGCTTGTGCTGTCTATGGATCTGTTTCCTTCTCATTTGCGGTCTTCTTGAGGGCAGGCTCCCCGGTTATACCTACGCCCCTGGCGTAAGCCCTGAGCTGCACACAGTGGGCATCTTCTGCCATTACCAGGCCCCTCTGCTTGTATTTGGCCTCATAGGATCTTGTGATCACGTCGAGAAGGCAGAAAGGACTGTGGCTCAAGGAATCTGAGGAAGGTTCCCGAAGGCTGCGTTTCTCACGTCCTCTTTTACGTTTCACATCTCTAATATCCTCAACCATTCCAGCCTCCCAGTGCCCTTGTGACACGTGTGTCTACAAAAAGTCCCAGGTGACATGGATTTTGTAAACCAGGAAAGGAGAACGAGGCCTCCATCAATAGGGCCACAGCTGGGCAGATATGGGTAAGTGCGTCGACGGTGACTGAGGGCGGCGTGACTTCCGCAGGGGCTTTCGGGGAGTGATAGAGCCCTGCTTTACAGAAAAAGAAGGAAGAGCACAGAGTTTGCAGCCCTGCTAGCCCTCCAGCACAGGTCCCTCAATGGAGATGATGGGTCAGGCAGGGATGTCATTATTTGCAGGAAACATCAGTCCAACAACTGGGGACTTTCTGGTTTTGGTGTTTTTAATGGGGTTTCCTGTCCCCACACTCCCTTTCTCAGTCCTCTCCCATGGGAGATCCAAGGACAGGGGCTTCTCACACACAGCCCCCCAGGGATCCTGGCTTGGGAGGAGACACAGACCGGAGGCCAGCATAGCCAGTGGCCAGGGACCAGCCTGGCAGGAGGAGGACAAAGGGGCTCCTGGAATGGGGGTGAGTGTGTGTGTGTGTGACCCCGCCCAGATTATATATTCGATTTCCCTCTGATATCTACATCTCCGGGTCCAACAAGCAGCTCACACTGACTATGTCCCAAATCAGGCTTTTTTTTATTCCTGTTTCCACTCTACTTGCAAATCCACACCCCCTCTCCCCATCTTCCCGACTCACTTAAATCTGCCCGCTTTCTCAGCCACATCTGAGGGATCATTCGTGAAGCCTTACTATCCCTGCCCGCGCACGGTTGCTCCCCAACCAGTGCTGAGATGATGGTTCTTCCTCCGAGATCTACTTATAATCTGGCCTCTTCTTGCTGTCGTCACTGCCATCTCCTAGTCTCAACCACCACCATCTCTCTCCTTGGACTTTTGGACCAACCCCAGCCCCCAGCTTCCACCCTTGCCCCTAAAGGTCCATCCTCAAACGGCAGCCTTTGAAAATGGAAATCAGACCAAGTCACTCATCAGTGGCTCCCCATTTCACAGAGGAGGATAAACCAAACTCCTTCCACTTCCCTGAGATCCCCACATGATCTAGCCCCTGACTTGTTCTCCAACTTCTGCTCCTCCAACCCGCCTTCTTTTACACATCAACCTCCTGGCTGTTTCTCAACCACACCCAGCTCTTTGTTGCCCCAGGGCCTTTGCATGCATTGTTTCCCCCAGAGATCCCCCCTGCCATCACTCCTGTTTTCTTCAAGCACTCGCTCACTCCCTGAAATTAGTTTATTTTCCATTTAATGCTTGTCTATTATTTGTCTCCCTTTTAGAGAGGAAGTTTGCAAGGGACAGGAGCCATGTCTGTTTTGTTTGTCACTATTCCCACACTAAATTCAGGTCCACACTAACTTGCAGCCCAGGCCAAGGGTCCACATGGAGGCCCTGGGCCCAGCCCTCCCTTCCCTTCTCACCCCTGGTTCGTCCTCACAGAGGAACCTCACACACAAAAGTGTAGCCAGTGCAGCCTGCCCTGCCACACCGTCTCTGGGTCCACTGAAAACAGAGGCCCCCCGGCCACCCCAGGCTGAGGGCTATGTTCCCAGAGGGGAATTCTGCCCTCGGGAGGACCCCCACCCCACCCCCGGCAAAGAGAGCTGTGAGGGCCTGAATGTGGGCAGGGTATCCCTGTGTCCTGAAGCTGGTCTAGAAGGTGCAGGCGGGCTTGTCTCCTGACCTGATGGATTCCTTAGTCGGGGAGTGTGGCTTAAGGAGGGTCACAGAGGGGTCTTCTCAAGTGTGGGCCCGATAGCCTAGGGCTAAGGGCAGAGCTGCCTACAACACTGTCTGGCAGAGAGAAGGCACTAAGGAAATATTTGTTTTTTTGGCTGTGCTGCACGGCTTGCGGGATCTTAGTTCTCCAACCAGGGATTGAACCCGAGCCCTTGGCAGTGAAAGCGGTGCCGAGTCCTAACCTAACTGGACCGCCAGGGAATTCCAAGAAATACTTTTGAATAGAGTAATTGCATGGATGGGAGGGCTGTCCTAGCCCTTTCCTCTGGGGCCTGGGGCTGAGCTGGATTTGGGGAGAGTAACTCTCCTCTGACCCCTCCTTCCTCAATGCATGTGACACACACCTGTGAAAACACATACACTCCCAGAAAAGATTTATCTGTTCCATGCTGTTATGAGCGGAATTGTGTTTCCCCCAAATTCATACGTTGAAGCCTGAAGCCCCCAGTCCCTTGGAATGTGACAGTATTTGAAGATAGGGTCTTTAAAGAGGTAATTAAGTTGGAAAAAAATGAGGTCACTAGGGCGGGCCCTAATTCAATATGACTGGTGTCCTTATAAGAAGAGGAGATTAGGGGCTTCCCTGGTGGCGTATTGGTTGAGAGTCCGCCTGCCGATGCAGGGGACATGGGTTCGTGCCCCGGTCTGGGAAGATCTCACATGCCGCGGAGCGGCTGGGCCCGCGAGGCATGGCCGCTGAGCCTGTGCGTTCGGAGCCTGTGCTCCGCAACGGGAGAGGCCACAACAGTGAGAGGCCCATGTACCGCAAAAAAAGAAAAAAGAAAAAAGAAGAGGAGATTAGGACACAGACACACAGAGAGGAAAGGCCATGTGAGGGCACAGCAAGAAGGTGGCCATCTGCAAACTGAGGAGAGAGACTTCAGGAGATGCCAAACGTGCTGACACCTTGATCTTGGACTTCTAACCCCCAGGCTGTGAGAAGGTAAATTTCTGTTGTTTAAGCCTGTGTGTGGTATTGTTATGGCAGGCCTAGCTAATGAATACACACGTTCATCCTCAGGATCTCATCTACCCAGGATCATTGTCCTAGATGGGCTGTGGGTCCCCGGATACACAGTCTTCTCTTGGGGAATCAGTTTCCTCTCCTTGGATGGAGGCAGGCAGCCTGGGGCTGGCCTAAGGGCCCCACCAGCTGGGATACTGTAGGATTCTATGACTTACATCTCTTGTCTCTCCCCAGAGGACTCTAACAGGGGTTCCAGACCTCCTCCCAAATGGATGCTTAACAAATATCTGCTGTGAAATACATGAGTGAACAAGCCAGGGGGCAGAAGGGGAGCCGGTGGCGGAGAGAGAGGCGAAGGCAGATATGGAGGAAGACAGAGACCAGGAGGAGGAGGAATGCAGACGGCAGAGACCGGGGAAATCCAATCATGATTTGGGGGCACTCAGTTCCTACGGGGCTCCCAGCTCTTCGTGTCTTTGGAGTTGGGCCTGAGATCAGGGCTAGGATAGAGGTTTGGATCAGGCCAGGGGCTGGGCCTGGGGTTGGAATGGGGGTGGGGCCATCTTGACTCTCCTCCTCCAGGCCAAGTCTTTACCCCTTGACCCTTCCTGTCTGCTCTCCTGGGTTCCTCATTCTTGTGTCTCAGGAGTGCATGCGTACGTGTGTCTAGAAGGCACAGGGATGCGGGTTGCTGGTTCCCCTCCGCACCGCACTTCTTTCACTTCCTGCCCTTGAAGTTCCCCAAATTACTGGTGTCTCCAAATCCCCAACCAGGGACCTATTCTTCTGCTCCCATCCCCCCACCTGAGTCACAGGCAGCAGTGGCCTCCCTCTGGGGCTCAGAGGCTGCCAGTCTCTCCAATACCTGTCACTACCCCAGAGAGTAAATGCAGATTGAGCACCCGAAGCTGGGGGCAGGGTGCGTGGTCGGGGAGGAGACTTGCTCTGTAGCAACTGGAGGAGGTGAAAAGGAGTAAGTGGATGGATTTTTATTGAGCAGCTCCTGTGAAAGGAACTTAATGTAAAGGCTCAGTGTTAGATATTTTCCCTGCCATGAACCCATTTAATTCTCCCAAGAACAGCAAGAGGTAGGTATTATTATAATATCCATTTCTATCTGAAGAAGCTGAAGTTCAGAGATCTTAAGTAACTTGTCCAGGGCTCACTTCTGGCTGGTAAGTATCAGAACCAGAACTCAAACGTGTGGTTTTTTTTGACTCCAAAGGCCTTGGTCTTCTCCACACTGCCTTCAGACAAGGGCCACGTTTACATATGTTGGGCCCATGCTTTATTTCTGGGCATGGTGCCAGAATATTTGGCATGAATATTGAGTGGTAATAAGGTAGCTCCTGAGTTCCAGGAGCTGGAGTCCAGACAGGGAGGGAGATGTGTAAACAGACAGTAAGAAACAAAAGCTACCCATTCACTCACGCGCCATATTAGTATATTGGGAGCAGACTACGGGCAGGTACCATTCTAGGCCTGGGGGTTTAGGACTGAATGAGGCCAAGTCCCTCTTCTCATGGTGTCTGTGTTCCAGTATGTGCAGAAATGTGATAATCTGTATACCCCCAATGCGTAATATAGTAAATGGTGACAAGTGCTATGGAGAAAAAGAGAGCAGGGAAGAGGGAAGGGGAGGGTTGGTGGTGATGCACACAGAGCCTCCTGATGTGGGAAGATGGTGGCCAGAGTGGGATGTCCACCTTCTTGGCTTCTGAGGCTGGTGATGGTGGAGCTCAGTGGATGTTCTGCTCAGTCTATTTGCTTGGCCAGAGGGGAGTCAGAATGGGCTCTACTGTGGATGTTCTTGGCATGGTGGGTGCCTTCTAGACAGCTTGCCTTGGACCCCAGCCCCTTGGCACATGGACCCTAATGTCAAGGTAAATTTTTGATTTTTCTGGTGGTATTTGTTTACAGAAAGGACTATTTACTGTTATTTGGTTTAAAAAAATGAATAATCAATTTGTGCAAATAGATTTAAAAACTCATTTTCTTTAAGCTTCTTATAAGTTCAGCTTCTAAGTGTGATTATTCTCTTTATAAATTGAGCAAAATCAGAGCCACCAACTTCATTTTCTCATTAATTATTGTAGAATGACGTAAGTTGAAGACACAAAACTCTCTAAAATAATCTGTCCCATTCACAGTGCAGTTAAATGCCTGGAAACATTTTAAACTGAATTTACACATTCAATGTATTTTATTTTACATATTTAAAAATGTCTGACCTGGGAATTCCCTGGCGGTCCAGTGGTTAGGACTCTGCACTTTCAACTGCTGAGGGCCTGCATTCAATCCCTGGTTGGGGAACTAAGATCCCACAAGTTGTGTGGTATGGCCAAAAAAAAAGCCTGACCTAACAAGCAAAAACTAAGCTTGTTTATTATTAATTTATTATAAATTAATATTCATAATGAATCTCAAGGCCTCTTAAACATTCCGTACTGTTTACAGACATCATCAAATTATTTTATACTTTCCAACTGAAACCACAAGTCTAAAATCAAGTACTTGATTTTATATTTGAACTTGATATCCCAAGGCTAACTTCAAATTCTTTAGTATACTATATCTCCTTACACATCTCAATACCCAATATATTAGATTGCTCTTAAATTTAACTCAAAAGTACTAATACCATGTATTTGATTTACTTTGTCATTTATGTATTTAGTTTCAAACCTTCCTGGGTTTAGAATATACTTCCCTAGAGGAAAAGCGCTACCATCCCATGTCACCTGGGGCTGGGGCTTCTCTCTTGTCAGAGTTCTGAGACTGGGATATGGGACCTGGGGCTGCTTGTGATTTGAATGATTCTCCTGGAACCACAGGGAGAATTTCTAAGCCCTTTTCTAGTTGCTAAGATGGGATTGAACTCTCAACTCACATCCCCTGGGTTCCATTGAATCTATTCCATAACTTTGTTTGGTCAGATTGAATAGATGGAATGATACACAACCACTAAGGTTGCAATACCTTCCTTCACTTTACTGCTGGGGTGAATATAGAATTCTTTACCATTTGTTCAAGCTGGGCAAGATCCAACTCTACTGGGCCTCTATGTGATGTCTGATTGACTTGCCATGTGCTGACCCCATAGGGGAACATTCCATTTTAGCCCCCATGGTGGTCCATACTCTGTCCCCTTCTGGCACGTTCCTCTGGCCCAGCCAGATGACTTCTGTGACATTTCCCCCAGGATCACCCATGCTTTGCCTTCACCTTGCGGGGTTACAAGAACTCTTAAAAGTCTAGTCTTCCAAGAGCTGTGGGGTTGCTGAGAGGGGACTTCCCTCACCTTGCTAGGGATGGTTCTTTCAGGCTTAGCTTGAGTAAATTAATTCTCTGGTCCCTGGCCCTCAGAAGCATCATCCCTACTGCCCTATTTGTGAAACTATCGCTAAGCTTCTGAGAGAGCTCTGGAAGCCCATACATCCTGGGAGGCATGCAGGCTTCTTGCCTCCAGGGTGGGGGAATAAGGCACCCCTTACCTGCAGAAACTCCCTTCTCCAAATCTCATCCCCTCTTCCTTCCAGCCCACTCTTTGTATTTGTTTAAAAATCTCATCCTCTTGTTATAAAAAAGAACATCCACTTCTTCTGGTTCACAAAACCCACTTGTTTATGTTTACACTTGACCTTTGTTGAAACTGGCAGCTTGTAATTGTCTCTTTTCGTGTGTGTGTGTGTGTGTGTGCGCGCGCGCGCACGTGCGTGTGTGTGGTGGGATGTAAGTGGCACAAAAAGAAAGTGAACAGATTTCTTTCACCATGTCTTAAGTTATTGTTAGAAGTAAACACTACATCCCTTATCCTGTTCTAATAAAATTTCTGCTATGAAGCAGAAAGAAGGCTTGATATACTATTCAAATTCAGTTATGGAAAAATAAAGTGACATTTTTGGACCTTGAGCTGGGGCTGCTGTAATAAGGCTTGTGGAAATGTTTAGAAGGTTGGATGGGCAGGATGTGTAATTCACCAGTGTGACAGGAGAGAGAAGGGTCAAGGCTGGTTCTGGGGCTTTCCATGGAGAGCCTATGGTGAAGCAGGTTGGCTGCTGGTGGTAGGGGATACATAAGTCCTGAAAGTATTTGAAGGATTTACAATAAAAATACAGAGTAGAGAGATGACAAAATATATCTGAAAATAAAGACTATGGATCGGGGAAACTGAAAATAAAAGTAGAAAGTCAAGATAAAGAGAAAAAGATAAACAGAAGTAATACAGGCTACCAGGACTACTACTTTGTAAAGTAGTTAATGTTTAGTCTCTGGTTTCACTCTGAGACTCCTGGAAACTAAAGTGAAAAGGGAGACACGGTTACATAGTATTTATTATCAGAGAGAAAGAAATATACTGGCTTTTTTTTGAGGCACTGATAAGGTATGGAGTACAAGTGCTGAAGCACAGCAAGTTCCTAGTATTTGTTAACTGAATACACAAGCAAATTAATAAATGAATGGGGTTGCATTTGCTTCAGACACTAGGGATCAATTTCTAGATGAATCCATCGGAGCAATAGATGAAGGCTTTATACAGCTTGAGGAAGTGTTTTCTCTTATTTCTTAGGTTATTTCTTCTCCATTGTTTTCTACTCTTTTTCTACAGTTCTTACATGTATTTTGGATATAGTGGTTCTACCTTACTGCCTCATAATTTTACTTATACTATACTTTATAGTTGTTATCATGTACATTTTTTCACATTAGCATCTCTGAAATTGGGATATGTTATAGTTGATGACATCTCACAATTGCTTCCATCCAGGTGATAGTTGTGACATAAATGTCATTACCTGTGCATGTCCAAATGTGGTTGTTGTTCCCGAAGGCTTGATCAGTCATTGCAGTGCCTCTGTGTTTCAGACAGCTAACCATTTAAGCATCATTTGTGGAAAGAATATGAGTTCTGAATCTTGTCTGAGAACCTTCCATTGACATATTCTGGAACAATAAAGAAAGCTTGTAGAGTGGAGATCAGCTGTTTGGAAGAAAATCCTGGAGATAACAATGGAGCACTCTTTTTTTTTTTTTTTTTTTTTTGCGGTACGTGGTCCTCTCACTGTTGTGGCCTCTCCCGTTGTGGAGCACAGGCTCCGGACGCGCAGGCTCAGCGGCCATGGCTCACGGGCCTAGCCGCTCCGCGGCATGCGGGATATTCCCGGACCGGGGCACGAACCCGTGTCCCCTGCATCGGCAGGCGGACTCGCAACCATTGCGCCACCAGGGAAGCCCTGGAGCACTCTTTTAAGAAAACCTGCATCAGTAACACTCTTGATGGCACAGAGGACGACATTGTGTGGGAAAACACGGGCACTGACAATTCTGAGTCAAAAACGATTCAAAAGAATTGTATTCTGAAAATGAAGACGTTTAAGGAATGTTTAAACTGTTTTACTTTACTTATATTTAGGTATGCACAGGAGTGATATAGGATAAAATACATGTCCAAATAAGTCTAAAAAAGCTCGTGTAGTGAGTATACCATAGAAATTCTAAGTGATAAGAAATTATGTGGTGGGAACTCCCTGGTGGTCCAGTGGTTAGGACTCTGATTTCACTGCTGAGGGCCTGGGTCCAATCCCTGGTCAGGGAATTAAGATCCCACAAGCCTCATGGCATGACCAAAAAAAAAAAAAAAATTATGTGGCACATAAATAATGAAGTATCTTACAATTGATGGCATCTTATATCTGATGAGATATAGCAATTTAAATCTCTTTTCGTTTCTCCATTTTTCTCCCCTTTTTTGTTGTGGTAACATATAGATAACAGTAAATTTACTATTCTAGTCATTTTTGTATAGAGTTTAATGTCATTAAGTACATATTGTGGTGCAATCATCACTACCATCCATCTCCAGAACTTTTTCATCTTGAGAACCTGAAACTTTGTACCCAGTAAATAATAACTCCCCATACGCACCTCCCCCAACCCCTGGCAACTACTATTCTACTTTCTTTCTCTATGAATTTGGCCACTGTAAATCATACAGTATTAGTCTTTTTGTGGCTGTCTTATTTCACTTAGCATAATGTCCTCCAGGTTCATCCATGTTGGATTATGTGTGAGAATTTCCTTCTTTTTTTCTTTTAATTAATTTATTTTTATTTTGTCTTAATTTATTTTTGGCTGCGTTGGGTCTTTGTTGCTGCGCGAAGGCTTTCTCTAGTTGCGGCGAGCGGGAGCTACTCTTCGTTGTGGTGTTCTGTCTTCTCATTGCGGTGGCTTCTCTTGTTGTGGAGCACGGGCTCTAGGAGCTCAGGCTTCAGTAGTTGTGGCACACAAGCTCAGTAGTTGTGGCGCACGGGCTTAGCTACTCCACGGCATGTGGGATCTTCCCGGACCAGGGCCTGAACCCGTGTCCCCTGCATTGGCAGGTGGATTCTTAACCACTGCACCACCGGGGAAGTCCCTCCACTGAGCTTTAGATTCATCTGTGTCCAACTGCCCTCTAGATAGCTCCATCTGAATGGGCCACCAGATGGGACATAAACCCATGTCCCCAGTGAAAGTCAGCCTCCTTGCCCCTGCTGCCGTACCAGATCTCCCCATGTGCTCCTCGACTGATGAGTGGCACCACTAGTCACATGCTTGTCTCAGCCAGAAGCCTGGCTCTCATATGCTCCCCACCTCCACTGGTTAAAATTCTAGGTGATTCCTAGAATTCTAGCTAACATCCTTTAAGATACAGGAAGTAGAGGCCTGGGTCCACAATGTATTAAGACACTGTGTTCTCCAAATGGTTTTCTACCAGGGCACAAGTCATGTCAAGGCCCAGGGCCAACCTTTTCATAAAGCAAAAGGACAATTACTTGTCAGGTTTCCTCCCACTCATTCTATTGCACCCTCCCCCACCCCTGCAATGTGCCCACTGGACAAAGTAGAGGAGGGGATTTATAAATGTTAGACCATTTATTTTCTATGAGAGATGAGAATTAGCTCTCTTATGCCACTGCTATCTTCCAAATATAGTAATAGTGGCATCTTTAGTTTAAAAATAAAGTGTTCAAAAAAATAAAAAGAAAGCACTCACATTATATGTCTATGTAAATATTATGTCCTCTAGGACCTATTACTCTACTATTATAACATTTTCTTTCTTGTACAGTTTCTTTTGCTTTTACTGGACATATAATAATTATTCATCTTGCAATGTTTTCCTTATAATAATTTTCTATTTCTTAAAATTAAAACTCCATAAAATCGAATTCACTTTTCTCAGGAGGACTTCTTTATAGTCTTCTTAGCCACAGTCTTGAGTGTTAATTCAAATTATTTGCTAAGTATCAGTCTAGCAGAGTCCTAGCTCTTAGTTTTTCCATCATGCCCATGAGAAAAGAGGAAAGGGCCACTGAGCCACTATTTCTGATTTGAAATAAGAATTATATCCTTGCTTAGAAATTCCCAGTACAACAAGTGACCAAGAAAGACAACCAGTCAGAACCACAGGCATTTTTGGGAAATTATTTTCACCAGTGATGGCAACAATTTCTTTGAAAGTTTTGGGAATCCTAAGCCTTCCAAAGAGAGAGTTAATGTTGCAGAGAATAGAATACATCCACAAGAATTATGAAAGTCCACCTTGGTCTCCATAGTTCACAGGGTAACAAGATGGGTAGGCTTGTGATCATCCTCACTGTACAGCCTATCAAATGAGAGGACTTCCCTGGTGGCGCAGTGGTTAAGAATCCACCTGCCAATGCAGGGGACATGGGTTTGGAGCCCTGGTCTGGGAAGATCCCATATGCTGCGGAGCAACTAAGCCCGCGCCGCAACTACTGAGCCTGCACTCTAGAGCCGGTGAGCCACAACTACTGAGCCCGCATGCTGCAACTACTGAAGCCCGTGCGCCTAGAGACTGTGCTCCGCAACAAGAGAAGCCACTGCAATGAGAAGCCCGTGCACCACAACAAAGAGTAGCTCTGGCTTGCCACATCTAGAGAAAGCTGGCGGGCAGCAACGAAGACTCAATGCATTCAAAAAAAAAGAAAAAAAAAAAGAAAAATGAGTCTCCATCTCTTCCTTGTATCTCTTAAGTTTATTATTTATTGTAAAAATGCCTTGCATTTTTAAGGCCAGCCTCTCGAATTTCATTAGTTAGCATTATACGAAAAAAAGCCAACCTGTAGGCAGAAATACAGAAAGAGTTGAATAAGATTTTATTTAATAATAACAAAAAGTCCCATATTGAGATATTCTTTTACGTGTCTTGTTTTTGGATTATTTCCTCACTTTCTATGGTACTTCCAAACATAGTAGAAATAGGAAATAAATATTCTGAGCCATGGCACATCTGAAAGCTCTTTATTCTACTTTCTCATGCCAAGATCATTTTCACCTACAATTCCAGGTTGAAAAACATTTCCCTTGGAAGTCTGAAGGCATCATCCTGTCTCCCAATGTTGAATGTAACAGCTGAAAGGCAGAATCCATTCTAATTCTTTATTATTATTGTTATATAATAAATATACAATAATAGCTTTATTGTTGATAAGCAGTGAAGGTGGATTTGGCTCAGAACCTTAAATCAAAAGGACTTGTTGGGCTTCCCTGGTGGCGCAGTGGTTGAGAGTCCACCTGCCGATGCAGGGGACACGGGTTCGTGCCCCGGTCTGGGAAGATCCCACATGCCGCGGAGCGGCTGGGCCCGTGAGCCATGGCCGCTGAGCCTGCGCATCCAGAGCCTGTGCTCCGCAACGGGAGAGGCCACAACAGTGAGAGGCCTGCATACCGCCCAAAAAAAAAAAAGGACTTGTTAATATTTCATCCAGGAATTAGGCAGACATATTTACCTAGTCACAGGCAGAGCTGGGCAAAGCAGGCTTTCTCTGCAGGGGCAGGCTCAAGTGTCCTGGCAGAAAGTAGATCACAAACTGAGCAGGGAGACACCAAAGAGAGCCCCATGGGGCTGAGCCAGGCGTTCTCAGTACGTCAGGCTTCCTCCCCTGGGGAGAGTGAGTGAGGGCAGGGACGTGTGGAGGGAGGCCCAGAGAGTTTCCCTACTGGGAAATGTACATGGAAACATGATGCCAGGGGAAAAAAAGACCCCAACTTAGCTGTTTTCTCATTAAAAATTAAAATAAACTTTGTCTTTTTGTTCTTTTTTTTTTTTTGAAAGATTTCCTAATTTTTATCTTCCAAAACTTCTGTTAATTTTTTTGGCTTTAACAATAATATTTTTTATTTTCAAAAGACCTTTCTTGTTTTCTGAAAGAGTATCAAGAATATACAAGAAATTCTGCAAATCAGCAAAGTGAATTCAGGAAACCCAATAGAAAAATGGATAAAGGATGTAAAAAAGCAGTCTGTGCAAGGGGAAATCCGAAAGACTAGAAAATGGATGAAGAAATGTTCAGACCCACTATTAACCCTAAATGCAACCCAGAACAGTGAGATGGCATCAGGCTGGCAGCTACTGAGAAGCTGGATAATATCAAGTGTTGAGAAGGATGAGTCAAAAAAGGGAGTCCTCATGTCCTGGTGGTGGGAGTGTCAATGGGCACAACAATTCTGGAAAATGTAGAGCCTGCCAGGACTCAGTGAAATTAAGCAAAAGAATCCTTTGTGACCTCCCACTTTCACTCCTGGGTATATTTCACAGGGAAATTCTCACCTAGGTCCACATGGGAACTTGACGAAGCATTAATAGCAGAGATAAAACAGTAAGACCATTTCTAGGTGATTAATATTATCACAGGAGAGGCAAGGATGGAGGATGCAGTGAGGGGACTGAGTAGAGAAGCATAAGGCAATCGAGGAAAGAAAAGGAAGAAAAACTGTACTGAAAAAGAGTATTGCGGATAGGATCTCATTGATGCAAAAAAAAAAATAATGTGTGCGTGTGTGCATGAAATTAAGTGTGAGAATATTCTGTGACCTGGCAATTTCATTCTTGGTTATAGTCCCTAGAGACAGTCTCACCTAGGTCCACGTGGGGACATGATGTGTTCATTGTGGTAGTTGGGTGTTGGTGACAATCTAGGGTTCATCATTAGGGGACTGGGTAAATATACTATGATGGATACACTCCATTGAATATTGTGCAGTGGTTCATAGCAACAAACCAGATGTACAAATAGCAACATGGTTAGATCTTAAACATTTATTCTTGGGTGAAAAAGATCAGGAACAAATGAGATGTATAAAAGTTCCATTTATCTACTTTAAAAAACAGGCACACAAACTATACCACATATTTGATAAGGATACATATTTAAGAATATATATTATTTCAGTTATCTATTGATACATCACAGACCAACCCAAAACTTCAGTGGCTTAAAACAAACAACTACAGTTGACCCTTGAACAAGACGGGTTTGGACTGCGTGGTTCCACTTATATGCAGATTTTTTTCACTAAAAATGTGTTACACCATCTGCAGATGCTGAACCGGGCATACAGGGGGTGAAGTTATACTTGAATTTTCAACTGCAGGGGAGGGTCGGTGCCCCTAACCCCTGCATCATTCAAGGGTCAATTGTATATTTATTGTTTCTCAGGATTCTCTGGGTCAGAAATCTGAGCAGGCCTAGGCCACATGGACCATGTGGCATTGGCTAGGGTTACACACTTGGATGCATTCAGCTGTTGGCTGGGCTGGGCTGGAAGCTCCCAGAAGGCTTTGTTCACATGTGGAGGGCCTTGGTGCGCCTTCATGTTCTCTCTCTCTCCATATTGTGTCTTACCCCCTGGGTCTCTCCACTAGGTCTCTCTCTCCAGCAGGATAGCTGGACTTCCTTACAGCCTGGTGGCTGGCTTCCAAGAGTGAAAAATGAAGCTTCCAGGTCTCTTGAAGGCTGGGTCCAGAACTGACAGATTGTCAATTCGAGCACTTTCTATTGGTCGAGGCAAGTCACACAAGCAGCCCAGATTCAAGGGGAGGGGAAATGGACTCGACCTCTGGATGGGTGGTGTGACCTGCATGGACAGTGAGGGGAGAACTTGACGGCCGCCATCTTTGGAGACTGTAACAAGTTGCAAACGCATGATTTTGGCTGCCTCTGAAGAGTCGAGGAATTGGTGTGGGGAAACAGGATGCAGGAGGAAAAGCAATAAAATAAGAGAAAGGTCTTGCTCAGACTTCCGAGGAGGACTGGGTGTCATGAATTCGGGAATACCACTAACCTAACTTCCTGCACCTGAGGTACAGAAACGAAACAAACAAAAAATCTAAATCAACCAAATAAAACAGGATTCCATAACCAAAATCAGAAAACCAACAAAAAGTAATGAGACAATATGGAAACCTCAGAAACAGCCCAAGCATATGTCAATTTTTGGTAGACTGAAATGCTGACTTTCAAATAGGGAGAAAGAGAAGGATGCAGAGAAACGTCTTCTCTGTCCTCTCTCGCCAGTGCCAGGGTGGGGGGTTGTACCCTGAAACTTGGAATCAGTTCAGTAAACGTACGTGGCTGGTGAGAATGCCCCCATCCCTGGATGGCAGTTGGTAAACCTTGATACTCAGTAGAATAAGCCATTTTTTAAGCTTGTGCCTGCATCTTGGAACTAAAACCACATCCCTGCCAAGACTGGGACTTCATGGTCGTGTTTTTCAAACTTTGAGTTGTGACCCCAACTTGGGAAACTCAATTTAGTTGGTCATGAATTTGAATGCAAGTAGTAAGGTAAGCATTGTTTTATGAAACGTTCATCTTAATATCTACAAATTCATTCATTCAGTAAATACTCATTGAGAACCTACTATGTGCCAGGCACTGGGGATTCAGGAGAAAGTAAAACATACAAATATGCGTGTGTGTGGGTGCCTGCGTGTGTGCTCTGGATCACACTGTAAAACGTATCTCTTACTGCGAGTTACAGTGAAAAAGCAAAGCAGCCACCACTGCTTCTGTGGCTTCGCAGGAATGCCAGGCTATTGGAGTGTGTGGCTACTTCCTGTGTGTCAGAAAGTTACCCCAAGAAAAGCACAGGCCAGTGTCCCAAACCCTTTTCAGCACAAGGGGAAACACAGGCAGCTTTATAAAAGGAACTCTGCCCGCAGCCTGCAGCTAAGTTTGGCGAGGGTCAGAAAATCAGGGAAGAAAACCGGGTTTTCTTTCCCAAGCTATTGTTCGCGCGAGAGTAGACGGCGAGGTGGTGCGAGAGTAGATGGCAAGTTCGCGCGAGAGAAGACGGCAAGTTCGCGCGAGAGTAGACGGCGAGTTAATCACGCTTCTCAGTTCATGGAGGCACGTCTTCCTCACAGGACTGTGAAGACCCCCTCGGATGGTATGCCTTTTTTCTTCTTTATCCGGTTTTGCCTCCCAATTTCCCTACCCACCTCCACCCGGGTCAAGTCACTTAATCTCCCCAAGGCTTTATTTCCTCCTCCGTGAAGTGGGAACAGCAGAAGACCCACCTTCTGGAGTGAGAGTTACCTGAGAAAAGGTCTGTGGATCATTCAGCCCCATGGCTGGGTGTGAGGACCGAGGTTTATGTTGCCAGGGCCACAGAAGGGGCTTATTTATGAGGTTGAACCCCTCCTGCCCACTGCCTTCTGAAGGGATGCTCTTCCCTCGAACTTTGGGTCCCTGAGGGGCTTTACTCCCCTCCTGGAGAGTGAGGCCATCTGGCCCAGAGCCGGGGAGCCTGGTGGCTGATGCAGCAGGACGTGGCGGGGTGCGCCTAGGCTCAGATGCCGGATTGGGCAAGAGCACAGAAGCGACCCGTCTGATCCTGGTCAGGGATATCTGCCCAACAATTCTGGGAAATTCAGAGGCGGGAAGTGAAAGGGGGGAGGGGCAGAGGGGGAAGAGCCAACTGCACCCCGGCCCCTCCTGGCCTGGCCCCCTCCCAAATGTGCCATGAGGAGTGAGGTGACTTGCTTGTGGGGGAAAAGCGGACCAAAGAGACCCCTTCTCTGTGAGGGACAGAGACAGTCCTGCCCCCCACCCCCATCACGCTTTGCCTGAGTTCCAACCACTTCTGTTTACCGTCCAAAGTCCCAGGGGCAGGAGATGCCAGGTTAGAAGCACTTGGACACTCAGACACACGGGTTCAGGGCCCTCGCCTGGACAGGCCCCCTCCCCTTCCCTCCTTTCCTCTGTGAGCACCACCTGCTCCACTTCTGGCTCAAGCCCCTCCTTCACCCTGGGGCCTGGGCTGCCTGGGAGACTGGAGAGTCAGCCCTCCAAACCTGTAGCAGGTAACCGAGGTCGGGAGGCAGGCGGGACCGGGGTGTCTGGGATTAAAGAGACCCTGGTTCAGAGAGAGTGGGGGGCTGATGGGAAGATGTGGGGTGATTTGGAACGTATGGAGGGGAGGCTTCCGGCCATGTCAAGGCCCAGGCATCTCCTGAGGAAGGATGGAACCCAGCTGTATTTCAGCCCCACACTTCCCGCCAACCTCAGATCCAACCCAAACAGTTGCCTCGACCTACTATCAGCCTCCGCCTGAATTAGCGTCTTAACACAGCATCAAGCCCGAGCTCAGCCCCAGCCCCAGCCCCAGCCCAGGTCCAGCCACAGCCCAGGACCCAGCATGGCGAGGGACTTTCAGGACATCCAGCATCTGGGCTCTGAGGAGAACGACCACCAGTTTTGCAGAGGTGAGGGCCCAGGCACTCGCGGGCGCAGTCCCAGGAGAGAAGATCCATTCTGGAAAGGCAAGTGTCTAGTGTCTGGGGCTTCGCTCCACCTTGGTCTAGCTCCTGGTCGCCCTCTGTCCCTCCGAGGTCTCTGTCACATTCACTCTGTGACCAGGGACTGTCCCCTGACCTCACCTCCTTCTCCACCCCCAGGACCCCAAGAAAGGACCCCCTCTTCCTTCCAACCTAGGTAGCGTGTGCCGTGTGTGTGTCTGTGTGTGTGTGGGGGTGGGTAGGTGTGAGTTGGAGGGAAAGAGCACAGAGATTCTGGAAGATTCCCACTTACCCCAAGCCCCCTGCCTGGATCCCTCTAGCAAATCTTGACCGAAGGCTCCAAGTGTCTGAGAGAAGGTTTTCAGGTGAGAAGGATCTGAGCAATTCTAGGCTGAAGGGCTGGAGCTGGGGTGGGGGAGGGGTGTCAGGCGTTCGTGCTGGTGATGGAGTGAAGCTCTGTGGAGACCAGGAGGGGTTGGGACTCGAAGCTCAGGGAGGAGGATTGGTTAGCCTGGGCTGGGAGGAGGGACCTCTCAGTCCTGAGGCTGGCAGACCAAGGGAGGGCAGGTGCTCTCGCAGGTGAGGGTGGGAGCTGGGCAGGGCAGGAACAGCAGGAAGGACAGGTATTCCCACCACACTTCTCCTTTCCTGGGGTAGCGGGCTGGCAGACCTTTCCACCAGGCAGTAGGCTGCATGGGGAGAGGCCATATCTGTCTACTCCCCTCTGCACCGCCGGGGCCTACGTGCTGCCTGGTATGTAGTGAACACTCAAAAATGATTTTGGATATTGTTGAATCTTCTGAAGACAAGAGGATTCAGTGTTTAAACAGGAGGCTTGGAGAGAGTCTAGAGGTTTTGGATTTCGTGGGAGAGGGGGCTCACCCAAAAAAGACCTGGTGGACAGCATTGCAGGGTGAGACCGAGCAGGTGCAACCATCAGTACTTTTCTCTCCAGCAGCCTCTGCTGCCTTCATGTGGGCTGTGATAAATGGAATATTTATAAATGGAATATTTCCTGCCATATCAATAAACAAAGGATGTCACAGTCATCAACATTGCAACCCTCCAATGGGAGCTGGTGAGCCCTGAGGGAACTCGGGGCTGAAAAGAATACCTGCCATCTAGCAGCCATCAGACTGCAGCCACTCCCTGCGGTGAGCCCTGAGGAAACTCAGGATGTGAAAATACATGATACCGGCCCCAGATGGCTGAGGTGCATATCAAAGGGATGATTTCAGTGAGCCCAGACCCCTGCATCTTCCCATACATAGAAAAGCTCTTAACTTGAGATATCTGGTTTTCTTTAATTAACAGTAATCTTTTGATGTTCCCAACTACCAGCCCTTTGTTGCAAAACCTCTATATATCCTGGCTCCTCCCTTCACCTCCTCGGGGCAGTTTCTCAGAGTTATCTGTCTCCTGGGCTGCAGTCCTCATTTTGCCCCAAATAAAACTGAACTCGAACATTTTTTTTAAGTCAACAGCTGACATCTGCCACCTGCTTACCAGGGACCACATTCCATTCTTCCCCAGCCTTTATATGCCTATAGTTTTCAGAAGATTTAGAAATATATTGGCCATTATTTCCTCCAAAAATTTTTCTGCATCCCTATCTCCCCTTTCCATCAAGACTCCAATTACACATATATTAGTGATCCCACAGCTCACTGGTGGTCTTTCTAGTTTGGAAGGAGGGGTGGGAATCTTTTTTCTCTTGGTGTTTCTTTTTATATAGTTATTATTGCTATGTCTCTAAGTTCACTGATCTTTCCTTATGCATGTCTAATCTTCCACTAATTCTATCCAGTGTATTTTTCATTCCAGACATTGTAGTTTTCATGTCTAGAAGTTCAACTTGGGACTTTTAAATATCTTCTTTGATAGCCAACTTAATTTTTGAATACAATAACTTTTAATGTCGTTGTCTGTTAATTCTAACATCTGTGTCAGTTCTGGATCAGTTTTGGTAGATTTATTAACCTCCTCATTATGAGTTGTGTTTTCTGGCTTCTTTGTATGCCTGGTAATCTTTGATTGGATGCCAGACATTGTGAATTTTACCTCCTTGTGTGCTGGATATATTTGTATTCCTCTAAATATTCATGAGCTTTGTTCTGGGATGTGGTTAAGTAACTTGGAGTCAATTTGATCCTTTTGGGTTTGCTTTTATAATTTGTTAGGTGGGTTGGGAACTTCTTGGGTACTCTACCCAGTGCCCTGTGGGTTATGAGATTTCCAGTCTGGCTTGTGGGAATAGGCACTATTCTTGGCCCTATTCCTGCCAGGCACTGTTCCCTAAAGCTTTTGGATTGTTTTTCTCCTGGCCTTGGGTAGTTTTCCTTACACGCATGTGTTGATCAGTACTCAGCTGCTTGCTTGAGGGAAACTTTCCCCAGATCTCTGGGATTCTCTCTGCAGCTCTCTTCTCTGATCCTCTGTCCTGTGAATTCTGACCCTTTGGTCTCCACAGACTTCCAGCTCCATCTGGGCTCTGATTGGATTTCCCCTCCCAGCCCTGTGGCCTGAAAACTTTCTCCCAGCAGGACGCTGGGGCAATCAGAGGGCTCACCTTGTTTGTTTCCTGTCTCCACAGGGATCATTGCCCTTTGTTTCCTGAATCCCAGTGTCTCGAAAAATATTGTGTCTTACAGCTATCTGTCTTTTGTTGTGGTTGTTTCTGGGAGGAGGGTAAATCTAGTCCCTCTGGGTCCATGTTTAGACCCGTTTTTTTTTTTACTTTCAAACTTGCCTGTGCAGCACTTTCTATGTTTAATTTCATTCTCAGAATAATCCATTCAGGTAGCTACTGTTCTTACCCCAATTTTTAAAAATCGCAGTAAGAACACCTAATATGAGATGTACCCACTTGACACATTTTTAAGTGCCCAGCAGCCCATTGTGAGCTCGGGCACCATGTTGTACGGCAGGTCTCTGGAACTTATTCAACTTGCATGACAAATTTTATACCCCTTGAACAGCAATTCCTCATTTCCCCAGCCCCTGGCAACCACCATTGTACCCTCAATTCCTGAGTTTGACTCTTTTAGATTCCTCATTTAAGTGGACATGAGAAAACGGAGGCGCCCAGAGGTTCAATGACTTGTCTGTGACCTCAGAGCCAGTTGGTGGCACAGCTGATCAGCCGTGGAGGGTCTGGTTTCAGGGTAGAGGTGCAGGGATAAATGCTGAGCTGACCCAGAGTCAGGGGTTTATAGGTCATAGGTCAGGTTGGGAAGCAGGACAGGGGCCCGCTGAGTGGATGGTGCTGGAGAGAGCAGTCAGGGCTCAGCCATGGGGTCCCCTCTGGGTGGGGAAGACTGTGGTCTGGGAGAGCTTCTCTCCCAGGGGATTGAGGGGGTGAGGGATTGTTGGGGGTGAGAGGAAAAGGGGAGGATATGCTGAGAGGGGGGAGTGGGCAGTGGGGTGTCAGAGACATGCCTGCCTGGGTCAAGAGGAAGGCTGGGTGTGGCTGACGTGGAGGAAGGTGACAGTCCTTGGTGTGAGGGGTCAAGAGTTCTGGGTGGATGAGGGGGTGCCTGGTTGTGGAGAGAGGGGGCTCAGGGTCCAAGGCAGGGAAGAGGAAGTGTTCTGTTTGCAGGAGGAAGACACAAAAGCAGGAGCCCACGGCTGGGAGGACAGCCACTGCCAAGCCTGCAGAGTTGGCAGGAGGGGAGAGGCCAGCTCTGCGTGTGTGAAGATGTGGGTACACGAGTGTGAGAGCGTGTGAGTGTGTGAGAATGTGTGTGTGTTACGTGTGCTGCAGTATGTGCGAGAGTGTGTGAGAGGACGGGCATCTTAGTGCGTGTGTGAGAATGTGCTAAGGAGAGTGTGTGCACGCATGAGTGAAATGAAAAATGCGTGTGTGATTATGTGTGTGGGGGGGGATCAGGGCTCAGCTTGGTCACGGGGGACGGAGAGGTTTCTGTGAGATGATTGAGCGCTAAGGGGAGAAGGTTTATGGTGGAACAGAGGTTTCTGGGGGGCAAGGGCGGAGGGAAGAGGGCAAGGAGGCCCTGAGTGGTGGGAGATGGGAGGATGGGCTTGGGGGGCGGCCCCTGGGGAGTGGTCCATGGTGGAATGACCCTGACTTAAGGATCCCAGTGGAATCGGGGGCAGTTGTCGCAGTTTTGGATTTGTCTGAGGGGCCCAGACAAATTTTAAGACGGGGTCTAGCCTCTAGGACCCCCAGGTCCAGGGTCAAGGCTGTGCACACAGATGATGTGAATATCACGTGCATGTGCATCATATGCCTCTGTGTGTGTGCATGTTTGCATGAGTTCCTGTGGGTGCGAGTGTACAAATGTGTGTGTGTGTGCACGCTGCGTGAACGCTGGGGTAAAGCCCATTGACTCCCCCAATAGCACCCCCATCTACCTTCCTCTCGCCCCCTCCCACCCCAAGGCTGTACGTCCTCAGGCTCTGTTCCCCTGATGCTCAATGACACTGGCTTTCCAGCTCCCCTGCCTCCGATGCCCCTCGTCCTGACACCCCTTCTCTTGCAGGGATGCCGCCTCCCCAGCCCTTTGTCCTGCAGCGTCTCTGCTCCCAGCTCCGCCTCAGTCTGCTTGTCCTGGGCTTCAACATCCTGCTGCTGGTGGCCGTCTGTGTGATGGGGTCCCAAAGTAAGGGTCACAGGGGTGGGGCAGCAGTGGGGGAGGCGATACAGGCAGTGCTGGGGGCAATGAGAGCCACGATAGGGGAAGAGATGGGGGCAGTGCTGGGGCAAATATGGGGGCAGTGCTGGGGTGGGGAAGGGGACAGTCAGATGGATAGTGATATGGAACACAGCGCAGCCCACTTCATCCTGTTCTGTCTGACAAGGAGCACAGCTGCAAGTGGAGCTGCAGACTCTAAAGGAAACTTTCAGCAACTTCTCCTCGAGCACCTTGATGGAGATCCTGGCTCTAAGCTCCCATGGTGAGTGGGAGTGCCCCTAGGGGAGGGACTGGGATGGGCTGGATGGTCAAGGAGCTGGTTTTTCAGCATGGGTTTGCTGGACTCCGTGCTGGGTGCCCAGTGCTGGATCTGCAATAGGGGAGTGTTTGCGGGGTGCTGGGGGCAGGGTGTGCACAGATGCGGGCAGATAACCCAACCGGAGAAGCTGGGCAAGGCTTCTAAGGATGCTGATTCCTGAGCCGAGGGTCCCTGAAGGATGAGTAGGTGTTAGAGTGGAGGATGGAGGTTAGAGCCAGGTAGAGAGCAGAGTCTGTGATGACCGGGGCATGAGGAAGACCACTGCACATTCTGGGACTCTAAACGCGTCCAGTGTGGCAGGAGGTGTGGGCCAGAGAGGTGGGTAGGGGCCAGGCCATGCAGGCAAGCCATGCTAACTCGTGAGACTTTATTTTGAGAAAGTGGGAATCCATCGGAAGGATTTAGCAGTGGACAGGCCTGTGCAGTTTACGCTTCAGAAAACCATTGCGCAGCATCGGGAAGAGTGGGCGGAGTCGGGGAGACCAGTGGGCGGGGCACGCAACGTCCCATGTCAAGGTAAAGGTGGCCCAGACTGGTGCTCCAGTGGTGTGAGGATAGAGGGATGTTAGGGATGCGGAACGGAGGGAAACAGTTTAGCTTTCCTCTTTTTCAGGAGGCAGCGCCGGTGACAAGGTGACATCTCTGGAAGCCAAGCTGGAAAAACAGCAGCAAGACCTGAAAGCAGGTCAGAGACTGTCCCTTGAGTGAGTGAGTGAGAGAGAGAGAGAGAGAGAGAGAGCGTGTGTGTGTGTGTGTGTGTGTGTGTGTGTGTGTGTGTGTGTGTGTGTGTGTGTGTGTGTGTGTGTGTGTGTGTGTGTGTGTGTGTGTGTGTGTGTGTGTGTGTGTGTGTGTGTGTGTGTGTGTGTGTGTGTTGTGTTTCCCCAGCCAAATGCTGGAGTCCTGGTAGGTGGGCACACACACTGCCCACACCATTGTCATCATTTTGGCCCCTAGATCATGCCACTTTGCTGCTTCATCTGAAGCACTTCCCGATGGATATGCGCACGCTGGCTTGTCAGCTGGCATTCCTCCAGAGCAACGGTAGGGACGGGGCGGGGTGTGTGTGGGTCTCCAGTCCCTCCTGCCTGTCCCGTCCAGCTGGATCTCATCTCCCTCTGCCCCCCAATGCCTTCAGGCACAGAGTGCTGCCCCGTGAACTGGGTGGACTATGAAGGCAGCTGCTACTGGTTCTCTCGCTCAGGGAAGCCCTGGCCTGAGGCTGAGAAGTACTGCCAGCTGGAGGACGCTCACCTGGCGGTCATCAACTCCAGAGAGGAACAGGTGAAACCGTACCTTTCCCAAAAGCAGGAGGAAACCTTGGGAATGCAAACTCTGGGAGGCTGGGTCAGGCTTGTTTTGTTATTTTTTCTAACCTGAGGAAGAATCCAGAAGCAGAAGTCTGGCCCAGATCTGGGAGATCCATGATGGAATCTAAGCCATTGATTCTAAGAGGTGGGAGATTACAGCCCGGAGCTGGGGCAAAACACAGGAGCCAGGTGACCGGGTGATGAGGAGCACGTCAGGAGACAGAATATGTGGCAGGATGAACTAAAGGGCCGGGACTTGGGTGGAGAACACAGTGGAGCCACTGAGAGTCCCTGCTTGCTGTGTGCTGGCCTTGGCATGTGATGGTCCCTTGGGTGAACGGAACAGAGTGGGCGGGATTCCCAGAGACTCACCGCTGTGGGTTACAGGGTTCCTCCAAAGCACCCCAGGTCTCCCTTCCTGATGCTATCACCAGACCACAACCCCAAATGGCAAGTTCACAGGGAAGAACCAACCCCTTAGAACGGGTGGGGCATTTTTGGGAAAAGTAAATGGTAATATTTACTGAGTCCTTACTATGGGCCAGGCACTTTTATATATCTACTTTAATCCTCACAACCCTATGGGGTAGGCATTCTTGTTATCCCCACTTTGAGGGGCATAGAGATGAGGGAACTAAAGAGCAGAGAGGTTAAGTAACTTGCCACACATTCTGCATGGTAGAATGATTCCAAACATATCTTGCTTTACCAATCAGGTTGAAATTGCCAACATTCTATCAGTATTGGCCTATAAAATATCAATTTCATTTGGGTCAACCTAAGATTTCAGCAGTCTGTGATTTGGTCCACAAAATTTCATGCCGGCTACAACTTCATGGTGGATGGGTTTGTACCTTCATCATTAAAAAAAAAAAAAATTATTTATCTGGTTGGTTGCACCAGGTCTTAGTTGTGGCTCTCGGGCTCCTTAGTTGCAGCAGGCGGGCTTCTAGTTGCGGCATGCATGTGGGATCCCTGACCAGGGATCAAACCCGGGCTCCCGGCATTGGGAGCGCAGAGTTCTATCCACTGTGCCACGAAGGAAGTCCCCCCCTTCATCATTTTGAAGTGAATGTCAGTGTCCTGTTTAATGCTTTTTGCCTTGAATTCATCTTCATGTGATATGAATAGACTGGTCCTTGATTTCGCTTGCATTTGCTTCATGTATCTTTGCCCATCCTTTTATTTCCAACCTTTCTGAGTCTCATAGATGAGTCATTCTCAGCCTTCGCAGTATATTGTAATCTCTTGAGGAATTTAAAACATATTGACACCTGGTCTTACACTCAAAGATTCTGATTTAGTTAATTTTGGATTCATCCTGGGCACTGAGATTTTTTAAGGTCTCCCCCCGACCCCACCCGTGTGATGCTACTCTACTGTTCAGCTAAGCTTAAGGTATTTCTCCTACAGGTTGTGTATAGTTGTTTTTGGTTTTTGAAAACTCAGTATGTTAGAGACTGTTTGCCTTTAAGAGGTGAGTGTTATCTCATTTACATTTCTTCTTCTTTTTCTTTTTTTTTTTTTTTTTTTTTGCGATAAGTGGGCCTCTCACTGTTGTGGCCTCTTCCCGTTGCAGAGCACAGGCTCCGGACACGGAGGCTCAACGGCCGTGGCTCACAGGCCTAGCCGCTCCGCAGCATGTGGGATCTTCCCGGACCGGGGCACGAACCCGTGTCCCCTGCATCGGCAGGCGGACTCCCAACCACTGCGCCACCAGGGAAGCCCTATTTTTCTTTTTTTAAAAAATTTATTTTATTTATTTATTTTTAGCTGTGTTGGGTCTTCGTTGCTGCGTGCAGGCTTTTTTAGTTGTGGTGAGCGGCGGCTACTCTTCGTTGCGGTGAGCAGGCTTCTCATTGCAGTGGCTTCTCTTGCTGTGGAGCATGGGCTCTAGGTGCGTGGGCTTCAGTAGTTGTGGCACGCGGGCTCAGTAGTTGTGGCTCGTGGGCTCTGAGCTCAGGCTCAATACTTGTGGTGCACGGGCTTAGTTGCTCTGCGGCATGTGGGATCTTCCTGGACCAGGGCTCGAACCCATGTCCCCTGCATTGGCAGGCGGATTCTTAACCACTGCGCCACCAGGGAAGCCTGAAGCCCCTCTTTTCTTTTTTTAACTGAAGTATGATTCACAATATTGGGTTAGTTTGAGATGTATAGCAAAGTGATTCAGTTATATATTTTTTTCAGATTATTTTCCATTTTAGGTTATTATAAGATATTGAATATAGTTCCCTGTGCTATACAGTAAATCCTTATTGCTATCTATTTTATGGATAGTAGTGTGTATCTGTTAACCCCATACTCCTAATTTATCCCTCCCTGCCTCCCTTTCCCCTTTGGTAACTATAGGTTTGTTTTCTGTGTCTTCTGTTTGTGAGTCTATTTCTGTTTTGTATATAGATTCCTTTGTATTATTTTTTATATTCACACATAAGTGATATATAATATTTGTCTTTGTCTGACTTAGTATGATAATCTCTAGGTCCATCCATGTTGCTGCAACATTTCATTTTTTCATTTTTTTTATGGCTGAGTAATATATATATATACATACATACATACATACACCACATCTTCTTAAGCCAGTCATTTGTCAGTGGACACTTAGGTCGCTTCCATGTCTTGGCTATTGTAAATAGTGCTGCTGTGAACGTTGGGGTGCAGGTATCTTTTCGAATTAGAACTTTTGTCTTTTCCAGATATATACCCACGGGATATACCCACAGGTGGGATTGCTTGATCATATGGTAGCTCTATTTTTAGTTTCTTAAGGAACCTCCATAGTGTTTTCCGTAGTGGCTGCACCAACTCACATTCCCACCAACAGGGTGCGAGGGTTCCCTTTTCTCCACACCTTCTCTAGCACTTATTGTTTGTAGACTTTTTGATGATGGCCATTCTGACCAGTGTGAAGTAATACCACATTGCGGTTTTGTTTTGCATTCCTCTAATAATTAGCCATACTGAGCATCTTTTCATGTGCCTGTTGGCCATCTGTATGTCTTCTTTGGAGAAATGTCTATTTAGGTCTTCTGCCCATTTTTTTTATTGAGTTGTTTGCTTTTTCAGTATTGAGCTGTATGAGCTGTTTTTATATTGGGGACATTAACCCCTTGTCAGCTGCATCATTTGCTAATATTTTCCCCCTTTCCATAGACTGTCTTTTTTGTTAAGGGTTTCTTTTGCTGTGCAAAAGCTTTTGTTTGATTAGATCCCATTTATTTTTGCTTTTATTTCTTTTGCCTTGAGAGACTGATCTAAGAAAATATTGCTATAATTTATGTCCAAGAATATTTTGTCTATGTTCTCTTCTAGGAGTTTTATGGTGACATGTCATATATAGGTTTTTTTTTTTAATAAGTTTATTTATTTATTTATTTATTTTTGACTGCGTTGGGTCTCTGTTGCCGTGCACGGGCTTTCTCTAGCTGCCGCAAGCGGGGGCTACTCTTCGTTGCAGTGCGTGGGCTTCTCATTGCAGTGGCTTCTCTTGTTGCAGAGCATGGGCTCTAGGCACTCCGGCTTCAGTAGTTGTGGCTCACGGGCTCCAGAGCACAGGCTCAGTAGATGTGGCGCACGGGCTTAGTTGCTCTGCAGCATGTGGGGTCTTCCCAGACCAGGGCTCAAACCCGTGTCCCCTGCATTGGCAGGAGGATTCTTAACCACTGTACCATAGTCCCAATATGTATAGGTTTTTAAACCATTTTGAGTTTATTTTTGTATATGGTGTGGGGGAGTGTTCTAATTTCATTGATTTACATGTAGCTGTCCAGTTTTCCCAGCACCAATTGTTGAAGTGACTGTCTTTTCTGCATTGTATATTCTTGCCTCCTTTGTTGTAGATTAATTGGCCGTAGGTGTGTGGGTTTATCTCTGGGCTGTCTTACTTACATTTATTTTAAAATACATATCTTTAATCCAGTCTTTTTTTTTTCTGTTTTGTATGCTGCTTTTGTTTTCTGCCATTTGCTATCAGAGATTTATTATTTTTGTTTTCTCCTCTGTGTTATTTTGGACTAGATGTAGCCTGTATTTCATTATACTAGTAATTACTGTCATAACTTTATTTTTTTTATTTATTTATTTTTGTGCTACGCGGGCCTCTCACTGCCGCTGCCTCTCCCATTGTGGAGCACAGGCTCCGGACGTGCAGGCCCAGCAGCCATGGCCCACGGGCCCAGCTGCTCCGCGGCACGCGGGATCTTCCTGGACCGGGGCACGAACCTGCGTCCCCTGCATCAGCAGGCGGACTCTCAACCACTGCGCCACCAGGGAAGCCCTACTGTCATAACTTTAAATGATGGGCTGAAACTTACTGGCTTCAAAAATAAGAGGTTATATAACTTTCCATATGAAAGATGAGGAAACCAGCACACCTTCACATGCCTCACTCTTCTCTCTTTTTTAAAATTGAGATATCATTGACATTTAACACTGTGTAAGTTTGAGGTGTACAGCATGCTGGTTTGATACATTTACATATTGCAATATGGTTAATACAGTAGTGTTAGCTCTCACCTTTATCATGTCACATAATTATCATTTCTTTTTTTGTTGAGAACAATCAAGAACTAGTCTCTTAGCAACTTTGAGGCTTATAACGCCTTGTTCGTTTCTCTCCCACATTCCTTAAATGTTTGCACGAATAGTTGGAGTCTTTTCTGTCTTTGAATTTCATTAACCTCGTCCAGATATATCTCAGTGTTGCTCATTCTCTGTATTTTTACTCTGAGGCCAGGAGAGTCCTTTTAACACATAAAGTTAGGTTTTCTAACATTTTGGAAGATTTTCTTAAGCCCTGTGTTTGAAAATTTTTTCTTGACCATTTGTTCTCTTTTCCTCTGGAGCACATCTTCCAAAATGATCTCCATTGTCTGCCCCTATAGCCATCATCTTATTGCTATTTACTTCTATCTTTCTCTCTTTTCCTCTGTATTCTGGGTTCTTTTCTCAAGCCTATCTTTTGTATTTCAGGCTTGTTTTTTTTGCTGAATTGCTGGGGTTTTTTGTTTTTAATGTACTTCAAAATTTTCTCTTCAATTTCTTCCCTTTACTTTTCATTGTTATCTTTCTTCTTTGATATATTGTTTCATATTTTTATGTCGTTCATCTCCTCTTCAATGTTTTTGAGGATGTAAGTTGTTCTCCAGTATCCTCTTATGTTTTGAAACATGCCTTCTTTACAAAGTATATTTTTCATCTCTCTTTTGATAATCACAGTGCTTTTTTCTTCCTCCTCTTCCTTTCCATCCTCTATTTTTGCACAAGTTCCATGATAATACTCCCCTGTGCTACTTCTTTGAATGGGCTGAATTCTTTCTTGCCTGTTATTTACTCATGAACAGGGCAGATGCATTCTTCTGGACTATCTTCTTCAATCATTTGGCAGTATTTCATTCTTCCCCTCAGTCTTCAACACAGAGGGCTGGATACTGATGATTTGTATTCTTTGTTCAGTTATTCAGCTTCTTGTGATGGTGGGAAGAGGGCACTGGGGCAGGTGGCAGCAGCGAATAGAATATCTTGTCTCCAGTCACTTTCCCTCCAGCTCAGTTGACTCCCTTGATTTTGGGGAGCACCCCTACCAGCCTCTGAGGGCTGTCCCTTCATGCACAGGATGTCGACCTATTTGCAGGATTCTGGAATTCAAAGGTGCTACTGTATCTGCCTTTAGATGAGGTGACTAACTGCAATCTTAGTTGGGTCTCTAGGACATGAGAGTGGAATTAGGAAATTTTCCTCCAAATGCAGTTGGAGACCTTTCATATGCTGTCAAAGAGAACTGCTACACGTGCATGTTGGTCACCCATCCTCCTGTTTCCTTCATAAAACAAGGTGATCACACCCTCCCTCTGCTGCCCTCCCAAACCAGGGGACTTAAGTTCCCAGAAAGGGCCATATCTATAAGAGAAAGCTGCTCGGATGTCTGTTGTCCTAGGAGGTGTGCATGAACCCTGGCAAGCTATCTCAAAGACAACTTGTGTCCCAGCCCTTGCCAGCTGGATGGCTGGGCTGCCCCTCGCACATAGGGCATCTTCCTATTTTCATCCAGACTGCTAGACTCCATGTAGCCAAGTCATAACAGGGCTGGCAGTGGGTCCAAGCTTGGAAGCTCTGGGGCCTGGAAAACAACAGAAATGACAGCTATACACAGAAGCAGGAGCAGATAAGTGTACATGAGAGGCGAGTGAAACTGAGATCCTTAATGGGTAACTGGGGCCCATGGGGGCGGCAGGGGCCGGGGTCAGGATCCAAGAGTTTGAGGCTGTGAGCAGAAGACAAGGAGAAGCCTAGAATCTGAGTCTAGCAGCCGTGCGTTAGGAATAAAACGGGAGGCCAGGTCAGGGGGCAGCGGTCATGAACTCAGGCACTGGATTGATGCTCTGGGTTCCACGATTACCGTGAGTTCCTTGACCTCACATGTAAAGTGTGAATCATTAGGGCGCCCAATTTAGAGGGCTTTATGAGATTTAAATAAAATAATCCTTGTAAAGCACTTAGTGCAAGGTTTAGCCCAGTAAATATTCACTAAATGCTAGCTATGGTTGCAGAAGAAAAAGCAAGGAACTAGTGTTGGGAGCTGCTGCTTCAAGGTGGCAGCAGATCAGGCTGGGGAGGGCTGAGGGAACCATAACTGATGCCTGCGTGGAAGTACAAGGGACTAGAAACTTCCCTCCTGCCTGTTTTCCAGAAATTCATTGCACAACACACGAACCCCTTTCAGACCTGGATAGGCCTCACTGACAGTGATGGCTCCTGGAGATGGGTGGATGGTACAGACTATAGGCACAACTATAAGTAAGTGGCTTCTCCTCCTCTCTCCCTGTTAGTTTGGCCTGGGGATGGCCATCTCGTCTCTTCCCCCAGTACACTCCCACTCATCCCTCAGGGACCAAATTCTCCAGCCATCTTCCCCCCAGACTCCCAGACTCCAAGGCTGCAAGCTGCTGCTCCCTCAACCGCCCAAGGCCATGCGTTTCTGAGGTGGGGATGAGGGTTGCTGGGATGAGGGGGCATCCAGAGCTGAGCTCTGTCCCGCCTTCCTAGGAACTGGGCTGCCACTCAGCCAGATGACTGGCAGGGGCACGAGCTGGGGGGCAGCGAGGACTGTGCTGAGATCCGGGGGGACGGCCACTGGAACGACGATTTCTGCCAGCAAGTGAAACGCTGGGTGTGTGAGATAAAGCGGAACATCACCATCTAGGTGTCCTGACCTCCAGCAGACCTCTGACCTGCATCCTGCCTGCCTCCAAGTCCTCCACTGGGCATTTTGAAGAAAGGAAGAAGAGAGTCCTCAGAGGTGTGGGGAGGGGTTGAGGAGAGATAGAAGGGGGTGGTTGAAGAAGCTCAGACCTTGGGGAGACTGAGATCCCGCCTCCTTCTGAAAGTCACTGTAATTACTATTATAATTTTTGGCCTCCTCAATGGATTAGGAAAAGGACAGATACTTGAAACTCTGCGTGGTTTGGTTATTTGGAACTGGGAACTGTAGGGTACAAAGAAGAGGGAGGGAGAGAGTCTGGAAGAGAGAAAGCTTAAGTGCTAGATGGCTGTCCTTGACACCTAATCTTGAAGACATGGGTCAGGGAGGGGAGGGAAGAGGATTGAAACAGAGGAGGGCCCCGTGGAAGGCACTGGTGGGGGCGGGGAACTGGTTGGGCTGGGGCTGGAGGGTCTGCCCACACCCTGAGGGCTTCCCTGCAGTTGGGATCCCCTCCAGAAGAGGTTCCAGGGAACACCCCTGCTCCACTGTCAGCCTGGGAACTGTGAACTGGGCTGGCGAAGGTCAGTGACAAAGGTGTGCTAAGAGAAGGAGGATTGGTATGACCCCAGATAGACCTAGACGTGTCTCCAGCACATGGTGTCTCCAACAGTCTCCACAGTGGGTAAACTGCACCTTCCAAGATCATTCTGAAATTGACCTTAAAAGAGTCTGTAATCAATTAGATTAGTTGGTTTTATTTTTATTACAAAAGTAATATATACTATTAGTTAAAAATGTTTCAAACGCACACACACACACGCACACTGGGAGTCTCCTCCTCTCACCCTTCCCACTTCTCCGCAGAGTTAACAATTTTCATGGATATTGTATTAGTCAAGGTCTCCAAAGAAACAGAACCAATAGGATGTATATGTACCAATAGGAGATATATTGGCTTATGTGATTATGGAGGCTGACAACTCCTGAGTTCTGCAGGTGAGCTGAAGAGCCCCAAGGTTCCCATCTGAGTCTGAAGCCTCAAGAACCAGGAAGAGCCAATGTTTCCATGTGCCAGTTTGGAGAGGGTCAGGCAGGAAGACCTTTCTCTTACTCATGAGAGGGCCAGCCTTCTTGTTTTCTTCTTGGCTTCAACTGATTGGGTGAGGCCCACCTGCATTAGGGAGGGCAATCTGCTTTCCCAATTCAAATGTTCATCTCATCCAAAACGCTCTCACAGACACACTCAGAATAATGTTGGACCAAATATCTGGGCACCCTGCGCCCCAGTCAAGTTGACACATAAAAATGAACCATTACAGGGTTCCTGTCAGGATGTTTCCTGTGTATGTGCATATATGTGATACTACATGTCATTAGTAGCTTGTTTTTTCACTCTCCAGTGTCTCATTGATCCAATCTATGCTTTCCTGAGAGGTTTTACTTCACTGAATTTAGCAGGGGTAGAGAATTCCAAAGTATGGATGTGCCATATAGTATTTAATCATTCTCTGTGGTGGGTGAGTAGTTGCTATTTTTGTTTGTTTTCACATATAATGTTTCAAGCAATTTTTGTTTCTAAGCTTGTGCTGGGTCAAGACTTCCCAATTTTCAGCTGCAAATTTTTCTAGGACTTTTCCTTCAAAATATATGCAATTGGCATTAAATTAAAAAATTATGACAGAAATAATACGTACAATTTAAAGTCTTGTAGGGCTGGAAGCAGTTACAAGAACTGTTTCCTTCAGCCACTCCTGCTGCTTAGAGAAACCACTTCTAGTGTTTTAGCTGTTTCCCTTAGTGTTGACATTTATACTTCTGAATAATATACACAAACTGATATCTCTTTATCAGTTGTAGACATTATTTAGTCACTTTTCATCACGTAGGTGGGCACAATTTTCCAATTTAGTCTATAGCAATTTTTGCTTAAATCCTAAT
Organism: Lagenorhynchus albirostris; assembly: GCF_949774975.1. NCBI lineage: Eukaryota > Metazoa > Chordata > Mammalia > Artiodactyla > Delphinidae > Lagenorhynchus > Lagenorhynchus albirostris. The sequence continues at coordinate 9,455,619 of NC_083114.1, forward strand.
TCAGAATCTGTGTCAGTTATGGCTGTGTCAATATTGTTAACTGCTGAACCAAGTAGTATAATCTGATTACATTTCCTTTCTTGCACAACTTTTGTTTCTTCTGAAGTTAATAGTTGAAAAATTTGCTTCATATTCTTTGAAACAATTGCAAAGTCTTCCTTAACTGTAAAAAGGCTGACAACATAATTTTCTGCACGTGCAAACTGGTCACATAGCCAGCACTTCAGTTGTGGTTTTTTCCTAGAGCCACCAGGGTGAATCCAAGTTTTATGGGGGCTGAAATGTACACAATTTTGGAGAGGCCTCCTTAGGAAAAAATACAAAATGATGAATACAAAATTAAGCATAAAATTGCTGTTAAGTTAGGGGAAAAAAGCTGAAAGCTACCGTAAACATCACAAAATACAGAAAACTGATATAATATTTTTAATACTCTTCCAACACACCTGTGAAATCAATTTTCCCCACACTTTTTGGCTGCATACTTATTGTTTACTTCTGCATGTGACAAAGGTGTTGTAAGGAGACTTTCCACAGAGAGAAGAGAAGGATAATTGAGGGTTTCCTCTAGCATGTTTCTTCTTTACTACTGATGTCAGTGCTTCAGGGAAGCTCATCGCCCACCTTCATGTCACCCCCAAGTGAGTCTATGCAGTGGATGCCAACAGTGCCTGTGAAAGCCATGCCTGGGCAGGTGAGCCAACCCTAAGGATGAATGATGTGACTGCAGAGCACATAGCAGGGTCCCTCTCCACTCAAGCTAAACCTGTATTTCCACCCCAACTTCTTAGTTGGATTAAAAAAAGGCCACCTGACACAGAGGGAAATGTGAAGGAGAAGTCGGAGTTAAAAGTGATGTGGTCATCTTAACTGGTTATAGTCAGTTATTTGTTTTTATAATTGACAAAAACTTCTGATCATGGCCTCGGGTGCCATGTAAGGGGCCCACAATCGGGCCTCGAGCTCAAGCTCCCTTAGGCTTCCTGTTCATCCACTTTTGTACCTTTCCCTCCCCCGTTCTCCCCTCCCCCCCACCTCCCCCTGCCAGTTTTCTTGGGACTTCCCGATAGTCCTGGGAAACCCCTGGACCGCCTCTTTCTTCTGGGCTGGATCCTCTCTTCCCTGGATCTGTGTGTTCTTTCTTGGTTTATCCCCTTGTTTTATTGAAGCATCCCCTCCAGTAGCTTCCTGGAAAAGGAAGGGACTTTTTTGGATAGCTTGATTGATCGTTTGTGGAAATATGGAATTCTAGGTTGAAAATGATGTCCCTTCACCATTTCATATGCCTCACCCCGTGTTTTCCATTTGCTATGTGCTGTGGAGAGAGCTGACCCTATTCTAGGCCTGATCCTTTGGATGGGAACCTTCCCCCTCTTTAGGATGTTCCCTTTAACCCTGAGGTCTGAAAATCACCACTGACGTGCCTTTGGTGCAGGCCTCGCAGTCAGTATACCCGGCTCTCACAGGCTTCTTTCATCTGGGAGAGCGGGAAGGAGACGGTGTAACAGATGTGGTTGGGGCCCAGTGGTTGGGAGCCCAGTGGTTGGTCTTTGGGGCCATCAAGAGGATTCTGGTGCTACTTGCTTGAATTATGCTGCTGGTGTCCCGCGCTGCGTTCCTCCCTGCCCAGTGTCCCTCGGGTTCATATGGAAAACCTCTGGAGAGGTTTGTCCACATCCTCACCTGCATTTGGTTGCTGTCACTATTTTTTTTTTTTTCATCTTTAGCGCCATTCGAATAGGTGTGGTGATATATTACGGTGGTTTTAATTTGCATTTCCCTGATGGCTAATGTTGTGCGTCTTTTTGTGTGCTTATTTTCCATCCATATATCCTCTTTGACACAATGTCTCTTTATATCTTTTGCCCATTTTCTAATTGGATTTTCTTTTTCATTTTTTACTGTTGAGTTTTGAGAATTCTTTATATATTCTAGATACTAGCCTTTGGTTGGAGATGTGGTTTGCAAACATTTTCTCCAAATCTGTAGTTTGTCTATCCTTTTAACAAAAACATTTCTAAAAAGACTGTGATAAATAAAATGTTGGCAAGCCCAATTAAGGAACTGAGAAAAGTGACATGACTACTTGAGATAGGAGGTTAAATGACACTTTTCCTGTTTTTATAGAAATTTGGCTGAATTCCCCAAACTGAGAATGATTGTTGGTAAGTGCTTATACATTTAAAGCAGAGAAGAACTGGGGGTTGGGGGAAATGGAGAGATATAGGTCAAAGGGCACAGATTTCCAGTTATAAGATTAACAAGTTTGGGGATCTAAGGTACAGCATGGTGATTATAGCTAACAATACTGTATCGTATACTTGAATGTTGCTAAGAGAGCAGATCTGAGATGTTCTCACCACAAAAAAGAAATGGTAAATATGAGGTGGGTTGGAAGTGGTAGCTGATACTATGGTGATAATCATTTTACAATTTATAAATGTATCCAATCAACACATTGTATACCTTAAACTTACACAGTGTTATGTGTCAATTATATCTCAATAAAGCTGGAAAAGAAGGACTTCCTTGGTGGCGAAGTAGTTAAGAATCTGCCTGCCAATGCAGGGGACACAGATTCGAGCCCTTGTCCAGGTAAATCCCACATGCCGTGGAGCAACTAAGCCCGTGTGCCACAGCTACTGAGCCTATGCTCTAGAGCCGGTGAGCCACAACTACTGAGCCCACATGTCACAACTACTGAAGCCCACACGCCTAGAGCCTGTGCTCTGCAGCAAGAGAAGCCACCGCAATGAGAAGCCCCCGCAATGAAAAGCCCGTGCACCACAACGAAGTAGCCCCCACTCGCTGCAACTAGAGAAAGCCCGCACGCAGCGACAAAGACCCAACACAGCCAAAAATAAAAATAAATAAATAAATAAATTTATTAAAAGACAAACAAACTGGAAAAGAAACCCAGAGAGGTGCTGAACGTGACTAGTCACAACTTAGTAAGAGATGATAAAAAAGAAACCATTCTTCTTCCCAGCCTCTGTAAGTGACGATTATTTCAAGAGAATTCTTAGATGTAGTGAGAGATTCAACACTTTTTTTCTCTCCATATCAGGGAGAGGAACGCTTCTCCATGCCCCATTGGCCAGATGATGGAGTCCAAAGGGAACCAATGCAGAGACTGGAGTTGTCTTCAAGGGGGTAAGACAGGTCTGTCACTACCAGGCCAGATAGTAGTTAAGCTGCACACTCTATTGGACTGCTATTTTAGAAGGGCAAGAAGAGTTTGCAGGGAGGCTGTGGATGTGTGCTGAGGAGTTTTGGAGTAACCATGGAGAAATAGACTCGTCCTTGACAAAAGTCTGAAGACATAAACCTGGGCTGGAGCTGCCCCATTCATCAGTTGATTGGGTTACACTTGGTTGTCTGTCAGGGAACCTGTGAGCCGACTGGACCCTATGGATATCAAGGTTGAACCACCTAGAGAGGACCCTGCCCAAGAGGACTGCATGGCAGTGAGGCTGAAAGAGGATGTGGGTATACAGCTGCAATCTGGGGCAGGAACTAATGGTGACCATCACAGAGGGCAGCGAGAGAGCTCATCATCCTTGTGAAGAGCTGGTATGGTGCAGAGGGTCCCATAGGGGTCTCTGAAGCACCACACAAGTAAGGCCAGTGTTGGAGGCCTGCCATGAAGAGCAATTTGACCGCCACAATAGCACCAGATCACAGAGCTCTTTTCCTTGAATTCTCCTCTCCCTTGCCCCAACCCTCAAGGATCAATGAAGAGAAGAGGAAAGAAAGAAAAGAGGAACCAAACAGTCCATGACTCCTGTCCTAGGTTCTCCAGAAGCAGATCTGAAATGAGGATCCCTATGAAAGTAATTCATTAGAAAGTATTTTTAGGAAAATTAAGGATATGGGGGAACAGGATGAGGAAGAGAAGGACTTCTATCAGGAGTATAATAGAAGTTGACCGTAAGATGAGGGTTCTTGTAAAAGTGATCCATGAGGAAGTGGCTTTAGGCAATATTAAGCAAAGTCCTGTGGTGGTGGTATAACAGGCTCAGTCCCACAGGGGAAGAATCGGGAAAACGCCAGTCACATCTCAGAGTTGTCTCAGTCAGAAACAAGGGATCTGGAGTATTTGAACTCTTGGATCCACAGTCATTGGTTAAGGGTGGCCTATGGTTGGCGAGAATGTAAATTCCAAGATATTTCCTGCTTTCTTTGTGCCCAGATGGGTAGCAGCTTGAGGGCAGTCCACTGACAGAGACACAGGTGCTGCTTGTTAAGAATAAAGTCATTTGCAAATGAAGCAACTGACAAAGGATTAATCTCCAAAAGTTATAAGCAGCTCATGCAGCTCAATAACAAAAAAACAAACAACCCAATCCAAAAATGGGCAGAAGACCTGAATAGACATTTCTCCAAAGAAGATATACAGACTGCCAACAAACACATGAAAGAATGCTCAACATCATTAATCATTAGAGAAATGCAAATCAAAACTACAATGAGATATCATCTCACACCAGTCAGAACGGCCATCAGCAAAAAATCTAGAAACGGGGCTTCCCTGGTGGCACAGTGGTTGAGAATCTGCCTGCTAATGCAGGGGACACGGGTTCGAGCCCTGGTCTGGGAGGATCCCACATGCCGCGGAGCAATTAGGCCCGTGAGCCACAACTACTGAGCCTGCGTGTCTGGAGCCTGTGCTCCGCAACAAGAGAGGCCGCGATAGTGAGAGGCCCGCGCACCGCGATGAAGAGTGGCCTCCGCTTGCCGCAACTAGAGAAAGCCCTCGCACAGAAACGAAGACCCAACACAGCAAAAATAAATAAATTAATTAATAAACTCCTACCCTCAACATCTTCTAAAAAAAATCTAGAAACAATAAATGCTGGAGAGGGTGTGGAGAAAAGGGAACACTCTTGTACTGCTGGTGGGAATGTGAATTGGTACAGCCACTATAGAGAACAGTATGGAGGTTCCTTAAAAAACTACAAATAGAACAACCATATGACCCAGCAATCCCACTACTGGGCATATACCCTGAGAAAACCATAATTCAAAAAGAGTCATGTACCAAAAAGTTCATTGCAGCTCTATTTACAATAGCCCGGAGATGGAAACAAGTGTCCATCATTGGATGAATGGATAAAGAAGATGTGGCACATATATACAATGGAATATTACTCAGCCATAAAAAATGAAATTGAGCTATTTGTAATGAGGTGGATAGACCTAGAGTCTGTAATACAGAGTGAAGTAAGTCAGAAAGAGAAAGACAAATACCGTATGCTAACACATATGTATGGAATTTAAGAAAAAAAAATGTCATGAAGAACCTAGGGGTAAGACAGGAATAAAGACACAGACCTACTAGAGAATGGACTTGAGGATATGGACTTGAGGGGGAAGGGTAAGCTGTGACAAAGCAAGAGAGAGGCATGGACATATATACACTACCAAACGTAAGGTAGATAGCTAGTGGGAAGCAGCCACATAGCACAGGGAGATCAGCTTGGGGCTTTGTGACCGCCTGGAAGGGTGGGATAGGGAGGGTGGGAGGGAGGGAGATGCAAGAGGGAAGAGATATGGGAACATACGTATATGTATAACTGATTCACTTTGTTATAAAGCAGAAACTAACACACCATTGTAAAGCAATTATACTCCAATAAAGATGTAAAAAAAAAAAAAAAAGAATAAAGTCACATTGGAAACCAGTGTGCTTGAAAAGAGTGAAGGAATCTGAGCAAAATCCGGATAGTGTCTGCTACAGCCAGGCCACTGCAGATCCTGAGTTGGTGCTGTATAAAGCTTTAATTGGATGCAAGTTTTTTTTGTTTTGTTTTGTTTTGTTTTTTTCGGTACGCGGGCCTCTCAGTGTTGTGGCCTCTCCCGTTGCGGAGCACAGGCTCCGGACGCGCAGGCTCAGTGACCATGGCTCATGGGCCCAGCCGCTCTGCGGCATGTGGGATCTTCCCGGACCGGGGCACGAGCCCATGTCCCCTGCATCGGCAGGCGGACTCTCAACCACTGCGCCACCAGGGAAGCCCTGGATGCAAGTTTAAAGCTTAGTTTTATTTTAGACTGCACTTTAGAGACCTGAAATTAAGACTGATCTTATAGCTGAATATACAGGAAAGAAAAAATCCGAGAAAGTCTATTTTGTAACAGTGGAATGACAGTATATGATGCTCTTAATCAGGTTGAGGAATTTCCCTTTTATTTCTAGTTTTCTATTTTATTTATTTATTTGATTGACTGATTGATGGCTGCTTGTAGTTTATTTTCCACTTGGTGCAAGGCACAGGGTTGTGGGGTATCAGGAAGACTCTCATGTGTCTTGGATAGTAAAGAGTGGGATTCTCTCAACTTCCTTTTTAGTGTTTTGGTGTTTTGATATTAAAAACCCAACTGCTTCCACTGGCTGCAGCCTGCTTAGCTCGGGGAGGGGAAGGGGGTGGGGGTGGAGTTAGCTCTGATGAGCCTAGTGCCTTGGAAGAAAGCCTGGCAGCTGGTGGTGGCCACTCAGGATGAGGAGGGCAGCAGTTGGTTTTGCCAGGCTGCTGCTTCCACATGGCTTCCCGAGCCAGGTCACAGCTGAGCATACCTGTGGAGGCCTGGGCAGATTCCAAGAGCTCTGTGGCCATGAATGGGAGAGTGGACTTCCCAAAAAAGAAGCTAGCCCACCAGTGTCCCTGGTCGGCTCTGGGGAGACTGGGGTGGTGAGAGATGGCTTCCCCAGGGTACTTGGCACTTCCGCGGGAGCTGTTACTGGAACTGGAACCCAGGTGGCGCTGGTATTAGTCGTGGATGGCCACCAGAGAGACACTGGAGGGGATGACTGTCATGCTCTTGCTTGTGGGCTGGTGGAAACCTTGGCGGCAACCCCTCGCGGGCCTCGGTGAGCAATCGCGGACAGTGGGGACCGGGCCACTAGGCCACGGAGCCCATCTGCACAGGAAACCAAAGGTGGCTGCTCCACTATCCAGAAGCGCGGGGCGCGTACGTGTGAACGCTCCCCATTATATGGCGGCATGGCCCAGTGCCCTGCAAAGCCCCATTGCTGAGAGTTTTTTAAAAAATCATGGTTGGGGACTTCCCTGGTGGCGCAGTGGATAAGACTCCGTGCTCCCAATGCAGGGGGCCTGGGTTGGATCCCTGGTCAGGGAACTAGATCCCACATGCATGCTGCAACTAAGGAGTCTGCCTGCTGCAACTAAGACCAGGGGCAACCAAATAAATAAATATTAAAAAAATCATGGATGGGTATTGAATTTCATCTAATGCTATTCTGAATGATTGATATGATTACATGGATTTTCTTCTTATATTGTTAATATAGTGGACTACATTGATTTTTGAATATTGAGCCAAACTTGCAGTCCTGCGACAAACCTCATTTTGTCATAGTGTGTTATACTTTTTGTTTATTGTGAGATTCAAACTGCTAGTACTTTGTTGAGGATTTTTATATCCATGGTCATGAGAGATGTTGGTCTGTAGTTTTCTTCTCTTGTATTATCTTTGTCTCACTTAGTAGCAGGGAAAATGCTAGCTTAATAAAATGAGTTGGGAAGGGTTCCCTCCTTTTCTATTTTTCTGGAAAGGATTACATAGAATTGGTGTTAGTTCTTCTTTAAGTGTTTGGTAGAATTCTCTAGTTACACCATTTAGGCCTGGAGATTTCTTTTTTGGAAAGTTTTAAACTATGAATTCAATTTCTTTAACCGTTATGGAACACTTCAGTTAATTTATTTCATCTTAGGTAAGTTGTGGTAGTTTGTGGGTTTTGGAGAATTGAATAATTTCATTTAAGTTGTTAAAATTTTATGCATAGAATTATTCATAATGTTCCTTTATTATCCTTTTAATCTCTTCTGAGTGTATAGTAATATCCCTTCTTTTATTCCTGATATTAGTAAATTAATATAAAATTAATTTGGTCCTTTTTTTTTTTTGGTCAGTCTTGCTAAAGGTTTATCAATTGTATTGATCTTTTCAAAGAATTAGCTTTTGGTTTCACTGATTTTTCTCTGTTTTTCTGTTTTCAATTTTATTGATTTCTGTTCTTAGCTTTATTATTTCCTTTCTTCTGCTTGCTTTGGGTTTGTTTTGTTCTTTTTCTAATTTCTTAAAATGGGAACTTAGGTTGTTGACTTAAGATCTTCTATTTAGGATAAGCATTTAATGTTGTAAATTTCTAAGTATTTTTTTAGCTGCATCCCACAAATTTTGATATGTTTATATTTTAATTGTAGTAATTTCTCTTGAGACTTTCTCTTTGATCCATGGATTATTTAGAAATGTGTGGTTTAATTTTGGGGATTTGGAGATTTTTAAATTATCTTTTTGTTATTGATTTCTAGTTTAATTCCATTTTTATCTGAGGCCTTATGTTATAAAATTTTAACTTGTACCAATTTGTTAAAGTTTGTTTTATGATCCATGATATGGTGTATCTTAGTGAAAGTGCCATGTGAACTTGAAAATAATGTGTTTTCACTATTGTTGGGTGGAGTGGTCTATAACTGTCAATTAGGTCTAGTTTGTTGATGGTATTAAGTTCTATATTTTTATGTCTACATGTTTTATTACTCAGAAAGGAGTGCTGAGGTTTTCAACCATAATGGTGGATGTGTCTCTTTCTCTTCATTTCCTTCAGTTTTTGTATCATGTATTTTGAAATACTGTTGTTAAGTGTATATACATTTAGGATTGTTATGCCTTATTGGTGAATTAACCCTTTTATCTCGTAATGTTCATCTTCATCCCTAGTAATTGGATTTGCTCTGACTTTTACTTTGGTATTAATATAGCCACTCCAGCTTTCTTTTGATTAGGGTTTGCCTAGTTATCTTTTTTTTTTTTTGCGGTACGCCGACCTCTCACCGCTGTGGCCTCTCCCATTGTGGAGCACAGGCTCCAGACGCGCAGGCTCAGCGGCCATGGCTCACGGGCCTAGCCGCTCCGCAGCATGTGGGATTCTCCCAGACTGGGGCACGAACCTGTGTCCCCTGCATCGGCAGGTGGACTCTCAACCACTGAGCCACCAGGGAAGCCATGCCTAGTTATCTTTACCCATATTTTAATTTTAACCAATTTATATCATATTTGAAGTGAGTTTCTTGTAGACAGCGTATAGTTGGGTCATTTAAAAATCCATTCCCTGCCTTTTCATTGATGTGTTTAGACCATTTACATTTAATGTCATTATTGATATTTTTGCATTTAGATCTACCATGATTTGTTTTCTGTTTCTTCCCTCTGTTTTAAATTCCTCTGTTTCCAATTTCCTGCATACTTTTGGGTTATTTAAACATTTTTAATTCTCCATTTTAGTTTTTCTATTGTGATTTTGACTATATCTCTTTTAAAAATTAATTAATTTTATTTTTGGCTATGTTGGGTCTCTGTTGCTGCACGCAGGCTTTCTCTAGTTGTGGCGAGCGGGGGCTACTCCTTGTTGTGGTGCATGGGCTTCTCATTGCGGTGGCTTCTCTTGTTGCAGAGCACGGGCTCTAGGTGCGTGGGCTTCAATAGTTGTGGCACGTGGGCTCCATAGTTGTGGTGCACAGGCTTAGTTGCTCCACAGCATGTGGGATCTTCCTGGACCAGTGCTCAAAGCTGTGTCCCCTGCGTTGGCAGGTGGATTCTTAACCACTGCCCCACCAGGGAAGTCCTTGACCGTATCTCTTTGTGTAGTGTAAAAAAATTGGTTGCTCTAGGAATTACAAAATACATACTTAACTTTTTACAGCCTACCTAGAATCAATGCTTTATTATTTTAATGGAATACAGAAACTTTACCACTGTAAAGATCCTTTATTTCTTCTCTGTTATAGTCTGAATTGTGTCTCCCCTAAAATTCATATGTTGAAGCCCTAATCCCCAGTACCTTAGAATGTGACTGTTTAGGGGGATAGGGCCTTTAAGGAGGTGATTAAGTTAAAATTAGGCTGTTTGGGTGGGCCCTAATGCAATCCGACTGGTATCCTTATAAAAAGAAGAAAATTGGACATACAAAAAGAGGCACCAGGGATGTGCATGCACAGAAGAAAGATCATATGAGGACACAGTGAGAAGATGGCTATCTGTAAGCCAAAGAGGGAGACCTCAGATGGACCCAAACCTAATGACACCTTGATCATGAACTTCTAGCCTCCAGAACTGTGAGAAAATTAATTTCTATTGTTTAAGGTACTCAATCTGTAGTAGTTTGTTATGGTAGCCCTAGAAAACTAAAACACCCTCTTTATGCTACAGTTGTCTTATATTTTAAATCTACATACCTTGAAAACCCCAGTAGGCAATGTTACTTTTTTTCTTTGTTTTTAACCATCAAGCATATTTTATTTTATTTTTTAAAAATTTATTGAAATATAGTTGATTTACAGTGTTGTGCAAGCATATTTAAATGTCTCAAGAAGAGATCAAGAATCTATTATTTTACCAAGACATTTACCATTTCTGTTACTCTTCATCCGTGTTTTCTTCTGGTGTCATTTCCTTCCAGTCTGAATAGCTTCCTTTAGTCATTCTTTTAGAGTAGATCTGCTAACATTAAATTTTCTTAGTTTTCTTTCAACTGAGAATGTCTTTACCTTAATTTCTGAAGGATATTTTCACTGGACATAGTACTCTGGTTGATAGTTCTTTCCTTTCACCATTTGAAAAATGTGCCATTTCCTCCTGGCCTCAATTTCTAATGAAACTAGTTTCAGCTGTCATCAGAATCCTTCTTCCCCTGTAAGGGGATGCTTTTAAGATCTTTTACTTGTCTTTTATTTTCAACAGTGGTGTTTGGAGGGCATATTTACATGTTTTTGAAATATATAATCCTGTCGCAATATATTGGCTCGTAATAATAACAAACCATGCATCTGTTATTATGTATGTTTTGTTTTATTAAATTTCTGAAATGTTTAGTATTGCCCTATTGATAAAGAAGATTCTCCAAGTATTAGCAGAGTAACTCATTATCACTTCAATAATGTAAATATAGCATTGTTAAATTTTTGGAATAACGTGATTTCAGTAATTCCTGAGAATTTCCTAGAATTCTGATTTCTTGCTCCTGAATCCTAAAGATTAATATCCGTCAGACATTTGGAAACACCAGCTAGACCTGATAACATGATAAGCTGTGTTGTGTTTCTGGATAGCAAGGTATAATACTACAAATATATCAGTCCTTCCAGAAATTATATGTAAACATAATGCAATTTTTTTTTTTTGCGGTACGCGGGCCTCTCACTGTTGTGGCCTCTCCCGTTGCGGAGCACAGGCTCCAGATGCGCAGGCTCAGCGGCCATGGCTCACGGGCCCAGCCGTTCCACGGCATGTGGGATCTTCCCGGACCGGGGTATGAACCCGTGTCCCCTGCATCGGCAGGCGGACTCTCAACCACTGCGCCACCAGGGAAGCCCCCATAATGCAATTTTGATCTGAATGCCAGTAAACTTTTTTTGGAACAGGACAAAATAACTTTAATGTTCATATAGAAGAACAAAAGTCTAAGTATATATAAGATTTATGGTTAAGAAATTGTGAGAGGTCACTTTAATCTGCTAAAATCAAATCAGTATGATATTAGCACAAGAAAAGAAATTAAATCAGTGGAACATACTACAAGTCCAGAAATATATACAAATATAGTTAGGAATTTAATATGTGACAAAAGTCTCATTTTAATTCATTGGGGGAAAAGATAAAATATAATATAGTTTATAAATCAGTTATTCATTTGGAATAAAACAAAGCCAGACTGTTGTCTCAAGCCCTATACAGGAATAATAAACCTTAGATGGATCAATTATTTAAATGCAAACATTAATCATTACAAATATTAGAAAGAAAATTTGGAAAATGTATAAAATTGGGATAGGGAGCTCTTTCTAAACAAGGCTAGAAATCCAGAAGCCATAAAAGAAATGGCAATCCTTTTTGATTACGTAAGAATCGGGGGAAAACAGCATGCCAAAAGGCATTATGCTTTTAATATCCCACTGAGACGTCCTGGACAATAAGGTGAAATGAGGCACAATTCCACAATCTATCTTTTCTAATATTTGACAAAATGAGCAAAGTTACCACCATTTACCACCTTTACAAACAACCAAAGTTACTCCAGCAATATCCAAACGTGAGAAGTTTTCAAACATCTGACATCAACTTTGCAAACTGGAGATCTCAAAACAAAAGATATAAATTTAGCATCTTTAAGATTTAATCATTTGTGTGCTGATTCTCTGGGATTTTAAAAGTATATAATCATATCATTTACCAGTTATGACAGCTTTCTTTCAGTCCTCATGTGTTTGATTTGTCTTGTCTTTCTTCACTGGGACAATCTCACAAAGAACTGGGGAGAGTGAACATCCTTTATCTAGCTCTAAAGAAATGCTTCTTTTTGCTCTACTTCTGGGAAATTTCCTCAACTTTTTTCTTCCAGGTCTTCTACTAAGTCATTCAATTAGATTATAATATTTTTTACTTTCCCCTAGTGTACTTATGTGTATATACTTTGATAATATAAAACAATTAAAAAAGAAATACCAGAACCTCCCCCAGAGCTGAATGACATAGATCTCAAATGGAAATGGATCTCAAATTCTCTGCACAATGGGTCAAAAAAGGCCCATACCTAGTCCCATTACTATGAATTTCAGAGTATCATGTAGAACAATAAGATAATAAAAGCTTTCCAGATAAGAACTTTTGAAGGTAATCACTGAAAGAATAGAAACAAGGTGCATAATTTCTAAACCATTAGAAGAAAGAAAATGCAAGAAGAAATAACAAATCTGTCAAAGTCAGGAAAGAAAAAAGACAACATAGTATGGTAGATTGAAAACCTGAGATTATATGGTAGGAATAAATCCAAAAGGCCCTAGGATTGCCCCTGCCTTTGGCTTCAGGTTGAGGTCCAGAGGAGTGGAGGGAAGGTTCCCCAGGAGGAGCGGATTCCCCTAAGACAGCCTGCCACCATTTAAAGGTTTATTGGTGAAGGGGAATAAATGAAAATCCTTATACATGGTCGGGGAGAAAATAAATTGGTGATGTCTTTTCAGAGCAGTTTGACAATATCTTATACATGGTCGGGGAGAAAATACATTGGTAATGTCTTTTCAGAGCAGTTTGACAGTATCTGTACAATTAAAAAATTTAAGATAGTTGTGTCTACTCAGCAATTCTACTTCTAGATATTTAACCAAGAGAAATATCTGCTTCTTAGCACAAACAAGTATATATAAGCCTATTCACGTCAACATTATTTATAAAAGCCAAAGATACAAGCATCTCAAAATGCATCACCAAGGGAATCATTAAATGAAGTCTGGAAATCTGTACTCTGGAACACCATGCAGCCGTTAAACTGGAGGTGGGCAGCCACATGAGAAAATCCTCAAGACCCATTTTTAGGCAGAAGCATGTTACAGAGAAAATTCTGTGTTTAAAAAAAAAAATTCTCTACTTATGTGCGTGTATTCTTATAGGTATATAAATATATCTGAAAAGACGCATCAAATTTCTATTTCTGGGCTCGGGGGCTGGAAATTGGATAAATTTCTTATTTTACTACCTTTCCCTGACCTATCATGCCTGAGCTACAGGTGAGGATACACCTTAAATCAGTGACCAATATGGTGCCCTCTCCCCCACAGCCATGTACACGACTAAGAGACAGAGAAGGGTAGTGTCTCTTACCTGGCACCTGATAACCCACGTAAGGACTTTTTCCTTTTCATCTGCACAATCTGGGATCATTGGATTTTGGAAGTTCTAGTACCCAAGGAAAGAACCCACCCACCAGGGAACACACCTTTGGTTCTGTTTCAGTTTGAAGATGAGATTGAATCCTGGCTGATTTGGGCTCCTCATTATACCACTAGGCAGGGGATATGGGAAATTGTACTTTTGGGGGTGACTGATTCTTATTAAGAAGGGAAATAGGTCTGTTGCTTCACGATGGGGAAAAAGAAGACAGAGCCTGGAATTCATGAGACTCTGGGGTGCTAGATAGCACTCACATGTCCAATAATATAATGGTCAGTGGTGCATTGTGGTGACCCAAGATAGACAGGACCATAAGGACTTGGATGCTGCAGAAATGAAGTTTGGGGTCACCCCACTCGGTAAAAGAATCCTGACCAGCTGAGGTGCTGGGAGAGGGTAAGGGATCATGGAAAAGGTAGTGGAAGAAGGAAGCTATGATTGTCAACCATGAAAGAAGTCTCAGAGACAAAAGGGAAAAAAAAAAGGTTACTTGCAAGGAAGTTGTAAGGGCATGACTAATCATTAATTTTTATATTTAATCTTTTCTTACTATAAAAATTTAAATCCCACTTCAGATCAAAGAAAGAACTTTCTCTGGAATCATCGCTGAATGTATATTTAACTAAATTCTCATTTGTTATGCTCTTTTGTGCATGGGTTCCTAGGAAGATAAAGACAAATGTCTGTTTCAGACCTGTTTAACATGTACATATCATGATTGATCATGTAAACAATATGAGCCTGTGTGTCACAATTTTTAAGATTGAATAACAATATGGATAATAAATATATTCACAAGGAATGAGTACCAGGGATATAAATTAAACTGCTTAGCTGAAACTAAAAAAAAAAGTTGTAAGGGAATCAGACTTTGGGAGGACAGGCTTACCAAAGAAAACCACACCAGGTATTCAAAGGAAAATACTGCACAATAACCAGTTTTAACAAGTTTTCATCAGTCTGCTCCTGATGGCAAAACAGAACTTCTCTCACATGATTAGCCTGTGCACAAAATGTCATGAGAGATCTTAAGGCATCAGCATTACAAAGGCAGGGAGAAAGTTGTTTTTCCTAGAGAGTCAGCAATTTATGGGAAATGCTCAAAGTTTCATTTATTTTTGGGACTAGAAGGAGAACTGTTTTGTGTGTGTATGTAAAATCCACGTGCAATTTATCAGCAAAAATCCTGTCAATTCTACCTTCACAGTATTTCAGAATCAAAACATTTCTCACCACCACCAAGCACAAACCACCATCATCTCTCACCCAGCTATTACAATGGCTCTTATTATTATTTAAAAAAATTTTCTTGGAGTATAGTTGATTTACAATGTTGTGTTAGTTTCAGGTGTACAGCAAAGTGATTCAGTTATACGTATATATATATTCGTTCTCTTTCAGATTCTTTACCCATATGGGTTATTACAGAATGTTGAGTAGAGTTCCCTGTGCCATACAGCAGGTCCTTGTTGGTTATCCATTTTATATATAGTAGTGTGTGTTTGTTCATCCCAACCTCCGAATTTGTCCCTCTCCCCGACTCTGGGTTGCCACTCTGATCCCGGGTCATGAAATTCACAACACAGTAGTCACATTGTTACAGTTTAAATGTAAATCAGTTCACTCAGTCCTCTGCTCTGACCCCTCCTCCAAAGCCTGCCCCTCTTAAGGGTAAAAACAAATCCGTGACAATAGCCTACAGGCCCTGAAGAATTGGAGCTCCAGGTTTTCCCGCTATGATTCATCTACTTCTCCCTCACCTCTTTCAGACTTTTGCTCAGATAATCATCTTCCCAGTCTAGGCTGTTCTTGACATCCTAGTCTTGACAGCCTGTTAAAAATTGACCTTATTTTACCCACTTCCTTGCTATATTTTCTTCCACAGCACTTATCACCGTGTGACATTATATATATTTTACTCAACATATTTTTATTATTATTAATTTTTATTTATTTATTTTTGGCTGCTTTGGGTCTTCATTGCTGTGTGCAGGCTTTCTCTAGTTTCAGTAAGCGGGGGCTACCCTTCATTGCAGTGTGAGGGCTTCTCATTGTGGTGGCTTCTCTTGTTGCGGAGTGCGGGCTCTAGGCTTGTGGGTTCAGTAGTTGTGGCACGCAGGCTCAGTAGTTGTGGCACGCAGGCTCAGTAGTCATGGCTCACGGGCTCTAGAGCACAGGCTCAGTAGTTGTGGTGCACGGGCTTAGTTGCATGTGGTGCACGGGCTTAGTTGCATGTGGGATCTTCCCAGACCTGGGATCGAACCCATGTCCCCTGCACTGACAGGCGGGATTCTTAACCACTGTGCCACCAGGGATGTCCCTATATTTTGCTCATTTATTCTGTTTATCTGTCACCCACTAGAATATAAGCTCTGTGACCAGGGCCTTTTTTACCTGTTTGTTTACTTCTGAAGGATATGTTTCTTCAAGGTTTCAAAAAAGCCAGACCAAAAGGTACACAGCAAGTCAGTATGGCCTTGGCACCTGGGAAGGGAGTCTTATCATCAAAGGAGGACCAGCATTGGCATCCCAAGAAGAGGGGCATTTAATCTTTATTTTAACATGGACATTCTTTACTTCTGGTCAGTGTACGCTTTCCTTTACTAATTAAAGCAGATGTACAGTGTGTGTGTGTGTGTGTGTGTGTGTGTGTGTGTTTAAGGGCCATTTATTTTTACTTTAATTTTGGCTGCATTGGGTCTTTGTTGCTGTGTGCAGGCTTTCTCTAGTTGTGGCGAGCGGGGGCTTCTCTTGTTGTGGAGCACAGGCTCTAGGCACACGGGCTTCAGTAGTTGTGGCTCTTGGGCTCTACAGCGCAGGCTCAGTAGTTGTGGTGCACAGGCTTAGTTGCTCCGCAGCATGTGGGATCTTCCCGGACCAGGGCTTGAACCCGTGTTCCCTGCATTGGCAGGCAGATTCTTAACCACTGTGCCACCAGGGAAGCCCACAATGTATATTTGATAGGCCGCAAACAGGCTGTTTTAGTTAGCATAAAATTCAAGTTAGCTCATGAAAAAGCCAGAATGACTTCCCCATACCTCAATATGTGAAAATTTCTTTTATCAACACCCAGTAAATACTTGTTGAATGGATGGGTAAATGCTTGGATGAGTGAATGGAGAAACATACCATGTTCTTTGTGAGAAAGATTCAATAATCTTTAATTCAATAATAATCAATAATTCAATAATAAGCAAAAATGTTGATTATCCCCAATTAAGGTGTGAAACTAATACAGTACTGGGGTCGACACAGAGATGAGAGACCCAGACCCCGCTCCCAGGAAGGACTTGCTGCCCAGTTGTGGGGAGTGTAACCTGTGCACACAGCCACCTCCCCTGAGGTCTCACCCCTGCTGCGGTGGCAGCATCTGGTGACTGAGCAACGTCAGGTAATAAAGGCCCTGGTTCAGCCCAGTGATGGGCAGCTCTGACAGGCGGTGCAGTTGGGTTGGCTAAAGTTTTGTGGGGTCTTTGCATCTGTTTAACTTCTTCCTCTGCCTCCTCCTCTTCTTTCCCCATCCTTTCACAGATGTGGATCCCTAATAAATAGACTGCACCCCAAATTGGCTTCCAATAACCCAACCTGTAACAAATACTAATTCAAATACCAAATAAATACAAGCAAAGCAAGAAAACAAAACGAAACTGGAAACAACCTAAATGTTTATCAATAGGGAAAAGCTTAGTCAATAAATTATGGCACAGATTATGAAATGAGATGAAGATGAAAAATGAATAAAGGACATTTTATGAACTGATATGGTAAAATGTTCCTGATACATTGTTAAATGAATTTTAAAAAGCAAGTAGCAGAACACAATCCCATTTAATTAGAAAATAGAAACTGAAATGTATTTGCTTTCCTTCCTCCCCTTTTAAGACACTAAGAATCTTTCTTAACTGTGAAAAGATTGTGTGTGTGAATTCAGAGCAGCCCCCTTAGAGGGATTTACAGAGTTGACAGGATTAAATTGAATCCCTTTCGTGAGGACAGTGTATGTGGAGAGAGCCCAGGCTAGTGTGTCCGGCAGCACTGGGCTGGAAATCTGGCTCTTTTGCTTACCAGGGGTGAGATCTTGGGCAAGTCACACAATGGCTCTGACCCTAAGTCTATCATCCAAAATTCCTCTCAAGGTTCTTGTGGAAATTGAATGGTTAATGCAAGTGTCTGGCACAATCCTCATCAGATTTGCGTGCTCGATAAATTCTGTTCTTTCCCCTGGCTTCTCCCCTCCCATTCCGGCCAGGAAATCCTACTCTCCACCACCCGCTTCCCTCCTTCCGAGCGAAGTGAAGAGAGCTGGCCAGAGCTAGGGGAGCATGATGGCTGAGGCCCCAGAGGAAGCTCAGATGCCAGGGACCCCAGGTCAGGATTGAGCGAGAGCAGAGCAATGGGCTCCTCTGGACCCGGGTTTGCAGTGATGGAGACACCAAGGATTCTGAGGTCTTCAGATGCAGGAAGTGAAAGGAGGTGTGGGGCAGACTGCACCTCTGTTTCCTTCTGGTCCAGTGCTTCTCTCCCAAATGATAAAATTGAGGAAGTCATGGGAACTCAAAAGAAGCGGAAAGGGAGTAGACACTCCCTGCAAGAGGAAAGCAGAGCTGGCCCCGTATCCAGCTGCCCTGTGCACACCACGTCTGCCTGCGTTTTGATTTCAATTCCATCCTGTTATTTACTGCCCCAATCAGGGAAACGGGAGATTCCCAGATTATAGACTCCTGGTCTTTCAGACACAAAGACCAGCAGGTCTCCAGTCACTTAGGTGGCTCCTCCTTCAGTCACCTCCATCCCAACTCTGCAGGATTTAGTTTTTTCCAGCTCTGGTCACCGCTGCACAAAGAACTCAAGAATCATAGCCTCTGGACTTTTCACAGGTAACCAGGTTGGGGATGCAGGTGAGACTAAGGGGGCAGGGAGGATGTCAGAGAAAGCAGGGAGAGGGGACTGTGAGACTGAATGGGAAGATATATAAGGGGGCAGCTTGGGGATTTAATGACCGAGCAGAGATTTTAGACTCTCTTCCCTTCACTGGATGCAGATTGAATTGTGGCAGCCACAACCTCAGTCACAAACTGAGACTCACACTCAACCCCTTCTCTAGCCCAGTTCCAGCCCTGTCTTCAGCCCCCACTCCAGCCGAACCCCATACCAACCCCAGTTCCTTCTTTAACCCCAATGGCATCTTCACCCCCAGAGTCAGCTTGAACCTTTGTGGGTTTTTTGGCCGTGCAGTGTGGCACACGGGATCCTAGTTCCCCAACTAGGAATTGAACCTCTGCCCCCTGCAGTGGAAGCGGGGAGTCCCAACAACTGGACCGCCAGGGAAGTCCCAAGTCAGCTTGAATCTTAACACCAGCCCCCACCCAAGCTTGAACCTCAACTCTCTCCTATTTCCAACTTCAGCACCAAGCTTAGGTCCAGCTCCATCCATGGCTTCAACATGAGTACTGATCCCAGTCCTAGCAGGAGACGCAACCTCGATTCCAGCTCCCAGTGTTAGACCCAGTCCTAGCAATACATTTAGCTCCAACTTTACCTGCACTGTCAACCCCAAACTCAACCTGACCCTAGCTCAAAGCCCAATCCTGACCCCACTTCTGACCTCAGCTGCAAAGCCAAGCCCATCCCCCATTGCTAGCCTTGACCCTGGGCTTCTTCTCAACCCTCATCTCTTCCCTTATCTCCAGCCCTGCACGTGGGTCTTACCTGGTCCCAGCCTCCATCTTTATCCCAGCTCCTTCCCCAGCCTGGCCGCTGGCCCTGCCTCTACTTCAGCTCTGACAGCCTCAGAGGCCGTGTTGGTCCAAACATGTCAGTGAAGTATGAAGACCTCCAGTACTTGGAGAGTGAAGGGAAAAGCCAGGGGTTTACAGATGGTAAGATGAATGGGGAAACGGTCTTTCCTAAAATCTCCTCTGAATATGTTTAGAAGGATTTCTGCTGTCGTGTCATGTCTGCACCTCTACCATATGTACTGGTGGGGTCTCTCACTCTGAAGGGGAGGCCCCAGCCTCTGGGGACCCCAATATAAACACGATTCAAGGTCCACAGCAGTCCTGGCTTCCTGTGCTCTGGGGAAGGGCATGAGAGTAAACCCATTTTCTTTCTCTCTCTCTTTTTTTTTTAATTTTGCCACCTAAAAGATTTACTGGCTATTTATTGTAGCTATTATTATTATGGACACATCCAGGAATAACAAAACGTAGACCCAGATTAATTACACTGAAGGAAATTGCTAATATTGTCTTTTAAAACCATTGCAGCCATAATGATTGTTACCTCCCAGCCTGGGCATGTTAAAAGCACCTAGTGTACATTTTCCAGAATTTTATTTTTCCTTCTTTTATTTCCAAAGTCTTTATTTTAAATTAATTAATTTATTTTTGGCTGCATTGGGTCTTCGTTGCTGCGCACGGGCTACTCTTCGTTGTGGTGCGCAGGCTTCTCGTTGCGGTGGCTTCTCTTGTTGCAGAACACAGGCTCTAGGCACGTGGGCTTCAGTAGTTGTGGCATGTGGGCACAGTGGTTGTGGCTCACAGGCTTAGTTGCTCTGCAGCATGTGGGATCTTCCCGGAGCAGGGCTCGAACCCATGTCCCATGCATTGGCAGCTGGATTACTTAACCACTGCGCCACCAGGGAAGCCCTTATTTCCAAAGTCTTGAGGAATAACTTCTTCGTAGAGCCTTTACCTTAATGGCCAACAGTAAATCTCTTCTCTCCTATATATGTGCCCTACTTGTACTTCTACTTATTAATCCAGAGGTCAGCAGTGTGTGTTCCTTATGGGCAAGGGCAATGTGCCCCATATTAGTAAACCCATTTTCTAACTTGTTTTCACTGATGAGTGTGAGCCTGCTAAGGTAGTTGCCGTCTCTCTCCCTGGGTCCTCCTGCCTGGTGCCCCAGCTCTGATGATAGGACCTTATACATCGCCATCATCCCCTATCTGTGTGTCTTTGTGTACATGTGTCCCCAGGGGTGTGAGGGGCCCGTATGACTGAGCACTTGTGCTGGTCCATGAGGGGTCAGTGGCCTGGACGTCCCCCCGCCCACAACTCTCCTTGTCCAGCCTCCCCCCAGCATCAGCTGCAGCACCCTCCTCCCTGCAGGTCCCCGTGGCCCTATCCTCCTCCCCGTCTCTCACGTCCTGGACCCTCCTCGTCCTGACACCCTCTCCTCTTGCAGGGCTGCCTGCCCTCGAGACCTTCCTGCAGCGGCTCCTCTCCAGCACCCGCTCCTTCCTGCTCTCCCTGGGCCTCAGCCTCCTCCTGCTGGTCGGCATCTGTGTGATCGGATCCCAAAGTGAGGGGCACAGGGTGGGCAGGGAAGAGAGAAATAATGGGGTGCAGTGGTGGGGGCACTGGTGGCGAGAGTGATAAATGAGGATGACTGCTGGCCCTGTCACATCAGTTGGGGAATGAGGTCAAATTACGTCCCCTCTCTAAGCCTTAGTTTCCTCACCTGCAATATTGTATAACAATAGCACCCATCCCTTTGGGTGGGGTCACGCTGTAGGGACCCAGTGACACAATGCATGTCAAGTGCCCTGCCCAGTGCTGGCACAGAGGACCTGATAACCCTTAGCACTGATTGTCTCATCCGCCTGGTCAGATTCCAAGTTTCAGAGGGACCTGGCAACCCTGAGAACAACTTTCAGCAACTTCACTTCAAACACCACGGCTGAGGTCCAGGCACTGAAATCCCAGGGTGAGCCTGGTATGGAAGGGGCTCTGGACTGGGGTGGGGTGCGGTGGGAGAGGGGGAGGAACTGACTCCTGAGCCCTGAGTTCCTGTGTTCTCCAGGTGGAAGTTTGCAAGAAATGATAACATCTCTGAAAGCTGAGGTGGAAAGTCACAAGCAGGAACTGCAAGCAGGTGAGAGACCCTTCGGGAGAGTGTGTGGAGGGGTGAGTGCCAGGCACTCAGGGCGGGGGGAGAAATGGGAGCAGTCACGTGGTGCTGAGTGCCCTCCCTTCCAGCCCGTAGCTTGAATGACAAGGTGCTTTCTCTGGAGAGCAGCCTGGAGAACCAGCTGCAGGAACTCAAAGCAGGTCAGGCCCCTGCTCCCCTCCACCTGGGCATGAGGCGTGTGGGAGGGCAAGGGGGTTCCTAGGCTGGGGCCCCGGGCGTGGACCTCTGGTCTCCAGGGACTCAAGGAGCAGAAGCCACACCCAGGGCATTGTCCCCACTGCCCATCCGTGTGCGTCCCAGGTTATTCCGAAATGCTCTTGCGAGTCCAACAGCTGGTCAAGAACCTGAACTCCCTGACCTGCAAGATGGCTGCTCTCAAGAGCAATGGTGAGGGCTGCCTGGGGTGGGCCGGCCCCAGCGTCTGCCCACATCCCACAGACAGCATCTCAGACCCTCCCCTGCCCCGGCCCCTTAGGCTCGCAAAACAACTGCTGTCCTACCAGTTGGCTGGAGCATGAAGGCAGCTGCTACTGGTTCTCTTCCTCGGGGAAGCCCTGGCCCGAGGCTGAGAAGTACTGCCAGCAGGAGGATGCCTACCTGGTGGTCATCAACTCCAGAGAGGAACAGGTGAGGCCCCTAGAGCGCAGGTCCAAGACACGTCCCATTGAAGAGCATGGTTCTCCGCCTTGGCTGCATATTGGCATCACCTGGGGAGCTTTTTTTTTTTTTTTTTTTTTGCGATACGCGGGCCTCACTGCTGTGGCCTCTCCCGTTGCGGAGCACAGTCTCCGGACGCGCAGGCGCAGCGGCCATGGCTCGCGGGCCCAGCCGCTCCGCGGCATGTGGGATCTTCCCGGACCGGGGCACGAACCCGTGTACCCTGCATTGGCAGGCGGACTCTCAACCACTGCGCCACCAGGGAAGCCCGACCTGGGGAGCTTTTAACAACGACTGCCATCTGAGCCAGACCCTCAGAGGTTTAATTGGCCCCGGGCGTTGGGATTAACACCCCGAATCTCCTTGACGGGTTTCATGAACACGTGAAGTTCAGAACTGCTAGTCCAAGGAGTTGGCAGGGTGGGGAGAAGTCACCACTGCCCTTCTGTTGTCCCAGGATTTTGTCCAGGCCCATATAGGCTCCTCCTACACCTGGATGGGCCTCAGTGATCTGGATGGAGTCTGGAAATGGGCGGATGGGACGGACTATGAGACCAACTTCAAGTGAGTGCCCCGGGTTTCTGTGCCCTTCTTCCTCGTTCAGCTCGGTTCCTCCAGGGTCTGACCCTCAGCCCCTTCTCCCTGACCTGGATTCTGTGCCTCCCTAGCTGCCTGTTGTCCTCTCCCCTCAGGAACTGGAAGCCAGGCCAGCCGGACGACTGGCAAGGGCACGGGCTGGGTGGGGGCGAGGACTGTGCCCACTTCCACCCCGATGGCAAGTGGAATGACGACGCGTGCCAGAGACCCTACCACTGGATCTGCGAGGCTGGGCTGAGCAAGGGCAGCTAGGGGAGCGGACCACCTGGCCAAGGAAATGGCGGGGCTGGGGGAGGGGGACCTTCTCCTTGTGGGAGAGGAATAATCCCTGGGAGATTGGAGCACTGCCATTGTTTGGAGTTGGTTTTTTTTTTTCCCCCTTAACTTTTAAAAGATTATCTAGAGTTCCTAAGGTATTTTTTAAAAAAGTTCTGCTTTATTGAGGTATAACTTAGGTACAAAATTGTAAGATATTTAAAGTGTACATCGTGATTTGATACAGGTATGCGTTGTGAAAGGATTCCCCCATCTAGTTAATGAACATATCCATGACCTCAGATATTTATCTATTTTTTTAGGTGAGAACACTTAAGTTCTACTCTCTTAGCAAATTTCAATTATACAATACAGTGCTATCAACTATGGCCACTGTGGTTTTTATAATTATTTTATTTAAAAAAATTTTATATTGGAGTATAGTTGATTAACAATGTGTTGGTTTCAGGTGTACAGCAAAGCAATTCTGTTATACATATACAGGTATCTATTCTTTTTCAAATTCTTTTCCCATTTAAGTTATTACAGAGTACTGAGCAGAGTTCCCTGTGCTATACAATAGGTCCTTGTTGGTTATTTATTTTATTTTATTATTAATCTATTTTAAATAGAGTAGTGTGTACACGTCAATCCCAAACTCCCAACCTATCCCTCCCCCCAACCCTTCCCTCCTGGTACCATAAGTTCGTTCTCTAAGTTGGTGAGTCTGTTTCTGTTTTGTAAATAAGTTCATTTCTATAATTTTTTAAAGATTCTGTACGTAAGCAATATCATATGATATTTGTCTTCGTCTGACTTACTTCACTTAGTATGATAATCTCTAGACCCATCCATATTGCTGTAAATGGCATTATTTCATTATTTTTAATGGCTAAGTAATACCCATTGTATATATGTACTACTTCTTCTTTATCCATTCATCTGTCGATGGACATTTAGGTTGCTTCCATGTCTTGGCTATTGTAAACAGCACTGCAATGAACATTGGGGTGCATGTATCCTTTTGAACAATGTTCTTCTCCAGATATATGCCCAGGTGTGGGATTGCTGGACCTTATCGTAGCTCTATTTTTAGTTTCTTTCTCTCCCTCTTTTTTTTTGCTGGGCCACGCAGCTTGTGGGATCTTAGTTTCCCGACCAGGGATTGAACCTGGGCCCTTGGCAGTGACAGTGTGGAGTCCTAACCACTGGACCACCAGGGAATTCCCTATTTTTAGTTTTTTAAGGAACCTCCATACTGTTCTCCATAGTGGCTGTACCAATTTACATTCCCACCAACAGTGTAGGAGGGTTCCCTTTTCTCCACACCCTCTCCAGCACTTATTGTTTATAGACTTTCTGACGATGGCCATTCTGACTGGTGTGAGGTGGTATTTCACTGTAGTTTTGATTTGCATTTCTCTAATTATTAGTGATATTGAATATCTTTTCATGTGCCTCTTGGCCATCTGTATGTCTTCTTTAGAGAAATGTCTGTTTAGGTCTTCTGCCCATTTTTTTGATTGGGTTGTTTTTTTTTGATATTGACCTGCATGAGCTGTTTGTAAATTTCAGAAATTAATCCCTTGTTGGTCACATGGTCACTGTGTTTTACATTAGGTTCTCAGAACTTATTCATCTTATAGCTGAAAGTTTCTACCCTTTTACCAACCCTTTCCTGTTCCCCCCAACTCCCGGCCCTTGGCAACTACCCTTCTACTTTCTATCTGTGAATGCAACTTTTTTTTTTTTTTAAAGAGTCTACATGTAAGTGATACCATACGGTATTGTCTTTCTCTGTCTGGCTTATATTACTTGGTATAAATGCCCTCAAGTTCCAACCATACTGTTGCAAATGGCAGGATTTCCTTCTTTATCATGGCTGAGTAATATTCCATCATTTTATATATACATATATATAATGGATATATGGTAGAATATTATATTATTCTTTATCCATTCATCCACTGATAGACACTTAGGTTGTTTCCATATCTTGACTATTGTGAATAATGCTCCAATGAACATGGGACTGCAGATATCTCTTTGATATCCTGTTTTCATTTCCTTTGGATATAAACCGAGAAGTGGAATTGCTGGATCATATGGTACTTCTATTTTTAATTTTTTGAGGAACTTCCATATTGCTTTCCATACTGGCTGCACCAGTTTACATTCCCACCAACAGTGCCTAAGGGTTTCTTTTTTTCTCTACATCCTCACCAACTTCTGTTTCTTTTTAACCTTAAAAATCAGCTTTATTGAGGTGTAATTCTTACCCAATAAAATGCACCCACTTAAAGAGTAGAGATGACTGTTGACAAATATGAATACCTAGGTAACTACCACTCCAATCAAGATAGAACATTTTCCATCACCCACCAAAGTTCCCTTATACCCCTTTGCGGTCTAACCCACTTATTTGTCCCCAGGCAGCTAATGATTTGCTTTCTTTCACAGCTAATTGGTTTTGCCTACTCTAGAATTTCTTATGAATGAAATCACACAGTATATACTCTTTTGTGAAATCTGATGTATTTCATGTCACCTGATTTTTAACAACCTTAAAATGGCAGAATGGAGAAGCTAGGTGAGGTCTTGGAAAGTCCTATGTTATTGTGAAAAGAGCATTTTCCTTTCATATAGATTTGAGTTCAATTCTTTTTCTGTCACTTAAAAGTCAGGTAAACTTAGGGTAATAAGGAAAGGTAATTCTTTCATTTCTTTGAAGATCCCAGAATTGTTGGGAAAAGTAGATAAGATCCCAGGTGTATTGGCTACCTATTGCTATGTAACAAACCACCCCAATGCTCAGTGGCTTAAAACAACAAGCATTTATTATACCTCACAGGTCTGTAGATCAGCTGGGTGGTTTTTTGGTCTGGCTAGGCGTGTCTCATCTTAGCTGGACTGGTTCATGCATTTGTGGTGGGTTGGCTGGGAGCTGGCTGGTCTAGGACAGCCTCTCTGCTGTGTCTGACATTTGGCTGGCTATGGGCTGGGGTAATGGACCATGTTAGGCTAGCCTGGGCTTGTTTGCATAGTGTTTGGGCAGGGTTCCAAGAGAGTAATCTGAAGAGTTGCAGGGACTCTGGAGCCTTAGGTTTGGAACTGAAGCATCACTTCTGCTGCATCCTATTGGCCAAAGTAGATCACAAGGCAGCCCAGATTCAGAGAGTTGGGAAATAGACTCCACCTTTTGATGGGAGGAACTACAAAGCCATATTGTGGAGAGAATGTGTATAGGGAGGGATGGAAATTGCTATTTTTCTAACAATCTAGCATACCAGGGGAAGCATGTCAATCATGGAGAAACAGCTCAAAGCTAAAGGTTCCCATTAAGAGAGGACAGGACCCATTCATTACTCTACTGGTACCAAGAAAACTGCCTGGCATATAGGAGTGTCTCAGTTAATGTTAATTAAAATTAAAGAGGGTGATGTCAGAGGGAAGGTATGGGAAAAACAAAATTTAGCTCCCAGGAAGCAGCACCCTTTCACTTTACCCTGCCCACCAGCATCACATGAAAATCATCAGGATGGGGCAGAGAGAGGTCTTGATGGAAAGGGCTCTGAGGGGACCTGGAACTGATGGGTCCAGAAGACACTGCGCAATATGCAAGAGATTCCATAAGGACAGCGGTACCCAGTGAGTTCTGTGGCCACAAAATACTGGAACCCAGTGTAGCCAAGGGCACAGAACATTAAAACCATACCAATAATACTCCAAACCAATAACGCCCAGGTCATTTCCCTCATCACTTTATGCAGTCCCACTTAATTGATGCTTGTTCTGCTGGATGTTGGGTCAGCATTCAAGTCTCATGAAGTTCTCTGTGTCTAGACTAGAATAGTCCTGGAAATCCTGACTCAGTCTAATGATGGAACTGACAGTTATCTAAGCAACGTCTGCTCAGAAGCCCATACTCCTGAGTGTGTCCCTTGAAATAATAGTATTTAAGAATACTTGGTACCATGCCTTTCCTGAGGCTTTCAGACTACCCTGCTTTGTTGAAGACATTTTTCTAAACCACATAGCTACAAATAGGGTCTTCAGGCAAGAGCAGAAGGAAACAGAAAACTTACAGATTGATAAGGTTGAATGGCTACAGTTAATTTATTATAATAACCACCAATATCATAATGGAGAATAATGTTATCTATTGAACATAATACAGAACTATTTTATGAGGATTTGATGTATGTTTCCCAAAGAGGAAGAACATTTTGTGGTCAATGAGGGCACTGACAAATCTCCGACACCTTCCAATCTGTGGAGTGTACAATCTCTGAAACACTTATATTACCATTAACATTTTGCCAGTACATATTAACCTAGGGATGGCTGAATTCCCTTTTGATTGAACAGCTCTTCCCATATAGCTCTTAAAATAGTGGTGAGATAGTTAAGAATATGGTGCACACCAAATGAACCTTTTTTGTTTGTTTGTTACCATCTCTCTTTCTCTAAAGGAAAAGAAAAAAATCTTTGTAGTGATCCAGTGACCTTCTGGGGAACCCCCAAAATCGTTTAGGGTAAAAGACACCTTCAGAATTTTATTTTATTTTTATTTATTTATGTATTTTTAAAAGAATTTATGTATTTAATTATTTATTATTTATTTTTGGCTGTGTTGGGTCTTCATTGCTGTGTACGGGGGCTACTCTTCGTTGCAGTGCGTGGGCTTCTCATTGCAGTGGCTTCTCTTGTTGCAGAGCACAGGCTCTAGGTGCACGGGCTTCAGTAGTTGTGGCACATGGGACTCAGTAGTTGTGGCTCGGGGGCTGTAGAGCTCAGGCTCAGTAGTTGTGGCGCATGGGCTTAGTTGCTCTGCGGCACGTGGGGTCTTCCAGGACCAGGGCTCGAACCCATGTTCCCTGCATTGGCAGGCAGATTCTTAACTGCTACCCCACCAGGGAAGCCCCAGAATTTTATTTTTCTGAATTTAAGGTCTGATCTTGAGAAGGCAAAATTAAAGTTTTTCAGATAAGTTGGGACTTCCCTGTTGGCGCAGTGGTTAAGAATCCGCCTGGCAATGCAGGGGACACGGGTTCCATCCCTGGTCTGGGAAGACCCCACATGCTGCAGAGCAACTAAGCCCATGCACCACAACTACTGAGCCTGTGTACCCTAGAGCCTGCGTGCCACACTACTGTGCCCACACGCCACAGCTACTGAAGCCTGCATGCTCTAGGGCCCGTGTGCCATAACTATTGGGCCCACGTGCTGCAACTACTGGGCCCACATGCTGCAACTACTGAAGCCCGCGCGCCTAGAGCCCGTGCTCTGCAGCAAGAGAAGCCACTGCAATGAGAAGCCTGTGTGCTACAACGAAGAGTAGTGCCCCCTGCTTGCTGCAACTAGAGAAGAGCCTGCATGCAGCAATGAAGACCCAATGCAGCCAAAAAAATAAAATAAAAATAAATAAATAAAAGTTATCAGATAAGTTGATTACTTGATCAGGGTTGTAGCATGAATGCTGGAATAAAGAATGGTTGAGATTTCTACAAGGGTGACAGTGAAATATTTAAAAAATAAAAATAGCAGAAAGTAACACAATTGTAAGAAACCTTAACACATTCAGCAGTGAGGAACTTTTGCTTGCTGGTTTTAATAAGCAAGGATGTAATAAATTCAGTATAAAGCACAAAAAGTTATTGTGATGAGATATATAATCTCTGCTCTCTCAACAGACCAAATAGATGACGATGGCTTTTACTATTTCTTGTTTAGAGCAGAACGATTTGTTATTTTAATAGAGAAAAATAATTTTTAGCCTTGCATTAATATAATATTTGGCAGGAAAATATTCTCATACTTTAAAAATGTTATAATAAACTCATCAGTATAAAACCAATCTTGCCAGTTTTAATACATTCCATTCCTTCTTTTTAGTGCCATTATTTATAGGTATTATATAAAGTCCAAGGAAAATAAATTTAATTTCACAAACCTTCTACAACTTTTTATCCACCCAGGTTTTACCCTTCATTATCATTTACACATTCTGGAACAACTAAACACTTTAAGGAAAAAACTACTCTCTTTTTTTCCTTGATTAAAAAAAATCACACAAAAAAAATCACGTTTTTTTGCATACACAATCCTATTTCTTTGCTATCATTGTTTCAGATAGTCTCCACCACTTTGATTAATTATAACTGTCAAGGTAATAAATTTCACAGACAAAGCTGGGAGGCAGGTGATTGAGAACTGTTTGTTATATACCAGGGTCTAAAACTCCAACAAGACTCATGATCACACAACTACAACTCCCTATAGCCACATGCATTCCTTTTACACTTTTTAAAGTGGCAAAATGATTGTTTTAACATAACCCAAGTCAAGAAATATGAAGAGTGTGAGATTTCCTTGAAGTGTCTGTATTTTTGTCCTTCTTGTAAGCTAATGAGCTACTCTGCCATCACTTTATATGTATGAGCAGAAGATCTGACACCACTTGGTCAGAGAGAAAAGGTTTTATTATTCACAATACAGCAAACAGCACGGGCCTCATGTTTGTTTCAGTTCCCTTGTCTTCCAAGCCCAAGGGAGTGACTCAGAGGGACCCCAGTGAATGCTGCAGATGCAGTGAGTTTGCATCACAGCAGAGGTACACGAATCTTTTTTTTTAATTGAATGGTTGATTTACAATATTGTGTTATTTTCAGGTGTATGGCAAAGTCATTCCGTTATATATATATTTTTTCAGATTATTTTCCATTAAAGGTTGTTATAAGATATTGAATATAGTTCACTGCACTATACAGTAAATCTTTGTTGCTTATCCATTTTATGTATAGTAGTTTGTATCTCTTGATCCCATACTCCTAATTTATCCTTACCCCACTCCCTTTCCCTTTTGGCAAGCATAGATTTGTTTTCTATGTCTGTTAGTCTGTTTCTGTTTTGTATGTAGATTCATTTGTATTATTTTTTAGATTCCACATATAAGTGATATCATATAATATTTGTCTTTCTCTGACACTTCACTTATAGTATGATATTCTCTAGCTCCATCCATGTTCCTGCAAATGGCAATATTTCATTCCTTTTCTATTCCATTGGGTATATACTACATCTTCTTAAGCCAATTGTCTGTTTGTTTGTTTATTTATTTATTTATTTATTTATTTATTTTTGCGGTACGCGGGCCTCTCACCGCTGTGGCCTCTCCCGTTGTGGAGCACAGGCTCCAGACACGCAGGCCCAGCGGCCATGGCTCACGGGCCCAGCCACTCCGCGGCATGTGGGATCCTCCCGGACCGGGGCACGAACCCGTGTCCCCTGCATCAGCAGGCAGACTCTCAACCACTGTGCCACCAGGGAAGCCCGCCAATTGTCTGTTGAGGGGCACTTGGGTTGTTTCCATATCTTGGCTATTGTAAGTAATACTGCATGTATCTTTTAAAATTAGAGTTTTCGTCTTTTCCAGATATACACCTAAGAGTGGGATTGCTTGATCATATGGTAGCTCTATTTTTAGTTTTTTAAGGAATGTCCTTGCTGTTTTCCACAGTGGCTACACCAACTTACATTCCCACCAACAGTGTACAAGGGTTCTCTTTTCTCCATACCCTCTCCAACATTTGTTATTTGCAGAATTTTCAATGATAGCCATTCTGACCAGTATGAGGTAATACCTCATTGTGGTTTTGATTTGCAGTTCTCTAATAATTAGTGATGTTGAGTGTCTTTTCATGTGCTTTTTGGCCATCTGTATGTCTTCTTTAGAGAAATGTCTATTTACGTCTTCTGCCCATTTTTTGATTCGGTTGTTTTTTTGGTATTGAGTTGTATGAGCAATTTGTATATTTTGGATATTAACCCCTTGTTGATCACATGATTTGCAAATATTTTCTCCCATTCCGTAAGTTGTCTTTTTGTTTTGTTGATGGTTTCCTTTGCTGTGCGAAATCTTTTAAGTTTGATTAGGTCCCATTTGTTTATTTCTGCTTTTATTTCTTCTGCCTTGGGAGACTGACCTAAGAGAATAGTGCTATGATTTATGTCTGAGAATGTTTTTCCTATGTTCTATTCTAGGAGTTTTATGGTGTCATGTCTTATATTTAGGTTTTTAAACCATTTTGAGTTTATTTTTGTATATGGTTTAGGGGAGTGTTCTAATTTCACTGATTTACATGTAGCTGTCCAGCTTTCCCAACACCACTTGTTGAAGAGACTGTCTTTTCCCCATTGTATATTCTTGCCTCCTTTGTCATAGATTGACCGTAGGTGTGTTGGTTTATTTCTGGGCTCTCTATTCTATTCCATTGATCCATATGTCCTTTTTTTGTGTCAATACCATGCTATTTTGATTACTGTAGCTTTGTAGTATTGTCTGAAGTCTTGAAGGGTTATGCCTCCAGCTTTGTTCTTTTTCCTCAGGATTGCTTTAGCAATTCTGGATCTTTTATGGTCCCATATAAATTTTAGAATTATTTGTTCTAGTTCTGTGAAAAATGTCATGGGTAATTTGACAGAGATCACATTAAATCTGTAGATTGCTTTGGGTAGTATGGCCATTTTAACAATATTAATTCTTCCAATCCAAGAGCATGGGGTATCTTTCCATTTCTTTGAATCATCTTCAATTTCCTTTATCAATGTTTTATAGTTCTCAGCATGTAAGTCTTTCACCTCCTTGGTCGGGTTTATTCCTAAGTATTTTTTTGTGATGCAATTTTAAATAGGATTGTCTTTTTACTTTCCCTTTCTGATATTTCACTGTTAATGTAAAGAAATGCAACAGATTTCTGTGTGTTAATTTTGTATCCTGCTACCTTGCTGATTTTGTTTATCAGTTCTAGTAGTTTTTGTGTGGAGTTTTTATGGTTTTCAATATATAGTATCATGTCATCTGCATATAATGACAATTTTACCTCTTCCCTTCCAATTTGGATACACTTTATTTCTTTTTCTTGTCTAATTGCTGTGGCTGTGACTTCCAATGCTATGTTGAATGGAAGTGGTGAGAGACATCCCTGTCTTGTTCCAGATTTTAGTAGGAAGGTTTTCAGTGTTCCATCATTGAGTATTATGTTGGCCATGGGTTTGTCATAAATAGCCTTTATTATGTTGAGATATACAGAATCATTTCTTAATGTGGCTGTAACACAGCCACTGTCCATTTTCAGCTTGTGCCCATGTTCTCAACTGATCCATACATAAACCAAGCTTGGGCTTTTTCTCCCCCTTCAAATGAAAACCAGGGAAGAGAACTGATGCAAATGTGGTGGGTGAGAGGGGCAAGGGGTGTTACTTGCTCATGTAGCTCACTTGGGCCCTTTGATCTGGTCCTGCTTAGGCTTGATTCAATTTCCATCTGACCATGAACTGTTGCTGTATATGTCTGACCTTATGATTTGGTAGGTCTGACAAAACCCAGTTCATA
Source organism: Lagenorhynchus albirostris (assembly GCF_949774975.1). Taxonomy (NCBI): domain Eukaryota; kingdom Metazoa; phylum Chordata; class Mammalia; order Artiodactyla; family Delphinidae; genus Lagenorhynchus; species Lagenorhynchus albirostris. The sequence continues at coordinate 9,488,179 of NC_083114.1, forward strand.
ATGAGAAGTTTCAGATACATGGTTACATTGTATCCTATGGTTAAACATTCCATCTCTTCCAGGGTCCAGTAACATGTCAAAAGCTATTTCTCAAAGTGCATCTAATTCTCTGCTGCAGATATCATGGTTTTATTCCAGAATCTCAGAGGCTTGTGTTGTGACTCTTCTACTGGAGCTTTCCATAAGCTCCATTCTGCATCTAACACCTCCAAAACTTAAAGTCTGTGGGTCATATGGCCCAAATAGCAAGGTTGGTTGCATTGCAGACTTAATCTGCTGTAGTGCCTGTTCCTGCACTGGATCCCATTCAAAACTGGCAGCCTTCTGCATCACCTGGTATATGGACCAGAGCAGTATTTCTAGATGTGGAATGTACTGCCTTCAGAACCCAAAGAAGCCCACTGGGCACTGTGCTTTCTTCTTTGTGGTGGTGGTGGGCAACAATTTATCTTTTACTTTGGAGGGGATATCCTAGAAATCCCCTAACCACAAGAACCCTGAAGCAATTATACTCCAACAAAGATGTTAAAAAAAAAAAGAACTGTAACAGCTTTATTGAAGTGGCTTATCCCTGAATTTTTATAGAGTTTATCTCCCTACATCCTGTAGAGTGTATGTGCCCTACCAAGGCCTCCAGTGTACTAGCTACCTCTTGCTTTTCCTGTCCAGTCAGCATGATGTCATCAATGTAGCGGATCAGTGTGACATCTGTGGGATGTCCAGATATCCAGATCTTTCAGGACTAGATTAAGATAGAGGATGAGAGAGTTAAATAGCCCTGAGGCAAAACTGTAGGTGAATATTGTCTGTCCCATGTGAATATGAACTTTTAAAAATTTTTAAATTTTATATTGGAGTATAGTTGATTAACAATGTCATGTTAGTTGCAAGTGTACAGCAGAGTGGTTCAGTTATACATATACATGTATCTATTCTTTTTCGAAGTCTTTTCCCATTTAGGTTATTACAGAGTATTGAGCAGAATTTCCTGTGCTATACAGTAGGTCCTTGTTGGTTATCTATTTATTTATTATTTAAAAAAATAAACATTTATTTATTTATTTATGGCCGCACTGGGTCCTCGTTGCTGCGTGTGGGCTTTCTTTAGTTGTGGCGAGAGGGGGCTACTCTTTGTTGTGGTGCACAGGCTTCTCGTTGTGGTGACTTCTCTTGTTGTGAAGCAGGGGCTCTAGGTGTGTGGGCCTCAGTAGTTGTGGCACAGAGGCTCAGTAGTTGTGGCTCGTGGGCTCTAGAGTGCAGGCTCAGTAGCTGTGGTACATGGGCTTAGTTCCTCCATGGCATGTGGGATCTTCCCGGACCAGAGATGAAGCCTGTGTCCCCTGCATTGGCAGGCGGATTCTTTGGTTATCTATTTTAAATATAGCAGTGTGTACACGTCAGTCCCAAACTCCCAATCTGTCCCTCCCCCACACCCTTCCCCCGGGTAACCATAAGTTCGTTCTCTAAGTCTGTGAATCTGTTTCTGTTTTGTAAATAAGTTCGTCTGTATCATTTTTAAAAGATTTTGCTAAGTGACATCATATGATATTTGTCTTTCTCTGACTTACTTCACTTAGTATGATAATCTCCAGGCCCATCTATGTTGCTGAAAATGGTATTATTTCATTCTTTTTAATGGCTGAGTAATATGAACTATTTTTTTGATCTCTTTTCTAATTGGAATGGAAAAGAATTCATTAGTCAAGTCAATAGCCATATACCATGTACCTGAGAGCTTACAGATATGCTTTGACAGTAATGCGCACCCAGCACAGCAGCTGAAATGATAGCTTGGTTAAGTCTGCTTCACAGACTTAACTTAATCTTTCTTGGGGGAAAGAACCAAGTGCAAGCCATTGGTAATACCAAGATATTAGACCAGAGCAATACCACATCCCTGGAGAAATTCATAATATTAAAAGACTTGGGGGCTTCCCTGGTGGCGCAGTGGTTGAGAGTCCACCTGCCGATGCAGGGGACACAGGTTCATGCCCCGGTCCAGGAGGATCCCACATGCTGCGGAGAGGCTGGGCCCGTGAGCCATGGCCGCTGAGCCTGCACGTCCGGAGCCTGTGCTCTGCAACGGGAGAGGCCACAACAGTGAGAGGCCTGCGTACCACAAAAAAAAAAAAAAAAAAAGACTTGGGAACCACAAAAGACCCCAAATAGCCAAAGCAATCTTGAAAAAGAAGAACAAAGCTGGAGGCATCACACTTCCTGATTTCAAACTATATTACAAAGCTGTAGTAATCAAAACAGAGGGTATTGGCATAAAAACAGACACAGAGATCAATGGAACAGAGAGCCCAGAAATAAACCCACATATATATATAGTCAATTAATTTATGACAGAGAAGCCAGTAATATACAATGGGGAAAGGACAGCTCCTTCAATATATGATGTTGGGAAAACTGAACAGCCACATGCAAAAGAATGAAACCGGACCACTATCTTACACCATACACAAAAATTAATTCAATATGGATTAAAGACTTGAGTGTAAGACCTGAAACCGTAAAAATCCTAGAAAAAAACATAGGGAGTAATGTCATTGACATTGGTCTTAGCAATGTTTTTGTGGATCTGACTCCAAAGTCCAGGTAAACAAAAGCAAAAATAAATAAATGGGGCTACAACAAACTAAACAGCTTCTGCACAGTGAAGGAAACCATCAAAATGAGAAGGCAACCTACTGAATGGAGAGAAAATATTTGCAAATTCTATATTCTATGAGGGATTAGTATCCAAAATATATGAAGAACTCATACAACTAAATAGAAACAACAACAACAAACAATACAATTTAAGTATGAGCAGAGGATCTGAATAGACATTTTCCCAAAGGAGACATACAAATGGCCAACAGGTACATAAAAATGTGTTCAATGTCACTAATAATCAGGGAAACGCAAATCAAAACCACAATGAGATATTGCCTTACACCTATTAGAATGGCTATTATCTAAAAGACAAGAAATAGCAAGTGTTGGTGAGGACGTGGAGAAAAGGGAAACCTTATGCTCTGTTGATGGGAATGTAAATTAGCACAGTCACTATGGAAAAGAGTATGGAGCTTCCTCAAAAAATTAAAAGTAGAACTACCATAAGATCCAGCAATTCTACTTTTAGGTATTTATCTAGCAGAAACAAAATCACTATATTGAAGAAATTTCCACACCTCAATGTTCATTGCAACATTATTTACAATAGCCAAGACATGAAAACAACCTAAGTTTCCATTGATGGATGAATGGATAAAGAAGATCTATCTGTCGATCTATCTATCTATCTATAATGGAATATTATTCAGCCATGAGAAAGAAAGGAATCTTGCCTTTAGTGGTAACAGATGGGCCTTGAGAGCATTAGGCTACTTGAAATAAATCAGACAGAGAAAACAAATACAGTCTTACCTCACATATATGTGGAATCTGAAAAAACCTGAACTCACAGATACAGAGAACAGATTGATGGTTGCCGGGGGTAGGGGTGGGGTGGTCTGACACAATCTCCATCACAGACTTGACGCTCAGTAAAAATTTGCTACTGTCGCCTGCTCCTCCCCTCCTGTTCCAGTCAGGAAATCCCATTCTCCATCACCCTCTCTCCTCCTTCCCCCCATGGTCTTGAATCCTTGGTTGACTTCTACTTCTGAGTGCAGGGAAGCCCAGAGCTGGGCAAGCCTGATGAAGCTGGGTCAGGGATTCAGATTCTAGCAGGCCAGGTCTGAATTGGGCAAGAGAAGAGAAATGGGTTCCTCTAGACCAGAGTCCATGATATCTGGAGACATCAGCAGTTCTGGGGAATTTAGAGGCAGGAAGTGAAATAAGATGAGGCAGAGGAGAAACAATAAACTGCACCCCTGGCTCCTTCCTGTCCTGCTAGCACCCCCTCCCAAATGAGGAAGTCAGGGAGCTGGAAAGAAGGGGAAAGGAGAGGAAACGCTCCCTGAGAAAAGGGTGCCAGGTGGGGTTCATCCCCCACTGCTACCTAAATAAACCCTTTGCCTGTATTCCAACCTGTTTCTTATTTATGGTCCACAGTCAGGAGCTAGGGGATCTCAGGGTACAGAATGCTGGGCCCTTCACACACAGTCAGGAAGGATTCAGTCACTCATGTGGAATCTCTCCACTTTATGGCCGTTCATTCAGAATTTCCAGACCCTGGTACCTGGGCTGCCTGAGGAAACCAGGAATCACATTCTCCAACTTTCTGCAGATAACAGGACTGAGGAGGCAGGGAGAGTAGGAGGGAAGATGGGGGAGGGTGACTTTGTGGTTTTCTTGGAAATAAATGGGAGTTTGGATCACAGATTGAATTATTAATTGGAGGAGATTGAGACTCTGTCTCTCCACTGACCTCAGGATTGGGTTAGACACATCTTCAGGATAGGTTCCCCTGTCCTCTGTAGAATAAAGAATCCTCCCGAGCTATAAATCCCTCTATAACTCTGGGTTTCCTGCTTTGGGCTGTCAGTCACTTGCAGTTACTAGTTCAAATGTCTGTCCAGCCTCAAGGATAGAGTCCTAGGAGGGAGAGCCACACCTGCCCCTTCCCTGACATAGTCTCAGCTCCTGGGATGGGGTGGAGGGTGGAGGAAGGAGCTCTCCCAAGGAGCAGACACAGTATTTCACAGTCACAGGAATCAGACATCTGAAATGGAATTTTACTTAGTTCTGTATAACATCCTGGCATTGCTCTGGAGCACATGTTATCGCTAATGGCAGAAAATCACCTTGTCAATTCGGAAGAATCTACTCACTTCTGGATTTTCTGTCCTTTTCAGGCTCAGGTCAATTCTGGATCCTCTCCCTTCCCTCTTCCCCTATTCGTCCTGGGGATGATAATACTTTTTTTCTTTTTTTATAAATTTATTTATTTATTTTTGGCTGCGTTGGGTCTTCGTTGCTGCGCGCGGGCTTTCTCTAGTTGCAGCGAGCGGGGGCTGCTCTTCATTGTGGTGCGCGGGCTTCTCATTGCAGTGACTTCTCTTGTTGCGGAGCACAGCTCTAGGCGCACCGGCTTCAGTAGTTGTGGCCACTCGGGCTCAGTAGTTGTGGCTTGCGGCCTCTAGAGCAAACGCTCAGTAGTTGTGGTGAACGGGCTTGGTTGCTCCACGGCATGTGGGATCTTCCTGGACCAGGGATCGAACCCATGTCCCCTGTTTTGGCAGGCGGATTCTCGGCCACTGCGCCACCAGGGAAGTCCCAGGATGATCATTCTTGATGGAGCAGGGCGTCACGTTTTCCTCACAGGTGTCATTTCTACTTCCTGTCAGTGGGCCTACTGGTGTGAGGGCTTCGCCCTGAGGTCTTTTGCCAGCCCTTCATCTGAGAAGCAAAGCACAGATCTTCTCTGCTCTGTTGAACCCAGCCCACTGTACGTTCAATCTTCCTTGTCCCCAGAAATCTGACCCCACCAGTAGTCCAAGAGCCAATCCCTTTTATAGGAACCAAACCAAGGACTCACTCGCTCTTTTTTTTTTTAAGTTGAATTATAGTTGATTTACAATATTGTGTTAGTTTCAGGTGTGTAGCAAAGTGATTCAGTTATATATATATATTTTTCGGATTATTTTCTATTGTAGGTTATTATAAGATATTGAGTATAATTCCCTGTACTATACAGTAAATCCTTATTGCTTAATTATTTAACGTATAGTAGTTTGTATCTGTTGATCCTATATTCCTATTTATCCCTACCCACCTCGCTTTCCCCTTTAGTAACCATACATTTGTTTTCTATGTCTGTGAGTCTGTTTCTGTTTTGTATATAGATTCATCTGTATTATTTTTTAGATTCCATATATAAGTGATATCATATGGTATTTGTCTTTCTCTGTCTGACTTCACTTAGATGATAATCTCTAGGTCCATCCATGTTGCTGCAAATGGCAATATTTCATTCTTTTTATGGCTGAGTAATATTCCATTATATATACATATATATATACACACATTTTATAAACACACACACACACACACACACACACACATATCTTCTAGGCCAGTCGTCTATTGATGGGCACTTTGGTTGTTTCCATGTCTTGGCTATTATAAATAGTGCTGCTATGAACATTGGGGTGCATGTATCTTTTCAGATTAGAGTTTTCATCTTTTCCAGACATATACCCAAGGGTGGGATTGCTCGATAATATGGTAGCTCTACTTTTAGTTTTCTGAGGAACCTTCATGCTGTTTTCCATAGTGGCTGCACCAATTTACATTCCCATCAACAGCATAAGTAGGTTCCCTTTTCTCCACACCCTCTCCAGCATTTATTATTTGTACCCTTTGATGATGGCCATTCTGACTGGTGTGAGGTGATACCTTATTGTGGTTTTGATTTGCATTTCTCTAATAATGAGCAATGTAAAGCACCTTTTCATGTGCCTGTTGGCCATCTGTATGTCTTGTTTGGAAAAATGTCTATTTAGATCCTCTGCCCATTTTTTGTTTGGGTTGTTTGTTTTTTCAGTATTGAGTTGTATGAGCTGTTTGTGTATTTTGGATATTAACCCCTTGTTGATTGCATTGTTTGCAAATATTTTCTCCCATTCCATAAGCTGTCTTTTCATTTGTTGATGGTTTCCTTTGTTGTGCAAAAGCTTTTAAGTTTGATTAGGTCCCATTTGTTTATTTTTGCTTTTATTTCTTTTGCCTTGGGAGACTGATATAAGAAAACAGTGCTACCATTTATGTCCAATAATGCTTTTTTTTTTTTTTTTTGCGGTACGCAGGCCTCTCACTGTTGTGGCCTCTCCCGTTGTGGAGCACAGGCTCCGGACGCGCAGGCTCAGCGGCCATAGCTCACGGGCCCAGCCGCTCTGCGGCATGTGGGATCCTCCTGGACCGGGGCACGAACCCATGTACCCTGCATCGGCAGGTGGACTCTCAATCACTGCGCCACTAGGGAAGCCCCAGGGTTTTTTTTTTTTAATTAAAAAAAATTCGACAAATAAATGACACTGAAAAATATCTAATTAGAAATTTCCAAAGATCTAGAGCATAAAGTTATTTACAACACAGATTTGTTTGAAAACAAACGACAGGCAGCAATGGAGGGTGGATTAACATTTTGGGTTGGGAATGAAAATCATGCCATGAATGCATATTTAATGATTAACAAAGGAAGTCGTGATCTGTGTTAATTAATAAAGCACATTATAACCTAAAAAAAAAAGAAAGAAATTCTCCCAACTTGCACAAGCTCTCCAAGTTTGGAATAAGTGAGTCAAGGTCACATGGTAATGGTCACCCCCACAGCAAAGACAAAATCAAACAATTCCAGCCTGGTTGGGAGAGGACTGGGGTGTGATGGTGTCACAGGTGCCACAAAGGAGAGACTGTCCCAGCTCTGAAAAGTCAGAATGCTTGGAGTGGGGTTGACTTAGATGAGGGTGGGCAATTTGTGACAGGTTCTGAATATTAAGAATATCAATATCCAGGGACTTCCCTGGTTGCGCAATGGTTAGGAATCCGCCTGCCAATGCAGGGGACACGGGTTCGAGCCCTGCTCTGGGAAGATCCCACATGCTGTGGAGCATCTAAGCCCATGTGCCACAACTACGAGCCTGCGCTCTAGAGCTTGCGAGCCACAACTATTGAGCCTGTGTGCCTAGAGCCCATGCTCTGCAACAAGAGAAGCCACCGCAGTAAGTCCACGCACCACAAGGAAGAGTAGCTCCTGCTCGCTGCAACTAGAGAAAGCCTGCACGCCAACGAATACCCAACGCAGCCAAAAAATAATAAATAAATAAGTTTATTTAAAAAAAAAAAGAATATCAATATCCAGAAAGGGTGCAGGGACTGGAAGGAAGCACAATGAATCTGGCATAGCCGACGCATTGCAAATTGAATTTGCAAGCCGAGGCTTGCAAATTGAACAAAACGTGTTATATAAAAGCTACATTTTCACAAATTAAAACAACAACAACAACAACCTGAATTTTCTTCTGTCTGGCATGAATATATTTTAAAAGAAGACTGTTCCCTAATTTTGGGAAACTTCCCAGGCTGGCTCTCTAATTATGCAAACAAACCCTCTGTTATTCAAAGTTATACAAGACTCTCTTCTGAAAAAGGACTTTGGTCCAAAGGAGATAAAAGTGCTCTTGGGTGATCATGTAAGCTTTTCTATGTTGATTCTGGAAACAGAGTCTTAAGTAAGCAGAGGACGAGACTGGGGAAGGGCTTGTATGACATGTGTTTGTCTGGACTTGTTTGAATCCCTATTGGAGTCCTATATTGAAAGGACTCCGGTTATAAACTACAGAATATCTCTGGGTTTAGGTAATGCCAAAAGACCATTCATTACACAAGGGTGTCTCACACAGCCTGTTATGGGTTGAATTGTGTCCTCCAAAAAGATGAGTTGAAGTCCTAACCCCCAGTACCTGTGACTGTGACCTTATTCAGAAATAAGATGGTTGCAGACGTAATTAGTTGAAATGAGGTCATATTAGAGTAAGGTGGGTCTTTATTTCAGTATGATGAGTGTCCTTATAAGGAGAGAAGAGACACATGGGAGAAAACCATGTGATCACAGAAGCCGATTAAAGGGTGGCAACTGCAAGCCAGGGAAGGTCAAGGATTGAGGCAAACCATGAGAAGTTAGGCAGATGCAAGGAAGAGTCATCCCCTAAAGGTTTCAGAGGGAGCATAACCTTGCTAGTGCCTTCATTTCAGACTTCTAGCCTTCAGAACTGTGAGACAATGCATTTCTGTTGTTTTTGCAGCAGCACTCTGTTAAGGCAGCCAGCCATACCTAGGAAACCAACAGGTGACTCTAGGGCAGGGAAGTGGCTAAAGTCCTGAGATAGACTGGAAAGGGGACCTGGAACCTCGAGAGACTCTTTCCTTTCCACCATCCACTTCAGTCCTCTTTCTCACTGCAGACTATAATTCTCTGTTCTTTAGCCAACACTTCCCGTGATCATTTCTTGCTTCTTCCTTTGTTCAGGTATACAGCTGTGGGGCAGAAACCAGTCCGGGGTAGCCCCTCCCTTCTTCACTACTAAGGGCTGAGTTATGACTGGTTTAAGCTTATTAGGGCATGCCCACTCTTTTGTCTGTGATTGGTTTAGGGATAGACATGTGACTCAGTTTTGGCCAATGACATTTGAGGATCTGGAAACCTTCTGGGGCTTCTGTGAAAGATTTTCTTCCCTGGCAAAAAAAAAAAAAAAAGAAAGCCGTCTAGGGAGGACCCCTGCTTGTTGCCTTCCTGCTGTGGATGGTTCCTTGTTGAGGACATGATGTTTGGAGTGGTGGCAGCAGTCACATGACTATGAAGGGAAGGTCAGGAGTAAGGAGTTACTTAACTGCCGGAGCAGCGTGAACCTACAGTGACTCCTTGGGGGAAGGCAGAGAGCTGGGTGATTAGTGGATCTAATACTGGCTAAATGTTGTGCACTGAGTAAGGTGCTCTCCACATCCTGCTTCTCATCTGGAATGAAAACGTATACTTCTTAGATTTAACCTACTTGTAGGTTTGGGGAAAAAGGACAAGAATCTGAACAGAATCTGAAGAAAATGTATGACTCATTGGATGGAAAGGAAGATAAATGCCTCTAGTTGTACTCCCAGAATTGTTAGGATTTGAAATGTCAGAATGAGTCATAACTGGTCATGTTTTGTAAGTGAAAAAGCAATCCCATTGTGTATTATTCACATGGTGCATGATTACTTCATGGAGGTGGATGGGAACAGTCTATTGCCCTTTAGTAGAATGGTTTCAGAATGAGAAAAGAAAACCATTAAGTAAATCAGGATAAGCAGTGCACGGTGCTCCTAATTCCACCACTTTTCCATAGATCGATTTGCACTACCTGAGAATAAGGGGCAGACACCTCTCCCTGCTGTACACAGAGGCATAGCCGCTACCGCCTAAAATTAGCCAATCAGAAGTTAACACATAAACTCTCCAGTTTCATATCTTGACTGTGGTGAACTGTGACTAGGAATGGAGTAATTCTGTCCCAGAAGGTCATAAGGAACAGAATGCTTATATAAACTAAACTGCCAGGGGCTTCCCTGATGGCGCAGTGGTTGAGAGTCCGCCTGCAGATGCGGGGGACACGGGTTCGTGCCCCGGTCCGGGAAGATCCCACATGCCGCGGGGTGGCTGGGCCCGTGAGCCATGGCCGCTGAGCCTGCGCGTCCGTAGCCTGTGCTCCGCAACGGGAGAGGCCACAACAGTGAGAGGCTCATGCACCGCAAAAAAAAACCCAAAAAACAAAACTAAACTGCCTTAGACCTCTGTAAGAAATTATATGGACAGCAGTTGCAGATAACTGAAAAATATTGTTCCCTTCTGTCAGCAAAACTGTTGAGCTCTACTCTGCTGAAGTCCTCATCGGGTTCTATTGAAGCAGCAGATGGACAGGACTGAATGGGAAGTGAAGTCCTTTGCATTATACTCCCCTGACCACTCACATTAATCCTGAGACCTTTACCAGTTCACTGACCACCAATCACAGCCAATCCTGAGGTGGAGGCAGGTCTATACTTCTCAACATAAGGGACTGGAATTAACTCCCTCTTACCTTTGCTGTCCTCATTCCACCACTGCTCTTCAGACTTTTCTTGGATTTTCAGGATGTCTCTTTTCTTAAAGTCAAAGAGAGGTTGGATAACACATCCTCTGGCTCTTCCTGCCTGAGAATCACTCCACTTCCCTGCCTGGCCTTGGAAACTGGTTTTATCGATGTTGTAGTGTCTAAATAGTACATTTTGTAGAATTCCAGTAAAGTAGGCAATGAATCAAACTTCTGATCTTCTGTTTGGAATCTGAGGTGACTCAGCTCAGTTACTCGGCTCCTCCAAGTGGAAGTCGCCTACCTTGGCCATCTCTGCACCCACGTGCTGAGACTCAGTAGCCGTGTGCATCCCCACCAGCCCCAGCATCGACACCACAGTGGACCAGCTGGTGTCTCAGCCTCACTGTTGTGCCTGAAATGGCAGTAGCAGCTGTGAGCACTCGCCACTGGAAGTCTCTCTAGTCATTTGATCATTTTTTCTTCATAATTTTTTTCATATTCATATTTTCAAACTCTCTTCTACGTATTTAAACATATTAGATATATTCATTTTGTATTTTTTCAATATTCCAACATCTAAGCATAAAGTTCTATTCTGCTATTTGATATTTCCACTGACTGTCATTCCTGATGCCCTATTTTTTCTTTTGTGTTTTGTTTTGTTTTTTGCACTATAAGCTCTTAGTTTTTGAGACTTTGTCTCTCAAGATTCTTTCGGGTCTGGTCTGGTGGTATATTCCTCCAGAGAGGATTTGTGTTTGCTTCTGCCAGGTGCCTAAAGTCCTTCCAAGCTGAGACTACTTTAAATAAATCACTCAGCTGGATGTTTCTTGAAACTCAAATGCCGTGTGTATTTGTGCCCTGATCCTGCTTGAGGACAAGCTTGTGGTTATGAATTTTTATGAGAGTCTTCTTTCATTCTCTGGAAGACCAGCTTTCTTCTTGTCTTTGTCAACTGGAAAAAAAAAAAAAAAAGCACAACCTGGGGAATTCCCTGGTGGTCCCGTGGTTAGGACTCTGCACTTTCACTGCTGAGGGTGCTGGTTCAATCCCTGGTTGGGGAACTAAGATCTCACCAACGGGGTGGTGTGGCCAAAAAAAAAAAAAAAAAAATCAGCACAACCTAAAGTTGAGAATTAGGTTTTATTTGGCAGGCTTTCTGAGGACTTCATGCCTGGGAGACAGCCTGTCAGATAGCGCTGAGGGGCTACTCTGAAGAGGTAAGGGAGGAGCCAGGATATACAGAAGTTTCATAACAAAACCCAGGTAGTCAGAATATCAGAAGATTACTGTTAATGAAAGAAAACCAGACATCTCAAGTTAATGAATTTAGCGCTTGTCTATGTATGAGAAGATGGGCTCATTGAAATCATTCCTTTGATATGTACCTCAGCTGTCTGGGACCAGTATCCTGTGTTTTCCCATCCTGAGACTCCTCAGGGTGCACCGTTAGAGGGGGGCTGCAGGGGCTGATGGCTTGATGGCGGGCATCCTGTTTCCATCCTGAGTGCCCTCAGCGCTCACTGCAGGGGGCAACTGTAAAGTGATGGCTTGAGGGCTTGCAACATCCTTTGTTTACTGAAATGGCAGGCGATATTTTTCACTCACGTCTTTTCTGTGGTCCTTCCTGAGGCTGCTATTACGATCTGACTCCCCAGCTCACGTGGGCCCAAGTCTTCGACACTTGCCACTCACACAGGTGTTCCGTTTGAAACTGCACGTTGCATTCAGCTTTAGGGTTATCTGCTTAACCCTTGCTTACAGCTCTGGATTTATTATGCTCAGCTGTAAGAACCTCTCTTATTTTCTTTCTAGCTAAGACACTAATTTAAAAGGAATTAAAAGATTTTTTTATCTAGCACTTTTAGGTATTCTGTAGTAGGAGTTTAGCTGCCCTACTGCTAAAAAAAGAACTTAAAGCTACTGTTTTCATTTTTACATCTTGTATCCAGCCACCTTGCCAAAGTTTCTTATTCATTCTGAAAATGTTTTATGCTAGAGCCTGTTGTGTCTTCTAGGTGCTCAGTCTGATCAGTATTTACTTTCTTTTTTGTGCCTGCTAAAACATTTATACACCGTTGGGTAATAATGGTGATAATGCTTTTTAATGAAATAGATTTAACGATTTTCTCTTTAGAATAACTGCTTTTTTTTGGAGAAATGGACTTTATTAAATGTAAGAAGTTTCCTTATATTTCTATTTTACTTAGAGTTTAAAAAGAAAAGAAAATGGCTGCTGAAGCACATCCAATGTCTTCTTAGAATTTATCGGTGTGATGCTACATCCAATTTGTAACCATGCTGTGCCTATTCATGCTTCACTCATTCACCCCTCTAGCAGGCTGAAGCTGAGGATACAAAGAGAGAGAGAGAGAGAGAGAGAGAGAGAGCTCTGAAGATATGATTTTTAGGCTGGATTCAAATGATAATGGCCCTTGTGCTCTTGGGTAAGGAGTCTTGAGTTTGTCCTGAGGGCAGTAGGAGCCTTTGTGGGTAGATCAGATTTGAATTTTGAAAAAAAATCACTGCTGCAGTGAAGAGAATGAATTGCTGGTGGCTGGAAGACCAGTTAGGATGTGGGTTCCATCACTGAGACTGGGGGAGGCGAGACATGCTTTTATCTGTTGCTGCTATATCGATGCCCACTTCATGACAGACATTATGTTAGATCCTTTACACGGAGTATAGGTGGTTCTTCCTGCTCCTTGTGTATATGTGTGGTGGAGGGAGGAGTTTGTGGTAATCATCAGAGGGAACAAATCACATTAATAATAACAAACAAAAAATCCCCATTAGTGTCCCAGGAATAGTAATAGGAATTACTCCTCCAGAGGAATAGCCCCTCCAGAGTAATCTTTGGCTTTCCGACCTCCCCAAGTCCCTTCAGGCACCAACAGGGAGTTCATAGATGGTTTAGCCAACACTCTTGGTTTCCTGTGCAACAAGGATTCTTTTTTCTCCTTCCTAACTGACCCTAAATGGTGTTTAGGAATCCACCCTACAGCATACAGTCATGTGATTCAGGTGAATCCAGCTCCAGGATGAGAATAAGTCAGTTGTGGTGGTCCTATCCCCCTTGCCAATGGCTGGTTTAATCATGGGCATGGGATACAAATCTGGCCACAGATGAGCGGCTATCTGCTGGGGGCTGTAGGGAAAGATTTCTTTACTACTAAGGGGGACACACTGGAAGAGTTGTGCTCATTTTTCTCCGCAATATGGTCATGGCTGGCTGCCATATCTAAAACTGGTGAAGCCATGTTGCAACCTTAAGAAGAAAAAACTAAAACCCTGAGGGTGACAGACTGAAAACATAGGAAGAATCTGATTCCTTGATGATGATTAGCTAGCTTTGGGTATTCCTACCTCTAGTTTTATTGATACATGAGATAATATACTTTGTTATTATTCAAGCCAAGTTGAGTTGAACTCTTCTTACTTAACTTTAATTAAGAAACATAACTAACAGAGATGGTTTGTGCTGCCAGTGAGCACACTGCATATGCTCTCCAGAAGGGCTTATGACGCGCAGCCAGCAATGATCTTCCCTTCCCTCTGGGGCTGGTACTGTTACCAAGCCCAAGCTCACTCTGCTCGCCGCATGACAGGCCAATGAATCAGAGATGAAGTGTTGAGGCAAGGAAGACGACTTTATTCGGAAAGCCTGCAGACCGAGAAGACGGCAGACTAGTGTCTCTGAAAAACCGTCTTACTGGGGTCTGCATGCCAGTTTCTTTTATAGAATCAGAGAGGGAGAGGCGGTGAAGAAGTAAAGTAAAAGGGCCATCAGTCTTGCAAAACATCTCCTAGAATGACCAGCCTCGGTGAGGGTATGTGTTAGTTTCTTTTTTCTTGCAGCCATTCACAGGTGGGCAGGGTTCCCTGAGGCAGGCGGTTATGTATGATTATAATAACAAAAGCAATGAGAAGCAAAGGTTAAAGTCAAAGAAACAGATCCAACGTGGAATCCGATTTAGCTCTTCTCCGTTACAGTACTACCAGGAACTGCTATCCACTGAGCTTTTTTGGCACTGCCACTTCTCGTCAGCATCCCCAATACCAAATGGCATTATGGGAAGTTGGACCCCTAACTGGAGACAAAGCCGAAGGTGAAAGTGAGAGAGACCATCAGAGACTGGAGGGGTAACAGAGTGTCAAGGAGGTGTATGTATTGTGTAGGGTAGCGATGGTCAGCGGAGGCACAGGCTGCTCAAGGGTCCAGCAGGTCAGCGCCCAAATGGATAATTAGCTTTGGGAGGGACTAGGAAGACAGCTTCCTTAATAAAACCAAGTTCGAAACTCCATGGATTAGCCCAGGGAGGAGAAGCACTAAAACTGGGCAGCAATTCTCTGGTCCAAGTTTTCCCTTCTCCTTGGGGCTCTTTTAGCTCTGCCTCCATCCTGAAAGCCCAGGTGTACATGGTTCCTCTCATTGTTGTGGCCTAAGACTGCACACAACACTCTCCTTTGGTTCACCAGCCCAGGTGAACTGGCATGGAACTTTCCTAAAGACTTAAGCAAACCCTCAGGGATCAAAAGCTCTCCTGCAGGGCCTCTCCGGTGGTGCAGTGGTTAAGAATCTGCCTGCCAATGCAGGAGACACAGGTTCGAGCCCTGGTCCGTGAAGATCCCACATGCCGCGGAGCAACTAACCCCATGCGCCACAACTACTGAGCCTGTGCTCTAGAGCCCACGAGCCACAACTACTGAAGCCCACGTGCCTAGAGCCCATGCTCCGCAAGAGAAGCCCCCGCAATGAGAAGCCCACGCACCGCAACAGAGTAGCCCCCGCTCGCCGCAACTAGAGAAAGCCCGCGCTCAGCAACAAAGACCCAATGCAGCCAAAAATAAATTAATAAATAAAATAAATTTTTAAAAAAGACACTCCTCAGCTTCCCTGGTGGTGCAGTGGTTGAGAGTCCGCCTGCCGATGCGGGGGACACGGGTTCGTGCCCCGGTCCGGGAAGATCCCACATGCTGCGGAGCGGCTGGGCCCGTGAGCCATGGCCACTGAGCCTGCGCGTCCGGAGCCTGTGCTCCGCAATGGGAGAGGCCACAACAGTGAGAGGCCTGCGTACCGCAAAAAAAAAGAAAAAAAGATGCTCCTGCAAGGCAGCTGGTCAACCAGCTGCCCTCACCTTTCTTTAGGCCTACTCAGATGTGACTTCCCTCCAGGCCAGACCCTGCCACCACACTCTTCAAACTACACAGTAGG
This sequence comes from Lagenorhynchus albirostris, assembly GCF_949774975.1. Taxonomy (NCBI): domain Eukaryota; kingdom Metazoa; phylum Chordata; class Mammalia; order Artiodactyla; family Delphinidae; genus Lagenorhynchus; species Lagenorhynchus albirostris. The sequence goes on from NC_083114.1 coordinate 9,503,935, forward strand.
CATCAGACTCACAGACTTGCTTTAAACCAGGATCAGTCCCACTGTGAGAGACTCCTGGTTGTGAATCAAGAAAGAGATATGATCAGAGTTTGAGACAAAGGTGGGTAAAGCTGGGTAAAGCTATTTGTCTGAATGAGATAGAGGAAAGGAACCCTTAGGAAGAAAGGCTACCTAGCATGTAGCCTTTAAGCATGATTTAAAATGCTTTGAAAGTAGGGGAGAAGGCTTTGCAGAGGAAATGACATTGAAGTGCAGGCAGGGGCAAAGGAGATTCAAGGCAGACAAGCAGAACTCTGTTCAAAAGCAAGGGAACTGAAAGGCAAAAGACCCACCCTGTGCACAGACAAGAAGAGGTCTGTGGTAACAGGAGCCAGTCACAGCCTCTTTAGTTTACAAACCCTCGAAGGAACAAAGATCATACGACGGAGAAAGGACAGGACAATAAATGGCATTAGGAAAACTGGATAGCCACATGCAAAAGAATGAAACTAGACTACTATCTTACACCATGCACAAAAATTAACTCAAAATGGATTAAAGACTTGAATGTAAAACATGAAACCATAAAATTCCTAGAAGAACACATAGGCAGTAACCTATTGACATCAGTCTTAGCAGTGTTTTTGGGGATCTGACTCCAAAGGCAAGGGAAACAATAGCAAAAATAAGCAAATGGGACTACATCAAACTAAAAAGTTCCTGCCCAGCAAAGGAAACCATCATCAAAATGAAAAGGCAACCTACTGAATGGGAAAAAGTATTTGCAAATCATGTATCCAATAAAGGGTTAATACCCCAAATATATAAATAACTCATACACTCAACAACAAAAAAACAACCCAATTAAAAAATGGGCAGAGGATCTGAATAGACATGCAGATGGCCAACAGTCACATGAAAAGATGTTCAACATCACTAATTGTTAGGGAAATGCAAACCAAAACCACAATGAGACATCACCTCACACTGTTAGAATGGCTGTTATCAAAAAGACAAGAAATAATAAGTGTTGGCGAGGATATGGAGAAAAGGGAACCCTCATACATTATTGGTGGGACTGTAAATTGGTGCAACCACTATAGAAAATAGTATGGAGATTCCTCAAAAAATTAAGTATAGAACTACCATATGATCCAGCTATTCCACTTCTGGTATTTATCTGAAGACCACGAAAACACTAATTCGAAAAGATATATGCACCCCTATGTTCACTGTAGCGTTATTTACAATAGCCAAGATATGGAAACAACCTATGTGTCCATCGATGGATGAATGCATAAAGAACATGTGGTATACGCACAATAGAATATTACTCAGCCATAAAAAAAGAATGATATCTTGCCATTTGGGACAACATGGAAGTGAAATAAGACTGAGAAAGACGAATACCATATGATATCATATGTGTAATCTAAAAAAGCAAAGCATGACTTCCCTGGTGGCAGTGCTTAAGAATCCGCCTGCCAATGCAGGGGACACGGGTTCCATCCCTGGTCGGGGAAGATCCCACATGCTGCAGAGCAACTAAGCCCGTGCGCCACAACTACTGAGGCTGCACTCTAGAGCCCGCAAGCCACAACTACTGAAGCCCGCATGCCTAGAGCCCATGCTCCGCAACAACAGGAGCCACTGCAATGAGAAGCCTGTGCACCATAATGAAGAGTAGCCCCTGCTCTCCACAAGTAGAGAATGCCCACGTGCAGCAAGGAAGACCCAACGCAGCCATAAGTAAAAATAAAAGTAAAGCAAAGCAAATGAATAAACTAAATGAAAAAACAGAAACAAATTCATAGATACAGAGAACAAGATTAGCAGTTATCAGAGGAAAAGGGGGTTAGGGGGTGGGTGCAGGGGGTCAACTGTATGGTGATGGATGGCAATTAGACTTCTGGTGGGGATCACTTTGTAGTGTATACGGATGTTGAATCATAATGTACACCGGAAACATTTATATATATATAGTATACCTGTAAACCTGAAACACACATACACACACATATGTATGTGTACAGATGTACAGGTATATATATATAGTACCACAGAGGGGAAAAGACAGATGTCATCACTGGCCCCTTCCGGTGTGACTCCCCCTCTCAGATCAAGACATGGGAGCACAGGGAACTAGAATAGAGATTAGACGAGAGTAGAGGTGAAGGGGTGACTGTCTGTGGCCAGAAAATGGGAGGAAATGAAATGGATGGGAACCTGCATTTGTATAATGCCTACCATGTGCCTGCCTGCGGTTGTGCTGGTCCTTTCCAAGCTTTATTTCTTTGAAGTCTCACCAACAATGCTTTGAAGTATTACCACCTTTTAATAGATACCTAGAAAACGTTGGATTTGGGAATCAAGAACCATGTTTTTCACAATTCACTGTGTCCAAGTTGTTTTTGCAGGATGCACACACCCTGCTGCCTCAATTTGAATCCCATTCCCATCCTGATGACCAGTTTTTAGTGGACATTTTGGGCTGTCTCGCATCTAAAACCCTTCCTTTGTTTGAGAAATTCCTGTGATGATGATGATGATTCCGCTTTACTGGGGTATGATTGACATGTTCCACCTTATTATTTTGGATGGGAAGCAGAACCCATGTACCTGTCAACACTGAAAACACCAGGTACTCACTCTCCTGGTGTCCCTTCCAGCTATGATAAGAGCACATGACCAAGGCTCAGGTGGTCAGAAGCACGACCCTGGACTTGAGTTTGGAGCTAGAAGTGAATGAGACAGAGAAGATATTTTCAACTGTTGACCATCAAGTAAGGCCATCAAGCCATCAGCCACTACAGCTGCCTGGACTGTGCACCCTCAGGGGATACAGGATGGAAGAAAACAGGATACCAGTCCTAGAAAGTTAAGGAGCATATCAAAAGAATGATTTCAGTGAGCCCAGACTCTTGCATCTTCCCATACACAGAAAAGTGCTAAATTCATTAACTTGAGATGTCTTTTTTTTCTTTAGTTAGCAGTACTTTTTGAAGTTCTGACCACCTGGTTTTTGTTGCAAAAACTCCTGTGTATCCTGGTTCCTCCCTTACCTCTTTGGAACAGTCCCTCAGAGCGATCTGAGGGGCTGTCTCCTGGACTTAAGTCCTCAGTTTGTCCACCAAAAGAAAAGATAATTCTCAAAACAAACAAACAGGATGTTTCTGAGCAGCAGCAGCAGTTTCTAGGTCCAGTGGCTGCAAAAGACGGGCAGCGACATCTAGTGTCCGATGGCGACAGCAGTGGCCTTGGCCCCTCGTTTAGACTTGTGGCCGGTCTGTGTTCCTGCCAGACCGAGTTCTGTAGTCTTCTTGGTAATTCTGAGTGTTACCCACTATCCTGTAATCAATCGTTTCTCTCCTTAGGTAAGTCAGAGTTGGTGCCTGTGGCTTACAACTAAGGACTTTGACACACATGTTGGGCAAAGTCCCAGAAGCAGAAAATGCTGCAATAAGACATATTTGGATCTTTAAACAGACCAGGCGCAAAGACTTTAGCTAGTGCTCCTCCGCCATCCTGATCTCCTGTCCTGGAGGCTGGACTGTCCAGAGAGATGCAAAAGCCAGACGCTCCAGATCTTCAGCAGGTGGTGGGGCTGGGGAGGTGGGGGGCGGGAGGGTGACAGAGGGAAGGGATTGGGGACTGGATTGAAGAAGCACCAGAGACAAACTTGGTAGAGGGGCTCAGAGAGGAGTAACGTGGGGTTGGGACTCCCGTCCCATCCTAGGTCTTGGCCCCAACCTAGCTCCAGCCTCAGCTCTGTCTCATCTATGCCAACTTCAAGCCCACCACCAGCCTCCCCTGGCCTCAGACTCAGCAACCACTTATCCAGCCCCAGCCCCAGCACAAGGTTCAGGGGACCTGGTTCAGTTCCCCATTCAGGTGTGGTCATTCCAAGCAAACTTGTTCTCTGCACATCCTAAGCCCCACTGAGTGGGCGCTTTCATCTTCCTGTTTCATGACCCACCCCCATTACAGAGTGTCTCAGCAGATGTGCTCCCCTGGCCTGAACCACAAGCCCTGACCTTTGTGTCCTTGGCCCCTTCCTGGGTCATGGTCTTCTTCCACTTTGAGGTCTATGCTGACTTCCCATGGCTTGGTCTTGGGTGAGCTGGGATAGGAGAAGATTCTGGGAGGCGAGGGGTGAGAGGCAGCTGTATTAGGCACTTAGAAGCCCAAGATCAGCAGGGCCAAACATGGGAAAGCCTCATATTTTTGTGTACCTCAAATAGAGCCATGTTTCCTGTGGGTGATGCCCTGCACCCTTGTCCGCCCCTTCCTTCCCATCCATACTCTGCAGAGGGAGCCGCCAGTGGGTGTCCTTAGGCAATGGCTGGGCTCAGCTCAGGGATACCCAGAGGCTGCAGGCCCCAGAGGACCTAAGAACCTCTCACAGGGGCTCCCAGGAGAAAGCCTCAGAGCAGTTTTAGAGTTCACAGACACAGACACACTCCCTGATCTCGTGGTCCCCAAAGCAAATTATGGACAGACCTTGCCCCTCTTGTCTGATCTCCCTAGACCCGACCTGGATCAGCATCTGCTTCTGGAGCTTTCTCTACGTGGGTGGACATTGCCAGTTTGGTCCATCAGCAACCACTTGTGATCTCGCCACATCTGATGGAGCACGAGGCCCCGAGTCCACACATTCAGTGGGTCCCGTGTTCAGTGTTTCTCTCATGCAGTGAGTTGTATTCACCTTTGGCACCTTTGGGTGTCAAAGATCCAGAGATCAATAATGCAAGGTCCCACCTCCTGGGCCTCAGGGTGTAGGGGCAATGTAGGGGTGGAGGGCAAAAAGGATGATGTCACTGCAGGCTGAAAAGTGCTCAGATGGGGTGAGTAGGCAGAGGGGGAGGCACCTAACGCAGATCAGTGGTTGGGATGACTTCCCAGAGGTGGCTTCTGCCCAGAGGAGGACTGGGGAAGAAACACTTAAATAATTTATCTAGTCATTTAAGGCATAACTTTCCTATGAAGATATGCATCAATGATTATGAAGCAGGATGCAAAATTTTCAATGTAAAACAAGATAGTTCAAAGAAACGTCCCCTGCACAAAAGGTCTACACCCCAGACTCCCCTGACCCTTCTGATTCTGGTATGAGTCCTCTCCCCTCTGTGATCAGCTTCCAGTATTAGTGGATATTAGTGACTGCTGCATCAGGGGTAATTTTGAGAAGAATCAGTCCCCGGGAAAACATCTAAATTCCTTGGCCTGGCCTTTCATGATGGGACCCTCTGCCCCAGCAGCTTCGTCCTACATTACTCTCCTACACACTCCCTGTTCTCCACACAGTGGCTATTTACAGCTCCCCAAACAATAAACAATGTGCCAAGCTGGTTCATGCCTTTGTGATTTTCCACAGGCAGTTCCCTTTGCCTGGAATGCCCCTGCCCACACAGCCATCTGGCAAACTCCTACTCATCCTTCAAGACCCAGCTCAAAGAGCTCCTCTTCTGTGAAGCCTTCCCAGCAGGCCCAAGCAGAATGAGTCAATTCCTCCCATGCACCACTCTATGGTGTCTGCGTCCCTTTCGTTGTGTTGAGATGTCTTTATTTCACTTTTTCTCTTAATTTGATTGTGGGGGCTTGGAGGGGAGAGACTGTAGCATTCATAGTTGTATCCCTAGCCCTAAGCAGAGCATCTGGCATGGTAGGTGTCTATAAATATTTTGTATGAGGAAGCGAATGAACAAAACTTATTTTGACTCCTTTTCTTCTCATTTGTTTTTAGAGTTGAGATAGGGAGACCAGCATTTTCTCCTAGACTTTGGAAAATGCTAAGAAAACCACTCACCACTAAGAGAAAAAATCCATTTAACCTCTCTTTGTAGCCATTCACGTCTTATAAAGCTGTGTAGTTCTACTGAGAACTCACCAGACCAATGTGGTTCTTTAACCTTGTGGCATCAGTAGGTGTAGCCAGTGGGGAAGGGGCAGGGGTGCAAGAGGGGCTGACATATATCATGTTCCAGGCACTGTTCTGAGTCCCTTATTCATACATGTATACACAGTGTCTCATTTTATTCCCATAGCAATCCTATCAGGTAGCTACTATTATTATCCCCATTTTAGAGATGAAGAAATCGAGGCACAGAGAGGTTGAATAACTTGTTTACAGTAATACAGCTAATAAGTGGCAAAGATGGGCTTCAAACCCACGAAGTCTAGCTTGGGAATTCATTCTCCCAACCTCACTGCTATATTTGCTTGTTGACTGAGAAAAATGCACAACCTAAAAGTTGAGAGTTATGTTTTATTCAGCAGACGAAACTGAGGACTTAAGCCCAGGACACAGTATGGCAGATAACTCAGAGATTGCTCCGAAGAGGCAAGGGGCGGAGCCAGGATATCCAGGAGTTTTTGCAACAAAGACCAGGTAGTCGGAACATCAAAAGATTAATGTCAATTAAAGAAAACCAGTTATCTTAAGGAATTTAGCACTTTTCCATGTATGGGAAGATGCAAGAGTCTGGGCTCACTGAAATCATTCCTTTGATACGCACCTCAGCCATCTGGGGCCAGTATCCTGGGCTTTCTCATCCTGAGTCTCCTCAGGGTGCACTGTTGGGGGTGGAGGGCTGCAGTGTCTGATGGTTTGATAGGGGGCATCCTGTTTCCAACGTGAGTTCCCTCAGGGCTCACTGTTGGCTAAGAATACAGGGAACATGAGGTAGAAGATGAACGTGCCCTTTCGCAGCCAATCACCGTAGCCCCAGGCTCTGGGATGCCCTGTTGGTTCATAAGTATCCTGTAAAGGTGCTCAGTGTCACTCCTAGACCCTGAGGACCCAGTCTCCTCTTTGACTGCCCTGCATTTCTACTTCACCATGGAGAGGGAGTGATTTGTTTCACTTGGCCTCATTCAGCTTGGAGCAGAGTCCTCACCGGCCCTGTCGGGACGTGGGCTCCGTGCCTTCCCCCTGGCTGAGGACATGCTGCCTCTGTCTCCCAGGTGCCTTTCACAACAGCACACCCAGCTAGGGAAGCTGGTGAGACCACCTTCCTAGGGTGTGTGTGTCAGGGCTCCTGTACCCCATCCAGGCCATTTCAAGCAAAGGGCATGACATATTCAAAACTTTAGGAGTGAGAAAAAGCTAGGCATGTCCATACAGGCGGCTGATGGAAGGGTGTAGGAGAGAGGGGAGGGAGATGGGATGGAAAGATAGTCTACCTTTGATTGTGAAAGGCCTTATGCCCAAAGTAGAGAATTTTGTTGTTTTTTTTAACCTCCTATAGGCAGTGGAGAGCCCTCGAAGATCATGTTGTTAGGTTTACAGTTTCACTGATTAAGAAGCTGTTTTTCTTTTCTTTATTTGTAGAAACGTTCTCAACCATTAGGAAACACTGCCACCATGTGGCTTTCGGATGTTGCATACGCCAAACTGTAAACTGCCAATTTCTCTGATACTGTTGGAAAATTAAATCAAAGAACACATCCCTTGATCAAACAGCTGAAGTAAATTAATGGTAAACTTAATCCTAATGTAAAAAGGAAAATTTTTTCAAGAAACCAATACCTGGGTTCAATTATCGGATTTCTTAACTTTGTTTTTAAAATTCTAATCTAACTCTTCAGCGATTCTGACCTCAAGAATCCTTTGTATTCCCAGTAACCCCTATCTCAGAATCATAAACTCTCTGGCTCTGCAAAGGCTCTACCATTTCCAGGTCAGTTTGGCATCAAACTGTCTCCAGGCCATTTCCCTCCATGGTGGCGGATTCTATTTCAGTCCTAGGTCTGTTCTTCTTGTATGGTTCCGCAGTTGGACAGACCCAAATTCAAATATTTCCACCATTTTTTTTTTTAAGCTGAGTGATTTGGGCAAGTCACCTAACCTCCCTAAGTTTCAGTTACCTTATCTGTAAAATGGGAAGAACATCTTTTTCACAGGGTGATTGTGAAGATGAAAGATGGCATGTGTACATGTCCCTGGCCCATCATAAGGAAGTCCTCTTCCTTCTCCTCCGTCCTTGAGGGCATATTATTGTTAAGCACGCAACATACACTCCGTGGAGGTGATTTAACATCCGAGAGCTTTTACCAGGTTCTCCAGCAACGTTCCCTGAGAACGAAAGTACTCATCCACTCAGGCTTTGGGAGGACTACCGCTATTTCCGTGCGTTGCCTACCGACGTTGGGCAGGCTGGAGGTTGCAATCCACGCGTCTCCCGGGTGCACAGCCGGCGGCAGGTGCGTGGGCGTGGGCGTGGCGGCATTCATTCCTCACCCCTCCCTTCCCCGGGGTTGGGGGTGTAAGTGGATAATTCAATCCCCGTAGGACTCGGCGTCTGGCCTCACCCGCGGCTCGGCGGATTGGCTGTCTCAGCTCGCCCCCGCCCTCCGTACCCCCCCCGTCCCAGGTGGCTCAGCCCCCTGTGGAGCTCTCTGTTTACCTTGAGAGCCCGTCCAAGTTGGGCTCCATCTCTACATTTGCTCCCTCTGGGGCCCCGCCCGCCCCGGAAGCAGGGAGAAAAGCGGGCCGAGCCCTTCCTCTCCCCGCACCGCCCGGAGAGGTCGGGTAAGGGAGACGGGTGTGTGGGAGGGGGAGTCTCAGGCCTGGGGGATCCGGCTGTCATCCCGTCCCGGGATCGCGCGAACCCGGGAGTTCTGTCCCTAGGCTCCTCCGTCTCCGTCCTGTCGTGCTCAGGGTGACGTGCCCACCCTGGGCAAAGAGCCAGAAGCTGGATCTCAGGGATGCCCGGGTCCCTAAAGGAGGCACAGACCTGGAGACTTCTCTCACAGGTGGTCCCCCTCCTCCAGGCGGTGATGACCCCCAAGCCAGCCGGACCCCCGGACGGGGGCTGGGGCTGGGTGGTGGCGGCCGCAGCCTTCGCGGTGAATGGGCTCTCCTACGGACTGTTACGCTCCCTGGGCCTCGCCCTCCCTGATCTCGCGGAGCATTTTGACCGAAGCGCTCAGGACACTGCGTGGGTCAGCGCCCTGGCCCTGGCCGTGCAGCAGGCAGCCAGTGAGGGGGGGCCCCGAGGTGGGAGGCGGGAACCGGGGTGGAGGGGCCGTGAGTGCAGTGGTGGGGGACACACCTGGTTGATTACCAGACAACGTAAGAAAGGTCGACCAGTGTACCTAAGTTCTAGAATATAGTGGGTCTTGAGGTCAAGGCGGAGAGGCTATTAGGCAGGGGGAGAAGTTTAGGCCAGGCAAACAGCCAATGAGAAGTGTTGGAGCGAGTTTGGGGGTCCAGGAGCGTGTCTTCCGTTGACTCCGCCTCCTTCCAGGCCCAGTGGGCAGCGCCCTGAGCACCCGCTGGGGGGCGCGCCCCGTGGTGATGGTTGGGGGCGTCCTCACCTCGCTCGGCTTCGTCTTCTCGGCTTTCGCCCGCAGTCTGCTGCACCTCTACCTTGGCCTGGGCGTCCTTGCTGGTGAGGAGAGAGGGATTCCCGGGTTCTTCAGGGGTGATGGTGGAGATAGAGCGTGTCGGGAGCGGGAGGCCAAGGGCGCGAGGGTCTCCTGCGAGCAGCCGAGCTGGGATGGTGGGGGCAGGCATCCCCAGCTCCTGTCCTCACCCGGTCCTATCCATTCGCAGGCTCCGGCTGGGCCCTGGTATTCGCCCCTGCCCTCGGGACCCTCTCCCGTTACTTCTCCCGCCGTCGAGTCTTGGCCGTGGGGCTGGCACTCACGGGCAACGGGGCCTCCTCGCTGCTTCTGGCGCCCGCCTTGCAGCTCCTCCTCGATAATTTCGGCTGGCGGGGCGCCCTGCTCCTCCTTGGCTCCATTACCCTCCACCTCACCCCCTGTGGCGCCCTGCTGCGACCCCTGGCGCTCCCTGGAGACCCCCTGGGCCCACCCCGAAGCCCGCTAGCCGCCCTCGGCCTAGGTCTCTTCACACGCCGGGCCTTCTTAGTTTTTGCTCTAGGCACGGCCTTGGTGGGGGGCGGGTACTTCGTCCCCTACGTGCACCTGGCCCCTCACGCTTTAGATCGGGGCCTGGGGGGGTATGGGGCGGTGCTGGTGGTGACGGTGGCTGCCGTGGGGGACGCGGGCGCCCGGCTGCTCTGCGGGTGGCTGGCGGACCAGGGTTGGGTGCCCCTCCCGCGGTTGCTGGCGATGTTCGGGGCCCTGACAGGGTTAGGGCTGCTGGCGGTGGGTCTGGTGCCGGTGGTGGGGAACGAGGAGAGCTGGGGGGGCCCCCTGCTGGCCGCGGCTGGGGCCTACGGGCTGAGCGCCGGAAGTTACGCCCCGTTGGTTTTCGGCGTGCTCCCGGGGCTGGTGGGCGTCGGCGGTGTGGTGCAGGCCACCGGGCTGGTGATGATGCTGATGAGCCTGGGGGGGCTTCTGGGCCCTCCCCTGTCAGGTAAGGGCCTGAGCCAGCAGATCCGCTCGCACCCCTCCTCTGCACCTGGGCACGGAGGCCTCTGAGTTCCTTTCCCCCTCCTCTCAGGCTTCCTAAGGGATGAGACAGGAGACTTCACCGCCTCCTTCCTCGTGTGCAGCTCTTTCATCCTCTCTGGCAGCTTCATCTACATGGGGCTGCCCAGTGCGCTGCCCTCCTGCCGTCCAGCCTCACGTCCAGGCACCCCACCCCCTGAGAGGGGGGAGCTGCTCCCCAGCCCTCAGGTTGCCCTGCTCCCCCCAGGAGGCCCTCACTCCACTCTGGACAGCACTTGTTGACCATTTTCTTGTTTGAGCCTCGCCCCCAATAAAGACTTTCTATCTGCTTTTGTTAGGCAATCTCCAATTGTTAGGCAATCTAGGATGCTGCAAACATTCTACTTAAAATATCCAAAAAGGCTGGTTGATAGGAACAGGATCCCCCTAAGCCATGCGAGGCAGGAAGGGTGTTTGTCTAGTCAGTCCGTTTCTCTTTGCCCAAGTTCTTGCCATTATAACAGGAAATCTTTGAGAAACTGTCTGCCTATCAGCTTCAGTTTGTTGGAGGAGGGGGGTGCTCATGGGTGCTAGCTGCCCCATCCTCATTTCCCAGATAACTCTCTCCTGCATTTCAGTCTCCTTCTACTGGCCTGATGAAAACATAAGAATCCCAGACCCAGACTTCAGCTCTCTTAGCTTTATCTCCCCCTCCCCAGCTAGCACCACCCGCATGTCCCTCACCATTTTCTTAATTTCTTTCCTAAGTTACAGGGGATAGTGGGAAACAGGGAGGTCAGTGGGCAAGTAGGAGGAACTGTGATCCAGAGAGCAGAGTCCAGGGTTAAATGCTCTGGGTCACCAGAGCTCCTGGATACCTCCCCTCCAGTCCCCAGCGTGACCCCATTCAGCCAACCCAGGCATATGGGACCCAATTCTTTTTGAGGTTCTGATTATTGTCCGGTTTTCTTATTCAGTTTTATCTCAAAGGGGCATCCCTCTTTCCCAAAGATCTGTCTTCAGGGAAGAAATGTGGGAGGCAACACCAGAGATCACATGTAAAACATGATAAGTCTCTTGGCCTTTGAGTTTCCACAGTCGATTCACAGCTCAGTGGAGCAGGCTGAACTCCTGGATCCTTCAAAAAAGGTTGTGCGAGCAAAGAAGAGATAAGACAAAATACAAAGGGTTGGCACACACATCGCAGGAGCCCCAGGCCTGCTCTGGGGGGGAGGAGGCAGATAACGATGCTTAAGGCACTGTGGTTCTGTGGGTGCCAAGATGGGGCAGAAGACCTGGAGCCAACAACCCCTGGGTTTCTGGGTCTGACTCCCCCTTCCTGGAGTTCAGTCCTCTCCCAGCCCCTCCCTGGGCAGGGGGACTTTGGTATCCAGTGCCTCTGTTACAGGGTCCTGGGGCTTGGAGGTAGGAGCTGACAAGCAGAAGAAGTGGGGCAGAGTGATGAGAACTCCACTCCCTGCAAGAAGGAAGGCCCCAGCCACCACAAAAGAAGCTGTGTAGGTGCCTGTCACATCCCGGAGGTAGCCTAGATTCAAGAGAGAAAAAGAATACACATGGGTGATCTGTTTCCTGGGACTCAGACACATTTTGGGGTGGAGGGAAGAAAATAATCCTTAACCCATCATCTTGGAGAATTAGAACTCTCAAGGTAGGACTGGATGAGCTCGAGAACTCAGGCTTCCCAGGGGCCTCAAAAGGCCATTTCAACCACCTTCCTGCTTTCAGAAAGGATCTCTGAACCAGCCAGTGGGGATTTGGGGATCCGGATGGAGTCAGGCACACTTGTGCCTTTCTTTCCAGTAGCTGTGGCCTTCTCTTCCATGCCTTCAGTTAATAGTTAGGAAAATGTTAAGGGTCTGAAGGTTCTGGCATCAGGAGCCTGGAGAACTTTGACCAGATGGCTCAGACCCCTGGCCTGGGGCCCAGTGGGCCAAGGGAAAAGGCAGACACTGGCATGTTATGTCTGGCCAGGTCTGACCAGGTCCTCTGAAAACCCCAACTGTAGGTACCCTGCCACTTTGGACCCATTTCAGGGCTGCTGTGATTGACCATGCAGGCTGTGTATGTACCATACCAGAGGGCAGTATTCACATACACTATAATGTCAATTCCCTCCCTGAATGGTATGACGTGGCAGCCCGCACCCACCTGGAAATCCCAGTCCCCTTACCTGATAGAGGAGCCCCCAGCAGCCCCCCGATGCTTTCTACCATCTGCACCAGTCCCAGGCCACAGTATATCTTTCCAGTTCCCACCAGTTCAGGCAGCACGGAGAAGGCCACTGGGGTCAGGGCCCCTGATGTGAAGCCATAGGCCACAGTCAGAGCCACCAGGGCTGTGGGAGCCTGAGCCACAGGGTACAGGGCCAGTATCACCCCAGTCAGGGTGGTCCAGAGCATCAGGAGTCTTGCCACAGGCCCTGGGACTGCATCCCCTAGCCACCCAGAAGCCACACGCCCCACAGGGTCAGAAATAGCCGCCACTGAGAGTAGGAAGGCAGCAGGCAGTGGGTCCCAATCTAGGTCCCGAAGATGGGCCACCAGGTGCACGTAGGGAATGAAGTAGCCAGTGTTGATCAGGGTGAGGGCAACGGTGTAACGGAGGAAGGGGCCATGATGGAGAAGGTTGGCAAGTTGGGCCCCAGGGCCACCCACGACAGGGTCCTCGGCGAGGGAGAGTGGGCGGAGAAGAGCACCACAGGCCACCAAGTGGAGGGAGAGGGCAGACACCAGCAGCAGGGCCCCCCGCCAGGCGTACTGGCTGAGCAGCCATTGGAAGAGTGGAGCAAAAGCAAAGGAGGAGAGGCCCACGCCCGTCAGTGCTAGCCCAGTGGCCAGGGATCGCCGACGAGAGAAGTAACGGGACAGGCAGGCCAGGGTGGGAGTGAAGGTCAAGGCCCAGCCAGATCCTGTCAAAAAGGAAGAAATGGGGGTTGAGGGACCCATAAGGAGCTCAGGGCACACAATCATCCCAACACTGCCCAGCAGCAGAATGTAGCACAGGTGTAAATTACAATCCTAGCTTGATACTTGCTAGCTGTATGACCTTGTCTATTTACTTAATCTCCTAGCCTCAATCTCATCTGCAAAATGGGGGTAATATACTTTATGGGACTCTGGAATGTTTGCAAAGTTAACTACCATAGAACTCTGGAGTTAGACCTGGGCTCTACCATTTCTGGCTGTGTGAACTTCACTTGCCAAGTTGCATAAGCTTAAAGCCTTTCCTCATCTGTAAATAGGATAATGATATCTATTTCACAGCTTTCACATCTGACACAATTTTACAGTAATTCTTCCTTTTACACTCCAGTCCCACTAGCCCTGGGCTTGTGTCTTTGAATTCCCTGATTTCCCCTAACCTGTTTATCATTTTAGTCACCTCTCTTAAGAACTCCCTTCTGGGCGACTTTGCTGGTGGCGCAGTGGTTAAGAATCCGCCTGCCAATGCAGGGGACACGGGTTCGAGCTCTGGTCTGGGAAGGAGCAAGGGCCAGGGAGCAACTGAGCCTGTGCACCCCAACTACTGAGCCTGCGCTCTACAGCCCGCGAGCCACAACTATAAATCCCATATGCCACAAATACTGAAGCCCGCGCGCCTAGAGCCTGTGCTCCGCAACAAGAGAAGTCACCGCCAAGAGAAGCCCGTCGCACCGCAACGAAGAGTAGCCCCCACTCGATGCAACTAGAGAAAGCCCACGCGCAGCAACGTAGACCCAACGCAGCCATAAATAAACCGATGTAATTAAAAACAAAATTGCCTTCTGGGCACAGGTGCTAGCCAAAACTTTCTCTCAGCGTCTCCCTAAGCCTTTTGGAAGGAGCAGGAAGAAGGTAAAAGTCCAGAGGCCAAAAAGACTCAGGCTTTTGACCCGCCCTTGCCCAGGGTCTCACCTGAGAGCAGCCCAATACTCAGGTACAGGTGGGTTAAGGAGGTAGCAAAGGCGGCGAGCAGCATCCCCAACGCAGCCAGGATGCCCCCAGCCATCACCACAGGCCTGGGCCCGAACTTGGTGCTCAGCGCACTGCCCACTGGGCCTGGAGAAGAGGAAGTGTTCTGAGAGAAGATCACAGGCGTCCTTCTCCAGCACTGACCCCACCCCCACCATCTCCTTTACCGTCCCCGCACCTCCTCTCCCTTCCGAGGGTCGAGGGTCACAGGACTCTGGACCCAGGCGCAGCACTCACTCCCGAACTGCTGCACCGCGATTCCTATGGAGGCGATCCAGGAGACTCGCGCTGCCGGCTCCTCAAACGCAGCCACAAACTCCACAAAGAAGACGCCGAAGGAGCGGAGCACTCCGAACACCAGCGCCGACTGGAAGAACGCTGAGAGCACCACCATCCACCCCCAGCCCCCGTCGGGGGGCTCGGCCCTAAGTGCCATCTGGGAGGTAACAGGACTGCCGCCTTAAGCCCCTTCCGGAGCAGGGCTCAGGACGTTCCACCTCTGCCCACCACCCAGCCGGACCACTCGCAGCCGAGCAGGGAGGAGAGGATGGTAGAGAGGAAAGTACCAACGAGGGCTTGAAAGCTGCAGAGAGGCTGCGTGAGGCGCCTGCGCCCTTCCCCTAGCGGGGGCGATATAGGTAGGGAGACCAGGCGGGCGCTTGGCCCTGCGCTCAGCGCCGGGGGGCGTGGCTCCGCCGGCCGTGAGTCGAGAGTCGAGGCCTGGGCGGGACAGACGGAGGAGAGGGCTGACTTTCGGTCTAGGAGCCAGGGGGCAGCACTGAGTTTGGGCCCCATCCCTGAGGTCTCAGGGTGGATTATCTATCTTATCACTGGAAGTGTCTGCACCTGGCCAGCCCGGCCAACATCCCTGTCTGTAGCTCACCAATGAGAACGCGGGACTCCTCAGAAGGGGGCGGAGCCATAAGGGCAGGGCGGGCTTTAGAACCTGTTCTGGGGCAGTGAGTGGGGCGCAGGCGTGAGGAGGGGACTTTAGCAGGCTAAATAGACGGGCCCTAGGTGACCCAGGAACCAACCAGGAGGTAGCTTCGGTCTCCTGTCCAACTAGCGGGCCAATTCGACCAGATTTCAGCACGGAGATGCGCACGTAAGGAGTCCGTGGGCGTTAGTAGTTGGTAAACTGGTTCAGGAGAGGAAAACACATACTTGCTTGATGAGGGGGCCGGGAGCTGAAAAGCGGGGCGGGGGTGGGGTGGGTGGTGCGGAGGGATTATGAGATAAGATAAAATACCTGGCCAAGCGCCTGAGGCCACTAGAATCTAGATGCCTGGATTCCTGAGTGGGTTCAAAGGCCAAGGAAAGAGAGAGGAGACTGGGCTCTTGGACTCTTGGCGTTGATTTCTGTATTGGGAACTCGTTCCTGTCCCTTCTGTTCCCACTAACAGGAAACCTACGGGTCACAGAGACCAAAAATAACTGGGGAGAGGAAGTGCAACTCTGAGCTCACTCAGAGCCCCACCAGCCCTCGTCTTCAGTGGGGCTGGAACATTTTCCTCTGACCTCTAGTAACAACCACTTCCTAATCACAGCTTTTGATCTCATGATGGGATAGACTAGAGACAAGCCATGACCACTGGCGCAATCAGCCCCTCCTACCCAACCAGTACCCAGTTCCTCCAGCCTTATAGAGCACTAATGACTTGGCTTCAAGATCCTTAGGACACTGACCTTGAAATTTGAACTCAAGGGGTCATACCCAGACAAGTGGGGCTGGGGTGGGGAGGGAGGCTGTGTAATTTAAAAAAGCATATTGAGCCGTATAATTTTATACGTGGGAAATAAAAGTAATCATACCAAGAAGCTTTTTTTTTTTTTTAAGTGGAGTTAGAACTTTGGCTGGTGGGGACTGTACCAAAGATGTAGAAATTGGTGTGGCTGTATAACAGAGGGGTTAAGAGCGCAGTCTTTAGAATCAAACCACAGTTCCAATCCTGGTTTCATCACTTCTTAACTTGGCCAAGACATTGAACCTCTCAGCTGGTTTCCCCACTTGTAAACTGGGGCTAATGATAGTACCTACTTTTAGGGTTGTCAGGGGAGTTGAATTAGAAAATCTATACACTAAAATGTTTAGTTTAGGGCCTGACATGTAGTAGGAGTTAAGTAATATTAGCTGGTCTTATTTTATTTTAAGCTGGTCTTATTTTAAACAGGGGATAAGCTACAGTGGGAGGGGAAGGAAGGTTTTAGTTTAGTTTCTTTGTTTTGTGCTTAAAAAAAAAAATCCAACCCAGGTCATGGGTTTTAAAAGATTAAGAAGCACAACCACAAACTGTAAACGTTGGAAGGAACTTATTCCTTCCATGCTAATGGACTTATTTCATGGATGAGGAATTTAAGTCCAAAAGGAATTTAAGTCCAAAATTTAAGTCCACTTATCAGAATTAGTGACCCCTTAACCTCTGGGTAGAACAAGGCTGTGCACCCATGACACACACAGGACAGGGGAAAGGGTGGGAGAGAAGTGTGTACTGGGCACTGGATGGATTCCAAGACACCACTGCTGGGGGAGGGGTAGAGCTGGCACGCTGGCTCTAACCACACAGCCTTCTCACTGCCACCTCCAGCTCCTATTATCCTTAGGGCACCCAAGTCCTATCCATTTTCTGTGGTGGTTGTGGTGGTAGAGGGTGTCCAGGCATTAAGTTCCCCTGCACAGATGCATCCCGCAACATGTTGGTATTATTAGTGGCTTCCTGGTTTCTCCCTGCTGCCTCCACACCTCAGGCAGGAAGTGACTTCAGAGCAGTAGGATGCAGGTGGCTCCGGAGAAACTTCATGAAGTCACTGGTTCCTACACAATGATCCGGAAGGCAAGGGCAGGGAAAGGGAGAACAAGGGCCACTTAAAATGTCTGGTGAGATGGGACAGTGGGATGGGCACAGAATCCAAGATGGTATCCAGGAAGGATAGGATACCCTCTTTCCCCAGCTTCAGAACCCTCAGTCCCCAGATCCCCACAGGCAAGAACCCAGGACACAACAGGCAGCACAGAGAGGCTTCTTTATTCCATGATTCTGATCTTGCAAGATCTAACATCTCCACCCCTTGGCACTCTCCACCTGCCCATCCAATCTGGTAAAAAAAAAAAAAAAAAAAAAAAATCATGGTTCCTTCTCAGCTCTCTCTTCTGCTTTCCCTACCTCCTTCAATTCTGCAGTGGAGAGTAAGAGGCAAAGAGGGAGAAGAGTAGCTCTCTCACCAGTCCCCAAGTGACAGCCACTAGTACTGACCTGTCTTGAGGAACCTCCACCCTACAAATTCAAAGTGCTTTTTACCTTCCACCCCATGTCCCTAATCCCCCAGGGCAACAGGGGCAGGACTGTAAATCAAGGCTTCAGAGTATCATCTAACATTCCAGACATTCCACACAGTTAAGAAGCAACCCATTCCTAACCTTCTACCTACTTGGCCTACACCAGAGACTTTGCCCCTCAACCAACCTCTTAATCCTACCTGGATACTTGGTCAACTAGAGGGTCCATCAGTCAGTCTTTTAAATCTTCTAAATCTCTAATCCCAACAGTAATTCCGATCATTATCCCAAACTACAGAAAATCCATAGTGGAACTCAACCCCTTTTCTCTCCCTGTGGAAGGTTCTAGTGCTTTCACTGGTTCCGGACAGGAATGCAGTGACAGGAAGACCAGGTCACAGACCCAGCTTTTCTAAGGTAAGAAAGTTACCAAGCAGCTGTGACTTCTAGTGGCAAAGAAGTTTCTGGAATCTGGACACTTGCCAGAAGATGTCCGAAAACCTACTAAAGGAAGAAGAGGTTCATCTCAGGTAGAACCCCAAGGAACATTCAAACCCAGACACCTCTGCAGTAAAGGATGAGTCATACTCTTTACTGTTTAGTCAAGATAAAGGGTTTCATAATTCTCCCCTAGGTCATAACATTCTTAGAGACTGGGCAGAATCAGAAAAGATTGCATCATCTCTGGTGAGGAATTTCAGATCTCTCCTGCATGGAGGGATCAACTCAGTGCTAAGAACGGGCCCTAGTGGGAGGATTGTGGGCCCAACTCAAGCTCCTGGGTGAGTTCTATCAAACAGACACAGTGGAGCCAGACCTAGGTGATCAGACGAATGGGACAGTTAGGAACATAAGAGAAAGCCTCTGTAATCATCACCCCAGTTCCAAGACTGACAAAGGCCCCACACCCACTGCCTCTAGGAGGTACTTATTACCTCCACTTCAGGCTCACCATAGGTTCCTGTAACCCTTGAAGAACAGAAAAAGTCTAATCCAGTGCTGGCCTGCTAGAAAACCTACAACATTCAGAATACCAGAGAGGGTTCCTGACCCGATTCCATAAACCCACATGTTCCCAGAGCTGCCCTAGAACAAATAACGTTTCCAGACCTAGAATTGGAGGGGTAGGACACAGAGAACCCCTTTCTCCATTTGAAACAAACCAACAAGCAAATAGGAAAAGAACAACTCTAAAGATAAAAGTTATGACAATAATAATACAAAACACTCACGCCAAAGGAGGCAGCCAAGTGCTAATCTCTGCCGGCAGAGCCATGACCTCACATTCTGTGTTTCAGGTCACTTTTGATCACACTTGTGGAAGAGGGACATGGGAAATGCAATAGAATGAAGGCCCTGGTGCCACCCAAAGGCCTCAATAAATTATATTTACAGATAAACCGGATGAGATGGGGGCTGCAGGTGGAAACCAGGCCTCCAGTCTCTCCCCTCCTCCAGCTCCTAGCTCGTTCTCTCCTCAGAAACAATTGTGATCGTGGGGAAGAGGTTTTGACCAGCAAAACAAAGGCAGATCAAGCTGGGATCTGCCACCCCTGCTCTCCCCAGTGAGAAATTAAGGTGGTGGCAAGTCGCTGACATCGAGGGGCCTTGCACACCCCTATGCCCAAGCCTGACAGCGAACCCAGGCGTGAGCCGCAGCTTTCCTGTCTTCCAGGAAGGGAGTGGGGCCTGGGCAGGCGCTCAGCTAGGGCCCCCCCAGAATGTGGTAGTGCACTTTGGTGTTGGTAGCAGCTCCGTGTTTCTGGCGCAGATGCAGCCGAAGTTGACTCTTGTGCCGGAAATGCAGACTGCAGGGGTCGCACTGTCGGAGGACAGCTGAGTCAGGTCCCTCCCCAACCACGACCACCTTTTAGGTGTTGAGCAAAGGAGAACCGCCCAGCACTCTATCTTAGAGAAGCTCTTTAGTCCCTACATGCTCCCAAATCCTCAGGGGAAGGCCTAGGAGCTACGCCCCGCCCTCTTCAGCAAAGCTTTCTCCATCCGTCAGCTCCTCTCCAGGAGGGTAGCGCCCCGTCCAGGAGCCTAACTTCTATACCTGCCACCCCTACCCTCGGCCCCCGCCCCTTACTCACAAGGACACCGCCCACCTCGAAGAGGTCTAGAACCGCTGGGCCGGCTCCTTTCAGAGCTCCGCCCCTCGGTAAACGGAAGGTAATTCCAAGGCTTTGGGTCAAGCCAGGTCGGGTACTCACGTGGTACGGCTTCTCTCCCGTGTGGATGCGAACGTGGCTCTTGAGGGTCTGTAGGTGGCGGAAGCGAGTCCCGCAGGTGGGGCAAGGATAGGGCTTCTCCCCGGTGTGGATCAGCACGTGCGCGCGCAGATGCGCTACCTGGGAGAGGAGGGGACCTCAGACAGCGCCAATGGGAGGGACAGAACCCTCCCCATTCGGCCCACCTCGCCCTCTCGGAAATTTGCCTGCGAGCCGTCTCTGAAACGGGCGCCGTACCTGTACAAAGCGCGAGCCGCACGTCTCACACTTGTAGGGCTTCTCTCCCGAATGGATGCGGCTATGCGTTTTTAGGTTAGCCGGCCGGTTAAAGCGGGCTCCGCAGACGGAGCAGTGGTAGGGCTTTTCCCCTGGAGGCAGGGAGGAAGGGAGGTCAGGGACTCTACCAGGGGACGGCTGTGGGCACCAAGGCCAGGGCCCTCTCCCTGCTCCTCCCCTACCTGTGTGCACCGTGCGGTGGCTGGCCAGGTTGCCCTTATAGCGGAAGGCAGACCGGCAGAGCTGACACTTGTAGGGCTTATCCTCATCCCCAGGAGCCAAGGGGTCCAGCCCCGATGAGCACCCAGCCACAGCCTCACAGCTCTGGCAGCTGAAAAATTCACTTCCTGGGAAGGGTGGTGGGTAATGACAATACCAGTGAATCCTCAAACCACACGGTAGCGGGTTTTCTTTTTCCCAATTTACTGTTAAGGCTTCTGGAGCTCATTTGACTTGCTTGGGGTCACATGGTTATTGAGAGGACAAGCCAAGATCTGACTCCATGTCTGTCTGATTCCAGAGTACTCTGCTAATCACTCCAATAGCGGTGGTGGTAGGTGGAGGCCCCTACTCGTGGGTGGAAGTTTCTGTTTCTCTCTCCTCTCTTGCACCACTCTGGATGACAGCTTGCCAGAGGGGCCTTGCCAAGCCCTGGGCTGACCACTCAGGCCTGGATGGAAATAGGCCAGAAGTTCCCAAACAGTGCTGTTCACTGGAAGCTTTAAAAAGTACTGATGCCAGGCTCCCACTTGCAGACTTTCTGATCTATGGGGTGTGACCTGGGCAATGGGATTTTTAAAAGCTCCCTAGGTGATTCTAATCAGCAGGAAATGGACTGGGCCTTTAAACTGGCCTTGAGCAGCCATGGGAGAAAATCCAAGAAGGGGGTAAAAGGAGGGGCTCTTACCTGGTGGTGGATGAGCCCGCCCAGAGTGTGACCCAGTGGTCTCTGGAGCCCGGGGTGTGAGGAGATGGGGGGTATTGACTGGAGCCCCACATTTGAACTGTACAGTGGCAGCAGTTGGAGAGAGCCTAGGCAGATGTCAAGGCCCAGAGACAAGGGTTAGGAGAGATTATATGGCGGCGGCGGTGGTGGGGTTCTCCCCTGGAAGACTTGTTGCCATAGGCCTACCCTCTGGAGGTGAGCCACTATGGACCAATGTGCCATGTCCAATTTCACTGCCCAAGTCCCACCCTACAGAGTAAGCCTGACCTCTGGCCAACTCCCTAAGGTGAGCTGGTGTCTCTGAAGCCCACTCCTTCACTCCCTGTTCCTGACCACCCAGGCCCAATGGCTGTGCCTCTGAGCTGAGGCTGCCTCTACAAATTGCGGGGGGTTCCAGTTTCTGTACCTGCTCTGTGGACCGGAAATGGGTCCTTCTTCACTGCTGCTGCTGCTGGAAGCCTCATCTCCACTGGGGAGCCGGGCCTGGGAGCAAAGTTGACCAGAACTCCTCTCCCCTGCCAGGCTCCCTGCTTGGGAGGCCTGAGAGTTTAGCACGATGAACTTGTACTTTTTCCAGTTGCAGGCCTTGGGGTCTGGGCTGCCTGGACTGGGGGGCCCTTGACTGCAGCTGCGAGACTCAGTAGGTGGGTCTGGGTGCCCTTCGGAGCGCCTGGGACTGCCTGGCGGAGGGGCCGTTGGGGGCGTGGGGGGTTCTGCCTCCAGGGGCCGCAGGGAGATGCCCAGAGGTTCATAGCTGAGAAAAGTGCGATGGACATTAGTGCTATTTCCTAATCTTGGCCTTTGCCCTTGACACCTAGGATGCCACTTCACCCATGAGGAACACCGAGTTGGGGCTCCCTCACCTGGCCTGGATGAAGCGGTGGCATGCCTGGACCACGTGTTCCATCTGCAAGTAGGTGGCGGCCGCAAGGACGGCTGGTGCAGTGGCCGGAGAGAGGCGTAGGCGTGAAGTGTACATGAAGTCCAGAAGAGGAGCGAAGCCTCCGGCTTCGGGGCCCCCGGGCAGGGAGAGCACGTCTACCCCCACTCCTGCACGGCCTCGGAAAATTGAATAGAAGAAGCCACTGGAGAGAGGAAAGATAGGTCATGTTAGGGGCTGGGGAACCAAGGGAGACACGCGCCCCTGTACAAAGCCCCGCCTCCCCCACTCTCACCCCGCCCCCAATTCGCGGACGCCCCGCCTCCTGCTTCTGGAAGGTTTGGCTTCGGGTTCCCTCCCAAAGACCTTCGGGCTCCGCCCCTTTTCCATTTGGTCCCACCCCACCCCTGAGCCACCCCTCGAACCTGCAGGCGATAAGAACTGCCTTGTGAGCTCGAAGGGGTTGCCCGCCAACCAGCAGCGTGACGTCAGTGAGGATCCCGCGCAGGCGCAGCTCATTCAGGTTGCCGAGCACGTCGGAGGAGTGGCGAGTGAACTCGCGGACGTAGCCCAGCGTTCCCTCCGGGGCAGCGGTGGAGCCCATGGCGACGCAGGCCTGCGGGTGCCAAGGAGAGGGCTCAGGGATCCAGGCCGTCCTAAGACGCCTGCCCTTCCGCAGTTTGCCTCTTCCTGCTGAGGTGCAGCTAGAGCCAAGCCCCCGGCCCCGGCTCACGCAGCCTCACTTAATTCATCTTGTTCTTTCTACCCTCAACCACAGCATCGCTCGCTTTCCTCCTCTAGATTCCACAGCGCTTGGAGCGAGTTGAAGGTTCCCACACCGCGGCGTCGATGGCAAGTGTGAGGAATCCGGCCCGCAGCGCCCTTACTTAGACTCCCAGTGCCCTTCCAGCACCCCCATTTCCCCTCTGCCCCACCGCGCGCCTGGTCTCAGGAGTCCGATCCTGCCTGGAGACCCCAGATGACCCGTGGTCCACACCCCTCCAAATCCCAATCGAAGCTCCCTTCCCCGAATCACGAAAGTCCATTCTCTAGTCCCGGATCCCTAGTTTAGCTCAATTTCTGGGCCTCTGTCTTCTTACCATCAACAAGCCCCAGCCCTCTTAGGGGGACCCAGGAGTCTGGCTCCCTCAGTCTCTGGTTCTTACCCCCGTCCTGCAGGGGCTTCAGCTTTCTTCTCAAGGGGGGCGGGGTCTCTCTCCCCTCTTGGCCTCGGCTCCTTTATCTGGCCGGGATGTCGGGGGCGGGGGTGGAGGTGGGGTGAACGCCTGGGTCTGTATCCTTCCTTCCTCCCTCGCTCTCCAGATGGCGAACCCGGGGCGGGGTCTCCGGCTCCAGGGCGGGACCTCAGAAACACTAGGTGGTCGTAACGTAAGGGGTCTTGGGCCACTGAAAGTGGAACTGATGGGACATTGGAATTGGGGAGGAGGTTGGGGATATTGAGATTGGAAATATGGGTGACCTGGGTCGTCGGGGGGCCTGGGACAGCGACAATTGGTGTGTTGGCTTTAGGAAGGAACGTGTTACAGGAGAGTGAATACAGCAAAACTCCCCCTTCCAGTGTACGGTATTAAGGGAGATAAAGGGGAGCCCAAATAGGAACTAGGTTTGGGGAGGTGATAGTGGGCTCCTGTGGGGTCTCAGACAGAGGGAGGGTGTGGTCATTCAACAGGCTCCTCTAGCGGGGCCTGCAAAAGAGGGGCTCTGGCCGGGCGCGGTAGGGAGGGGGCGGATATGATTTCTAGTTCGTTTCCTTCCATTGTCCTGCGACCGGACGGCTCCGCCAGCTGCTTCCCCTCGAGGAGGTGGGGAAAGCCCCTGGTGGGGGCCGAGAGACGACGCTCAGGAGACCTAGGGTCCGGTCTTTCGCTCCCGACTCTCTTTTGAATCCTTTTAGGGATCCAGCGAGACAGACTCCCGCCCAAAGCCCTTTCGCCCTCCCCCAGTCCCAGATCTTTAGGGCCTCGGGCATCCGCCCGTCGGCTACGCTTGGAGGCTGGCGGGACGCCGGGGTCCAGCGCGGCAAGTAGGCAAAGCTCGGCAATGTTTGGCTCCTTCCACGAGGGGGCGGACGAGCACTAGCCTCGCCTCGCCCGTCTTCTCCACCCGGCTGGGGGTCTACTCAAACGGGGGCGCAGGATCGATTAGGTCTGAGCGGCTGAAACCTTCGTTCTCCCCCTCTTTGCTCTGGTTTATTTTGTCCAGGGGACTAGGGTTGGGCGGAGGGAGGGAGAGTTAGGCGACAGAGGGGACTTTCCTCCGAGGATGGGTTTCCTATCTGGGGTGAGAAATCCGCGGGCTTTGGGAACGAGGGAAATGAGTGGGACAAGGAGCGGGATCTGAGTCCTGGGAGCCGAGGGTTTCTATTCTTTTAAGCTAGATACTATTATCCGTCTTTAGAGGTGACTTTTTAGTGAACATTAATATGAAAGTTGGGTGCAGTGAACAGACAGAGGGGAAACAGGAAGGGTCTCAGGGTAAAAGAAGGGAGAGAGGGCAGGAGGGGCTGATAACCCCAATTTAAGTCCCTGATCTGGAAGATAAGCACGGGTCACACCCTCGTATTTTGTTTGGGGAGAGTTGGTGGGGCAAGGTTCATTTGGAGAAGTGGGGCAAGAGCTGAGTTCAGCTGCAAAGCGGGACTTGCATCTGGGCTCAGGAGAGTCTACCGTTGCCCAGTAATGACTGACCATTATCCGTGGAGCTGCATATCGAGGCCTGGGGCCCTCCCCTTCAGACGTGAGGGTGTCTTTATTTGGGTACAGGAAAGAACTGCTGAGAAACTGGGAATGGGGAACCACTGGGGATTCACGGTGGTGAGGTGGCTTTTGCAAATGAGGGTTGCTTTGGTCTCTGCCCAGTTGGAGGTGGGAGTTAGACTGGGGGCTCCCTTTGATATCAGGATGGAGTTACTTTTGTGTTGTCTGGTCAATTTGTCAATTGTGGGGTGCAAGTTTACTATGGGGTGTTGAGTTAGTTTGTTCTGGGCCCTGAAGCCTGCATTCAGGGTTGAGGGCCAGTAGTAAGTCTGAGGTATGGAGCTGATTTTGAAGCTACGTTAGTTAGTTCTAGGGGTTCTGACACCCACAATTTGGAGCTTGTCATCTTGAAATATCAGGGGAACCTGCTAGGTGTTTTTCAGAGGTGGATGAGGATTTTGCTTTGGGGATTCATAGTCATCAGTGTATGTGGACAATCTGATTTCAAGTGGAGTAATTGTGCTGGTTTTGGGGTGCAGTCTGTTTTGGGGTGCCAGATAAGTTTTGAGGTTCAGATTATATTTGGGGGGACATGAAATTCAATTTGGGGTTTTTATTAGCTTGAGGTGGAACGTAATAGGAACCTGGGAGCAAGTTTGAAGGCCTTCTGTGGTTGTGGGTCCTTGCCGGGGAGCAAAGCTTTATATTTGAATGTTGTGCAAACTTACTTTGAGGAGGGGGATATTTCTGTGTATGCACTGAGAGCCAGGAGGCTTTTTCCAGGGGGAGAAACAAGATGAGGGCCCAGGGTAGGAGACTAAAGTTTTGGGGTGTCCTTATTTTGGGGTGTTTTGCCACTCTTTGGGTGCATTTGGTGTAACTGAGTGATGGATCGTGAGGCGAGATTGATTTTAGGGTTCACTTAATTTGGACCATGATGCTGCTTTGGGATGTCCTTTGCTTATAGCTCCCGCTCACCCCAGATTCTAGAAGTCTCTTTCTTTAGTGAACCTCCAAATATTCCCAGGATTTGAAGGACGAAATTCGGAAAGGGAGTGTATCTCCCCTTATTTCTATGTGGCCTGGATAGATCTGAGGGAGAAAAGGTGGTTTCAAACTCTGAACCCCAATTTCTTAAGGGCACATACCTTGGTTTGGGGGCAGATGGGGGGGAAATGGAGTGTGTTGTGGTAAAGTGGACACCCCTGACTAGGGCAATCTGTTGGAACTGTGCAAGGAGAGGTGGTAGTGAGGTACAAGGAGGGGAATCTTGTACCCTGATTTTCTAGGATAAGAGCCCCAAACAGAAAGCAGACAGAGGACTGGGAGTGTGGGTGAGATGGGGGGGGTTCCCCACGGCAGCAGGGGCTGGGGGGTAATCCAGGCCAGCTCTGCACACCCCGGTCCCTGCTCTCTTTGGCTCTCCTCCCCTCTCTCCCTCCCACCGCCCACCCCCCCAACCCAAGGAAAAAAACTGCCTGTGCAACAGCAATGGCAGATTCCAATCCTCCAGGCTTTCCTAAACCACCACGGAGACCAGCCAGGGGGGAGGGGAAGGGAGGATCGGGCTTTCCTGCTTCCCTAAGACTGGGGCTATGAGCTTGACCTCCTGGCCCCTAGCCCTTCGAGGAGTGCCCCCCTCCCCCGGCCTGGAAGCCAGGTGTCCTGGACCCTAGCCCCCGAGCGGGGGGGTGGGGGGGGGCCTGGAGAGACGGGGAGGAGGAAGGAGGGAGTGACTTCCAAAATTGGCATCGGGACAGAGCAGGGCTGGCGGGAGGCAGGTGAAAGACGGAATTTTCCTGAAAAAACGGGGGGATCTGAGGACCCCAAATTTGGGGAGCTAGTCCAGAACCGTCCAGCCAACATCCTAGATTTTTTTGGGATTTTTTGGGGCCCCCGGGACCCCTCTAGATGGGGTGAGGAATGTAGTGTTGGGGGAATCTGACTGGGGCATTGCAGCTGCCTCTCCCGCCGAGTTGGAGACGGATGGGCTGGGACGGGTTTGGGGGGGGTGTCCCCAATTCTGACTGGGAGTGGAGGAGCCCCCTCATGTGCTCTCTTGTGGGGGTCCCCCCTCCCTAGGGCACTCCCCACTCCCTGAGCCAGCCGAGAGGAAGGAGGCCAGCGATGCGACTGGGGCGGCTCCTTTCTCCTGCACCCCAAATGTGAGGGATGCACCCCAAGTTTTGTTCCCTTCAAAATAGGGGACCAGGATCTCAGGGGAGAGTAGCTGAGGTAAGTGGGGAGGAAAGTGTCCCCTGTTTTCAGGAGAGACGTGGCGGTTGGGGGGGAGGTTTGGAGGTGCGTGCTGGGGTGGGGTCGGGCTTTGTCAGCCTTGAAACTGGGGGGATGATTGGAGAGGCTTTCTCTTACACCCCGAAACTGGAGTCCCCCAGATGGAAACCAAAGACAGGCCAGAGGGCCCCCCAACATCCCCAGCCGTTAGTATAGTGTTTGATTTCTGTTTCATCCCCACAAAGGCTTTGCCGAGGATGGGAGTTGGGGGCAGCTGTTCGGTTTGGGGGGTACGGGGGGTGGCGTGAGGAGCAGAAGGCCTTGGCAGGATTTGATGCTGGACAGATAGGGGTCTCGACCGAGGGGGTCCGGCATCCCCCGGGGCCTGAAAACTCTGCTTACACCACCATCTTAGATCTTTTTGATTGCTAAGAGTTTTGGGGGGTGTGTCGGAAGGTGGGGGTGGTAAAGGGTGGGATGGGAGGTAGGAGGATAACTTTTGGGTTTTAGGGGATGTTATTGTGATTTGCGGAAGGGGTCTTGGCCCTTGGATTTTGCTTTCTGGTGGGTGTTTTTTAAAAATCAAGTCCTGGACAGGAGAAAAAGGCTGAGGGAAGGCCTAGGGTGGGGGTGGGGAGAGGCATGTTTGTCTCAGCTTAAACGTGGCTTTCTGGGGTGGGCCTGCCTTCCTGGGCCTGGTGAAGGGGCTGGGGGGGGTTGTTGCAGGGGGTGGGACTTGGGTCCTGGGGGTCCACGGGGAGTGGGGACAGTGCTGGGGGTGGACTACCTGGCCCCCAGGTCCAGATGGCCCTCTTCCTGTGCCCTGCTGCTCCCCTTTCCCCCTGGCCTCCATTTCCTGCCTTTGGCCTCCATCTTGTGGCAGGCCCAGGGCCCAGGGCGACTTCCGGCCCCCCTCTCCCGACCATGTTCCGGCCCCACCACCTCTGGACTGCCAACTCCCAACCCTGCTGTCCTTGGCCTTCTGTCTCTCCTTGCTTTCTCTTGGGTTCTGACCCAGGGAGGGGAGGAACGGACACAGGAAGCCTTGGGTCCCTGCCCTTGCTGAGTCGAGAGGCAGTCTGTTGGTCCCCCCCAGTCATTCCCTGCTTCCTCTGCCTCTGACCCCACCCTAGGGATCCCCTGAGCAGAGTTCCTACAAGGAAGATGGTTCCAGTCTTATTACACTGCGAGCTCACCCCTTAGGCCCCTCTCCCTCCAGTTGCCTGCTCAGCTTCTAGCTCTGGTTTCTTGTTTTCCCCAACGCTTCTTGGGGCCATGTTTGCCTTTTAAGCCTTCCCACCCTTGGTGATAGGGGTCTTCACAGCACTGCCTCGTGCTCCCTTCTTCTCAACCCACCCCAGTCCTGCTCCCGCCCCAGCAGCACACTGTGGTTTGTACGGCACTGTGGCCACGTCCAAACCACACTGTGGTGTTAGAGCGAGGGTGGGGGAGGCACCGCTGAGGCCTGGCCGGGGAGGCCACCCTGGAGAAGCGACACGAAAAACATCTGGGGCCTTCTGGTGAGGTGGCGGGGGTGGGGGATGAGGGTGGAAATGGAGGTGTGAAATGACTGGAAGTTGCCCTTCTGAAATCCCCAGGGTAGTCTCAGGAGTACTGCCTGCCAGAGACCCCGGAGTAAGTGCTGCCTTCAGAGAGCAAAGTGGAGCCTTTGTTGCCCACACCCAGCTCCCCTGGCTCTAGCAGCACAGAAATATTGGCACTGGGAAGAAAGCCTGCCAATATTGGCTGTGCTGCTCCAGGCAGGGTGGTGAGAGCCGCTGAGGAGGGGCTGAGCCCCGGGGTCTAAGGAGAGAGGGAGGTGTCCCTTGCACTCCAGTAATGTCAGGCTGAAGGCACCAAGCTGAGAGGGAGATCTTTACTGTTTTCCGTATAAAAATGTCCATCAGTTGGGGGTCATAGGGGTTGAAGGAAGATGCTCATACAGCAACAGCAAGGTGGGCCACCCGGCAGCCTTTCCACCCTCTCTCATGCAGGCCTTGCTCAGAGTCCCAACCGGTCCACAGGTCCAGGGTGAACAGTGAGAGGGGTGAGAGGTGGAAGGCTCAGCAAGAGAGCAGAGGAGGATCAGCGGAGGTCAAGAGAAGGCCAGAATCCAGGGTCAGGCTGTCTGGAACAGGAAGTAAAATGGGCCGAGATGGGGCGAGCCCCAAGTATGACTCCCACCTCCCTAGAGCACCAGCTCTTTGCAGACCCAATCCCCTGCATGCACAGGAGGGAACCTTCTCTTCCACAGCCCCTGGGAGGGGGATCCTGCTGAGACCCTCCCCCACCCCTTCAGCCGTTGTGGGAGGAGGAGGACTCCTACCCTGGTCGAAGTTGAGTTTCTTGGCTGGAGGAGTTTCTCCTAGCCCTTCGATATCCACCAGGTCACTGTTGGCGTCCGAGTCGTTCAGAGCACTGAGTGTCACATCTGGGAGAGGGGCACAACCTAGGTTCTAGGTTCCCTGATGGTCCCCCCCAACCCGCCCACTTCCCCAAGTTTCAAGCTCTCCCGCTCTCCCTCCCTCCCTCCCTCCCTCCCCTACCCCAGCCACCCTCTGGGAACCTTCACTGGGAGAGGAAAAGAGATCTGTCCTTTGACCCAAGCCCTACTCTCTCACTGAACCTCAGATGGGACCTTTAATCCCCAGGCAGCAACTCCACAGCCCTTACCAGCCTTCTGTTTCTTTATGGGGGGACCGCCGGCCTCAGGGGCACTGGAGCTGCTTGGTGGAGGGGCAGCTGGAGGAGGCGACAAGACACCAGATGCCACCTTCTTGGGCCCTTTCTTGGGTGAATCAGCTGGAAGGGGGATGCCGGAGTCTTCATATACCTTGCGTTTCACGGTGGCCTTTATCTGAGCCCTGAAGAAAAGAGAGAGCAAGCTAGGAAGGGAGTCATCAGAGAGGCTAAGGGAAGCAGGGAGGGGAGGACAGGGGCAATGGGCAACTCTGAAAGAACACTGGGGAGCCCCTTCATAAGAATCCAGGTGAGGGCCCCGACTCTTTGCTAGGGTCCTCGTTTTCCTGAAGCCTTGCAGTCACTTAGGGCAAATGGAGCCTGAAGAGTGGAGTCCAACTGAGAGTGGGAAAGGCCCGTCTTCTACTTCTCTTCTGGGAGAGATGTATGAATGTGGAAGGCTACCAGGTAAGCCTGGGTGACCTACCGGGACACTGAGACTTATTAATAGATCCTGATCCACTAGCTCAGAACCATAATATCCCTGGAAACACCACAGTAGAGTCTCAAAAGATCTGTATAAATAACCAGGGACTTCCTATTACCAAATTCAATTATTGGGTGTCTCTGGAAACCTAAAATCAAATTCTTGTAAGGTCCTGATCACCACAGCATTTTAGTGACTTCTGACCAATTGTGACAATTCTTTTATTCTTTCAGTTCTCCAGGGACTTTGTTGCTAACAAAACTAGCAACAAAGTAGGAAAGATGTTGAGCTGGAAGGGAGTTTGAGGAAGATGGAACAATGGGTATGGAGGAAGAAAGCTGCCCACCCGCCCTTTCTCTGCCAGCCAACCCTCCCTCACACTGTCCGTTCCTTGATGACACAGCTGATGTGATTAAGATCGTCCCCAAATCGCTTCACAGCAGCCCTCAGCATCTCTATCTCCGTCTCCGTCCACTTGGCACTGTCAGAAGGGGAGAAGGGAATAGCGAAAGTGGGAGGAAGAGGGGTGTGGAGCCAGCCCACAGGCTACGCATTCCACAGCAACCAGCCTCCTCCCCGCGATGCCTGGGGCCCCTTGC
Source organism: Lagenorhynchus albirostris (assembly GCF_949774975.1). NCBI lineage: Eukaryota > Metazoa > Chordata > Mammalia > Artiodactyla > Delphinidae > Lagenorhynchus > Lagenorhynchus albirostris. The sequence goes on from NC_083114.1 coordinate 9,534,547, forward strand.
ATAAAGAGGTCCTCCTTAGAAAAACAAAAACAAAAGCAAAAAACAAAATTCTTAAGGCGCCGTGGGAACCCTGCGGACCCCCAACCACACGATATTGTAACAACCGCCACCTTAGAAGAAAACTTCTCCCCCATCAACGTGAAACAGCTGCTTATGTACACAGCCCACTGAAACCCATCCAACAAGTGGGGGTCTTACAGACAGAGCCTCTAAACACAGTCTGCTGCAGTCTGACAGAATTCCACATGATTTGGGGGGTGGTGTGGTGTGGGTAGTGGTGGCGGTCTATGGTCTACCAGTTCGCAGCAGGGTAGAGCTGTGAAATGAGTCCGGATTATGAGCCTCGGTCTGTGGTTTATCTGTCATTCATTCATTCAACAATCATTTATTAACACCTACTCTGCGCTGTGCCAGGCACAAAGGGAAACTAACATCTGTCCCTGCCCTAGAGAGTGTCGGTGTCTGTGATCGAGACCCAGCGTCCGCTCTCAGCGTCCATCTCCCAGCCCGGGCTCACGTACCCCGCGGGGGAAGAGTCGGCCACGGGATGCAGCTGCATGGTCAGCTCCCCGAGCTTCGTGAAGGCGGCGCCCGCCGCGGAGAAGATCTCTCCAACCTGGGGGGCGGGGCAGCATTACGGGGGGCCGGCGCACAGTGCCGCGCCGGACCGCCCGGAGCCCCTAGCCCCAACCCAGGCTGGACTCCCGCCCGCCCCTCGCCCGGGATGGAAGAGCCGGGAGCCAACTTGGGGGCCCCGCCCTCCCGTGGCCGCCAGGGAGCGCTGTCCGCGAGGGAGGTCGAACCTTTGTAGACGCTGACGTCATGGCCCGCGCGCCTCCTCACGGAGACGTTGCCGCCGCCGCTACCTCGGAGCCGGGACCACGGAGAGCAGGGCGATCGACGGCTCCGGCCCCCGCGCAGGAAGTCCCGCCCCTTCCCGCAGCTGATTGGCTCCAGCTCGGCCGCTCACCGCCTCACCGCCTCGGCGCGCGGGAAGGAGAGTGGAAGACACTGCCTCGCTTCCGGCCCGGCTTCACTCCACTTCCGTCGAGGGGTCGGGACTCCCTATTTGGAGTCCGAGCTCCAGCCCGGATGCCTGCCCCGCAACCCATGCACACACACGAGGCTTAAGAGAGCAGTTTCTCTTTATTGTGTAACGAGACAAGGCGAGGGGGCCGGAGGGACGGGGAACGGCCAGCCCCGACCTCCCTCCACTGGAGCCGGGCGCCAGAGGTTGAAGAACAAGGGATTCAGTCTATCGCCAGGGAAACCCAGTCCGCAGAGGGCGCCAGACTGGCGGTGGGGCGGGTGTGACTGGGTGGGGAGAATCTTTAAATAGAGGAGGGGGCTGGAGAGGGGGAACGCGACGGTGCTCTAGCGCACCATGTATTCCTTGCGCTTATTGAGCCGAACTTGGCAGAAAGAGAAGCCTCCGAGGAGGAGGTAAAGGCCCGCGGCGATGAAACAGTTGTAGCTGACTTGCTCGTAAAGGTTGTATATGTTCTGGGGGCCATTCCTAGGGGTGGGGATTAGGCAGAGAAATATCGGAAACATTATTAACAGCAGCCAACATTTACAGAGCACTTACTATGTGCCGGGTAACCGTTCTAAACGCTTTTACGTGTATTATCTTAATCTTCATAACCCTATGGGGTGAGTTCTGTTATAGCATACACTTTGCATAGGTGGAGGAGGCACAGAGAAATCAAGGAAAATACCTAAAGAAGCCACACCTAAAGCGGTGGGTTTAGGATGGCCGCTGAGGTCTGACTCCCAAGACTGCTCCTGTGCGCTAAACAGAGCAGCCAGTTCCCTAGCCTCTGGGCCCCAAGCATCCAGCCTCCTGCAATTCCCCGCCCATAATTCTGACCACTTCCCCCGCCTCTCCACTTACTCAAAATCTTTCTCCGTTAAGGGAACGTCTTCAATTAGCACAGCGGAATGGACATTGAAAAAGATTCCGAGCATTATCTGCAAAAAGGGAAAGGGTAGGTTGTTGAACTCAGGCACCTGACCTGGTCACTGCCTGAACTCCTCCCACTTCGAATGTTGCCACAACATCTGGGTATGGGAATTACCAGAATGAGCTGGGATTAGGGATGGCTGTTGCCGGATTTGGACTCCAGTCACCCGGAACAGGGCATGAATGGTGACATAGAGAAGACTTGGCTGGGGCAAGGGTTAGGAATAATGAGCAACCAGGAACCAGATTTTCATCCTCTCCAGAGGCGTCATTATCACGGGACAGGGAGGAGGGGGTCAAAGGGAATCGGCACTTCTCCATATTACTTTTTCCTGAAGTGGGTCGGGTAGAGTCCTCGGGAAACAAGCTCTCCCTTTCCCCACTGCCCTCCATTCAGCTCAAGGATCTCTCAAGAACGTAGCTCTTCTTCCTCCTACCTTGAGGGTACTCCAAATTGACCAGCCCCCGGGCCCATTCCAAGCTTCAGCTCCCCCTCTCCCTTCCAATTCCCCATTTCTCAATTCAGTTCTGTCTCGTTCTCCAGCGGCTAATCAACCACCCCCTCCGGCCTGTCTGCTGCTTTCAAACGCCTGGTGTCTCCTAGCCTTCCAGCCCTCCAACACCCGGGCCCCTCAGGCCCTCTCCTCTCCGGTTGTCGCCGGGCAGTCCCCTCACCAACATGATCACTCCCCAGGCGCTGAGGACGATGCCGCAGGCGGCCAGCTTGGGCCCACAGCACAGAAGCGACGCCATGAAGAAGGGAGTCGGGGATCGCCTAGATGTGGGCCAGATAGGAAGGCGGTGAGAGGAAGCCCCGATGAGCGGGGTGGGGGGAAGAGAGCTGGACTTGGGGGCTCGCGGAGGACCGAGCGCAGGGAGAGCGACTGAGGGGGCGTGGCTTCCGGGCCCAACCATCGGGCTGGCGGGCGCCAGGCGGAGAACGCTGGCGCCTCCGGGTCCTCTCGGACTTCGGCGGGAAAGGGCGGTGTTTCTGAAATCGTAGCGGCCCCTCGGGAATCCCTTATTGACCCATATGTAGCTGGGGTGCGAGTATTGCAGGAGCAAAGTTCTCCGGTTTCTTGGATTTCCCCCCTCTCCAGTTTGGAATGGGAGGAGCCAGTATATCATGTGACCAAGTCTGGCAAGTCACGTGACGAGGAAGAAATGGTAGCCCGGCCTCAGGAAAGCTTTTATCTCTGGCGGAGCTCCTGGTAACCTTGGCGATGCGCTCTCAGCAGCCGAGGATTGAAATTATGTCATTTTTCTCTCAGATACCTTAGTCTCGGGTGGTGTCCTGTGATGGAGACGTGGTAAGTGAGACATAGAGATTTACACCGAGAGAGAACGCCTCTATCTCCTCTCTACTCATCCCTACCCTTTAAAATAGACACTCTGACACAGTAAAAGAAGACATTGAGCCCCTTCCCGAGCCCAAGCGTGCTGTTCTGGCTAGAACGCTTTAAAATTGCTGAGGGTTCTTGGCATTGGATATACTTAAGTAACGTTTTGTTACCAAACACGAAATACTGAAGAGTTGTGGTTGCCAAATCCAGGAAAAATATGGGCGTTAGGAAAAGTCCAAGGAAAGCAGATTCAATGAACAAGCTGTTAAGGTGAGTGGCCCTGCCAAATGTGCTGGAGAAAGGAATAAGTACACACAAATGTCAATTTTCTTCCCTACCGTAAACCAAGGAAGCGGATCATAGGTCCTTTGAACAAGGTAGAGTACAAGATTTTAAAAATATGAATGGGTCATACCATCCAAAGAAAAAGTTTGTACACCTCACTGGTGAAAAACAGATTTGTAATAATTATTCAGGGAAATAGTGGTGTTTGAAGAACACAGTTTTGCACTGAGTATGTTGTACCCATTCTAGTGAGGACAGTGGTCATAGCGTAATTGAGAGGGGTCACTTTGATCCCAAGACCCCAGAACCAGACAAATACTGTCAGTGGTTAGCATAACTTTGTGGTATTTTAACATTTATTTTGTGCAGATTGTTCTTAAAAGGGTCGTGAAAGAGAACTTGGAACCTGGGAAACACTTAGAGACCCCAGAGTACTGAAGAGCCTGGGATAGTGGCCTTGAGACATTATTTCGTGTCTCTTTTTTTTTTTTTGCGGTACGTGGGCCTCTCACTGTTGTGGCCTCTCCCGTTGCGGAGCACAGGCTCCGGACGCGCAGGCTCAGTGGCCATGGCTCACGGGCCCAGCCGCTCCGCGGCATGTGGGATCTTCCCGGACCGGGGCACGAGCCCGTGTCCCCTGCATCAGCAGGCGGACTCTCAACCACTGTGCCACCAGGGAAGCCCTCGTGTCTCTTTTGTTTGAGACTGTTTGGAAGGAAGCCATTTGGGGGTGAAAGTTTTTATTTTGCCTTAGGGGCACCATTCTCATTCAGGGACTTTTGGGGTAGGTGTGTGAATAGGAGACACAGGGGTGGAGAGAAAGTTGCCAAAGAAGAGTCAGGAATTTTTAAGTTGGCCAGGCATGAAGTCAAGCTCCTGGGAAAGGAGAATTAGTTGAGGTAGTCGATTTCTCCAAGAAATCTTCCTCACCCTCCCCACCCACCCTACCATCCTCTGGATGTTTTGCAAGTAAGGTCAGTGCCTCAGGCTACGGCAGGGTACCGTTGTGCAGGTACTGCCCCAAATCCAGGGCCAAATCCAGCCTGTAGCCTGTGCACATCCCTGTAGCGAAGCACAGGGTTTTGTTGTGTGTTTTTGCATTTTAAAATGGTTGGCTAGACCGAAAGGAGGATGTTTTGTGACACAGGAAGTTCATATTTCACTCTCTGTAAATAAAGTTTTATTGGAACACAGCATTCATTTACACGGTGCCTGTGGCTGCTTCCGTGCTACAATAGGAGAGCTGAGTTACTGTGACAGACTGTGTGGCCTACAAAGCCTAACATATTCTCAGGCCCTTTACAGAAAAGTGAAGGCCCTTGGGCTCATGGGATGCAGATGTAGGGGGTTTAATTGGGGGAGGAAATAGAGCCTCTGCAGCAGAGACTAGGAAACCATGAAACTCAATATGGAACTGTCAGTCCCAGAGCTGATCTGCAGTCTTCCCGGTGGGGGTGTCCCAGAGCTCAGATAGTGATGCTGTTCTCGATGAGGCTGGGCTTTAGGTATTCATAGGGCAGGTCAAGTTGCTCATTCCGGGCTGTAATCTCCCTTTCCAAGTTTTCCAGATCTGTTTGGAATTGGTTTAGTACAGACTTGGCCTTGGGGTCTGAGAAATACTTTTCTTTGTGATGCCCCAGAGGCACCTAAGAAAGAACAAAGGATCAGTCAGTTTTGAGTCAGACACACCTAGAGCCTAGCCCTTCACTCTTATGTTTCCCTTCCAACTGTCATTTCCCTTTCCCCAGGGTCCTCTCTTACCATGTCTGGCTGGCGGCGCCCCAGATGCCATGTGATGACCATTTGAAGACAGGCCTGTCGGACATCAGGTAGTGAGCCCATCACCGTGGCCACTGTCACATCTTCCTTGGTGGTAGGTGGGGGCATCCGCATTATGCATGGGGCATTAGGGACCCAGGCATACCAGTCCAGCTGGGGGAAGAAACTGCAACCCTAGGATCCTGGTACTTAGGATTTGAACCCGCATCTCTCCCTTGGGCATCCCAAGGTCCAGACACTTGCCTTCAAGGACCTGGGCTTTCAGCTCTCCATACCTGGCCCTGGTTGATGGCCCCATGCTGAGCAGTGCACGTGAAGACACACATGGTAAGGAAATGGCAGAGCTGATTCTGGGACTGGAAGGAGATGGGGAAACCTGGGCAGGAAAGAAACAGGATTTAGAGGCTGCAGTCTGAGAAGAGAGAAATAAAGGCCGAAGACTTGGGATGTCTACGTTTTGGAATTGATTGTTGTTTGTTTAGTTCATTTATTCAAATATATTTGCATCAGACATGGATTTCAATTCAGATTCAAGTAATAGAGTTGGGTTACCTTAGGCCAATTACTTAACGTCTCTGAACCTCAACCTCTTGACCTGTAAAGTGTAGGTGATACCTATTTTATAAATGAGCTAATCACCTGGTGTGGAACAAGTTCTCAATAAATAATAAGTATTGTTATTTTGGAAGGGTTGGGGGCTGAAAAGTTCTGAATGATCAAAAATCCTCTGCCTCAAAAAGTGGTTGAGAATTTAGGGATGCTTCCTCCTATTCCCAGGTAGGGAATTACAAGTGTCTGAATTATAATGTGAAGGATAAGAGAAGTCATAGATTAATAGGGTCATAGCCAAGAGAGGCTTTCCGCAAAGATTATGTCAGGCCATTCAATTCACAGTGGAGGTGGGGGGTTCAGAGACCCAGAAATCCTGTCAGTTTAGTGGAACAAATATAATCACTTCCCTTTTGTAGATTAAAAAAAAAACCAAAAACCAAAGACCAGAGAGATTAAACTGCTTGTCAGGACTGCATAATTGGGAGAAGGCAGAGGCTGATCTTGAACTCGGGTTCCTGACTGCTAATCTCAGGCCGTTTTTAGCACACTTTCTCCAAAGAGTCTGTTGGGAAAGTGAGGCGAAGGTGAGCTATGAGAACTGAAGGACAGTGGAGGAAGAGAGAATGAGAGGCACTTAGTGGAGGTTAAAGTTCACATGTGGATGTTTATTTTCATTTTCCAAATGTAGATACTGGTTGGGGAAAAGATGGCCAGGGAGAGGAGGGGTCTCCTGGTAGCACGTGGAGCCCAAGGGACATACCGAGATGTACTAGAGAAAGTTTGGTCCTGGAAGGGGGGTGGTGCAGACACAGATTCCCTAGGGAGATGCTCCCTCCAGAGGGCGGGTGTTGTGTTACTGCTCACGGCACCCTCAGAGGCCGGCCATAGCGGCTCCCCAGCAAATGTTTGTAGTTGTCCCACAGAGGCAGAGATGTTGGTGCAAAGTATGAGGGGCGGGGACGCAAGGACAATTTGGAGCAGAATCCAGGCTGACCCACGTGTGAGAGAAAGAGGAGGAGGAATCTAGGAAGAGCTCAAGAAAGGCTGTTTCTTCCCCAGAGGTTAGAATGCAGGTGGGGTGCTAAAGACGGTGGCTGGATCCTAGCAGCGGTGGGGAGAGGCTGGACTGGCCAAAGAAATGTGAGCCTCAAGGGGCAGGGCACCGAGTTCAGGGTTGAGCCAAAGCGTGCAGAGCATTGTGTTTGCATCTGGAAATGACCTTGCACTGTGGTCAGTGTGCAGTAGGCCTGGACTTTCTATGCGTGTGCTGGACAGTAGCAAGCAGGAGGAGAAGAGGGAGAACAGAAGGGCTTTGGTGGAAGAATCTTCCCATTTATATCCTCAAGTAGGAATAGACAAGCATGAGGAGAGAATGTGAGCCCCAGCAGGGCCTGGGCAGATCCCTTGCTGGCTCAGGTTCTGGCCCTGTGGCGTCACATGCTGTGGCAGGTTAGGGGATGGGGTGGAAGTAAAGGTTGATGGCCAGGGTCTCTGCGGAGGATGATCCTGGGGTATCTAGAATTGTCCTGAGTCTTAGGAGGTGGGAATGGGATTCAGATGTTTGACGTGTGGAGGGAGAGGGGGTGGCATGAGGGGTTGGGGTCCTGAACCCAGACTCTGCTTGGGCAGAGTGTCCAAGGAGCTCCTGTCCCTGGGGAGGGCTCTCACCTCGGTTCTGGGCCTGGCACAGCCCCACCTCAGTGATCTCCCGACACCAGGCCTGCAGCTCAGGGTCCCCTCTCACGATGTCATCCCCGCGGTAGAAAAGGTGGATGATCCCCTCCACGTAGCTGCCCAGGGGAGAAGGGAGGTGAGCTCCTTGAGAGGAGAAAGCTTCGGCCTTTGACCCCTGCACTTTTCCATGGTCTCTGCCCAGCTGACTCTCAATATGTCTGAGTATAGATTCTTCAAGACCTGCCTTTTGGGTCATTCCCAACTCTTTCTACAAACTAGTCTAGAGAGGAAGGACACGTGGGTCATTAGTTCTAGGATCCCTATACATGGTTGACAGCCATTCTCCCTGACAAAACCCCTGATTTTTCCAGATCCCTCAGCCTCCCAGTCCACAGCTTTCCCAACGTAGGTTCTCTGTCCCCAGCCTTCTCCTTCTCAGGCCGTACGCACTGACTCACGCTTCCTCATCTCTCCCCAGGATCCAGTCCTTTGCTCCTCTTGTCTGGACCTTCTTGTTTTCAGGTTCCTTTTGCCCCATGCTGACCTCAGGCCAGAGCCCCACTCGCCCTCTCCCCTGCCGCATTTCTCGGCTCCCCGTCTCACCCACCGGGCAGTGATCTCCCAGAGCCGTAAAGCATCGCAGGCATAGAGAGCACCCGGGGTTCCCAGCAGGCCGCGGTCGGCCAGATTGTTGGGAGGACAGAGGGAGCAGTAGGTCAGCTGAGCCAGGGCCCGGCGGAGCAAGTGCACGTGGCCCCCTCCACCGGTGCTCACTGCCTGGGACAAGAGAGATGCGAGGCCTTGAGGAGGAAGCCAGCACACAGTATATAAGGGGTTCAGGTGTGGCATTTTCACATTTAGAGACATAGATATAAAGGGACAGGCTCATGGGTTTAAGGGTCAGGACATTCACCCAGGTTGGTCTGGGATCTTGAAAGTGGCAGGAAATCGTAGAGAGTCAGACGGTGAGGCAGCCCCATGCCCCATCCCCTCCTTACCTTATCAAATATACCACCGTCTGGGAGGAGTTGGGTCCGTGCCCGGGTGTTGATTTCCATCGTGTAGCGGATGTGTGGAATCAGGAGCTGGGATGGGGGAGATTAGAGGTGGTGGTTTATGGAGGACATGCTTGGGTCCTTCCTTGTAGGCAGCATGGTGCCTACTCTTGATGCTTTCCTCCCTTGACAGGCTCCTCTCTGCCTGCTTCTGTGATCACTCACTCTCGTGATCTTTTCGCCCCTGTGAGTCAGGCTCTGGAGCCAGACTGACCTGGGTTTCACTCTGCACTTCAGCACTCACTTTGATACTCATCCAAGGTACCAGACCTTCTAAGTGTTGACCTATCTCCTGTCTAGCCCCTCGTCTGTCAACAGCGGGTGATAATTGGGTCTTTTGTCTCAGGAGGCTGCGGTGATGCTTATGTGAGTGATGTATGAAGAGTTTTTAGTCCACACAGAAGCCCTTAGATACTAGCTGTTATCGCTTATCTTTATGATTTCCACCTGGGGTGTAGGTGGCCTTTGAGAATCAGCCCCTTTTAATTTGCTTTTATACTCTGTCACTTACAACCTCACAGCTTAAATTAGCCTCTCTACTCGTTACCAAAGCCATGCCTCCACCCCCTGGTCGCTTCACTGTTGGTTTTTTGGGGGGTGGGTTCCCTTAGGGAGATAGAGGAGCCATACTGAGCCACATATGTAAGCAGCAGAGCGGCTGTCGTCAAATCTCCCCCCACCCCCAATTAGGCAGTGAGGTCCCGTCTATATTTTATAGCTTTTCAAGAAATGGCTTTTCCCTAGCTATTACAAACGGCTATCTCATCCTCACATGCATTTCTTTTTATCTCAGGCTATTTTGTCTTCATTTACACCCAGTTTATGTACAGGTTTCACGTAGCATTGGTATTTATCTGAGTTGTTGGTGGACACAGGGTGTGAGGCAGAGATAACTCTGGTGCCAGGAGGTTAAAGCAGCTCACATTGGACTGAAACTTTTCACAAAGTTCATGAAAGGTGCTGAGTGTCATGGAAAGCCCAAAGTCCACATGAGGAGCAGAGATACCTTGGGACAAACAACTCTTAACAAATCATTGCAAGAACTAATTTTTTCTAGCTTTTAGCCTGTGTCACACTATTAGGTCGTTTCAGCCTTCAGCAACCCCACGATGGGCCTCCTGTCATCCCCATTTAGACCTGAGGACACTGAGCTCACGTCTGGGAAGCACAGAGGTCAGGATTCAGGCTTCAGACCCCGGCAGTCCGAATCCAGAGCCTGTGCAGGTCACCTCTGGGACATTGCTGGCCTGGCTCTCCTGTGTGTACTGATTACGATGCAGCTGTTTGCCATGACGTCGCTGTGGGAATGGAGATAGTTGGGCAGAGGGCTGAACTCGTAAAGGGGGATTTTCAGTGTGCCTAGAGGCTTAGCCTCTTCAGGGTGAGCAGGAGACGGTGGTGCAGGAGCACCGTGAGATCAGTAAAATCCAAGATGCTGCTCATCACACTGGTCTCCATCTTGTCTGTGTCACCCCAGACTCAGAGAGGCCACAGCTACTGCTGGCCAGGCTTGGGGGTCGGGCGGGGCCCCCGGCTGAAACACAGTTCAGTCGTTCTCCTTGCCAGGTGCTCACCTGCATGTCCTACCAACATTTATGACTCCCTGTACCTCAAACTGAACCTCATTTTTGCTTCCCAACTGGCGTCTTTCCTGGCTTCCCTGTTTCTGACAATTGCTCTGGTTCATAAGCTTCTATCAGTTTCATCCCTTCTCTGTCTTGTTCCCTATATCTAAAGTGTCATCAAGATTTTGAGGACATTTTTACTCAAGCACAAGCCTTATGTCACTGCCTTCTGCCGAGCAATAGATGCTGAGCTCACTCTTTCATAAAATGACAAGATTTCTGGGTCAGTCTGCAATACCCACCCTTGGGCTTCTGGGTGTTGCAGGAGCTTAGACCTCTGACCTTTCTGTCTCCGGTCTGATATCCAGGCTTGCGGCAGCTACTATTCCCTCCCTTTCCCAATTCTGATTCTGCTGTGCCGCTCTCCTTGCCTCTTGACCTGCTCCTACTTAGCAAACTCAGTTGGGGTGGAACATACTCCATCAGTACTCTAGTGTTTATCGCTGTCTCTTGTGGTTTCAGATTCTAGATCCAGCTGTTGTTCTCTGGGTAGTTCTTATGGGCACCATTTGTCATTCTGGCTAAATCGTAAATCTCCTTAGGCAGGATCAAGGCTTTTGTTTTACTAGCAATATTCCGGCTGTACTCTAGGCCCATTGTTAGATTGTCAGATCTCTGAGAATTTCAGAGGGTTTCCTTAGTAATATGTCCTGAAGAAACCTTAAGTGACTTGACTTAATTAAAACACAAGTCTCAAAATATTGATGCAGTCTTCCTTCTGTTCTCACCTCTTTCTTTCACAGAGTGATAAAAATTTTGTTTTGCTGCTGCAATATCATTTGATACTGGGCTGTTTCCTTTCTCTAGGGTCTGAGTGAAGGGGGACATGGAGGGTAGAGGTTGTACCTTGAAGACCGGGTGCAGCCCCGGGAGGCACCTCATGGTGGCCACAGCAATGACCTCAGCCAGCAGGTGGGTGTTCAGCAGATGATATTGGAGCTGGTGCAGTTGGAAATCTGAATTTCGGACCCAGGACTTTGCCAGGAGCCAGGCAAGTGGAGGATCTGAGGGCAGGAACAGTGGTGGGGTCGGAGAGCTGGGGCTGGGAGGCTGGATCTGGGAAAAAGAGAAATTAAGCCTTCATTGAACTCCCACTTTATGTGTGACATCATGGCCAGCAGTCTTGGGGAAACAGATGAGTAAGTACGATTATCGCGTCCAGGAGGTATAATCTAGGAGGAGGAATGAGGCCCCTCCCACCCTGCCTCTCACTAGCTGTGGCACTGTGCGAGCACCATGGTCGTCAGGTTGAATGCAGGGGAGTCTGAAGCAGGGAGTCCAGGGAGGAGATCCCAGTGGTCTGGGAGAAACGTGATGGGGGTCTGAGTTATGGTGGGGGATGGAAAGGGAAGCTGTGTGTGGGAGATAATTGACAGTATTTGTTAACTAACTATTGAGACCAGTGGGAGAAAAGAGAGGGGACTGAGAGATTAAATAGCGATTCTCAGAGTGTGTTCCCAAGCTAGCGGCATCCGCATCACTTTGGAACTTGTTAGAACTGCAAATTCTCAGTCCCCATCCCAGACCTACTGAATTGGAAAGTCTCATGCTGGGACCCAGCAAGCTGTGTTTTAACAAGCTGTCTAGGTGATTCTGATACACAATAAAGTTAGAGAACCATCGGATATAGGACGAGAACTCCAAAAGGCCATTATGACTCTTGAACAAGTCCTGCCAGTTGGGTGAGTCAGGAGAAACCAGGCTTTAAGCGGAGTGACACGAGAACATGTCTCACTGTGTGAGGATGGGGTTTGGGAGTCAAGAGCCAGGGGGCTGGTTCCTCGGGAGCAGAGGTGGAGGTGAACAGAAAGCAGTGTTGGGAGGTGGATGCTGAGGGCGCCCCACCTGGATGACCATGGGTAGCAGCTTCCCACTGGTGTCCATCTTCAGCATGACGAGGGGGGCAGCCAGGTACTGCTTCTCTCCTCGGATCACATTGGCTGGAATTCCATCCAGGAGAATGAAATCAGCCTCAAACAGGGAACTGTTCTGGGGAAAGGAGGAATGTATCCATCGTTAGAGTTCGAAGTCTAACCCGAGAGGGCCAGGGCAAAGGGGGAAGACATTCAAGACCTGTATCTGAATTCTTGCCATCATCCTATGTCGGTTGCAGAGTCCTATCGGCAGAACCAGAGCATCTGGCCCGATTCCTCTCATCTTAAGTGAAGAAACAGCCTAGTGAGGGTAGACATCTTGCCCAGGGATGTGTGGTGGCAGATCTGATTTTAGAACCAGGCCTGCTCAGTCCCGTGTGCAAGCTGTTCCCTTGTCGAGATGGCCAGGTCTCTTCCCCACTAGCCCTCGATGATCTGAACACCTTGTGTTTAGCTGTCACCAGCTCAGCAAATACTCTTTCACTCCCTAAAACTCACCTTCTCTGCCAAGTAATCCACAGAGGCTCCCCTGCCCAGCCCTGCCGCAGAGGCCAGCGCACATGTGCACACATGCACACGGCATGCTCACATCCTGCCTCGCTCGTCCTCCTCACATGTAGCTCACCTCTTCCAAACCCAAGTAACCCCTGCAGTTCTCCCCATCTGATGGCATATTTTCTACCCTTCTCCCTGCCCATGAACACTGCTGTCCAGAGCACTGACGTCAGCCAGGGAATGTCATTGTCCCTGCTGACACCTCTGGCCCCATCTGCACCCTGGGAATCTACCCTGTTTCCCCTCTACACCGGGAGCCTCTCATAATTTTCCCTACATACTGTATCACTTCTAGGTTTTTCTAGCACTGGAGTCTGGACCAAGGGGCTGTAGGTTACCACAGCCTCCCTTCCTTGACTCATCTTTGGTCCCTGCCCTTCACTGCTTCTGGCCACACCGCCAAGGAGAGAACAACACAGGGTGGGAGGGGTACCTGGAGTTCTTTCTCCAGCTGGGTCCGTAGCTCCTCCATCCCGGAGGGCAGCACTAGCCGGGAGGGCAGAGAGGTGCAGCGTCTCAACAGCATGGGATTGGTGCCATTGAGGAACTGGTAGCCAAACAATTCATCGTCCTGCCAGCGCTGGCGAACCTTCTCTGTGGGGTCGGGGTGGAGTGTAGGAGGAGGATGTTTACACAGCCGGGATGTCCCTCCTCCAGGCCCTACCCCAGTGATCCAGGCACGTGACCATCCCATATCCAGCCCCTGCCTTTTCATCTGGGGCCTCTGAGAAATGACCCAGCACAATATATTCTCATCTGGGAGGTCTCGTGAGGGGCTGTGGAGTGTGAAGGTCGGGTCATCAAAAGGGGCCAGCAAGGGGTTATAGAGACCTGGGGAACCACTGACCAGCCAGGGTATTCTTCTGGCCCCAGAAGATGTGATCAAAATCCTCAAAGCAGTTCCAGGAGCTCAGGAGGGTGTAAACATGTTTGAGGACCATCTCCAGAGCCCTAGGACAGGAATCGAGCCATGAACCCATTTGCCAATCCCTCAGCCGCTCACCATTGACCACCGTTTTTGGATCTCCCAGCCCTTTCCCCACTCTGAGCTCCAGGCCTGTTCTCACCCTGCCTTCAGTGTCCCCTCAAAGTCCAGCCTCTTTTCCTCGTGGAATCTCATATTGGCAGGTAGATCATCCTCACAGCCTGCAGCTATTGTCAGGGGTAACCCTTCCTTCCATGTGGCCCAGCTAGGAGATGGGGACAAGGCTTCAGGGAGGGTGTCCAAGTCAGTGACGGGGGGTACCACTGAGAGGCCCTGTAGGTGGGTGGTCACCAGTATATCTGACGTCTTTCTTTCAGTTCCTTCTCTCGATGTTTCTGGAACACATCCAACGCGTTGTTTCCTGCCAGGCGGGCTGGGGAGACATTAAGACAATTGGCCACGGTTTGTGTGGTCCTGTGCTCTCCTCTGCTCGTCCTCATCTTGCTTTTCGCCATCATAGGCCATGTGTTCAGTCAAGCTCTGTTGCGTTTATCTCTGGCCTTGCCTCACTCCATTGATTCCTGAGACACATTTATCTTATCATTGCCAACTTTGCACTCTGGGTTTTGCTAATCTCAACCCTCGTCTCTTGTCTTGAGACAACAATCTCATGTTTGACACCCTTTCTTGTCCCTTAACTCGTCTTTCCCCACCTGATCCTATTTCATCAGTATCTATGGTTGGAAAAAATCACCTTAAGTAAGGTGATAAAATCTTGGGAATTCCCTGGTGGTCCAGTGGTTAAGACTCTGTGCTTCCACTGTGCTGGGGGGGCGGGGGGGGCACAGGTTCAATCCCTGGTCAGGGAACTAAGATCCCACGAGCCATGCGGCGTGGCCAAAAAAAAAAAAAGGTGATAAAATCTCAATCACTCATATGCCCATACCTATTTTCTACTATATATTGCTTTGGTTAATTTCTCATCTCCTGAACCTCACCTACCACACCTCAACCGTCCTCAAAAGGCTTTAGGAACAGCTGTTTGCTTTCTTTCCCTGACTTCACTCTTCTGAGATTTACCATCAGAGTCTATATTATCAACTTGTTCCTGTTCTTATCCGCATTTATACTCACCTGGCTCAAAGTGATGTATTTCGTGTTTCCATCCTTAATTGCCCTTGCCTTCATTTGCCTCTGTAATCATCTTTCTTACTTATTTACCACGGTAACAAATTATGTATTTGCTGTCCTCATTCATTCCCACCCACCTGTCAGTGTGCACCCTCTCCCTCGTGGTTTTCTTCCATGTTTTCCCAACCAAATCAGCTCTCCAAGTCATATTGCTTATTGTTTCCCTTAGCTGCCTCCTCTTAGGGGTCACCCCCATCCCCTACTCCATGTGCTACCCTTACCTGCCCTGCCCTAACTTGTCCCTGCCCTAACTTGTTCCTGTTTCCCATCATTGCTGCGGCTCCCATCCCGTGTCCTCATCTTCTTGGAGGGTGGGATCTGCCCATCACTTATGTCCCTGTCCAGCCCCACTTGCAGCCTTTTTTATTCTGTGTATAAATTTGGTACTTTATAACTTTTTTCCAAGGTCCTTTCTCCACACTTAACCTGCTGAACACTCACTTTCATCAAGGCCCTCTGACCTTCCGCAGCCCTCCCCCACCCCTTCCCCAGCAGTTCCCCAGGCCCTGCATCCCCTCTCCCGACACTGCCCCTCACCGGTGCCCTCGGGCAGGCACAGCACGCTGTCGGCCTGCACCCAGCGGTAGCACGGGAAGGTGGCCTCCTGGAAGGCTACAGGGCCCTGCACCGTGATGTGGTCGCAGAACCACGCGTTGTCCACCAGGGAGTGGTGTTTGCGCAGCTTCACGAACTGCAGTGGTCCCAAGTCCTCGGGAATGTCATGCTCAAACTCCTTCTCCTGTGGGACCAGAACCCGGAGACTTAGTAGCAGGGTCCCAGGAGAGGCCGTTTTGCCTGCCGGGGGTGGGGTTGGGGGGTCAGAGGTGCGGTGGGGACAGGAGAGGAGGGGACCTTTGTGGAGCCTCCGTTGACAAGGCCTCCAAAGACAGCCTCCCTCGTTCCCTCCTCCGGACATCTGCGCGGTGTGTCTGACGCCCCATCGCACCGGGAGGAAGAGGGAGCGTGGCGCGTGGCCCGCAGTGTCTTGAATTGATGTCTGAGTATCAGCACCTTCATCGGTCCTTTAACTGAGCTCTCCCCGCTCCCTCATTCCTAGGAGCGTCCCACTTGACTTCTGATCCTATATTGACACTGGACTGGGGTCATTTGGAGAAGGAGTTGGAGGCTGCGAGGACCAGGGCCGGCGGGAAGGGAGAAGGGGTATGCGCTCAGCCCGGGTCCTGGCTCCCGATCCTCTCCTGGCCCAGCCGCCCGGGCGTCCCAACACCTGGAAGTCCTAGCAGGCACGGTTCCGCAGTCGTTTCGCCCTCGGATCCCGCCCCTCGCCGGCCTCCCGCGTCCCGGCCGGGGTCTGTCCCCGCTCCGCCCGCTGACCTGGCCCCGCGCCGGCAACAGCTGCAGCTCCAGGCCCGTCTCCCCGCGCGCCCCGACCAGCCACAGCTGCACGCGGTCGTGCGACCCGGCGAAGAATGCGGCCCCGGTGGCCACGCGGATGCGGTAGCGGCCCATGGCAGCCCCGGCGGCTTAGGCGAAGGGAGCCGGATGGGGCGCGCTTCTCGGGGTCGCCGGCCGGTATCGAGGCGCCTCAGGTCCCGGGCCTTTAAAGAGAGGCCCGCGTCCCCGCCCTTCTCACCACTTTCAGACGCTCCCAGTCCCCGCCCCAGACTAGCCCGAACCTGCGAGCCGCTGAGCCGGTTGCGGGGAAGGGCCGTCCCTCCCGGGCCGAGTGGAGCTGTGGGGCGATGAAGGGGCCTCCGCTTGGGTGAGGCCGAGAGCATGGAAGCGCCCGGGGTTTCTCTGGACCTCCGGGGGAGGCCTGGGGCCAGGCGCCTCGGGGTTGAAGGCAGCAGGATGAGGACACTTCCTGAGGTCTCCCGGCCTTTAGGAGAGCTAGGAGGAAGAGGGGTTGAGTCAGTCTTCCAAACGCAGGAGAAAGCCTCCGCTTTTCTGGGCTGGGACCCGGGAAAGACCATGGGCTGAGCCCTGGAAGGCCGGCCTGCTAGGCTGTGCTGGGCCCATGCGGAATGTCCTGCTCTGGACCCAGTGCAGCCCAGTAAGTCTTCAGTTCCTGATTTATACCTCATTTGAGCCCAGTCCTTCATTAAATGACCAGAGGTGCCCCAGGCTGCCTAAAACCTGGAAAAGTAACAGCTGAAAGACTTGCCCCCTCACCTCCACCCCCAACCTCATTTGAAACATGGCTGGATTAGGACCCTGGGCACACCAGATACTGAGGGAAGCCCAACTGAGGCAGGGCAGTGAAAGCCTCCTTTTGTCCAACCTTCATAGTGGCTGCTGAGAATGTTAGGGACCAGGTGTTAGGCCGCAGTATGGAGTCACTTAGGGGACCCAGCATCTGTGCGCAGTTACCATGGACTTTGTCCCTTCCAAATGAATGCAGCCTCTTTCCCTTCTTTAGGTTCCAGGTAAATTTTTATTCCGGCCTCACTGACCGTGGTGCCTGCTTTCCCCACCAGAATTCAATTTCCTTCTAAAAAATTAGGTGTAAAGATTTTATTAGTCATGAAGTTCTACTTCTTTCGTCTTCCCTCTTGTCTTTGTACTGCTCACTGCCCCCCCCATCCCCCCCACTATTTCCTGGTCCTTTGTGGCACTCAGGGCAGGAAACCAGGGAGCAGCGGTGGGGCCAGTGCTGGTTAAGGACTTTGTAAATGTCAGAAGGATGATTCAGGGCTCAGGCTTTACCACCCACCCAGGAAGCCTCTTGCAGGTCCCTCTCCAGGTCTTCTTGACCCAAGTCATTCTAAGCATCTGGCTCACAGTGGGTGTGTTTGGCAGCTGGGCTAGGCCAGGGCAAGGTAATCCTGCTTTCTTGAGCCAGACCCTCAAAAATGACTTGACATGTTGGTCATTGGTGGGAATGAGGGATTCCAGTCCTGCCTCCCAGCCTCCAAACCTTATGGAAGTGTCTGATCCTTACTGAGTGCCCTTCCCCTTCTTATCTTCTGGGCCCACTCCTGCTTACTACATCCTCAGTGCTCAGGGCTGGTGTCTGCCATATGCTGGCCCCCAGTGTCCTCCAGTTTGGGATATCTTGTAATATCCGAATAGAGTGGCTCACATTCCCATCTTATGGAGTAGCTGAATCTGGCCTTTCCACACACGCCCTTCAAGGGTCACTTTTAGCTAGAAAAGAGAGTTTGCATCATACCTACTTCCAAAACCAGTCCAAACTTCAGCCTGCTTCTCTGCTGTTCCGTGATACCTTTTCTGCCCACTGGAGAGTTCTCAGAGGCAGGGTGGGGGGTGAATAATTAAGAACAGTAATCCAAACTACTATATAGCTAATTAAGTTAATGTGTAAAACACTTAGAACGATGCCTGACAGTAGTCTCTGTATGTATATGCTGCTATTATGCTATTATTTACATTTTGGAAACAATTTTCAGTTGAATGTCAGCGTCACTCTTAGAAATTCCTCTCTCTCTCCCCACTGGTTTTCCATGTCTGTCCCATTTAGGGGTCTTACATCTCAAAACCTTCCCACTTTTTTTTTTTTCCTTTTTAAGCACATGCATTATGTTGGGGAATATAATTAAAAACAAAATTTCCCAACCCAGGAAAACCTCTCCACAAAGGTAGTGGAGGAAAGAAAACAGTTTTATATTTGAATAAGCATTACCAGAATGTGATGTGCGCCACAGGCCATCTGCTAAGAGATTGTAGAGATAAAGTATCCCACCCTGTTATAGAGCCAAACAGATACAGCCATTACACGCATGTTCTCAAGATAAACAGTAACTAGTCCTCAAGTAAGAGGCTTGAGAGCACCATTTGTCACACACGTTCATCCTAACTTTACGGTAATTGGTGATCCTTTGTGTTATTAATAGGCTTAATTGCAGGAAAAACAAAGTATCTTTATGACAGGAGGTAGTTTTGCAACTTGGAGCAAGGAGCCCACCTCAGTTAGGATCCTACCCTCCCATAGGAACTGGGAGATAGGGATGCGCTCTCTCCTAATATTTCCATTTCGAAGAGATGGCTCCCAGGGCCTTGGGAGAGACATCCCTGGATCCTAAAGCTGCACGAGGCTGATTTAGCTTCTAAAAAGACACACATTTCAAAGAGGCAGAGAAAGAGCTTACAAGTTTTCTAAAGTTAGTGCTCTGAGAAAGGGGTGGGGGGAGAAGTCTCTTATTTTCAACAGGGAGAATTAAGCCTCTTATTTTAAAATGTTTATTGGTCTGTAAAATTACCATTTTGTTCTTCTGTTTACCACAGGAAGGACCAGGGGCTGGGTTTTGCTGGGCCCTTTGCAGCAGGGAAGCGCATGTGTACACCCCAAAGCTAGACTCTCCTCTTCTTCTAGACTTCCAGGGCCCTGTTTTTCATCCCACATTCCCATGACCTCTCTTTGCAGAACGATTTAATAGCTTTTTTTTTTTTTTTTCTGGCCGTGCCCTGCAGTATGCAGGATCTTATTTCCCCAACCAGGGATTGAACCTGTGCCCCCTACAGTGGAAGCATGGAGTCTTAACCACTGGACCACCAGGGAAGTCCCAGATTCAACTTCTTGATCAAAGCTTCTCTCACTAGGTTGGGCTTCCCTGGTGGTGCAGTGGTTGAGAGTCCGCCTGCCGATACAGGGGACACAGGTTCGTGCCCCGGTCTAGGAAGATCCCACATGCTGCGGAGCGGCTAGGCCCGTGAGCCACGGCCGCTGAGCACGTCTGGAGCCTGTGCTCCGCAACGGGAGAGGCCACAACAGTGAAAGGCCCGTGTACCACAAAAAAAAAAAAAAAAAAAAAAAGCTTCTCTCGCTAGGTTATACCCCAGGGGCTGTGGGTGAGGGGGACGGACCTTGCATTTCATAGCCGAAAAGTCTTGTTAAAGTGTTCTAAACACAAGAATAATTTCACCCCCTTCCTTTCTCCTGTGCTAGTGTGGCTCAGACTTAGGTCGGCTCGAGGATAACTCCACTGTCCCTGCTATATGAGTGTTTGGAGCCCGTATTTAGCACGGGGCTAGAGAAATCTGTGTTTGTTCCTTGAGGACAAATTGGACATACAAACACGGCTTTATAAACTGTGTAACTTTAAACTAAACATAGGCTCTGATTTCAGGGTAGACATATCACATGTTTTTCCACTTAGTAATTTGAGTACCCCCTGCCCCTATGTGCAGGAAGCCCAGCACTCCCCACCCCGACCCCGCTCTGAGTGCTGTTACTTGCTTCTGTTCTTGTTCACTGGTGGAACTAGGGACACATTGTTCCTACACAATCTGATGGGTCATTTTCTAGTGCCACGGGGACCACTGCCTAGGCCACAACAGTGATGCACACTCGGGCTTCCCAACTCTTAGTTCAGCAGTCCCCAAGCTTTTTGGCACCAGGGACCGGTTTCGTGGAAGACAGTTTTTCCACGGACCGGGGTGGCGGGGTGGGGAGATGGTTTCGGGATGATTCAAGCACGTTACATTTATTGTGCACTATATTTCTATTACTATTACATTGTAATATATAATGAAATAATTATACAACTCACCATAATGCAGAATCAGTGGGAGCCCTGAGCTTGTTTTCACTTGCTACTTACTGATAGGGTTTTTTTTTTTAATTTATTTATTTTATTTATTTTTGGCTGCGTTGGGTCTTCGTTGCTGCACACGGGCTTTCTCTAGTTGCGGCGAGCGGGGTCTACCTTTCGTTGCAGTGTGTGGGCTTCAGTCGTTGTGGCTTGCAGGCTCCAGAGCGCAGGCTCAGTAGTTGTGGCATGCGGGCTTCAGTAGTTGTGGCTCACGGGCTCTAGAGCGCAGGCTCAGTAGTTGTGGCGCACAGGCTTAGTTGCTCCGCGGCGTGTGGGATCTTCCCAGACCAGGGCTCGAACCCGTGTCCCCTGCATTGGCAGGCGGATTCTTAACCACTGCGCCACCAGGGAAGTCCCTACTGATAGGATTTTGAAGTGAGTCTGCAAGCAATTGATCTATTATGGTCTCTGTGCAGTCAGACCTCTCTGCTAAGGATAATCTGTATTTGCAGCTGCTCCCCAGCGCCAGCATCACCGCCTCAGCTCCACGTCAATCATCAGGTATTACATTCTCATAAGGAGCACACTACCTAGATCCCTCGCGTGCACAGTTCACAGTAGGGTTTGCTCTCCTATGAGAATCTAATGCCGCTGCTGATCTGACAGGAGACGGAGCTCAGCTGATAATGCGAGCGATGGGGAGTGGCTGTAAATAGACATGAAGCTTCGCTTGCTCGCCCAGCCACACCCAGCCACCACTCACCCCCTGCTGTGCAGCCTGGTTCCTAACAGGCCACGGACAGGTACTGGTCCATGGCCCGGGAGTTGGGGACCCGTGTCTTAGTTCACACAGGTTTGGGCAGGGTCCTCCAGTGTGACTGTGGTGCCAGGGCCCTGGGTCAGGGCCATGTCCAGCCTCAGCCCCTTAAACCTTTAGGCACTGGTATTGAGCCTGGCCATTTGACCAGATGACTTTGCTCGCAGAGGCTTCCCTTTCGGGACCTTTAGGGTTCTTTCCTCCTGTTGGATCTCTGTTAGAACCTTCTCAGTCTCTCAGAGATAACTTACTTAATATTAAACAGTGTGAAAAAGAATTCCAGTCTCACTCTCTTTCCTACCAGGTAGTGTCTTGGGCCCTTGAGGTCCATTTGCCCCGTCCTCCTCATCCACCAGCTCTGCCGACCAAGGGAGTATTGGGGTAGGGGTGGGAGATGGGGAGGGTGTGATGGGAAGGAGAGAGCCTTTGTGGGACCTCAAAGGGTGCTGGAGAGGGGACACTTAAGACTCAGAGGAGAGTCAAAGAAGGCTTGCTCCCAGGGAGCTATGTACTTACAGAGAGAAGAAAACTGGCAGATCCTTGCCCCCTTGCTGCCTATCCCACTCTTCCTCCCACCTCTGCCACCCCGATCCCAAGTCAAGCCCAAAGAGTCTGCTCAAGTTTCTGTGGGTTCATGGAATCATCTTCAATCATGAATACACTTCTAGGAGTGGCTGGCTCTGGTTGTTTAAAAAATCTGTGCCATACTGTACACTTTGCCCTGCTGCTTGCATTTCTCACTTAAGAGATCTGTTTCATGGCCATTTCTGTAGTTCAGTAGTTATACCTTGGACTCATTCTTTTTTTTTTTTTTGCTGTGCTGTGCAGCACGTGGGATCTTAGTTCCCCGACCAGGGATCAAACCTGTGACCCTGCAGTGGAAGCTCGGAGTCCTAACTACTGGACCCCCAGGGAGGGAATTCCTTGGACTCGTTCTTTTAACAGCTGCATGGTGCTCCACAGTGGTTTTAACCACTCCTCTGCTGATGATCATTCAGTTTCCACTTTTTCTGACATATGATACATGCTACAGAGGGCATGTTTGTATTTTTTTTTTTTTTTTTTTTTTTTTTTTGCGGTACACGGGCCTCTCACTGTTGTGGCTCTCCTGTTGCGGAGCACAGGCTCTGGACGCACAGGCTCAGCGGCCATGGCTCTCGGGCCTAGCCCCTCCGCGGCATGTGGGATCTTCCCAGACCGGGGCACAAACCCGTGTCCCCTGCATCGGCAGGCGGACTCCCAACCACTGCGCCACCAGGGAAGCCCTCATGTTTGTATCTATATCCTTATGTACTTGGTGGTTTTATTTCTGTGGGTTTGAGTACAAGAAAAGGTACAAAGGATAAAATACCACCAAATAAAAAAACAAAAACAAGCACAAAATAAAACGAATAGATAAAAGCAGTCCACAGAGCTGAGTGTCTTTTCTTGTCAGGCAGAAGAACCCACCAGGGGAGACACTGACTGACTCTTTCACGGAGGGGCATAAGTCAGGGATTTCTAACTGCTAGAAAGGGGCTGTTCATAATGTTTATGCTGATTAAAAGTTGCAAGCTTGTACCCTGGAGAGACCGGAGAGAGTCCACAGGTTTGTACACGGTTGGTGAAGACAAGTCCCATCATTCCAAGAGAGTCTTAAGTTAGGTTCACTAAGGATTGGGCATAGCAGTGTTACTCAATATTCATAACCATTTAAAATCTTCGACTGGTTAGAAAGAGTTGTGGTGAAAAACAGCATTCAGTTTTGGTATTTCCTAGACAGGTGCTGGTAAGATTTCTTTTACATGGGATTGCTGGGTGGAAGAGTATGTGTGTGGGAGGGGCGCAGAGTTCAGTTATGATATTATGGAGAACAGGTTCGGTAGAGAGACAGAGGCAGAATGCAGATCAGAGTGTGGTGTGCCCTTTGAGAAATAAGGCCGGGAAGGAAACAGAGAGGGGGCCATGGCTGGAGATGGGTGACCAGTAGGCACCATGAGAGGTAGAAGTTGAGATGCCGGAGAATGGGATTGTTAAGTGTTGAGGGGAAGACCCCGAGGGAAGAAATAAAATCCAGAAAACGTGGGGAGGAACTGGCTGTAGATCCTGGATGCTCACAGGGGGTGGGGCCACACCACTGTAGACATTACAATGGTGTGTGGCCCTTCGAAGGGCCACATACACAAACAGATACACCAAGGTGTTAAAATCTCATGTAGTAGGGGCAGAAAGCAATCAGGAAATAAAGGTGTCTTAAAGGCTTTGTAAAGGGGCAATCATAGAAAAAACGGTAGAGAGACATGACTTGGGGTGTGACTTCCCTAGCAGTACTCTGCTTGGTTGCTGATGCAAGACAAATCAAAGGTTGGAATCATCCAGAACATTATTCTGAGGCTCCGTCTGGCAGAGGCTGACGTGAGCCCCTCCCTTGTGCTTATCTCCCCAACATCAGTGGTAGAACAGGTATGGACCCACACTTGCATGTTACCAGTTAGCATATTATGTAAACATGGTGTTAAGAAAGGCCTCCTAGATTCCCTTTCCATGAGATTGACATCTTGAAACTACTTGGATTTACTTGTTCTGAAGCTGGCTCTTCTCAACATTTCTGTAAAGAGGTTGAGAGGTTAATCCTAGGCCTTCCTCCAGACCCCACTGCTATTCTCTGTTTCTCAGGGATCCAATCTCCAACCCCTGACCTCTCTTTTCAGGACTGAACTGCAAGGCCAGACCCATGGAGTCTCGGACTTCTCACTCCATCTTAGAGAAACAAAGGTTAAGGGACAAATGAGTTGTGGGGTTCATCAGAGGGTACAAGGGATACACAAATTCTACTCCTTCTGTGGGATCCCTGCCAACATCCCTAAACCAGCCTAAACTCTTTGTTCTAACGTTTACCTTATAATCCTGTAGTATTCAGATCTCTTAATCACACCGATTTCCAGATAATTTTCATGTCTTACCTACTGCTGATGAAGCTCTTTGCTCTACCCTGTGCTGAACCATATTTAAAAGCAATCACGGGCTTCCCTGGTGGCGCAGTGGTTGAGAGTCCGCCTGCTGATGCAGGGGACACGGGTTCGTGCCCTGGTCCAGGAAGATCCCACATGCCGCGGAGCGGCTGGTCCCGTGAGCCATGGCCGCTGAGCCTGCGCGTCCGGAGCCTGTGCTCCACAACGGGAGAGGCCACGACAGTGAGAGGCCCGCGTACCGCAAAAAAAAAAAAAAAAAAAAAGCGATCACTAGGGACTTCCCCGGTGGTCCAGTGCTTAAGACTCTGCGCTCCCAGTGCAGGGGGCCTGGGTACCATACCTGGTCAGGGAATAGATCCCACGTGTCGTAACTAAAAGATCCTGCATGCCGCAATTAAGACACGGCGCAGCCAAATACACACACAAATAAATAAATAAAGTGATCACTAACCCAGAGCTGTTCCATGTAACAGATTTGTACTGAGGGTTTGAAAAGGCAGTAGCCAGGGCAGGGACTAGGGTGAGGTGAGTGAGGCACGTACCTTGAGTGCAGCATTTAAGGTGCACTCCAAAACCCGGTAATCAAGGTAAATAGTATTTTAATGAAATATTTGAAAAAATCAAAATTAATGCGAAAAATCCACAATCAACAAAATATTAAAATTTTAAAGACAGGATCAGTTGTAAGACTTAATATTAGGCATCTACATATATTCTGAAAAATTTTTTTTTAATAAATTTATTTATTTATTTATTATTTTTGGCTGCGATGGGTCTTTGTTGCTGAGCACCAGCATTCTCTAGTTGCGGGGAGCGGGGGCTACTCTTTGTTGTGGTGCACAGCCTTCTCATTGCGGTGGTTTCTCTTGTTGCGGAGCACAGGCTCTAGGCATGGGCTTCAGTAGTTGTGGCACACTAGCTCAGTAGTTGTGGTTCACGGGCTCTAGAGCACAGGCTCAGTAGTTGTGGCACACGGGCTTAGTTGCTCCATGGCATGTGGGATCTTCCCGGACCAGGGCTCGAACCCATGTCCCCTGCATTGGCAGGCGGACTCTTAACCATTGCGCCAACAGGGAAGTCCACTGAAATTTTTTTGCAATTGTTTCTGCCACCAGAAATTGCTCTCTGGCTAACTTGACCCCCAGTACCCTCATACCCAACCCAGGATTAATGGGGGCCGTTTGCTTGCTTCTCATACAGATTTTCAATCAGTCTTACTGTGTTCAGTCTTACCTACACCCCTGTCTTCAGGGATCATTGGTACTCTAATTTCTGAGCCTTTCTGGGGATCTGTGCTGATTGCCCCATGCACACCCTGGAGCCATTTGACATTTTTTCTTAATCATCCATTATTTTATTTATTCTTTTTTTTTTAAAAAAAATTGGACTATAGTTGATTTACAATGTTGTGTTAGTTTCAGGTATACAGCAAAGTGATTCAGGGGTGTGTGTGTGTGTGTATTTTTCAGATTCATTTCCATTATGGGTTGAGTTTGCTGTAGGAGGGTGGACTCCAGCATCTATCAGTTCATCATCTTGTAATCAGTATTGTGTATTTATTCTCTACCAAATCCCCCAGTAGCGATGACCAAAGAGGTATTTTAAAACAGTCTTGTTATTCTTAAACTCTGATCAAAGAAGCAAAAAGTAGTTTAACCAATATATCCTGTTTTACCAGTTTGTTACAAAATTAGGTTACACCCCTTTCAATTTTTTTTTTTTTTTTTTTGGCCACACCACTGCATGGCATGCAGGATCCTATTCCCGGACCAGGGAATCCTATTCCCAGACCAGGGATCGAACCTGTGCCACCTGTGGTGGAAGTGTGGAGTCTCAACCACTGGACCACCACGGAAGTCCCTCCTTTCAATATTTAGATTAAACTATTCTTTACCTCCACCCTGCCTATTAGGATGTTTTTCCGTCTCCAGGATCCTTCTTCCACGATGACAGTTAACAGTTCTGTAGTATTTACTTTGGGCCAGTCATTCTTCTAAGTGCTTTTTTACATGTATTAGCTCATAATAACTCCAGACTCCTCAGGGAAGCTTTTTAAGTGTAGTGGGTTAGTACTTGTCATTATTATCTTGAGGAGAGCAAAATCTGAAAGTCTTCTCAGTCTGCCAGAGATTCCTGGGTGTGTGTTTTGTGTGTGTGTGTGTGTGTGTGTGTGTGTGTGTGTTGACTGTTGTTGCCCTTAATCAACTATGGATTGCTGGTGAATCTCAGGTTGCCTAATGATTTTGATCCTTGTCTACTGGTAAGTGACCCATTGAACACCAGTCAAGGAGAGTATCATATCCTCTTGGACAGTGATTGGTTAAGAGGTGGACACATGGCCCAAGCTGGGCCAATCAGAGCCAAAGATGCTTACTTCTGGGACTTGGATGGAAATGCAGAGAATGAAGTCTCTGTGTTTCCACCGTGGCTCCCAAGCTTGTAGACTATAGGCCTGTTGACTGCAGTGCGCTCCACTTAGAGAAACCCTAACAGAGAATAAAGCCAACATAGAGGAAAGCAAAGCTGGGTCGTGGAGGGAGAGAGAGAGACTGAGACCTGATGTTACTGTTTGAACCCCTCGATCCAGCCACATGACTGCTCCTGACTTTTCAAATTACAGGAACGAATCAATGTCATCAATGTCTTTTCCTTCTTTATCTTTTTGGCCGCACCACGCAGCATGCGGGATCTTAGTTCCCCGACCATGGATCAAACCCATGCCCCCTGCAGTGGAAGCATGGAGTCCTAAACACTGGACCGCCAGGGAAGTCCTGTCATTTCCTTTTTTTTGGCTGCATTGGGTCTTTGTTGCTGCACGCGGGCTTTCTCTACTTGTGGCAACCGGGGGCTGGCTACTCTTTGTTGTGGTGCATGGGCTCTAGGGCGTGGGCTTCAGTAGTTGTGGCGCATGGGCTTAGTTGCTCCGTGGCACGTGGGATCTTCTCGGACCAGGGCTCGAACCTGTGTCCCCTGCACTGGCAGGCGGATTCTTAACCACTGTGCCACCAGGGAAGTCACAAAGAGAGATTTTTCTTTTTTAAAAACCACTTTGAACTGACTTTCTATTACATGGATATAAAGAATCCTGGAAAATGCAAGGGGTAAGACAGTGACACAGTCTGTAGGCTGGAGCACCTGGGTGCCTGTGATCTGGGTCTAAGAGATAGTGACTTAAAACAACGTGCCAGCCTGTGAACGGTGTTCTCCCCAGGCAGCCCAGGATCTGTGTGAGTTTGGATGTGGATTTCTCACTATCTTCCTAGGGTCCTTTTCCAGATGGTACTCTTTTCTTAATTGCTGGGACCTTCTCCTCTCAGGGGCGGGAGCCTGGCATCTCCTGGCTTTTTCCCTATTTCTAGAACCTCTCTGGGTGAGTCTGTTAGTTTAAAAGCCACTGCATTTGGGTATGGGAAGACTGCCCAGTGACTGGCCTTATATTTTCACTTTGGCTCACTATTTAATATTTCTTTTTTCCCCCTTATATATAACTGGAAGTAGAAATTTTCTGTTTTTTTTTTTTCTGGACAACTGTGGTGGGTGTTTTGTTTGTTTGTTTTTTGGTTTTGGAGGGGGCTTGGCGGTGGTGAGGTTTTGCCCTGGTGCCTGCCTGCTAAGCTTAGGAGGGGTGGCAAGGCAGTTCTGTCCACCAGCTGTCCTAGAGGAACTACTTTAAAGTAGGTCTTCTTACAAATGAACATGTCTACGAAACAGAAATAGACTACAGACATAGAGAACAGACTTGTGGTTGCCAAGGGGGAGGGGGGGTGGGGGAGAGAAGGATTAGGAGTTTGGGGTTAACAGATGCAAACTAGTATATATAGGATGGATAAACAACAAGGCCCTACTGCATAGCACAGGGAACTATATTCAATATCCTGTGATTAAACTGTAATGGAAAAGAATATATGTATGTTTAACTGAATCACTTTGCTGTACAGCAGAAATTAACACAACATTGTAAATCAACCATACTTCAATAAAAAAAGAAGTAGGTCTCCTTTTTTGGGATGTGGCTCTCCCATTCCAATTGTATTTGTTCACAGATAATATTCCGAATCTTTTTCATCACTAGGTAGAGAGCCCCTGTCCACTGGCCAACTAGCTTATGTTAATTTCATAGTAATATTTGTTATCTTTCCCATAGTTCCTGGCATCTGGAAACATTTTTGTGGGCAGTGACAATAGTTAACCAGTATGTTTTGGGGGGTGTATTTTGAGTGCGGTTTTCTAAATCTCTCTTCCACAAATCCACTCTAAAGCACTAATCTGTGAGCAGTTTTGTGGTCTCCACCCAACATCAAAAAGTGGCATGTAAAGCCGGTAACATCATGAAGGTTTCACCGATTCATGTTCCAAAAATGTCACAACTCCTGCTCAGGCCACAGCGTCAACACTATATATATATTCAGTGATTTATTTTATAAAGGAGTAAGTCCTTTTTTTTTTTTTTTTTTTTTTTTTTGGCAGTACGCGGGCCTCTCACTGTTGTGGCCGTTGCGGAGCACAGGCTCCGGACGCGCAGGCTCAGTGGCCATGGCTCATGGGCCCAGCTGCTCCACGGCATGTGGGATCTTCCCAGACCGGGGCACGAACCCGTGTCCCCTGCATCGGCAGGCGGACTCTCAACCACTGCGCCACCAGGGAAGCCCTCTTTCTTTTTTTAAAATATTTATTTACTTATTTTTGTCTGCGTTGGGTCTTTGTTGTGGTGCGCGGGCTTTTCATTGCGGTGGCTTCTCTTGTTGCGGAGCACGGGCTGTAGGCGCACGGGCTTCAGTTGTTGTGGCACGCGGGCTCAGTAGTTGTGGCTCTTGGGCTCTAGAGCTCAGGCTCAGTAGTTGTGGTGCACGGACTTAGTTGCTCCACGGCAAGTGGGATCTTCCCAGACCAGGGCTCGAACCCATGTCCCCTGTATTGGTAGGCGATTCTTAACCACTGCGCCACCAGGGAAGCCCCTCCTCATTTATTTCTTTAATGTTTTTGTCCCTTGCATCAGATGTTACGGTCTTTAAGATTATGCCCTGAGGCAGTTTTAGAAGATACCCAGAAATTCTGTGAGACTATCCTTTGAAAGGTGCGGATCTATGTCTTTCCCTTGCCCCAAACCTCGGCCGGGTTTGTAACTCCCTTGTAATCAATAGAGTGTGATGGAAATGACGAATGTGTGAATCCTGAGGCCAAGAATAAATGCTTGCAGCTTCTACCTTGTTTGCCAAACACTTGGTTTTGGAGCCCTGAGCTGTAAGGTAAGAAGTCTGAGCCCAGGCCATAGTGAGAGGTTACGTGTAGGTGCTACGATCAATAGCTCCAAGCGGAGGTCTCAGCAGACAGTCAGCCTTATACACCAGACATGGAAGTGAAGGCGCCTCCATGTGAATCCAGCCTCCAGCAGTCAGGCCTTCCAGCCCTGGAGCCTTCCCAGCTGAGGCCCCAGGGGTCGTGCAGCGGAAACGGGCCTTTTCTGCTGGCCCCGTCTGGATCTCTGACCCACAGAATCTGGGAGCAAAAGAAAATGTTTGTTTTAAGCCTTTATGTTTTGGGTTAACTTGTTATATACATACATACATACATATACACATCTTTATATTCATATTTATTCGATTTATTTATTTTTATTGAAGTATAGTAAATTTACAATTCTGTGTTAGTTTCAAGTATACAGCAAAGTGATTCAGTTATATATATATTCTTTTTCAGGTTCTTTTTCATTGTAAGTTATTATAAGATATTGAGTATAGGGAACTCCCTGGCGGTCCAGTGTTTAGGACCCTGTGCTCTCACTGCCAAGGGCCCAGGTTCGATCCCTGGTCAAAGATCTCACAAGCCACGTGGTGTGGCCAAGAAAAAACAAAACAAAACTGAGTATAGTTCCCTTGGGTTAACTTGTTATAAAGCAATAGTAATCAGAACGCAGTCCTAAACTGAGTCTTCCACCCTTCTCTGTACAACTAAAAGTTTGGAGGGCAGTGATGGAGAACTCATGGTCCCTGTAGGCCCACTGGCTCCCAAGAAGAAAAAAATGGTGGAGCTGAGTCAAGGGTTCCCTTTTAATCTTCCCATAATTACCAATGAGATATGTCATTTTTGCATGGATTAACTTTCTTCCTCATCAAAGAAATATCAGGAGAAGGGGACAAGTGTTCACCTCTGTCAAGAAGGGTGTTTTAGGGGCTTCCCTGGTGGCGCAGTGGTTGAGAATCTGCCTGTCAATGCAGGGGACACGGGTTCGAGCCCTGGTCTGGGAAGATCCCACATGCCGCGGAGCAACTAAGCCCGTGCGCCACAACTACTGAGCCTGCGTGTCTGGAGCCTGCGCTCTGCAACAAGAGAGGCCGCGATAGTGAGAGGCCCGCGCACCGCGATGAAGAGTGGCCCCCGCTCGCTGCAACTAGAGAAAGCCTGAACGCAGCAACGAAGACCCAACGCAGCTAAAAATAAATATAATTAATTAACTAATTAAAAAAATAAAGAGGGGTGTTTTAAAGGGTTTATTCTGCATCTCCTCTCCCCCTAACTTATTTCAGTTGACTATTTCTTTTTGTTATAGTGTCGTAATATAAATTATAGTAAAGTTAAAAGAATGAGTTATAATACATTTATGTTACATAATTATATACTATATATAATTAAGAAGTTATAATAAAAATGTTATAATAAAAAATAAAAATTCTCGTATTTGTTTTCTCTTCAAATATCTTAGTTTCTTGGCTATCTCTTCACACAGGTGTGCAGCATTATAACTCTGGAAGCTCTGAGTACGTGGGCAGGGTTGTGGACACACGGACCTCACACAGGGAAACTGGTAAGTGAAAGGGCTCTGTTATTGGGAATATCCTTAAGTGTTAGAGCAGGGAGGGCTTTCCTCTGGAGCAGTTTCCTTCTGCAGAAAAGAACTGCCCCGTCTCCTGCTTTGTTATGAGCTGCTCACAAGTCGAGAAGCTGGTTGGGGAAGGACTGGGGTCCCCACCGTTCAGTGTTAAGTTTCACTTAATCTCCCTATGTTCAGTCCCATCCCTCACCCCACTTCCTCTACTCTACCTGGTCTCCGCATATCTGGAGCATCTCATTTCTTCATAAGGTAAACTTCCCGTCTCTTGTACAGAAGGTGCCAGCCTGCAAATATGGAACATGAGGGAAGGTAGTGGTCTGATCCCTCAGTAACACATGTCCAAGCGCCTCCTCATTTTAGCCTCATGTCTCACCTGCGGTTTTTGTGGTACCTAGAATCTCCAAGGGCTGAGCCTTTCCAGGTTCTGTGAGGTTTAATTGGCTCCTTTCCCAGTGGGCACCCCTATTCAGGGTTAGGAAGATTAAACTGCCCCAAGTTATACATCTAATCATGGAATTTAGACTCCATCTCAGGTTTGTCCGTCTTCAAACCTCTGTATTTCTTATTTTATAAAGCTAGAAAAAAGCCTGATAAGCCTGAGAAAATAGAATACCAGAAGAACCAATTTCAGAATATAGATGCAGGATTCCTAAATGTTAACAAACTGAATCTAGCACAATACTGAAAAATCTATACAAGGCAGGCGACTCAGTAAAGAAATGCAGAGTAAAATGAGATATCACTTTTGTGTGTATGTGATTAACTTAGCAGAGATTTTAAGAAAGATCCTACCCACTGTAGGCAGTGGATGGAGGAAATAGGCATTCCCATATGTTTCTGGTGTGAGAATAAATTGGCATCACCTTTCGAGGGGTCGCTTTTACTATATGTAACAAAGTCTTAGTATCCTCCATAACTTTTGGCCCAGAAGTTCCAGTTCTAGGAATTTATTTTCAGGAAACAATCATGATAGGCACAAACATTTAGCTATGAGGATATTAATATCAATGTTATCTATAATATTGAAAAATTAATAACAATGTATCTGTTCACCACTATGGGCTTGATAAAAATAAACTATAATACCAAACAAAATAATGTTGGAGAATAGTTTTAATCATATGAAAATATGATAACGATACATTAAGTGAAATACATAGGTTCAGAATGGTGTGTTCTCATTGTATTGCCATTTGTCTGTGCAAGTGATGAAAACTGAACTAAAAGTGACTGAAGAGAAAGAAAAGGAATGTACTGATTCATAGTACTAGAAAGTCAGGGCGTGTAAACCTCAGGCAAGTTGGGTCCAGGCACTCATGGATCATCACGAGAAATCTATTTCCATCTCTTAATTTGTATTTTGTGTTGGTTTTACTTTCACATAGACTCTCCATGAGAGCTGTTAAAGAGGGTGTATTAGTCAGTGTCTTCCAGAGAAACAGAGCCAAGGGGACCCGGAAAGCTGATGGTGTAGATCTAGGCTGAGTCTGAGGCCTGAGAACCAGGAGCGCTGAGAGTAAAGGATTGATGTCCAAACTCAAGTTGTCAGGTAGAGAGTGGACTCAGCCTTCCTCCACCTTTTTGTTCTATTCAGCTCTCAATGGATTTGATAGGTCCACCCACGCTGGGGAGGGCTGTCTTCTTTACTCAGTCCACTGATTCAAATGCTAATCTCTTCTTGGAACACCTTCAGGCACACCCAGAAATAATTTTTAGCCAGTTATCTGGGCACCCCTGTTGCCCAGTCAAGTTGACACATAAAATTAACCATCACAAGTCCACACCCTGTCAAGTTGACACTCATACATATCTCCTTAAACCATACTAATCTCCAAGTAAAGAATAACAAAGGTTGGGCTTCCCTGGTGGCGCAGTGGTTGAGAGTCCGCCTGCCGATGCAGGGGACGCGGGCTCGTGCCCCGGTCCGGGAAGATCCCACATGCCGCGGAGAGGCTGGGCCTGTGAGCCACGGCCGCTGAGCCTGCGCGTCCAGAGCCTGTGCTCCGCAACGGGAGAGGCCACGACAGTGAGAGGCCCGTGTACCACAAAAAAAACAAAAAAACCAAAAAAAACACAAAGGCTTAATTCCACCTGACACAACACAACTCTCCATACAACTGAAAATGCACTAGCCCCTTCCTCAGAAGAGGAGGTAAAGTCCTTGAGTGATGTTTACTCTCCTTGTCACCCTCTAACGTAAACAGTATGATGTAGAATTAACAATACTTAAATATTATGATTTAAAGTCAATACATCTTATGTTGCATGATAAGGAAATAAGAGAGGAAAGAAGACAAAGATACTCCCACACGATCATAACAAAATAAGGAGGAAATCCTCTATGACAGTTACAATCCTCATTTCTCTAACTGGCCACGTGGCTGGTATTTATAACTACTTTCTCCCGCTACCCATTCTGTATTCCCTTTGCCTTCAACAAGCACCTGAGATGGTCATCATCATTCTTTACTTGTAGGATGACCAAACCTTCATTCCTGAAGGGTCTGCACCATTAGTAGTCATGCCTGGGTTGGACTGTACTTTTCCATTGACCTTAATCATAGGACACAGTAATACTAAGAGATGTCTAGGGATCTCCTGTATTCCACACATATTCTTCCTTACCTCCATCGTGGATAGTCCAATTTCCTCTTGGCAGCCAGGATCAATCACTCCAGCCAGCATAGTAACTCCCTTCTTTGCCTGTTGATTCAGTCATGAGATGCCCAAAGTGGCCGGGTGGCTCTCTTAACTTCCAGCTCATTGGAGTCATTGTTATATCTCTTAGTGGAAGCATTCCTCCTTCTGGAACTAAGACCTGTAGGCCAGCAGAGCATAAGGTCACAGGAACAGGAAGCTAAAACTTTGCTAGTGGGTCATTAGGGGTTAAAGTGAGTGGTACCACTCCCATTTCCACCCCAATTCCTGGATCCGTGAATCCTGGCTGTGGGAGAAACAGCACTGTATATTGGACACTGATTCAGAGCATATACAGCCTCCTGGAGAACCTGGCCGCAGCCCTGAGAGGTATTGCCACCTAGCTGGCACTGTAACTGAGTCTTCACAGGGCCGTTCCACTGTTCTATCCAACCAGCTGCCTCAGGATGGTGGGGAGCACGTTAAGACTAGTACATTCCATGAGTGTGGGCTTATTGTTGCACTTCTTTTGCTGTGAAGTTCTTTTTTT
Source organism: Lagenorhynchus albirostris (assembly GCF_949774975.1). Taxonomy (NCBI): domain Eukaryota; kingdom Metazoa; phylum Chordata; class Mammalia; order Artiodactyla; family Delphinidae; genus Lagenorhynchus; species Lagenorhynchus albirostris. Next base: position 9,568,605 of record NC_083114.1, read on the forward strand.
TTTTTTTTTAACGTGTGAGGTGAGTTCTTGGTCAAGCATTTCAGTGTGGAATACCATGGGAGTGGATAAGGTATTCTGCAAGTCCACTGATGGTAGTTCTTGCAGAAGCACTGTGTGCAGGGAAGGCAAATCTGTATCCAGAGTAAGTGTCTATTCTAGGAAGAACAAAATGGTACTCCTTCCGTGATGGAAGTTGTCCAGTATAGTCAACAGGCCGGAAAGTAGCTAGCAGATCACCTCGGGGATGGTGCTGTATCAACGACTAGGTGTTGGTCTCTGCTGCTGGCAGGTTGGGCACTCAGCAGTGGCCACAGCCAGGTTGGCCTTGGGGAGTGGAAGTGCGTGTTGCTGAGCCTGTGCATTGCCTTCACCCCTGCCACCATGGCTGCTTCATTCATGAGCCAAGTGGGTGATGACTGGGCTGGCTGTGGAAAGAGACTGGCATCCACAGGATGGGTCATCCTTTCCGCTTCATTATTAAAATCTTCCTCTGCTGAGCTTACCCTTCAGTGAGCATTCACGTGGGACACAAATACCTTCATGGTTTTTTGCCCATATATCTCTTCACCACATTTCCTCATCACCAATTTTCCAGTCATGTGCCTTCTGAGTCCCTAACCATCCAGCCAAACCACTGGACACGTAAATCAGTATATAATCACGTGTCTGGCCATTTCTCCTTCCAAGCAAAGTGAACAACCAGGTGCACTGTCTGAAGTTCTGCCCACACCACTGTCCTTCAGGGACGTCCCCAAAGGGCCTATGGTGCTACAGCTGTCCAGTTTTGGGTGGTGCCTGCATATTGTGCTTCTAGAACCATCTGTAAACCAGACCAGAGTCTTCTCTTTCTCTGTCAGCTGCCATGGAGAACTCCCCATGAGGCCATAGGTGCAGGATGGGAGAGAGAAGGGGCAGCAGGAGTGGGGACCATGGACCTTTGGGCCACATCTTCATGTAATTTACTGGTGCTTTCAGGGCCTGCTCAGGCCTCATCATGTATATGTCACTTCCATTTGATGATGGAGTGCCGCCGTGCACTATGTGCCTTGGTGGGTCAGGTAACGCCCAGTTCATGGTGGGCAGTTCAGGTCACATGGCAACTTGGGAGTCCTTGGTCAAGCGTTCAGTCTCTGCTAAGGCCCAGTAGCAGGCCAAGAGCTGTTTGTCAAAAGGAGAGTAGTTATCTGGAGGGGATGGCAGGGCTTTGCTCCAAAATCCTAAGGGCCTGCACTGCAGTTCACCTACAGGGGGCTGTCAAATGCTCCAAACAGCATCGCATGTCAAGAAGGAATATCTTGACATGCCCCTTACCCCTGGACCCCTCGAAATTTCACTGAGGTGGAAGGTCCCTGAATTTTTGTTGGATTTATTTCCCACCTTCTGGCATGCAAATGTCTTACCAAATGTAGAGTAGTTGCTACTTCTTGCCCACTAGGTCTGATTAGATTAATGTCATCAATGCAGTGGACCATAGTGATAGCTTTGTGGGAGAGAAAGGTGATGAAGATTCCTGAGAACTAAATTATGACATTGGGCTGGAGAGTTGGTGTATCCCTGAGGTAGCATCGGAAAGGTCTGTTGTTGGCTTTGACAGCTGAAAGCAGACTGCTTGACAGGGTGGAGAAAAAGGCATTTGCCAGATCAGTAGCTGCATGCGAGGTGCCAGGAGATGTGGCTGGCCAAAAGGTTCATTCGGTCTTTTCCGTAAGATGGCTCTAGTAGCGCTTAGTTGTCTTTAACTTCATTGGAAACAATGTTGTTAGATTGTATTATGAAAGCTATCATATCAGCATGCATTTTTTTAAAAAAACTTATTAAAATTGGTGAATTTTTGTATAGCCATTTTAATATTGAAGATGGAAGAGAAAAAGCAACATTTTCGGCATATTATGCTTTATTATTTCAAGAAAGGTAAAAACGCAACTGAAATGCAAAAAAAGATTTGTGCGGTGTATGGGGAGGGTGCTGTGACTGATCGAACTTGTCAAAAGTGGTTTGCTAAGTTTCGTGCTGGAGATTTCTCGCTGGGCAATGCTCCATGGTCGGGTAGACCAGTTGAAGTTGCTAGCAATCAAATTGAGACATTAATTGAGAATAATCAACGTTATACCACACGGAAGATAGCTGACATACTCAAAATATTCAAATCAAGTGCTGAAAATCACTTGCACCAGCTTGGTTATGTTCATTGCTTTGATGTTTGGGTTCCACATAAGTTAAGCGAAAAAAACCTCCTTGACTGTATTTCTGCATGTGATTCTCTCCTTACACATAATGAAAACAAATTGTGATGGGTGATGAAAAGTGGATACTGTACAATAATGTGGAATGGAAGAGACCGTGGGGCAAGCGAAATGAACCACCACTAACCACACCAAAGGCTGGTCTTCATCCAAAGAAGGTGATGTTGTGTATATGGTGGGATCGGAAGGGAGTCCTCTATCATGAGCTCTTTCCAGAAAACGAAACGATTAATTCCAACAAGTACCGCTCCCAACTAGACTGACTGAAAGCAGCACTTGATGAAAAGCGTCCGGAATTAGTCAACAGAAAACGTGTAATCTTCCATCAGGATAACGCAAGACCACATGTTTCTTTGATAACCAGACAAAAACTGATACAGCTTAGCTGGTAAGTTCTGATTCATCCGCCGTATTCACCAGACATTGCACCTTCAGATTTCCATTTATTTTGGTCTTTACAAAATTCTCTTCATGGAAAAAACTTCAATTCCCTGGAAGACTATAAAAGGCACCTGGACAGTTCTTTGCTCAAAGAAATAAAAAGTTTTAGGAAGATGGAATTATAAAGTTGCCTGAAAAATGGCAGAAGGTAGTGGAACAAAATGGTGAATACATTGTTCAATACAGCTCTTGGTGAAAATGAAAAATGTCTTATTCTTACTTTAAAACCGAAGGAACTTTTTGGGCAACACAGTACTTTGCTCAAGCAATGAAACCACATCTGGTACAGTAACTGCTAGTGGAAACACCACCTGGTTAAGCTTGTGATAATCCATTATTATTCTTTAAGACCCATCTATCTTCTGCACAGACCAGAAAGGCAAGTTGAATGGCAATATGGTGGGAATTAACACCCCTTTATCCTTTATGTCCTTGATGGTGGTACCAATCTCTGCGATACCTCCAGGAATGCAGTACTGCTTTTGGTTTACTATTTTCCTATGTAGAGGCAGCTCTCGTGCCTTCCACTTGGCCTTTCCCACCCTAATAGCTCGCACTCCACAAGTCAGGGAACTAACGGGGGGATTCTGCTAGCTGCTGAGTATATTTATTCCAATTACACATTCGGGAACTGAGGAAATAGCTACAAGGTGGGTTCAAGGACCCACTGGGCCCTCTATGAGACAGACCTGAGCTAAAACTCCATTGATCTCCTGACTTAAATCAAGCTCTCCTCTGACTGGTGGATCACAGTGACATTTTGGGTCTCCTGGAATTAATTTCAGTTCAGAGCCAGTGTCCAGAAGTCCCTGAAAGGTCTGATTATTTCCTTTCCACCAACGCACAATTACTCTGGCAAAGGCTGAAGGTCCCTTTGGGGGAAGGCTGAGAGAAAGATCAACAGCATAAATTTTTGGTAGCTTACGAGGGTCCTTCCTCAAGGGGACTGGCCTCCCCTTCATTCAACGGGTTCTGGGTCTGTAAACTGGCTCAAGTCTGGGAATTGACTGTGGGACCATTATTCCAGTTAGACTTTTGTTCACCAGACCTGGAATTTTTTTGCTCATATAGATCAAGTAAGCATTTAGTAGGCTTCCTATCTATTTCACTTCTGGAACACCACCATCAACTAGCCACCTAGGTCTATGAGAGTCAGACTGTTCTATTAATACTTTGACTCTGCTATCCATTATGGTAGCCAAGCCCATCTCGCCTTTGGGTGGTTGAGTGCTACCACTTGGCCTCCACCATCCTGGGATCCAGTTACTCCCATCACATTTAGGGTTCCCAATTCAGTGGCTGCAGTTCCCACTGGGAGATCTGGCCTACAGAGAAGAGCAATCTCAGAGCTCCTCCAGGCTGCTGGGGCTCCCCTCACAAACTTCCTTCTCACTGTCTTCCAGACCCTCCCAGAGTGGGTGAGTAGGCCTTAAATGACAAATGCCCTGTAACATTCCAATCTCCCTAATCCTTTGAATCCTTTCCTCGACATTAAACCAAGGCAGGTTCATCATTTCCAGTTTACTCACTGTGGGCCGCCTTTTGGCCCATGTTTCAGCCAACCAACCAACCAACCAAACTGTTCTAACTTCCCAAGCTGCAAACTAAATGCAGAATCTCTGCCTAGTGAGCCCGTATCAGTAAATTTGGCCTGATCCAATTTTATGTTCCTTCTACCATTATCCCACACCCTTAGTGTCCATTCCTCCACGTTCCCCAGATCTCTGTCTGTGTAAATTAGGAAACCTTAAGTTATATATTGTTATAAATTATATATGAATATAAATACTAAAAAGAGATTTATTATAAGGTATTGGCTTCTATGATTATTGAGGCTGAGAAGTCCCATGATCTGCCATCTGTAAGCTGGAAACCAAAGAGAACTGATGGTGTATCAGAGGCCTGAGAGCTGGAGAGCAGATGGCGTAGATTCTAGTCTGAGTCTGAAGGCTTGAGAAGTAGGAGTGCTTGAGGACAGGACTTTAAATAGGCAGAGAGCAAATTCAACCTCTTTGCACCTTTTTGCTCTATTCAGCCTCAACGGATTGGATAAGGCCCACCCACAGTGGGGAGGGCCATCTGCTTTACTCAGCCCACTGATTCAAATGCTAGTTTCTTCTGGAAACACTTTCACAGACTACCTAGAAATAAGGGTCAACCAGCTATCCAGGCATCCTGTGGCCCAAGTCAAGTTGACATGTAAAATTAACCATCACAGAGGGCTAGTAGCAGCTCTGGGATTATGTTTTACCAATGCGAAAGTCTAACAAAAATAGAGTCTTTCCTTTCAAATCATTCCAGCAAAAATCCCAATGCTGCATCTCTTTGGCCAGGCTTGGGTCACGTGCTCCTCTTCTTCAGCTGAGAGGTGGTGTGAGTGCCACCTTAATAGTAGTTTAGATAGCTAAAATTTATTGAGTACTAATTATGTGTAAATCATGAATCTGAGTCTAAATTTTCTGTGATTAGATGTGTAACCTTGGGCAATTTAGCCTCCCCAAGCCTGAAAAGGACTCAACATCAGTGTCCTCTGTGTTATTTCACTTAATCCTCCTGACAACTCCAATAAAATGGATTCTATCATCATCCTCATTTAACTGATGAAGAAACTGAAGCCCAGGCAGGTTACGTATATTATGCATGACAAAAGAATTAGCAAATGGTGAGTCCACCTGCATGGACTGAAAATATGGGTGGAGGCAGTTTCCTCCCAAAAGAATCAGATGCTGCTTCTGACATTGAAGACAGAGCCCAAAACAAAAGAAAAACAAAATGAAACAAAACAAACAACCACTCAGGATACAGGGATGTGAAGACTTAAAAAATCTATCACTAATATACTCATAAAGGTAAGAGAATATATTGCACTCGTGTTATAAGAACAGGATGATATAATTATAAATATTAAGAGAAAAAAGAAAGCCCTTAAAAGTTAAAGCAGGATAGTAGGCCCAAAAAATGTAATAGAAGAGTTGGAAGGTAAACTTGAGGAAATCCTGAAGAAGATGAAGAGATGGAAAATAGGAGAGAAAAGATGAGAAGATTAAAACAATAAGTCTGAGAGGTTCAATATCTGAATAATAGAGTTCCAGACAGAGAGAACAGAGAAGATTTAGGGGAAGCAGTCATCAGTGAAACAATACAGAAACATTTACCAAGCTCAAGGACATGAGTTTCCAGATTGAGGGGTCCTTCAAATGCCCAGAAAAAAGGATGAAAAGAGACCCACCAAGACACATCATCATGAAATTTCAGAACATGGGGGCAAAGAGATTTAAAAAATCTTTGAGAGAGAAAAAGAGAGATGGAGATTAGGAATCAGATTTGACTTTTCATTCTTCAGTGAATAACACTGGAAGCAAGAAGACAACAGAGCAATGCCCTCAAAATTCTGAAGCAGCATGATTTCCAACCTAGAATTCTCCACCCAGCTAAATTATCAATCAACTCTGAGGGTAAATAAAGACATTTTCAAGTATGCAACATTTCAAAGCATTTCCCTCCTATGCATCCTTTCTGAAGAAGCTACTGAAGGCTGTGCTATTTTTATAAATTAATTTTTGGCTACGTTGGGTCTTCGTTGCTGCCTGCGGGTTTCCTCTAGTTGTGGTGAGCGGGGTCTACTTTTTATTGCAGTGCATGGGCTTCTTATTGTGGTGGCTTTTTTTGTTGTGGAGCACGGTCTCTAGACATGTGGGCTTCAGTAGTTGTGGCACGTGGGCTCAGTAGTTGTGGCTCGTGGGCTCTAGAGCACAGGCTCAGTAGTTGTGGCTCACGGACTTAGTTGCTCTGCGGCACATGGGATCTTCCCAGACCAAGGATCAAACCTGTGTCCTCTGCATTGGCAGGCGGATTCTTAACCACTGCACCACCAGGGAAGTCCTTACTGTACCTTTTTTTTAAAAATTAATTTATTTATTTATTTTTGGCTGCATTGGGTCTTTGTTGCTGCGCACGGGCTTTCTCTAGTTGCGGCGAGCGGGGGCTACTCTTTGTTGCGGTGCACGGGCTTCTCATTGCGGTGGCTTCCCTTGTTGCGGAGCATGGGCTCTAGGTGCACGGGCTTCAGTAGTTGTGGCGCGTGGGCTCAGTAGTTGTGGTTTGCGGGCTCTAGAGCGCAGGCTCTGTAGCTGTGGTGCACAGGCTTAGTTGCTCCGCGGCTTGTGCGATCTTCCCGGACCGGGGCTCGAACCTGTGTCTCCTACATTGGCAGGCGGATTCTTAACCACTGCGCCACCAGGGAAGCCCCTTACTGTGCTTTCTGAACAAGAGAATAAACCAAGAGGAAGGCATGACATACAATAAATAGGAATCTGACACAGGAGAAAGGTGAAGGGAATCCTCAGGGCGAGGGTAATGGGAGATTCCAGGATGACAGCTGTGCACTGGATGCAGAAGGAAACAAATTCAGACTGAAGCAGTGCGACCCGAGAGAGAGATGAATTGAGGACTGACACCACCATTCGCCCCACCACCATCATGCAGACTTTTAAATCAAGGATAAAATGTCCAGAGAGTCTGACCCACATTTTCCTCTGAAGTTTGTCAATATGCTCATCACTCCTGGATGACCTGCTGCCTGATCTGCTGTGGATAGTGTCTCGCAATGCTCCGCTTAGACCTCTTCTAGGAGCTGGAGGGCAAGTCCTGGTGAACAGAAAATACAGAACAGCCTCTCCCTCTGACTGTATCCTGGCCAAACACCTAAAAGCTGGCCCATGCTGTGGTGCTGCCACATGTCTCAGCTGCGCTGAGCCCAATGCCCAGTGTTACTCATCATGTTACTCAGTGATTTTCCCATAAAAGGCTCTTATAAATACTCAGGGAAGCTGAAGCCAGGCAGTGACCCAGAGACAGTTCAGCTTATCTTTTCCTTCTACAGTGCCAGTGTCACCCTTTCCTTACCCTCCTTGTTTGGTGCTTACTACTCAGATTTTCAAAACTCAGTAATATTTAGGGAGGCATATCTAGGTGGAAAACTAAAAAGGAAAAGTGAAAGTCAACAGTGAAAAGTGAAAATCAACACGAAAGTCATCACAGTGGTTAGCGCTGGGGGGTAGAGAAAAGACTGCAACTGAGGTGTAAACAGAGGCCTTGGAAGGACTGGCTGTGTTTTATATCTCAAAATTAGTGGATGATTGCTTTTTTTGTTTTTGAATTTTATTGTATTATTTTTTTATACAGCAGGTTCTTATTAGTTATCTATTTTGTACATATTAGTGTATGTATGTCAATCCCAATCTCCCAATTCATCCCACCCCCCCTTCCCCCTTGGTGTCCAACATTTGTTCTCTACATCTATGTCTCTGTTTCTGCCTTGCAAACCGGTTCATCTGTACAGCGTGAAGTCAGAAAGAGAAAAACAAATATCGTATATTAACACATATATATGGAATCTAGAAAAATGGTACAGTGGATCACTGTTTATCCTATTATTACATTTAAGTTGCACAAATGATTTTATTCCCCTTTTTGTTTGTATGATACATTTCACAGCAAACCATTGAAAAAAATCAGGTGCTGTTACTCAATAAATAAGGAAATGAATGCAGACAAGCAGAACTAAGAAATGTTCTTCTAGAATCTTTGAAAAACGAAAACACCTGCAAAGAGAAAAAACAGGAGGGGACACTTGTGTCTGGCTCTTTCTTTTACAGGGAACAGAGACCTGCTTAATTTATTCATTTTTTTAAAAATTTATTTTATTGAAGTACAGTTGATTTATATTGTTAATTTCTGCTGTACAGCAAAATGATTCAGTTATATGTATATATACATTCTTTTTCATTATGGTTTATCACAGGATATTGAATATAGTTCCCTGTGCTATACAGTAGGACCATTCTCTATATAACAGTTTGCATCTGCTAATCCGAAACTCCCAATCCATCTCTCCCCCACCCCTGCTTAATTTAACTCAAGAAAGGAGTTGGGGTTGTTTTGAGTCTACGTGTGGAATGAACTGGAATGATAAAACTCAGGTAGTTTTTCACTCTCTCTACAGGCATCTCTGTGTCCCTGTCTGTTTGTTCTGCTCCCTATTGGCTATATAGTAAACCTCCCCCAAATTCTTTGGCTTAAAACAACAAATCACCATTTATTTATTGGCTCATGATGCTGTGATTTGGGAAGGGATTGGCAGGAACAGCTCATCCCTGCTCCATCAAGTGTTGGCCGGGTCAGCTTGACTGGGGCTGGAGGGTGCTGATGGCTTCACTCACATGTGTGGCTTCTCAGCTAAGGCGTCCAGAACAGCGAGGGGCTGGCTGGACCAATCTCTCCAGCAGGGCTTCTTTACATGGTGACTTAAGGCTCCAGAAGAAGTAAAGCAGAAGCTGTCAGGCCCCTTAAGCACTAGGTCCAGAACTGGCACCATGTCATTTCTGTTACATTTTGTTGGTCGAAGAAAGTTCATGTCATGGGGAGGAGAAATAGGCTTCACCTCCTGATGGGGGACGTGGCTTACAGAGGTGGGAAGAACACATGGGGAGGAGAGATAGGCTTCACCTCCTGATGGGGGACGTGGCTTACAGAGGTGGGAAGAACACTTGGCAGCTGTTTTTGCAAACGATAGTTTTCCTCCCACCACATAATTTTGATTTGCGTATAATTTTAGTTTGTTGTTGCCTTAACTCCACCCATGTTTTTCTGTCACCTACAACTTTATTGCCAACTAGCAGGCTCGTTTTGTGTTTTTAAGTTCAAATTCATAAGAACTGTTTGGTTCAGTTCATCTTTTCACCTCATGCCACTGGTCCAAGCCTATTTTTTTTCTCAAGTTCTTAGTTTGAAAAACATTGTTTCAGAATAGTTGCATGACTAGTACACTGAATGCCTATATACCCTTCACTTAGAGTCACCAATTTTAACATTTGCCACATTTGCTTGATCACACTTTCTCTATGCATGAACGTATGCAGTTAGTTGAAGACATCATAGCATTTTGTCTTTAAATACTTTGGGATATATCTTCTGAGAACAAGGGCATTCTCTTACATAACCACAATCAAATGAGCATACTCAAGAAATTGAACAATTATATACAGCTATAATCTAATGTACTGTCCATGTTAATATTTCCACAATTGCCCCAATATTGTTCTTTATATATGACTTTTTTGGATCCAATATTCCAATTATGATCACACGTAGAAATTTGTTGTCATGTCTCCCTAGTGCCCTTTAATTTAGACAAGTTCTCTGGCTGTTTTTCATATATTTTTAAAAAATATTTATTTATTTATTTTCCTGCACCGGCTCTTCGTTGCAGCACACGGGATCTTTTAGTTGCAGTATGCAGACTCTTAGTTGTGGCATGTGAACTCTTAGTTGCGGCATGCGAGATCTAGTTCCCCAACTAGGGAGCGAACCCTGGCCTCCTGCATTGGGAGCATGGATTCTTACCCACCGAACCACCAGGGAAGTCCCTGTATTTCATCTTTATGACATTGACTTTTTGGAGAGTCTAGGCCAGTTGTTTTGCACAATGTCTTTCAGTTTGGATTTGCCTGATTATTTCCTCATGAGCAGATTCAGCTTAAACCTTTTGGTGAGAATACTACATAGGTGATGTAGTGTGGCTAGCCAGTTGATTGGTTGCTCTTAGACAATTGCTGGCCAGTTGCCTATTTGTGCTCACTCCCATCCCCCTTCTCTTATCCTGTCCCCCATCATTCCCCAGTCTCCTTAGCCCAGAACCTTCTGTGTAAGTTTGGCCAAGGGGAGACAGTGACAGATGATTGGAGAATAGGAGAAGTGGAAAGGCTGGGATATTTCCCTCTCTTTCTCGTTTCCTTCTCTCCTATGAAGTCTCTTGTTCCCCCCCACCCCAAACAGACCCTGCCTCTGTGGTTCCAGCTCCCTGGAAATCCCCCTCCTTGGTTCTGGCTCCTTCTGACTGGCCCCAACCTCTGTGCTCTGATAAAACCTCCTTCTCCTGCCATCCCTTCAGCCCTAGGGCAGCACTTAACTTCTGGCTGTTGCTAACCTCCAGTTGCCTTACCATCCTGTGTTTGGCTTCTCAGCTTTTCCATTTCCTGTGGAACCAATTTCCTTTATTTGGTTTGAAAAACCCAGGCTGGCCTCTGCTTTCCTGACTAAACCCTGACTAATACAGGCAGGGTGTCTAATCCCAGTGACCTATGGGATGGGGTTACATGGTATAAACTAAGGCAGCATTAGCAACAGAGGCTATAAGAGGGGAAATTCCTTTAGAAGGAGGAGTACGCACTGTAGGTCTCCTCCCTGGTTACATAGAAAGGAAATGTACAAAAAGGTAACATCTCTGGGTGGTAGAATTTTGGGAGATTTTCATATTATTTTTCTTCTTTTTTGTTTATCCACATTACTTATGTTTTCTGCAACAGACATGGATTGTTTTTGGCATGAAGAAAAAATCTAGCATGCCATATTTAGTAAACAAATGAGAGGATGTTGTGCTCAATAAGATATATCAGAGGATATGGAAGTGGCTAACCCCCATAAGAGTACTTTGGCTCCCAAATATTTTTTTCAGCTTTATTGAAGTATAATTGATGAATAAAGTTGTAATAGATTTAAAGTGTACACTGTGATGATTTGACTATGCATGTACATTGTGAAGTGATTCCCACAATTGAGTTAACACTTCCATCGTCTCACATATTTACCATTTATTTATTTATTTTGGTACAAATACTTAAGTTCTATTCTCTTAGTAAATTTCAATTATACAGTGCAGCGTTATCAACTATAGTCACCATGTTATACATTAGATCTTCAGACCTTATTCACCGTATAACTGAAAGTGTGCACCCTTTTACTAACATCTCCCCTTTTGTTGCAACCCCCAGCCCCTAGCAAACACCATTCTATTCTTTGTTTCTATGAGTTCAACTTTTTTTTAAAATTGAAGTATAGTTGATTTACAATATTGTGTTAGTTTTAGGTGTACAGCAAAGTGACTCAGATATATCTATATCTATATCTATTTTTAAGGGTTCTATTCCATTATAGAATATTACAAAATATTGAATATAATTCCCTATGCTATACAGTAAATCCCTGTTGCTTATCTGTTTTATGTATAATAGTTTGTATCTGTTAATCCCATGCTCCTAATTTGTCCCTCCTTCCCTCCCTCTCCCCTTTGGTAACCATCAGTTTGTTTTCTATATCCATAGGTCTGTTTCTGTTGTGTATAGGGATTCATTTGTATTATTTTTTAGATTCCACATATGAGTGATATCATATAGTATTTGTCTTTCTCTTTCTGACTTATTTCACTAAGTAAAATATTCTCTAGGTCCATCCGTGTTCCTGCAAATGGCAGTATTTCATTCCTTTCTATGGCTGAATAGTATTGCATTGTATGCATATACTACATCTTCTTAAGCCCATCATCTGTCGTTGGGCACTTGGGTTGTTTCCACGTCTTGGCTATTGTAAATAGTGCTGCTATGAACATTGGGTTGCATCTATATTTTTGTTTGTTTGGTTTTGTTTTAGAAGTTTTATATATTTATTTATGTATTTTTGGCTGCGTTGGGTCTTCGTTGCTGCCTGCAGACTTTCTCTAGTTCCCTCGAGCAGGGGCTACTCCTCGTTGCGGTGCACGGGCCTCTCATTGCGATGGCTTCTCTTGTTGTGGAGCACGGGCTCTAGGCGCACGGGCTTCAGCGGTTGTGGCTTGTGGGCTCAGTAGTTGTGGCTCGTGGGCTCAGTAGTCGTGGCACATGGGCTTAGTTTCTCTGCAGCATGTGAGATCTTCTCGGACCAGGGCTCAAACCCATGTCCCCTGCACTGGCAGGCGGATTCTCAACCACTGCGCCACTAGGGAAGCCCACATCTATATTTTTGAATTAGAGATTTTGTTTTTTCTGGGTATATACCCAGAAGTAGGATTGCTGGATCATATGGTAGCTCTACTTTTAGTTTTTTAAGGAACGTCTATACTTTTTTCCATAGTGGCTACACCAATTTGCATTCCCACCAACGGTGTAGGAGGGTTCCTTTTGTCCACACCTTCTCCAGCATTTATTATTTGTAGACTTTTTAAAGATAGCCATTCTGACCGGTGTGAGGCGATACCTCATTGTGGTTTTGATTTGCATTCCTTTAATAATTAGCAATGTTGAGCATCTTTTCATGTGCCTGTTGGCCATCTGTAGTTCTTCCTTGGAAAAATGTCTGTTTAGGTCCTCTGCCCACTTTTCGATTGGGTTATTCGTTTTTTTGGTATTGAGTTGTATGAGCTGTTAGTATATTTTGGATATTAACCCCTTGTTGGTCACATGATTTGCAAATATTTTCTCCCATTCTGTAGGTTGTCTTTTCATTTTGTTGATGATTTCCTTTGCTGTGCAAAAGCTTTTAAGTTTGCTTCAATCCCATTTGTTCATTTTTGGTTTTACTTCTGCCTTAGGAGACTGATCTAAGAAAATATTGCTATGAGTTATATCCAAGAATGTTTTGTCTGTGTTCTCTTTTAGAAGTTTTGTGGTGTCATGTCTTATATTGAGGTCAAAATAAACCATTTTGAGTTTATTTTTGTATATGGTGTAGGGGAGTGTTCTAATTTCATTGATTTACACGTGGCTCTCCAGCTTTCCCAACACCACTTGTTGAAGAAACTGTCTTTTCTCCATTGTATATTCTTAACTTCTTTGTCAGAGATTAATTGACCATAGATGTTTGAGTTTATTTCTGGGTTCTCTATTCTGTTCCATTGACCTATATGTCTGTGTTTGTGCCAATAGCACACTGTTTTTTTGGGGGTTTTTTGGGTTTTTTTTTTGCGGTACGCGGGCCTCTCACTGCTGTGGCCTCTCCCGTTGCGGAGCACAGGCTCCGGACGCGCAGGCTCAGCGGCCATGGTTCACGGGCCCAGCCGCTCCGCGGCATGTGGGATCTTCCCGGACTGGGGCACGAACCCGCATCCCTTGCATCGGCAGGCGGACTCTCAACCACTGCGCCACCAGGGAAGCCCAGCACACTGTTTTTATTAGTGTGGCTTTGTAGTTTTGTCTGAAGTCTGAAAGGCTATGCTTCCAGCTTTGTTCTTTTCCCTCAGGATTTGCTTTGGCAATTCTGGGCCTTTTGTGGTTCCATATAAATGTTAGAATTATTTGTTCTAGTTCTGTGAAAAATGTCATGGGTAGTTTGATAGGGATTGCATTAAATCTGTAGATTTCCACATTGAGTGGAAAGTAGGAATCTGTTTTTTGAACAGAAATTCTTAAGAGCTCACGAAGTTCCAGGGCTTCACGGTAGCTGGGCTCCTGTTCCAATGAACTTGTGGTAATAAGTTCAATATAACCAATAAGCCAGTAGCCTATAACCAAGTGTAAATTAGTATCCATCAAAAGTCCATGAGTGATATATTTTGCTTTAAATCATAAGGCTGTAAATTACAGGTTTTATATACCTGTATCTTTTACTCTGCCATTTCCACACCACAGTTGCTGTTGTTTTCAATACAGTATCTCTAAAAAATGTCCGTATTACTTTGGGCATCCTTAAAGCATGACTTAGGAACTGTTCACACTGAGCTCACCATCACTTCTTCTCTTTAAGGACAGTGCAAACCAAAGTGACACAATCGGTGCCCTTTGAAATCAGCAGGGCTTGACAGCCCCTTGGATTTCATTGATGAGCTACTGAATGGCTTGGCAGCCATCCTCAGGGTCTGACCAAAGGATTTCATTCTCTCCAAATTCACAAGCAGAATTTCTTTACTACCAAGTTTCCCGAAAATGGTGTGTGAGTACCTGTCAGTCCATCACTTACAGGAAGGTTTCTGAGGTAGTCCCTAGTCTTTTCTATCCTATTTCTGGTTTCAGAAGACTGGTTTTGGGTGACTGTCCCTCACGGAGGGCCCTCCTGTGGCCTAGGAGGCTGCTGTATTACCACTGTGGGCCTGAGAGAAACTGCTGGTTTCCAGGCCCATGTTCTTGTGAAGTCTTCCCTTAGAATGGGGACTTTAAACTTAGATTCTACAGCAAAGGTTTTTTTTTTTTAACTTATCTCCATGATATCATTTTATTTATTTATTTAATTTATTTTTTAAACATCTTTATTGGAGTATAATTGCTTTACAATGGTGTGTTAGTTTCTGCTTTATAACAAAGTGAATCAGTTATACATATACATATGTCCCCGTATCTCTTCCCTCTTGCATCTCCCTCCCTCCCACCCTCCCTATCCCACCCCTCTAGGTGGTCACAAAGCACCGAGCTGATCTCCCTGTGCTATGTGGCTGCTTCCCACTAGCTATCTATTTTACGTTTGGTAGTGTATATATGTCCATGCCTCCCTCTCACTTTGTCACAGCTTACCCTTCCCCCTCCCCATATCCTCAAGTCCATTCTCTAGTAGGTCTGTGTCTTTATTCCCTTCTTGCCCCTAGGTTCTTCATGACCATTTTTTTTAGATTCCATATATATGTGTTAGCATACGGTATTTGTTTTTCTTTTTCTGACTTACTTCACTCTGTATGACAGACTCTAGGTCCATCCACCTCACTACAAATAACTCAGTTTCGTTTCTTTTAATGGCTGAGTAATATTCTATTGTATATATGTGCCACATCTTCTTTATCCATTCATCCATTGATGGACACTTAGGTTGTTTCCATCTCCTGGCTATTGTAAATAGAACTGCAATGAACATTTTGGTAGACTCTTTTTGAATTATGGTTTTCTCAGGGTATATGCCCAGTAGTGGGATTGCTGGGTCATATGATAGTTCTATTTTTAGTTTTTTAAGGCACCTCCATACTGTTCTCCATAGTGGCTATATCAATTTACATTCCCACCAGCAGTGCAAGAGGGTTCCCTTTTCTCCACACCCTCTCCAGCATTTATTGTTTGTAGATTTTTTGATGGCCATTCTGACTGGTGTGAGGTGATATCTCATTGTAGTTTTGATTTGCATTTCTCTAATGATTAATGATGTTGAGCATTCTTTCATGTGTTTGTTCGCAATCTGTATATCTTCTTTCGAGAAATGTCTGTTTAGGTCTTCTGCCCATTTTTGGATTGGGTTTTTTGTTTTTTTGATATTGAGCTGCATGAGCTGCTTGTAAATTTTGGAGATTAATCCTTTACAGCAAAGGTTTTTAACCTGGGGTCCAAACACCCTCTGTTCATGGTTGAGTTTTAGTGTGTCTGTGAATCCCTTGAAATTGCAAATAAATTTCCATAAATGTGATTTTTCTGGAGAAAGAGTTCTTAACTTTCATCAGATTCTTCAGAAATGGGTGTCCCTAAAAGGCTAAGAGCCACTGGTCTGTCCTGTCTCTGACCTTGATCTAACTTGATACACACGGTTCCTTGTTTGTATTTCTAACCAGTAGAGTATGAATTGATTTTGCCAAGGCCTTAACATTTCCTACCATTCTGTGTGTCTCTCTGTTACTTTTGTTCTTTTTTTTTTTTTTTTTTTTTTTTGCGTTACGCGGGCCTCTCACTGTTGTGGTCTCTCCCGTTGCGGAGCACAGGCTCCGGACGCGCAGACTCAGCGGCCATGGCTCACGGGCCCAGCCGCTCCGCAGCATGTGGGATCTTCCCTGACCGGGGCACGAACCCATGTCCCCTGCATTGGCAGGCAGACTCTCAACCACTGCGCCACCAGGGAAGCCCACTTTTGTTCTTTTTGGTTACACATTTTTCTGGTTGGACAACCAATTTCTGGATATTCTTTTAAATCTTTCTTGTGAGCTTTAAGTTCCTCAATGATTTAACTTATGTTGGTGATCCTTAAATATGTCATGACTTTTTCTTTTCTTAAACTATTTTAGTATGGACTGTATAAACATCCAAAAGAGGGACTTCCCTGGCGGTCCAGTGGGTAAGACTCTATGCTCCCAATGCAGGGGGCCCGGTTTGATCCCTGGTCAGGGAACTAGGTCCCACATGCATGCTGCAACTAAGAAGCCCGCATGCCGCAACAAAGATCTTGTGTGCCGCAACTAAGACCCGTGCAGCCAAAATAAATAAATAAATAAATATTTTTTAAAAATCCAAAAGAGCACATGTGAAATTTAAAGAAGAAAATTAAAGCAATTAAAAAGCACCAGGGGGGGACTTCCCTGGTGGCGCAGTGGTTGGGAATCCGCCTGCCAATACAGGGGACAAGGGTTTGAGCCCTGGTCCGGGAAGATCCCACATGCTGCAGAGCAACAAAGCCCATGGGCCACAACTACTGAGCCTGTGCTCTAGAGCCCGCAAGCCACAACTACTGAGCCTGCGTGCCACAACTACTGAAGCCTGCGCACCTAGAGCCCATGCTCCACAACAAGAGAAGCCACCACGATGAGAAGTCTGCGCACAGCAACAAAGAGTAGTCCCCGCTCACTGCAACTAGAGAAAGTCCGCGCACAGCAACGAAGACCCAACGCAGCCAAAAATAAACAAATTAGTTTAAAAAAAAGCACCAGGTCACCATAACCCAGTTCAAGAATTATAATATTGCCAGTATCCTATTATCTATACCACCCTCCCCCCAAAGAAAACCTCTCCCAGAAATAACCACTCTTCTAATCTTGTGATAACCATTTCCTTGCCTATCTTTATAGCTTTTCCATGTAGATATGCATTATTTAGTTCTGACTGTTTTTGAACTTTATATAAATGGAATCATAGTAAATTATTTTTATCTTGCTTTCTTAGCTCAGTATTTGTAATATTAATTCATGTTGCTGCATATAGCTGTAGTTCATTCATTTTTATTGCTTTGCAGTGTCTTTTGTATGAATATACCACAATTAATATATCTATTTCACTGTTGATGGACAATGGATGATTACCTATTAATAGCTGTTAAGAATAACGTCATCTTGGACTTCCCTGGTGGCACAGTGGTTAAGAATCCCCCTGGCAATGCAGTGGACACAGGTTCGATCCCTGGTCCGGGAAGATCCCACATGCTGTGGAGCAGCTAAGCCCGTGTGCCACAACTACTGAGCCTGCACTCTAGAGCCAGCGTGCCACAACTACTGAAGCCTGCGCACCTAGAGCCCGTGCTCCGCAGCAAGAGAAGCCACCACGATGAGAAGCACGTGCACCGCAAAGAAGAGTAGCCCCTGCTTGCCGCAACTAGAGAAAGCCCACGCGCAGCAACGAAGACCCAAGGCAGCCAAAAATAAATAAATAAAAAATAAATTAATTTAAAAGAAAAGAAAGAATAATGTCATCTTTTTCATGTATGTGCTGTGTATGGGCAAGAGTTTCTCATGAGTGTGTACCTAGAATTGGAATTGCTAGTTTGTAGGATATGAGCAAATTCAACTTTATTTAGAAAATGCCAATGATTTTCCAAAGTGGCTCTAGGAATTTAAGTTCTCATGAGCAGTAAATGGGAATTGTTCCACATCCTCAGTAATCGTTGGTGTTATGAGTGTTTTTATTTTAGCTATTCCAGAAGCATGTAGTTGTATCTCATTGAAGTTTTAAGTTGTATTTTTCTGATTATTAATGAGGTTGGGAATTTAAAAATATACTTATTACTATTTGAATCTCTTCTTTTTTTATTATTTATTTTTGGCTGCGTTGGGTCTTCGTTGCTGCATGTGAGCTTTCTCTAGTTGTAGCGAGCGGGGGCTACTCTTTGTTGCAGTGCGTGGGCTTCTCTTTTCGGTGGCTACTCTTGTTGCAGCACACGGGCCCTAGAGCATGTGGGCTCAGTAGTTGTGGCGTGTGGGCTCTAGGACACACAGGTTTCAGTAGTTGTGATGCACAGGCTCAGTAGTTGTGGCTCACAGTCTCTAGAGTGCAGGCTCAGTAGTTGTGGTGCACGGGCTTAGTTGCTCTGCGGCATGTGGGATCTTCCTGGACTAGGGATCGAACCCGTGTCCCCCGCATTGGTAGGCGGATTCTTAACCACTGTGCCACCAGGGAAGTCCCTGGATCTCTTCTTTTGTGAATTGCCTGTCCAAGTGTTTTGCCTAGTTATTATTAGGTTGTCTCTTACTTTTTTTCTTTAAATATTTACTTATTTATTTATTTAGGCTGCGCCAGGTCTTAGTTGTGGCATGCAGGAACTTTGTTGTGGCATGAGGACTTCTTAGTTGCAGCATGTGGTTTCTTAGTTGCAGCATGCAGGATCTAGTTCCCTGACCAGGGATCAAACCCGGATCCCCTACATTGGTAGTGCAGAGTCTTACCCACTGGACCACCAGGGAAGTCCCATGCATTGCTAGTAATTTTTGACTGGATTCCAGATATTGTGAATTTTATGCTGTTGGATGCTTGATTTTGTTGTGTGAAAAGATAAACTGATACATATTAAAATTTTTAAAGTTTATTTGGGCAAAAATCTATTCAAATCAGGTAGCATCCAATCTAGCAGAAAGAAAGGCGCTCTGAGGAGCTGTACAAAATGAAGGATGTTTGTAGGCAGAGAGGAGTGGGAACAAGGAAACTAGACTAGGCGAAAAATCGGGTTGGTTATTGCAGTTACTTTCCTTTAAGGGATGGCAGGGGTCTATCAGGCAGGTTATCTAACTAATGCTGATCAAGTGATCTTAGACTGACTGCATTAATTCCATTTCTGAGGAAGCTGAAACTATGATCAAGTCTCGGTTTGACATGGAACTTAGCATAAGCAACTCCATTTTGGGCAGAAATGTTGACTTACAAATCCGCAAGTAATTGTCCTCTTTCTGGCAATTGTTTGCCTAGCCTCATGGAATTGCACCCTTGGTCAGATTGGTTTTGAGCCCAACACTCAAGGAGACCCCCGTGCAGGTTTCTGAAGCTCTTTCTCTGTGTATATTCCTCCTGTCTGGCGTTCTGCCCCCTCGACCTCCCTGAACTCTGATCTCTGTTTCCTCAGTTCAGTGAAGCTCTTTTGAGATTCCCCTCCTATGTTGCAGTCCAGAAACTTCCTGCAGGCAGAAAGCCTGGGCAATTGTAGCTTTCATCTCATTAGTTTCCCTTCACAGTCCCGTACTACCCGTTTTTCTGTGTTTGAAAATGTTTGTTTTTGCATAAATTCCGGGTTTTTTTTTTAATGTCAGGAGGGCAAGTCCCATAGTAGTTACCAAGTTTTCAGCTTTTTACTTGTTATTTTCTTTGTGATTCTTTCTATTATACAAATCTGAGAACATAATTATCCTCTTAGAAATATAATAAACCCACCTTTGAATAAACCCTTCTTTCAAAGAAAGAAGAGGTGGGTTTAGTAGTGAGGATGGAAGAGTGAATTTAAGAGATACTGTAATAGGAACAAGTGTTAGAATCTAGTCATTGCACATGGGGGTGTGGTATGTAAGAATAACAAGACATTAAAGATGACCTAAAGTTATAATAAAAATGGTATTGCTTCAGTCTGAAAATAAAGCTTCAGTCAAATGAGAAGATGTCCTCATCCTGAGGTAATGTCACTTATTATTACTATTTTTTGCAACTTGAGTAAGAAGATGAAGGTGCGTATCCAAAGAAGACATGACAATATTAAAGAAGTCACACTATATAAACAATGAGATGTTATATAAAAAGCACTAAACTGTGAGTCAGAAATTCTGCATTTTAGTTCCCATTCTATCATTTACAGGCTCTGTAGCCTGTAGTCATCTGAGCCTTAGTTTCTTTGTTTGTTCCATGGGAAAAACATGTCATGCTTACCTCCCAGGTGAGGCTCAAATGAAATAATGCAAGTGAGAGTGCTTTGTAAATCACTTACATCATCCACAGGTAAGATATCACTGTATGATTGTTACTGTTTTGCCTAGTAAGTATCAAGATGTGGAAGATCAGAGTAAAGCTTCAGTCAAAGCCAGATAGTTGTAATCTTGGAGTGCTTCCTGTAGAAGGTGTCATTAAAGATAGAAACAATAGCTAGGTGGGAAGGAACTGTCATGGGAACCACCATAAACAAAACTTCAGAGGCAGAAACAAGCTCTCTTTTTATGTTACCACCTGGGACAGTTTACCCTCCCCCTGCAAAGAATAGGTGATCAACACTTTGAGGAAATCAGAGCGGAGAGTTTAAAGGCTGGAGTGGGGATTTTAGGGGTGTGCTGGGGGAGAGGTGAGGACACTGGCTGAGAAGAAGCTAAGAGGGATGGCTGGAAAGAGAGATAGAAAGATGTGGGAGAGAAAAGTGGTTTTCTCACTATTCTTTGGGTAGAGTGGGAGTGAATGGTAATTATAAAAGTAATGTCAACTAATTGTAGAAATTCATGCATAACAGAAGGGAAAGCCCTCAACTCTTTTTCACTTTGGAGAGGTGACTGATCCTAATAATTTGGTGTATGTCCTTTCACACTTTTCCCAATGCATACATAACACATATAGTACAAACTTAAATTCACAGCAAACAACAGTTACCTCCCTAAACCTAGAATCCTTCTCTACCATTGCCTTCTTAGGCCCTGTGCTAATTCTCTTCCTAACCCCCACATTAGCTTTCTTGCTTTTTCTTCCTCACCCCTAACAGGAAATAAACCTCAAGGCTCAGTCCTTGGCTACCCGCTCTTCCCTCTACATTCTTTGCTCTTGAAGATCACTTCCAAGCAGATGACTTCCCCAGTTTCCTCTTCAATACCTGACTTATCTCAAGAGTTTCGAGTCTGTATCTCCTACAACCTGCTGGACATCTCTTCCTTGATCTCTTACCCACCCCTCTCACTTGGACCTTGTCTACAACCAAGGTCAGCCATTTGTCTCAAAAGGGCTCCTTCTTCCAGATTTCCTGTTTTTGTCATTTATATTCCCCTAAATTCATGTGCTCAGAACCCTGGCTTTGGTCCAATTGTTTCTTCTCTCAATATCTTTCTCCTCATATCATCTTTTTTTTAAATAGATTTTATTTATTTATTTATTTATTTATTTATTTATTTATTTATTGGCTGTGTTGGGTTTTCCATCGCTGTGCACGGGCTTTCTCTAGTTGCCGAGGGCTTCTCATTGCGGTGGCTTCTCTTGTTGCAGAGCACGGGCTCTAGGCGCACAGGCTTCAGTAGTTGTGGCACATGGGCTTCAGTGGTTGTGACTCGCGAGCTCTGAAGAGCAGGCTCAGTAGTTGTGGCGCACGGGCTTAGTTGCTCCGCAGCATGTGGCATCTTCCCTGACCAGGGCTCGAACCCATGTCCCCTGCATTGGCAGGCAGATTCTTAACCACTGTGCCACCAGGGAAGTCCCCATATCATCTTTTCATTCCCTCTTTTCACCACCTACACCATGACAGTCATCCTGCCGCAGATCCCTCCCTGCCCTTATCCATATCCTCATAGCTGCACACCAACCTATAAAACACTATTTACATCTTAATCTTCTATTCCTCCTCAACATAGAATTCCTCACCTTCTTGCTTAGCTGCCACTGTCCCAATTCCTCAACCTGGTGATGATACCTCTCACAGTCTAGCACCAAATTATCTTTCTAATCTCATCACCATGACTCTTCTATACCTCCTTTCCATTCCAGCCCAAATAATTTAATCACTGTTCTCTGAAAACGCCTTTTACCTGTTGACTCCTGGATCTTTGTTCAAACTGCTAACTCAGCTTAAATTCTGATTCCATTTTTCTGAACTTGTCCAAGAACCCTAGTTCAAAACCAAGTCAAGCCTTGTCTCCTCCAAGAAGAATTTTCTGACCATCTCCACTGTCGGTGGTACCATCCCTTCCAGAACCTAAGGACACTGATTATTGAGAGACTAGATTGGTCTTTCTATATTATCTCGTTAGATACTTGTTTGGCCTCTTTGAGTTTCCCATGTATAGCGACTATACTCCATTCCTCTGTTTACCTTCAGTGCCTGGCACAGGGCCTGGGCATCACAGATGTTCAGTAGCTTTTATGAAACGATTATGCTTGGGGATAGAATGTCGATGGTGTGGAGACAAAGGAGATAAAGTTTGGGGGATGAAAAAGAGGGATATTATGGGAAGAGTTGAGGAATAAAACTGTGGCAGAGGACAAAGAGAAGAGGTTGAAGGAGGGGCAGAAATGGGTGTTTGGGAATGAAGGATATAAACATGAGATTGAGTGAAGATCGTGCTCCCACCTGTCTTTGGTAGGGCCCAGGAATAGAGGCCCTATCAAGATGTGGTCATGAGGCGGTTGTGTGATGGGCCTCGGGCTAGGGAGAATTAGGTGAAGTTGGCTCTCTCAGCTCTACTGTGGCAGGCAGCCAATGAATTATTTAACTCTTACAGAGACTCAAAGAAGCACCTTCTAGAAGGCCTGGTTACTTGTTTCACAGAAAAGGAAGGGTAAAGATAGGAAAGTATTTTGTTTACTGGATTCATTCACAAAATGTTTGTTGAGCACCTATTATATACCAGGCACCAAGAATACAGAGATTTTTGTCCTCAAGCAGTTCCTAGTCTGGTGGGGGAAACAAAATGATTTAAAAAAATGCAACCGTATGTTACTATAAGAATGAATTCTATATAGGGTGTGGAGCACAAAGCAGGGATGGGTCAGTTTACCTTGTGGAGACAGAAAAGACTTCTCAGGGGAACAACTTGAACTGAACCTTGAAATCTGAGTAGGCATCTGCCAGGTTGGTGGGAACAGAGGAGAGCTGGGGAGAGGGGAGGCACTCTGGGCAAATAGGCAACAAGAGTTCCAGGGAGCTGGTGTAATTTCAGGGAAATTCATGAGGTTGGGATCAGGAAGAGATAAGTGATGTGGTTGGAAAGGAAACAGGAGACTCATGAGAAGAGTTCTTTGGAGTGCTGGTGAGAGATGATAAGGGCCAGCAACAAGGCGGGGTTAGCAGGAATAGAGGTAGGAGAGGGTGAAAGAGATGCTAAGGAAGTGGAATTGTCAAGACTTATTCCACTGGTGATGGTAGGGAGAGAATGGAGAGAAGGATGTGAGAGAGAGTGTGGAAAAGGGGGAGAGAAGGCAAGAGAGGCTGATCCAGTAGGACTTCCTGGTTCCTGGCTGAGGCAAGTAGGTGTATGATGGTATCATTTACTGAGATGCGGGACACATAAGGAGTGGAAGGATTGGGAAATACGATAAACTTGGCTTTTGGCAAATCAAGTTTGAAGCACCTCTTGGAGTTGTAGAAGAGTACCTCATGGCCCACTTCACTGTCCACTGCTTTGCATATGTAAAGCTTTGATGTCTGAGAAAGGTCAAAAGAATCCTTGGTAGAGTGACTATAAGCAAGTGCAATCCAATTCAGAATAAGTTCTTGAACATTTACTATGTGCCACACTGCAACACACACTCATCTCCAAGGGGACTCTATCTGCCTTGTTCACATTTGCATCCCAGTGCCTGGTACAGTGACTGACACACAGTGGACATTTAATTAATATTTGTTGAATGAATAACTGAATGTATGAACGAACATGTTTGGTAACGAGAATACAGCAATGAATAGCTCCTGAATCCCTCCCTTCGGAACTTACTGTCTGGTTGGGGAGACAAATGCATGCACAAACAGTGTCAAACAGCATATTAACGCTTGAATAGAAGTTGGATGTAAGGGCAATAAGGACTCGGGGGAGAGGGAGTGACTTACTCAGTCCTTGTGCTGGGTTTTACAGTTTTCTAGGCAGAGAAGAGGAAAAGACATTCCAGAAGGAAGGAACAGACCAAATAAAGGCCTAGAAGGGTGAAAGTGTCTGACATGGTTCTCAGACTAACAGTTTAGTGCAGCTGTACTCCACATGGCAATCATCATGCCTGCCATCCCCTTATAAGGAAATATTCCACATCCACATCCCTTGCTGAGGGAAAGCTCTGAGTGTTCTTGCTTTACACAAAATGAAACTGCTGTTCAGCCACAGGTGGCCACTCACCCCAAAAGAGACAAATCATACGCTGTCTAGCAGCCTAAGAGGTATACTTGAGCGGAGCCACTGTCAAAACCAGAAGGAGCAGGGCCATTTTGCTCACTGTGATGTGAGTATGTCTCTGTGTGTGGTGGTGATGATGGTGGTGGTATGGGAAACCAGAGAGAATCGGGCAGTTAGCCATACCTTCAAAGATGGAGAGAAGCCAGAGAGGCCAAGCTGGCCATAGGAAACAGAAGTTACAAAAAAAGTAGACGCCACATGGCAGAAAAAAGACATGCTGAGCAGAGGGAGAAGCAGCAGTTGTTTTCAGAGTGAGAAGCAGATGGAATCAGAGGTCATCCAGTTAGATCACCATCTACATATATTAAAACCCATTAGTAATGTTAGAATACTTGCTGTCCACCATCAAACATATTTAATAATTCATTAGGAGAGGATATTTGAAATTTCTGTTGTTCTTCCTTTATTCCCAGTGACCCAAGTTTCCTGCTCATATCATTTCTGTTTGAATAACTTCTTTTAGCAATTCTTTTGGAGCAGGTCTGCTGGCAATGGATTCTCTTAGTTTTTCTTCATCTGAGAATGTCTTTATTTCATCATCATTTCTCCAGCATATTTTTGCTGGATATAGAATTCTGAGTTAACAGGGTTTTTTTCCTCTCAGCACTTAAAAAATATTATTCTACTTTATTCTGGCCTCCATTGTTTCTAATGAGAACTCCACACTCATTTGGATCATTGTTTCTCTATAGAAGTGTGTTTCTTTTCTCTGCTTTCAAGATTTTTTCTTTGTTTTTAGTTTTCAGTGGTTTGCTTGTGATATGCCTGGGTGACGATTTTTTGTTTGGTTGGTTTTTTATCCTGTTGGTAATTTGGTGAGCTTTTGGAATCTATAGGTCTATGTCTTTTATAAAATTTGAGAAGCTTTGTTAAGCCATTATTTCTTTTTAAGAAGTTTTTTCCTATACCACACTCTCTTTCCTGTGCTTCTTTGACTCTGATGACATGAATGTTAGACCTTTTGGTTTTGTCCTACATATCCTTGAGGCACTGTTTACTTTTTTCAATCTCTTTTCCTCTATGTTATTCAAATTGCATAGTTTCTATAAATATATGTATACTTTTTATTTTATTTATTTATTTTTGGCTACATCAGGTCTTAGTTGCAGTGTGTGGGCTTCTCTCTAGTTGTGGCGTGCAGGTTCTCTAGTTGTGGCATGCAGGCTCAGTAGTTGTGTGAGCATGTGGGCTCAGTAGTTGTGGCACTCAGGCTCTTTAGTTGTGGTGCACAGGCTCAGCCTAGTTGCCCTGCAGCATGTGGGATCTTAGTTCCCCGATCAGGGATCAAACCCACGTCCCCTGCATTGGAAGGCAGATTCTCAACCGCTGGACCACCAGGGAAATCCCTGTTATCTGTATTCAAGTTCACTGAATCTTTCTTTCATCAGTTCCTTTCTGTCATTGAGTTCATTTGATGAATTTTAAAAAAAATTTTACTTATTGTAATTTTCAGTTCTAGAATATTCATTTGGTTCTTCTTTATATTTTCTATTTATTTTCCTGAGATTTTTCCATCTCTTCATTCATTTCAACAGTGTTTGCCCTTACTTGTTGGAGTATTTTATAATCATTCCTTCAAAGTCTTTGTCAAATAATCCCAACATCTGTCCCAATATCTTCACATTGATATCTATTGTCTCTTCTCATGTGAGTTGAGATATTCCTGGTACGAGTAATTTTGGAGTGTAATCTGGATATTTTGAATATTATGTTATAAGACTCAATCTTGTTTAAGTCCTATAGAGCATGCTAGTATTTTTGTTTTCTCAGGCAATTGAACTGGTTGGATTCAGGTCACAAATTCCAATCAGTGTTCTGTGGTTGTGGTTTCAATGACAGTTCTATTTTCCAGGCCTTTGCAATGCTATTTGGATCTGTCCCACGTTTGTGCCACCCAGTGGCCAGTGGTAGCCTGTCATTTAATTCAGTTCTCAAAGTCTGTTGACTTTGTTCAGTTCTCCTGTTTGTGATCTGATCCTTACTTGTGCAGTTCAGGAGTGAGCCCAGGAGTTCATATACAACATTTTGGGGTTTCTTTCCTAAGATCTTCCCTCTCTGTGGTAACCCCAGTGCTTTCAAGTTCCCTGGGATTTCCCTTTTCGGTCCTCCAGCCAGAAAATTAGGGCTTAATTTACCCCACTTTGCTGTACATTTATTACAATTGTGCCCTCGTCTGGGTTCAAGCAGCAAGAGGACAGAGAGGAAAAAAAGTCCGTGGGGTTTTTCCCATCCTCTTGGGACCACACCTCTTCTAATTGGAGAGGAAAGTTCCACTTCTTCAGAGTTGTGAGTACCTATAGGTCCTTGCTGCTACCGTTGTCATTCCCAGGTGATCCCTTTCCCACGATCTAAGCCGGACCTGAGAGCTTCCCCTGAAGCTCTCTCTGTCCATGCTGATTTACACTTCCAGTTTTTAGGCTGCCTTGAAGTCAGTTTAGGGGCTACTGGAAGGGAAAAAAAAATAGTAAACTCACTGCCAGTTTGCACTCTGGTCTTAACTCCTCAATCCACATGCTAGTACCACTTTTCAGAGTCTCTTTATTTCCTTCCATTATTTGTTCTTTTGTATATTTGCACTTTCTTACTTCCTCATTTTTGATTGGGCTAATGAGTTATTTACCTTTAAAAAAAGTATTTTAGATTTATATAGTAGTTCTGTTTTTCTTGTTTTCTAATTTATTATAATTTGGTTTTCTTCGTTTGTTCCTTTCTGCAGCTTTCCTTTGGTTTATTTTGTTATTATTTTCTATCTTTTAAAAAAGATGCTTATTTCTCCATTTTGTTTTGAAATATGTATTTAAGGTGATTAAGTATTCCTCTGAGTACTACTTGAGCCACATTTCATAGATTCTGGTATATATTCTTTACATTATTATTTTTATTATTTCCATTAATTCTTTTGTTTTGGGTTATGTTTCCATTTTGACCCAATTATATGAAAGAGAGCTTTATTTTTAACTTCCAGGACAGAGAGGACTCTTTGATTTTCTTATTAAATTCATTTGTTGCAATATGATTATAGGATATTTTCTGCATTATTTCTGTTTTGGGGGTGTTTGAAATATTTCTTAAAGACTTAAATATGATTAATTTTAATAAATATTATTGGACAATTGAAAGGATGAAGTATCCTCTGCTTTTAGGATGCAGAGTTTGATATATATCAGTAAGGTCTGCTTTGTTAATTATATTGTTTAGGTCAACTCTATTTTTAGGGTTTTTATTTTAACTATTTTTTTTTTTATGGCCTCACTGCACAGCTTGCAGGATCTTAGTTACCCAACCAGGGGTTGAACCTGGGCCCCAGCAGTGAAAGTGCTGAGTCCTAACCACTAGACCGCCAGGGAACTTCCCTATTTTTAGTTTTAAAAAAAATTATTATTTGTTTTTGATTGGATGAAACAAGTAATTTAAAGCCTCTTTTTTATTAGCACGTTTCTGTTTCCTTCTTCTTGCTTATTTTGTAATTTCTGCTTTGTGAAGGTTACTTTTATGTTGTTTGGTACATTGATAATCATAATCGTTACATTTTCATTGCCAATTGTACCCTTTTTTTTAATAGATCTTTATTGGAGTATAATTGCTTCACATTACTGTGTTAGTTTCTGTTGTATAACAAAGTGACTCAGCCATATGCATACATATAACCCCATATCCCCTCCCTCTTGAGCCTCCCTCCCACCCTCCCTATCCCACCCCTCTAGGTCATCACAAAGCACGGAGCTGATCTCCCTGTGCTATGCTGCTGCTTCCCACTAGCTAACTATTTTATTTGGTAGTGTATATATGTCAATGCCACTCTCACTTTGCCCCAGCTTTCCCCTCCCTGCCGTGTCCTCAAGTCCATTCTCCATGTCTACGTCTATATTCCTGCCCTGACACTAGGTTCATCAGTACCATTTTTATTCCATATATATGCGTTAGTGTATGGTATTTGTTTTTCTCTTTCTGACTTACTTCACTCTGTATGACAGTCTCTAGGTCCATCCACGTCTCTACAAATGACCCAATTTCGGGCTTCCCTGGTGGCGCAGTGGTTGACAGTCTGCCTGCCGATGCAGGGGACACGGGTTCGTGCCCCGGTCCGGGAGGATCCCACATGCCGCGGAGCGGCTGGGCCCGTGAACCATGGCCGCTGAGCCTGCGCGTCCGGAGCCTGTGCCCCACAACGGGAGAGGCCACAACAGTGAGAGGCCCGCGTACCGCATAAAAAAAAAAAAAGACCCAATTTCATTCCTTTTTATGGCTGAGTAATATTCCATTGTATATATGTGCCACATCTTCTTTATCCATTCATCTGTCGATGGACATTTAGGTTGCTTCCATGACCTGGCTATTGTAAATAGTGCTGCAGTGAACATTGAGCTGCATGTGTCTTTTTGAATTATGGTTTTCTTTGGGTATATGCCCAGTAGTGGGATTGCTGGGTCATATGGTAATTCGATTTTTTTTTTTAAGATCTTTTTAAAAATTTAATATAATTTTACTTTTTTTTGCTGTGTTGGGTCTTTGTTTCTGTGCGAGGGCTTTCTCTAGTTGTGGCGAGCGGGGGCCACTCTTCATCGCGGTGCGCGGGCCTCTCACTATTGCAGCCTCTCTTGTTGCGGAGCACAGGCTCCAGACGCGCAGGCTCAGTAGTTGTGGCTGACAGGCCTAGTTGCTCCGCAGCATGTGGGATCCTCCCAGATCAGGGCTCGAACCCATGTCTCCTGCATTAGCAGGCAGATTCTCAACCACTGCGCCACCAGGGAAGCCCTGGTAATTTGATTTTTAGTTGTTTTTTTTTTTTTGCGGTATGCGGTCCTCTCACTGCTGTGGCCTCTCCCGCTGCGGAGCACAGGCTCCAGACGCACAGGCTCAGCAGCCATGGCTCACGGGCCCAGCCGCTCCGCAGCATGTGGGATCTTCCCGAACTGGGGCATGAACCCATGTCCCCTGCATCAGCAGGTGGACTCTCAACCACTGAGCCACCAGGGAAGCCCCGATTTTTAGTTTTTTAAGGAACTTCATACTGTTCTGCATATTGGCTGTATCAATTTACATTCCCACCAACACTGCAAGAGGGTTTCCTTTTCTCTACATGCTCTCCAGCATTTGTTGTTTGTAGATTTTCTGATGATGCCCATTCTGACCAGTGTGCGGTGATACCTCACTGTAGTTTTGATTTGCATTTCTCTAATAATTAGTGATGTTGAGCACTTTTCATGTGCTTCTTGGCCATCTGTATGTCTTCTTTGGAGAAATGTCTATTTAGGTCTTCCGCCCAGTTTTTGATTGGGTTGTTTGTTTTTTTAATATTGAGCTGCATGAGCTGTTTATATATTTTGGAGATTAATCCTTTGTCCGTTGATTCGTTTGCAAATATTTTCTCCCATTCTGAGGGTTGTCTTTTTGTCTTGTTTGTAGTTTCCTTTGCTTTGCAAAAGCTTTTAAGTTTCATTAGGTCCCATTTGTTTATTTTTGTTTTTATTTCCATTACTCTAGGAGGTGGATCAAAAAAGATCTTGCTGGGGCTTCCCTGGTGGCGCAGTGGTTGAGAGTCCACCTGCCGATGCAGGGGACATGGGTTCGTGCCCCAGTCTGGGGGGGGTCCCGCATGCCGCGCAGCGGCTGGGCCCTTGGGCAATGGCCGCTGAGCCTGTGCGTCCAGAGCCTGTGCACTGCAGTGGGAGAGGCCACAACGGTGAGAGGACCGCATACCGCAAAAAAAAAAAAAAAAAAAAAAAAATCTTGCTGTGATTTATGTCTAAGAGTGTTCTTCCTATGTTTTCCTCTAAGAGTTTTATAGTGTCCAGTCTTACATTTAGGTCTTTAATCCATTTTGAGTTTATTTTTGTGTATGGTGTTATGGAGTGTTCTAATTTCATTCTTTTACATGTAACTGTCCAGTTTTCCCAGCAGCACTTATTGAAGAGACTGTCTTTTCTCCATTGTATATCCTTGCCTCCTTTGTCATAGATTAGTTGACCATAGGTGCATGGGTTTATCTCTGGGCTTTCTATCCTGTTCCATTGATCTATATTTCTGTTTTTGTGCCAGTACCATATTGTTTTGATTACTGTAGCTTTGTAGTATAGTCTGAAGTCAGAGAGTCTGATTCCTCCAGCTCCATTTTTTTCCCTCAAGACTGCTTTGGCTATTCGGGGTCTTTTGTGTCTCCATACAGATTTTAAGATTTTTTGTTTAGAACTGCTTTTGCTGCTTCCCATAGGTTTTGGGTCATCGTGTTTTCATTGTCATTTGTTTCTATGTATATTTTGATTTCTTCTTCGATTTCTTCAGTGATCTCTTGGTTATTTAGTAACACACTGTTTAGCCTCCATGTATTTGTGTTTGTTACAGTTTTTTTCCTGTAATTGATTTTCTCCAGTTGTACCCTTTAGCTTTATAAAGTAACCTTGCTGCCTTGGCTCGAATTCCACCTTGTCAATTATTAAAATCATGACTTCTGCTTTAAAAAACTTGTTGTATACCCTTGCCAATGTTTTAATCTTTAAAATAAACTTTAAGAGTGGTTCTAGATTTACAGAAAAATTGTACTGAGATTTACAGAAAAAGTGTACAAAATTGAAGGTTGTACTGAGAGTTTTCATATACTCCACACCTAGTTTCCTCTATTGTTAACATCTTACGTTAGTATAAAGCTTTAAACGTGAAGAGAGTGAGAGGAAACAAATAACACAAATTGATAATGTAGGAAGTGGAGAAACAAGAATACACATAAAACATTTAAAAAATAAACCAGTAAAATAAGCAAATCTCAAGCGAGCTTTATTTTTTTCACAAAGTGAGAGAGTAGGAATAAACCATGAGAAGGAATGAAAGAAACACTACTTATACAGTATAGGCTTAAAAAAAAAAAAGTAGTAACTCTGCAGCAGGGATAGACAGGAGGGAGTGCTCTAGGAGTCCCTGGTAATTTACAAAGCCTGTTGTTTGAACCTCATCATTACCTGACACATCTAGGGGTTTTTTGGTTTGTTTCTTTTGTTTGTTTGTTTTGGTTTGGTTTTCTTGGCCATGCCGTGGCTTGCGGGACCTTAGTTCCCTGGCCAGGGATCGAACCCAGGCCCCTGCAGTGAAAGTGCCAAATCCTAAACACTGGACCACCAGGGAATTCTCCATGCTGTAACATTTTATTCAGTTAAGTGTCAACGGTCCTCTTTTTAAGTAGTTATTGTTGCTTTGATTTCAGCTAGTCCACAAAGTAGAAAATATAACCCACCTGGTCTGAAGATGAGACACTAAAACCACACATTTTAATTCCTCAGTTTATTCCTCATGGTTTAAATAGAGAGCCCTCTAGGGGGCAGCAGTGGAATGACAGGAGCTGCTGTTTGGATATTGTGGAGAAGAGGGAGAGACAAAATGGTGACCTCTAGACCAGAGCTTCTAGGTAAAAGAGAAGACTTGGCATTAGAACTCTTGATCCTTTCTCTTACTGTTTACAGATGGCCACCATGTCACACACTGCAGTGGAAACCATTCACAGAGGATCCAATGTGAGTGCCCACCTGGAGTTGTGCAGCAGTGCAGCCCTACAAGAGTACAGATGGAGTGAGGGGTAAGAAGTGATCAAAGTCAGATCAAAGGAATGTGACCAAGATTCCCAAAGGTGTTTTTTCTTTTTTGCGGTACGCGGGCCTCTCACCGCTGTGGCCCCTCCCGTCGCGGAGCACAGGCTACGGACGCGCAGGCCCAGCGGCCATGGCCCACGGGCCCAGCCGCTCCGTGGCATGTGGGATCCTCCCGGACCGGGGTACGAACCCGTGTTCCCTGCATCGGCAGGCGGACCCTCAACCACTGCGCCACCAGGGAAACCCCCCAAAGGTATTTTGAGCCTGGTGTAAAAAGAAGGGAGAGAGAGGATTGATGGGAAAATTAGGGGTGTGTAGTCCAAATGGGAATCACCATTAAAGATTTAGAGGCAATAGTAAGCCTCTTATATGCAGTGATTCCTGGGCAGATTGTCCCAGTAAAAGAAGACTCGTTGCACCAGACTCTCCTGGTAGATTAGGGTGGAATTATTTTTTATTGAAGTATAGTTGATTTATAATGTGTTAATTTCCACTGTACAGCAAAGTGCTTCAGTTATACATATATATATCTTTTTTTTAATATATTCTTTTTCATTATGGTTTATAATAGGATACTGAATATAGTTCTCTGTGGTATACAGTGGGACCTTGTTGTTTATTATGGTGGAATGATTTGAAGACTGGAGTGAGTCCTTGGCCCACCCACATTCAGTCTTTTTTTGTTTTTAATTTTGTTATTTATTTAGTATTTTTGGCTGCATTGGGTCTTCGTTGCTGTGTGTGGGCTTTCTCTAGTTGTGGTGAGCAGGGGCTACTCTTCGTTGTGGTGTGTGGGCTTCTCATCGCGGGGGCTTCTCTTATTGCCGAGCATGGGCTCTAGAGCACTGGCTCAGTAGTTGTGGCTCGCGGGCTCTAGAACACAGGTTCAGTAGTTGTGGTGCACGGGCTTAGTTCCTCCGACATGTGGGATCTTCCCGAACCAGGGCTGGAATCCGTGTCACCTGCATTGGCAGGCAGATTCTTAACCACTGTGCCACCAGGGAAGTCCCCCACATTCAGTCTTGATAGTTTAATTTGGATGTCAGTGACCCCTTTTTCAATTGTCTGCTTAATTGCTTCCCATAAGTGTCCCACTGTTACTCTAATTTAAACAATTTTTCTTCTCTCTAGCCCAATCATGCTAATACTCATAACCTCAGACTCAGTCTTTTAATGTCCCTCATTCACTCCTCTTCTGAAACTGAGTCAGTCTTCAGGTTGTTTCAATCTGTACCTCACAAAGTTTCTCCAGAAAAACTTCTAAGTGGCCAGTGCAAAAATTATGAGAGTTTATGATTTCTCGAGACTGTCTTTTATTACCCATCTGACACGGCAAGTTCTAAGCTAAAACTCCACCTCTTGCTTGGTGAGGTAGTGAGTGGGTTGCTGAAAGGTTGGCGGCAGGAGGTGATTTTTAATGGATCATACGTGTCTGTTTCTGCTTTATTAACTGTATTATGTTAACCTTATTTAAATTTCCTCAAATATTTGTGGAAAGCTGTGGGGCATAGATAAACTAAATGTGTAAGATGTTTCAAGGATTCAGACTCTCTGTATCTGTCATGTCCTTGCCATCCCACAGCCCGTACCCCAGGCCAGGGCAGGCTCCTCACGTTGAGATGACACCAATAATTTCCAGATTGGGCCTTTGGTCTCTACGTTTTAAGAGTTATCTTTTTATACACTGTTTTGCTCATATGCTCTTAATCCTAGCTTTGATTCTTCCTCTCAACTGGCCCTTGATCTTGTTAGATTTGGTTATATGTTATGCTTTTTTTTTTTTTTAACCCTTCTAAGCACATGGGCCTGGTGGAAACAGCAGTAAATCTACAATGTCCCTTTTTGTTGTGTTCTTGGAGAAAAATGGGAGCTTCCACATGGTACATGGGTTCCAGGAGTGCTAGTCTAGCTGCACCCACTTAGGGATTCAGGCTGCTGACCTTTGCATTTGATCCTCCTATTCTGTGTTCCGAGGGATGCCCTATTACAGGTTACCTGGCCCAGATTGGCAGAAACACACCGACTAGTGCATATCAAGATGTACATGGAGGCAACATGGCTGAGCTAGGGCTCTCTAAGGATATGGGGAAATCAGAAGACTTAGAGGCTGAGAGACCAGAGGTTAGACAGTAAAAGGGATAGAAAGACCAGAAATGTGTATAAACACAGAGGGAATGGAGTCCTGGGGGTCCTGGCCTTTGGATTACGTGGCTCATTCATAGCGGGTATTTGAATGTTTGTCGACACGGAATGAATCTTGGAACTCTGAGGTACTATGGAACGTTTTGCAACCATATAGGAACTATGGAACTATGGCCCCAGAGGGGCCACTGCTACTCATGGCCAGGTTCGGGAGTGGAGGTGGGGACTGGCAAAAGAAATACAACTCAGTTGTTCTGCCTGCCGAACACTAACTTGCACATCCTACCAACACTTTAAACTCCTTGTATCTAAAACTGAGCACCTCATCTTTGTTCCCAAGCTGGCTTCTTCTCCTGCCGTTACTGTTGCTGACAGTTGCTTCGGTTCATCAGCTTGTATCCTTTTTTCCCCCTTCTCTTCCATATCTAAAGTCTCAAGATTTTGAGAATATTTTCTAGGCAAGAGTAAGTTTTATTTTGCTACCTTCCACCTAGCAATACATACTGGACTCACTTTTATAAAATGTTAGTATTTCTATGTCAGTACAACAGTACCCATTCCTGTGTGCCCCTGTGTGTTGCAGAAGCTTAGACCTCTGTTCTAGCTTTCTCATTCTTGCACTCAGGCATGCTGCAGTGATTTTCCTCCATCACCAGACTTTTGATTTCTCTCTTCCACTCCTGTCACCCTCATGCAGGACTTTAGCCACCTCTCTCCTTGGGTAGGCACGAATAATCTGGGCTGTTCTCTTTGCCCTACTTTATTAAAGATTTCTCAGTTGTTGTGGAACATTCTACAGCGATCCTATAGTGTCTATGGTGATCTCTCTTGATTTCAACTCTGTTTCCAAATATTGTTCTCTGGTTGCTGTTGTTGGTTGTTTTCTTCCCCCCCATATGTACCACATTTCTTCCCAGCAAAATGGTAACTCTCCAAAAGCAGAACCAACACTTTTGTTTAAGAAATTATATTCCTACTCTACTTCATACTGATTGCTAGAGAATTCTGGAGAGCTGCCCTGCAACATGTACTGAATAAATGCAAAGTAACTTGACTTAATAGGACAGATGGGACCTCTCTGTCTTACTTCTTTTTTTTCGTGGTACGCGGGCCTCTCTCTGCTGTGGCCTCTCCCGTTGCGGAGCACAGGCTCCGGACGCGCAGGCTCAGCGGCCATGGCTCACGGGCCCAGCCACTCCGCGGCATGTGGAATCTTCCCAGACCGGGGCACGAACCCACGTCCCCTGCATCAGCAGGGGGACTCTCAACCACTGAGCCACCAGGGAAGCCCATCTGTCTTATTTCTTAAAGCTGCATGTGAATCTGTAATTAGCTCAACATAAAAAGAGTTTAACATTGAAAATAAAAACGCAAGGCTCAAGATTTTGACGCAATCATCCGTCACACTTCCTCTCCTCCATTCACAAATTGCTGTAAAGATTCTTTGCTACAATAACGTACGAATGCTTGTTGAATTTGAAGCATCTTTGTTTACATCGTTCCAGCCAGATGGCTTAGGCTTTTAAAATCCTAAACAACTGTTGGGCTGTTTCCTTTCTCTGGGGTCTGAGTGAAGGGGGACGTGGAGGGTAGAGGTTGTACCTTGAAGACAGGATGCAGCCCCGGGAAGCACCTCATGGTGGCCTCAGCGGTGACCTCAGCCAGCAGATGGGTGTTCGGCAGATGACATCGGAGCTGGTGCAGTTGGAAATCTGAATTTTGGACCCAGGACTTTGCCAGGAGCCAGGCAAGTGGAGGATCTGAGGGCAGGAACAGTCATGAGGTCTGGGAGCTGGGGCTGGGAGGCTGGATCTGGGAAAAAGAGAAATTAAGTATTCATGGACCTCTCATCATACGTAAGACACCATGTGCAGCCCATCTGTAACCAGCAGAAGGAAAATACAGGCCCTTTTGGACACTCTCGTTTTATTCACAGGCAGACAAAGTGTTCCAGAGTTCTTCCGCCAGCTCTGAGGTTTCCACAGCTTGCCTGTTTCTCTTGGCTTTATGAGTACCGGGAGGCTCCCCCATCTAGTACTGCTTGGTAGCCAGCAGGTGGCGCTCAAAGGTCAAAGTAGGCTAAAAAGCCTTCCTGGATTTGCCAGTTACCTTATGAAGATAGAGAACAAATAACCAAGAAGAGGTCGGTTCCATTCCTACCCGTCCCCCACTCCATCTCCCTCCCTTTCCCCAACCCCCATTGCTAGGTACAGAGGGTCAGTCCGTGTAAATATAACCAGGCCATTGAGTTGGAATCTTGGAGTACAAACACTTTTGAGCTGATGAAAAAATCGCTACTATGTAAATAGGTTAGGCTGAGGCAAGCCTTGCCCCAGTGTCAGGACTGCTGACCCCAGAGCCCATCCCAAGGCTGCAGGGAGATGAAGAGGGTGCCTTTAGGGTGGCCTCCAGTGTCCAAGGCCAGAACACACCCAGAGAGGGTGCTCTACTAAAGCCCCGTTGAACCCTAAATGCCTGTGCCCTTGTAGCCAGCACTCTCCTTCTGTCCATTCTAAGTGCTGCCAGCCACCCTGGGTGGGCAAGCAGGATAGAGGGTGGACTCAGAGGGGTGGG
Organism: Lagenorhynchus albirostris; assembly: GCF_949774975.1. Classification (NCBI taxonomy): domain Eukaryota; kingdom Metazoa; phylum Chordata; class Mammalia; order Artiodactyla; family Delphinidae; genus Lagenorhynchus; species Lagenorhynchus albirostris. The sequence continues at coordinate 9,605,384 of NC_083114.1, forward strand.
GGGGGGAGAAGGGAAAGAGGAAGGGTGCAGCCAGGAGCAGGGCTGTTTGGAGGGCAGGGCCAGCAGCTGGGTTATAAATGAACCCTGCTAGGGCAGCGACCACAGCCCGGGTGAGAAGCTCCCAGTGACACCTGGCATCCCTCCCTTCCTCTCACGTTCTGCCCAGAGTTTGCCAGGCCCTTTGCTCCCTAGAGAGCCTAGACTCAGAGGGGCCTTTCCCTGTGTGTGGGCTGCAACCTACAACCTACAGATGCCTGCCCAGAGAGCTGGGGAGCAGAGTTAAGGGGCTGGCTGGAGATCATCCAGATGCACGGAGAAAAAGACATCTTTTCCTTCCTTACCTCACTCATTTAATATTTACTGAGTACCGGGACTTCCGTGGTGGTCCAGCGGTTAAGACTTCGCACTCCCAATGCAGGGGGCCTGGGTTTGATCCCTGGTCAGGGAACTAGATCTCACATGCATCTTTAGTCCCCCGCAACTAAAGATCCTGCACAGGGCAATGAAGATCCCGCGTGCTGCAACTAAGGCTCAGCGCAGCCAAATAAATGAATAAATACATTTTTTTAAATTTACTGAGTACCAATCACATGCCTGGCCCTTCTCTAAGCCTTACGTGATGGGGGTGGAGGAATGGGGAGGGAGCAAAAAAAGTGAATTAAGACATGCCTTCTGAACTGTCATGTGTGTGGAAAAGTCAACCTCAGGTACAGACATAGGAGGGCTCGAGGTATGGAATACTCAGGTTACTTCTGTTTGTCACGTCCGGGGAGTGTTGCACATGGAGGAGACCCACAACCTGGTTTTGTTCCCAGGGACGGACGGAACAGCAAGTACAAAGAGAAAGAAGTGTGAGAATGTTTGCTGGAGGGTGGGAGGTGGGGATGGGATGATACAGGGCAAATAATTCCAGGATGGTTAAGTGCCCTACTCAAGCGATTCACTCCTCACAGATGAGGCACAATGTCCGTCGGTCTCGGAGGAATTGTTTCTTAACTGAGAAGAAGGCGGCTCAAGTCCAGATAATGGTGGAAATTCAGGCATCAGGAGTGTGTGTGTCTATGGCCCAAGGTCAGGGTGAGCAGGATAGATTGGGTAGAGAGGTCTTTGCCCTTTTTCTTGCCTTTATTATTCCTCCCCAGTCACAAATGCCTCTCTTCAGCTCCCTAGTTAAGGGTGGATCTGCCTCTGCAGGGACCAGCATTGTACACTTGGATGACGTGTCTCTGATCAGCGATGTCCAATGGCTTCCTCTCTCCTTCTCAGATCCTGGCGCTGGAGCGGCGCCATATTTCTCTGGCTCCCAGCCTCCGCTTCTTGGCTTTGCTCTGAGCGTCGTCCCCAGAGAGCTGTGTTTCTACCACTGTGGCCAGGAGATCACGCCCACCAGAGCCAAGCTGGGCGCCCAGAGCACCAGCATCTATTCTGGGGCCACAGCTGGAGCTGGACCACCATGGCCAGTGTCATGAGTATCTTGGCTTGGTTCTTTGACATAGGTTCTAACAGTTTAGGTCAGGAGGTCGGATCCTGGATGGAAGAAGGAATGTCTGAATGTTTTCCGCCAGCCTGGACTAATTCTCACCCTTCTGGAAGCACTGGTGCTTCAGAATGGTCCAGCTTTATCTCTAAGCAGCCTGCTTCCCCAGTGAGGGCTGCGAATTTTGAGTGACCCTCCGCCTCCTCCTCTGAATTGCCAAGAGGAAGTGGATTGAAGTATAGCCAGGGAACCCAAGTGCGCTGATCCAGGTGTGCTATAGCCATTGCTCCAATTCCCCCAGGCATTGCCTTTAGCAGTCCCTGATGCTAGCGGTAATCGAAGCCTGCCCAGTGCCAGGGAAGCATTGAGAGGCTGAGCACTGCCCAGGGAGCTCCACTCCCAGCCTGAAGGGAAAACCCTAAGGATACACTGGGACTGGGAAAGGGAAAAGGGTGGAGGGATATCTCTGGCAGAGTTAACAACTAAGCAAACAAGCTTATGCACTGTATTTAATATTTTCAACACCATCAGAATCACTTTTTATTTCTACTGAAAGGGGAAGCTGAATCTTAAATTGTTCATCTTAAACCTTCAAGACAAACTGGGCTGTTATGAGATTTGAAAACAAACAAAGCCCCGTTAAGAAAAGCTGAATAAGCTTACTGTCGGGTGTTTTTACATTGATTGATACACATCTTTAAATGTCATTAATCTGAAACAACTAACAGAGGCTCCTTAATGTCCATGAAGAAAAGAGTAAACTATTACTTTTTTAATATTATTCTGATATTAGAAAAAGTATTCTCTTCCTAAAAGAAAAAAAATGCTTTTTATACCGAGGAACCGAGAAATATATTTGCTTTGAAATTAATTTTTTTCCTTTAATATGTAATCTTGCCAGGAAGCAAGATACACGTTTTGCAACATTCTTAAAAGAAACACTTATAATTTTAGATTGTATTCCTCCTTAGGTTAAAAGGTAGGAGGCTTGGGTTTTGTTTTTGTTTTTGTTTTTAAACAAAGAATTGCTTTGTTAACACAAACACACAAACTATAAAGCACTAAAATTTAAATATCTAAGTCATAGCAAACAGGTGACAATTCAACATCCGGGGTCGACTAAATGCTTGTCAGAGCAACAGATAAGACTCCCAGGGTGGGACCTCCCTGGTGGTGCAGTGGTTAAGAATCCGCTTGCCAATGCAGGGGCATGGGTTCGATCCCTGGTCTGGGAAGATCCCACATGCCGTGGAGGAACTAAACCCGTGCGCCACAGCTACTGAGCCCGCATGCCACAGCTCCTGAAGCCCGCACGCCTAGAGCCCATGCTCCGCAACAAGGGAAGCCACCGCGATGAGAAGCCCACACACCGCAACAAAGAGTAGACCCCGCTCACCGTGCAACTAGAGAAAGCCCGCGCACAGCAACGAAGACCCAATGCAGCCAAAATTAAATCTTTTTTTTTTTAAAGTACTAGTCAAGCCAAGAGACGGGACTGGATTCAAAAGTACAAGAGGAAAAAAGTCAAAGAAAGAGAATCGCAGACATTAGAGTTAGCAAAACAAAGACTGTAAAATAATGGATTCATGTGTTGAAGAAAATAGGTGAAATGATAAAAAATTTCACCAGAGAACTGTAATCAATAAAAATGAATCAAATGGCAACTCTAGAGCTGAATGATGCAACAGCTGAGATAACGATTTCAATTAGGTAGATTTATAGCACATAAACCGAGCATAAAATTGGATTAATATGTAAAGCAATTATACTCCAATAAAGATGTTTTAAAAAATTGGATTAATAAACCAGAAAACAGGTCAATAGAAAATAACATAGTAGAGAAAGAAGGAAAAATAGAAAATAAAGAGCATAGGTATGTTGAACACAATTAGAACACATGTTCTAACATGTGGAATTCTAGAAGAAAAGAGAATTAGGCAAAAGCAATTTGAAGAGATAATGGCCAAAAATTTCTCAAAACTGAGTAAAGATATCAACCCAGAGATTCAAGAATCTCTGTGAACCCCAAGCCCCCAAGCAGAATAAGTACAAAGAAAACTACTGCCAGGCTTATAATAGCAAAAGTGCTAAAACAAACAAAAAATAGAAAACTATAAATGCAGCCAGAGGGGGAAAAAAGATAACAAAAGGAACAATAGCTGAGGTGTCATCTCCATTTCCCAACAAAAATGAGGGAACCAGAAGACAACAGAATGCTATATTTTTAAAATTTATTTATTTATGTATTTATGGCTGTGTTGGGTCTTCGTTTCTGTGCGAGGGCTTTCTCCAGCTGTGGCAAGCGGGGGCCAGTCCTCATCGCGGTGTGCGGGCCTCTCACTATCGCGGCCTTTCTTGCTGCGGAGCACAGGCTCCAGACGTGCAGGCTCAGTAATTGTGGCTCACGGGCCCAGACACTCCGCGGCATGTGGAATCTTCCCAGACCAGGGCTCGAACCCGTGTCCCCTGCATTGGCAGGCAGACTCTCAACCACTGCGCCACCAGGGAAGCCCCCCAGAATGATATTTTTAAAGTGCTAGGAGAAAATAACTTTCAAAATATCCTTCAAAAATACAAAGTAAAGATATTTTTAGACAAACAAAAAACAGAGAATTCATCACTGTCATATCTGCTCAAAAACAAATACTAAAAGGAGTTTTTTAAGCAGTAAGGAATGTTTCCAAATAGGAACACAAAAATATAAGAAGAGTACACACACACACACACACACACACACACACACACACACACACACACACACACAGGAATATTATTCAGCCATGAGAAGGAATGAAATTCTGCCATTTGTGACAACATGGATGGTCCTAGAGGGTGTTATGCTAAGTGAAATAAGTCAGAGAAAAACAAATGCTGTATGATTTCACTTATATGTGAAATCTAAAAAAGCTGAACTTGTAGAAACAAAGAGTAGAATGGTGGTTACCAAGGGTGGGGGGGGATGGGGAGATGTTGGTCAAATGTACAAACTTCTAGTTAGAAGATGAATAGGTTCTGGGGACGTAATGCACAGCACTGTGATTATAGATAATCATACTGTACTATATATATACGTGAAAGCTGCTAAATGAGCAGGTCTTAAATGTTCTCACCACGTAAAAGAAATGATAACGACGTGACGTGGTGGAGGTGTCAGCTAATACTACTGGTGTTATTTGTTATAGCAGCCTGAACAGACCAAGACATTTTCATTTCCCAAACCAGCATCAGTTGTGTTCCTGAGGCAGATTGAATGAAGTTGCTGAAAGAATTAAGTATTTTCATCTCTAAAGGACATCTTTGTGATTAAAGGTCCCAATGATCAGAAGCTTACAGTCCTAATAATAAGGGGGGAGGGGAACACATTTTAAATTATATAGAATAAACCTTAATCTTAGGAACAACAAAATAAGTTCTAATGAAATGCAATAAAATCCACTCATTTTATTAGAGAACTAAGAATGACTAAGAACTAAGGAAAAGGAAAATATTTGTTTCCCTCGCAATCTCTCTTTCCTTTCATGTCAATAAACAAGTGAGAAAATTGGAGCATGGTATACACAAAACTTATTGATGAAACATCGTGTGTACTTAAAGAATCATACAACCTGTCAATACTGTGCATGTATAATGGGACTAGCAGAAGAAAGAAAGGAAGGGAGAGAGGGAGGGAGGAAGGAAGGAAGGGAGGATAAATATTTACCAAATGATAGAAATATAGAGATTTATTGTTTTGACAATGAAGTGACCAGTGGAATGTTAGCAAAGGCATTCAGTAGTGAACTTACTGAGTAGGCTCTACAGGTGGGTCTCACTGAACGTCTCACCGAGTATCTTCACTTCTGATTATCTCCATTAGGTGAAATTCCACAGGTAAGTGGGCATCCGAGAAAGGGAGTCATGCTCCTGGCATCCATCTCATTAGAGGTAAACCTCCCTTGCACCCCTTTTCCTGAAGAAGCTCCCTCTCCCCGGCTTAGACATGGTGTCACCCCCTCACTAGAGAAGACCCCATATGCAAAAAGATAATAATTGTCCCTCAGACCCACTCCCCATACATGATAGGCTAGGAATCGGGGAGTCTCACTGAATGTGGAGAGTCACGACTGTCATTCTGCTTTTTTAGAGTTGGAGTTGACTACTGCCTAACATTGCATTTAAAAGCTGCTCAGCCAAACTCCAAACGCTTTGTTTCAAAGACTGTTACGTAAGAGAATGTTTATTTGCATCAAAAACAGTTATGTACCATTGCATGTATCTTAAGTTATTTAGACAGTTGGGTTGTTGCCTGGAAAGAAAGTTCAGAGGAACTTTATCTTCTGACTCTCCCCCTTAGGTGAAATTCCGTAGTTGAGTGGATATCCAAGAAAGGGAGTCACGCGCCTGGTATCCGTCCCAATAGAGATGAACCTCCCTTTCCCTCCTTTCCTGAAGAAGCTGCTCTTCCCTGGCTTAGACACGATGTAACCGCCTCACTAGAGGAAGACGCCATGCAAGAAAGCAAACCATAACTTCCCTCAGGACCTACTCCTCAACAAGAGCCAGTAATCAGAATGGGATCCCAGCATTCAGCGACATGTAAATGTAAAACACATGTACATGTGACAGCAGATTCTGAAAGAGAAAGTTTGCATATTAAGAAGATTAGAGATATTTTGTTTGTTAATGTCAATACAAATCCAAGGACTTTTCTGGGAAGTGGATTTTGAGGACCACCAGCCAAGGGAAGAGGAGTATTTTACATCAGGCTGAAATTGTCGATCTAGACGGATTTAACAGAGATTCTGAGTTCGGGGTGTTTTTTGGCACATCTGGGTGTGATTCTAGCAGATACATTGGGCAGCAAACTGCCAGATACAGTTCTGGATGATATAAAGGAAGCTTAGATGCCATAAAGCCCTTGGCATTTTGCACAGGAAGAAACTAAGACCTGGAGACATAACAATGCTGAGTTAGTTCCATTATATATATATATCCCCTTCGTTCACACGCCATGTCCCTTTATAGGACCCCAAATTTTCTCCCCTCCCTGAAATTGAGAAACACATCAGTATGGGAAGCGCTAGTTCTTTTAAATGAGTTTCACTGGCTCTCCTAAAAAACAAAAATATGTTACTCAAGAAGACATCTGGAGGCTGTACAATGACCATGTGCTTTATTTAATCTGCTCTGTGATTTTTAATTTCAATAGTAGCCTCCATATAAAGTAAAAGTGCTCAATTACCTCAACTTTGATTTAGATTAAGGTATCATAAGCAATTAAGAATTTTAGAAAATACATTTAAACTGATACCATGAAACATAATCATCATTGAAAATAACCATTTGTCAGAAAAATAGGCCATCTTAAAACTTTCTACCCAGATAGCATGGTGGAATAACTCATAGCTACACAAAGTTTTCAATTTTATCTGACTTGTAAGAACTCGTTTATAAAGATTTTTTATTTAAATCATACCAATTTAGAGCTTCCCTGGTGGCACAGTGGTTGAGAGCCCGCCTGCCGATGCAGGGGACACAGGTTCGTGCCCCGGTCCGGGAAGATCCCACATGCCACGGAGCGGCTGGGCCCGTGAGCCATGGCTGCTGAGCCTGCACGTCCGGAGCCTGTGCTCTGCAATGGGAGAGTCCACAACAGTGAGAGGCCCGTGTACGGCAAAAAATCAATCAATCAATCAATAAATCATACCAATTTAGTTGAATACACACGTATACTTTTATATATTCTTTTTATTTATTTATTTATTTGGTTGTGCTGGGTGTTAATTGCAGCTCGTGGGCTCCTTAGTTGCGGCTCGCCAGCTTCTTAGTTGCAGTATGTGGGCTCCTTAGTTGCAGCTCCAGGGCTCTTTTTTAGTTGCGGCTCGCCAGCTCCTTAGTTGTGGCATGCGGGCTCCTTAGTTGTGACACGTGAACTCTTAGTTGTGGCATGCATGTGGGACCTAGTTCCCTGACCAGGGGTTGAATCCGGGCCCCCTGCATTGGGAGCACGGAGTCCTATCCACTGCACCACCAGAGAAGTCCCTATATATTCTTAAATAACAGTGTAATGTAACTTATCTGACCTATAAAGCAAGTGTAGGGAACTTAGAAAGTTACATTTATTTTAGCCTTTTAAAAAGACATATGTAAATTCTTGCATAAACTTAAGTATCATTTTGTATTTTTATTTTACACTCTGGAAAATTCCAGGACATACTGTAGAGCCACCTTCTACCCAAAATTTACAAAACAATTTAATCTATCAAAGGTTTGCCTTGACTTGAAATTTAGAGTGATTAAAATATGATTCTCTCATTTTTCTTTTACTGATTAATAGTAAGTTCTTCTATGTCTTAATTAAAGGTCTCAGTATCAAGTGTTGAAGGCTTCTTATGACCACTAATAGTTGGCCTAATGTAAATTCACATATTTTTTCTTTAGCTTATAACTTAGCAAGGCTGAGTAAAAATTTCCCTTTTAGTCATCCAAAAACTTTGGAGAGATAGAAAGAATGTATTTTGAAGTAAGAATACTGAGTAAAGGGACTTCCCTTGTGGTGCAGTGGTTAAGAATCCGCCTGCCAATGCAGGGGACACAGGTTCAATCCCTGGTCCAGGAAGATCCCACATGCCGTGGAGCAGCTAAACCCGTGCGCCACAACTACTGAGCCCATGCGCCACAACTACTGAAGCCCGTGCACCTAGAGCCCATGCTCTGCAACAAGAGAAGCCACCGCAATGAGAAGCCCGCGCACCGTAACAAAGAGTAGCCCCCACTCGCCACAGCTAGAGAAAGCCCGCACGCACAGCAATGAAGACCCAACGCAGTCAAAAAAAAAAAAAAAAGAGAATACTGAGTAAATTTTTTATTAATAACAGTTGTTTTGCACGGTTAACTTATATGGGTTTTATTTTTCTCATCCATATATAATATTTATCTTCTTAAATTGAGGTATAGTTGATTTACAATATTACATTAGTTTCCTGTATATATATAACATAGTAATTCAAAATGTTTATAGATTATAATTCCATTTATAGTTACTATAAAATATTGGCTTTATTCCCTGTGCTGTACAATATATCCTTGTAGCTCATTTATTTTATACATAGTAGTTTGTACCTCTTAAATCCCTACCCCTATTTTGCCCCTCCCACCTTCCCTCTCCCTATTGATAGCCACTGTTTGTTCTCTATATCTGTGAATCTGTTTCTTTTTTGTTATATTCATTAGTTTGCTTTATTTTTTAGATTCAACATATAGGTGATATATTTGTGTTTCCCTGACATTTCACTAAGCCTAATACCCTCCAGGCCCATCCATGTTGTTGCAAATGGCAAAATTTCATTCTTTTTTATGGCTGAGTAATATTCTATCATGTATATATACCACATCTTCTTTATCTATTTGTTTATTGATGGGCACTTAGGTTGCTTCCATATCTTGGTTATTGTAAATAATGCTGCTGTGAACATTGGGGTGCATGTATCTTTTCAAATTAGTGTTTTCATTTCCTTTGGATATATACCCAGGAGTGGAATTACTGGATCATATGGTAGTTCCATTTTTAGTTTTTTGAGGAACGTCCAGTATGTAATATTTATCTTTTAACTAAATTTCTATAACTTAATTGAGTAATATATTTTTTTACTTAAAAATACCCTTTTAAACGTGAAAACCATAATAAGACTCTGTCCCTTTGAGGCCAGTTTAATTACAGATGTAATATATTTGTGGAAGGTAATAAGTATAATTAATGACTTGGTTCTCTTTTCAAAGACTATGAAGTTTTAAGATGTCATTTTCTTCTGACAATTATTTCCTTTTCTTCCAGCCTAAAGAGAATCTTTCCTAAAGGCTGTCGTATCTAAAGCACCATCAATTTTGGTATTATCTCTACCCAGCCCCGGCCCAGCTAGTCTTTGCACTTTCTTATCTTAGGTTTTTACAAAGCACTTACTAATTTCTTATAATTAAACAAAATAGAAACTCTGTTTAATTTGGAAGATTTCATGACCTTTATAATATCTCTGATTCAAAGATGCTTTCTGAAGGAAATTATTTTTCTTTGTTATCCTTGGAGTACATATAGTACCAATCTTTGGGGGACTGCCAACTTTGGCAAACATACTGTTTGTTTTTTTTTTAATTGAAGTATAGTTGATTTACAATATTGTGTTAGTTTCAGGTGTGCAGCATAGTGATTCATGTTCTTTTTTTTGCCGATTATATTCCATTATAGGTTATTAAAAGATATTTAGTATAATTCCCTGTGCTATACAGTAAATCCTTGTTGCTTATCTATTTTATGTATAGTATTTTCTGCCTTTTAATCCCATACTCCTAATTTGTCCCTCCCCAGCTGCCTCTGGCTGAGTAATATTCCACTGTATGTGTGTGTATGTCTTAAGCCAATCGTCTGCTGTTCAGCACTTGGGTTGTTTCCTGTCTTGGCTATTATAAATAGTACTGCTATGAACATTGGGGTGCATGTATCCTTTTGAATTAGAGCTTTCATTTTTTCCAGGTATATACCCAGGAGTGGAATTGCTGCACTGTATGGTAGCTCTATTTTTAGTTGTTTAAGGAATGTCCATACTGTTCTCCATAGTGGCTGCACCAATTTACATTCCCACCAACAGTGCAAGAGGGTTCCCTTTTCTCCACACCCTCTCCAGCATTTATTATTTGTAGGCTTTTTTTTTTTTCGGTACGCGGGCCTCTCACTGTTGTGGCCTCTCCCGTTGCGGAGCACAGGCTCCAGACGTGCAGGCTCAGTAATTGTGGCTCACGGGCCCAGCCTCTCCGCGGCATGTGGGATCTTCCCAGACCAGGGCACGAACCCGTGTCCCCTGCATGGGCAGGCGGACTCTCAACCACTGCGCCACCAGGGAAGCCCTATTATTTGTAGACTTTTTGATGACATCCATTCTGACTGGTGTGATGTAATACCTCATTGTGATTTTGATTTTCATTTCTTGAATAATTAACAATGTTGAGCATCTTTTCATGTGCCTGTTGGTCATTTGTGTGTTTTCTTTGGAGAAATATTTATTTAGGTCTTCAGTCCATTGTTTTCTAAAGTCTTTATTGAATTTGTTACAATATTGCTTCTATTTTATGTTTTGGTTTTTTGGCTGCAAAGCATGTGAGATCCTAGCTCCCTGACTAGGGATCAAACCCGCACCCCCTGCACTGGAAGGCGAAGTCTTAACCGCTGGACCTCCAGGGAAGTCCCTTTGGTCCATTTTTTAAATTGGTTTGTTTGCTTTTCAGATATTGAGTTGTATGAGCTGTTTTTATATTTTGGATATTAACCCCTTGTTGGCCACATTGTTTGCATATATTTTCTCCCATTCCATATGTTGTCTTTTCATTTTGTTGATAGTTTTCTTTGCTGTGCAAAAGCTTTGAAGTTTGATTAGGTCCCATGTGTTTATTTTTCGTTTTATTTCTTTTGCCTTGGGAAACTGATCTAAGGAAATATTGCTGTGATTTATGTCTAAGAATGTTTTACCTATGCTCTCTTTTGGGAGTTTTAAAGTGTCATGTCTTATATTTAGGTCTTTAAACAAGTTTTAGTTTATTTTTATATATGGGGTGAGGAAGTGTTCTAATTTCATTGATTTACCTAAAGCTATCCAGCTTTCCCAACACTACTTGTTGAAGAGACTATCTTTTCTCCATTGTATAGGCTTGCTTCCTTTGTCATAGATTAATTAACCATAGGTGTGTGGGTTTATTTCTGGGCTCTCTACTCTGTTCCATTGACCTATATGTCTGTTTTTGTGCCAAAGCCACGCTGTTTTGATTACTAAAGCTTTGTAGTATAGTCTGAGGCCTGGAAGGGTTATGTCTCCAGCTTTGTTCTTTTTCCTCAGGATTGCTTTGGCAATTCTGGGCCTTTTGTGGTTCCATGTAAATTTTAGGATTATTTGTTGTAGTTCTGTGAAAAATGTCATTTATATTTTGATAGGGATTACATTAAATCTGTAGATTGCTTTGGGTAGTATGGCCATTTTAACAATATTAATTCTTTCAATTCAAGAGAATATTCAATGGGATATCTTTCCATTTCTTTGAATCATATTCAGTTTCCTTTATCAATGTTTTATAGTTTTCAGCATATAGGTATTTCACCTCCTTGGTTAAGTTGATTCCTAGGTATTTTATTTTTCTGACATGATTTTAAATGAGATTGATTTTTGCTTGCTCTTTATGATATTTCATTATTAGTGTAAGGAAATGCAACAGATTTATGTATATTAATCTTATATCCTGCTGCCTTGCTAAATTCATTTATTAATTCTAATAGTTTTTGTGTGGAGATTTCAGGGTCCTCTATATAGAGTATCATGTCATCTGCAAATAGTGACAGTTTTACCTCTTCCCTTCCAATTTGTGTACCTTTTATTTCTTTTTCTTGTCTGATTGCTGTGGCTAGGACTTCCAATACTATGTTGAATAGAAATGGTGAGGGAGTTCCCTGGCAGTCCAGTGGCTAGGACTCGGTGCTTTCACTGCTGTGGCCCAGGTTCAGTCCCTGGTCAGTGAACTAAAATCCCACGAACTGTGCAGTGTGGTCAAAAAAAAAAAAAAAAAAGGAATAGAAGTGGTAAGAGTGGGCATCCTTGTCTTGTTTCTGAACTTAGAGGGAAGACTTTCAGCTTTTCACCGTTGAATATTGTGTCAGCTGTGGGTTTGTCATAAGTGGCTTTTATTACATTGAGATATGTTCCCTCTATGCCCACACTTTGGTGAGAGTTTTTATCATGATTTGATGTTATTCAAATACATTTTCCATCCCCTTCTCTCTCTCTCATCTCTTTCTGGAACCCCTATTATGCGTAGGTTGGCACGCTTTATATTACCCCATAGATCTCATATATTGTTTTCTTTTTCTTTTTTTTTTATTTGTCTTCCTGTCATTCTGTTTGGGTAATTTCCATTATTCTATCTTCTAGATCACTTATTTGTTCTTCTGTGTCATTTAGTCTGCTATTCCTTGCTTCTAGATTGGTCTAAGCAATTGAATTGTCTAACTTTGGTTCATCTTTATAGTTTCTATTTCCTTGCTACAGTGATCTGCATTTCTGTTGATAATTTCTTAATTCCCTTAGCGTTTTTAAACATTTTTTTATTGAAGTATAGTTGATTTAGAATGTTTTGCCAATCTCTGCTCTACTCCTTTAGCATTTTTATTGCCTCCTTTTTTAACTCGGGGTCTGGTGGACTGGTGAGGTCTGTTTCATTATTTGTTCTTTCAGGGGATTTCTTTTGTTCTTTTAATTGGGAATAGTTCCTCTGCTTTTTCATTTTACTTAACTTTTCCTGTCTCTAGGCATTCAGGAGAAACAGTTATCTACTGTGGTCTTTCAGGTTGTTTTTATGTGAGAGTATCCCTGTGTAGACCGTGTGGGTCCATTATTTTTGGTGCGAGGGCTGGCTTTTGTTGTTGTTGTTGTTTTGCCGTGCTGCGTGGCTTGCAGGATCTTAGTTCCCTGACCAGGGATTGAACCCAGGCCATGGCAGTGAAAGCATGGAGTCCTAACCACTGGACTGCCAGGAAAGTCCCGAGGGCTGGTTTTGGTATGGATGCCAGCCATGTCTTTCCTCAGAGCATGCTGTCAGCTAACCCCTTGGTATAGGGGGTGTGGTTGGTGTTGTGGTGTCCAGACCCTGTGCTGGGTATTGGGCGGGGCTTCCTCTTTGCTCCATGGCTGTCTCCATCCTGTCAGGGTGGGGTCTGCTCCCCAGCTTCTGGAGTAGAGGCCCTGAGAGTCAGGTTCAGTCAGGCTCTCTCTCCCAGGAGGTGGTTGTCGAAGCAAGTGAGGCCCGTGTAGTCACAGAGAAGCTCTGCGCCACCTGTGCAGGCATCCGTGATTCCACTCAGAAGCAGCCCAGGGTCGCACCCCTTTCTCTGTTGTGTTCCTCCCTGATCTAGTACAAGTCTGTGGTGTGGAGTGGGCTGGGGCTTGGGGGGTCAAGGGTGTTGTGGCTGCAAGAATTGAGGTAACTGTACTGCTGCCTGAGATCTGGGCTGCCGCTGTGACAGACTTCTCCTGGGTTTGTCTGACCCACACCTAGCGCTAAGCTGCGGTGTGGAGTCGCCAGAGCCCAGGCCCTCTCACTGGGAAACAAACTGCTGCGTACTCCTGCCCAGGGCCTGTCTGCCCAAGATTCAGCCCTTGTTCACTTGGTCACTGTGCATTCTTGTGACCTCCAAGGAGAAGTAGGTGTGGCCTCCAATGAGAAGAGGGTGTGGCCTCCAAGAAGGGGTTTGGTCTCCAATGAGAAGAGGGTGTGGCCTCCAAGGAGAAGAGAATGTGACCTCCAAGGAGAAGGGGGTGTGGCCTCCAAGGAGACAGGGGTATGGCCTCCAAGGGGAAGGGGGTGCCTCTGTGAGTGTGACTTCCAGGACCCTGTCATACCCTTACTTATAATGCTTCAATGGCTGTTTCCTAAAGGTCAAGCCTAATTTCCTGGCGTGAAACATGTTCTTCATGAGACCACCCCTTCCCACCGCTTCTCTCACTCGCTAGACTGCATTATTTCTGGTGTGGAGCTGCGCGTGCTCTCTTACCTCCTGTGGGCTCTTCTGGATCCCAGCATTAAACTCTACCCCAACCTCTCAACTCTGCATTTCGTATTCTTCCTTCAAGAATCAGACCAAGCATCCCCCATATGTGTTCTGCCAAATTAAATAGAATCAGAGGCAGGAAGCAACTCTGATCGTACTGTAAAGGAAACAATTCTGGTTTGTGTTTACTGTTAGTTTCTGTTTCACCATATCCACAGATGATCATATTAAGAAATCAAACTTCCAAGTTTGTTTTTCCAAACTTTTAATCAGATACAGAAGTTGGATTTTATTGACTCCTTTGTTGTCCCCCGTTAAAATAATGAGATTTTTAGTACTTTTCCAGTTAATCCTTTTTACTTGGAGCTTTCCAACTGATGAAGTGCAAACGGATTATCCATATGGATCCCTTGGGCGAAACCCTGAGGCCAAGTACCTCCAGCGGAGAGCAGCTTCTGCAGTTTAACCAGTTCACTTCCATTTATCACTTTCTAAGTGAGTCATGAAATGAAAATCTTGAGAATTGCTGTGTTAATGGTTTGCTTTGTGTTGTGACTGGTCTCAGGACAAGCAGTGAATCCCATCCAGTTAGAAAGATGTGCTGTACACTCTTTGGCCAATATTTGATTTAGCATAGTTTGGACTAAATTCTTTTCTTTCATTAGTCTAAAATATCTTTTTCCTGTCATTAACTGAATTTAGGTTCAGAATCATATTTGATTCATAAAAGGTTCATTCATTCATTATCACCCTGTTCTGTTCTTGGAACTGTTTGTATAAATGTGGCTGATGGGGCTTCCCTGGTGGCGCAGTGGTTGAGAGCCCTCCTGCCGATGCAGGGGACACGGGTTCGTGCCCCGGTTCAGGAAGATCCCACATGCCGCGGAGCGGCTGGGCCCGTGAGCCATGGCCGCTGAGCCTGCGCATCCGGAGCCTGTGCTGCGCAACGGGAGAGGCCACAACAGTGAGAGGCCCGCGTATCGCAAAAAAAAAAAAAAAAAAAAAAAAAACTGGCTGTTAACCTGCCCTATGGGTGATCTGAAATATCAAGGAAGAAGGGGTGGGGGTGAGGCGGAAGAAATAGGGACAAGGTCCCTAGGTCCTGCATCTGGAGTAAAATTTGTTCCCGGTGGGCACAGACAATGAAAAGGTGACTTTGGGGACGATGGGAGTTGGGAAGAGGATGGGGTTTGGGGAGGGCAAGACTGAGAGCACTAGGGGATGGGTGTGGCTTGGGTGGAAGGGGGCCGAAACAACGCAAGGCTTGGGGCACTCCTATGGCCACACTGTTTTCCACCAGGCTGGGCCGCAGGTATTCGTAGGGCAAGTCCAGCTTGGCATTCCGGATCTCAATGCCCTTTTCCACGGCAGCCAGCTCCTCCCTGAACTTCTTCAGCGCAGCCTTGGGCTCAGGGCCTGAAAAATACTCCTCCTTATGTTGGTCCAGAGCCACCTGGACAGAGGGGAAAAAGGCAGCTGAGAGCTTCACTGACCCTCAGTCTGGAGTGCCACAGCTCCCAGTACCTGCCCCCTTCCTCGGGGACCCGGGCACCTGGCTCTCACCATGATGGACTGGCGTCTGCCCAGTTGCCAAGTGATGGACATCTGGAGAGAAACCTGATGAAAGTTGGGCAGTGTTGCCATCACTGTCTCCAGTGTCACATCCTTGGTGGTTGGCGGGGGCAGCCGCATCGTGCAGGGTGCGTTAGGGACCCAAGCGTACCAGTCGAGCTAAGGAGGGGCAGTCAATGTCTACTAAACATGAAAACCCCTAAGACCACCTGCACACAGCCCCCTTCCCCCTCCAGGCACAAATGCCCAGCTGCCCCCCTATGATAAGTACCTGGCCTAGGTGGTTGGAGCTGTGCTGGCCAGTGCAGGTGAAGATGCACGTGGTCACAAAGTGGCAAAGCTGGTCCTTGGACTGTAGGGCGATGGGAAACCCTGCAAGGGGTAAGGAGAGTTAGAAGCTGTGAGGCCAAGGATAGAGGCAGAGTTCAGAGGGACTGAGGAGGAGAACAAGAGAGGTAAGAAGAGGACCAAGGACTCTCAGTAACTACTGTGGGAAGTGAGACGAGCGTGGGTTGGGGTGGCGGGAGCAGGGAGGTCTTTTGGGAGGGTCCCACTCAGTGGGGTGCTGGTGTGGCTCACAAGAGTCAATGATGTCAAATGTTCAAGTATTTAGCAAGCTGGTTGACATCACCTTGGTAGCCACAGTGCAATATTTACACCATGGAAATGGGCAAATGCTACAAATCGGGGCATTTTTTTTTCCCCAGGGAGCCAGTTGTTAAAACATTTATGAGCAACCTCTGGTCCCACTGCATCTGGGACCTAGAGGGGCTCTCAGTGCACAGGATGGAGACCTGCTTCTAGCTGAGAGGAAAAGGAATCTGGGAAGGCTTTGGGTGTTTTCATAGGGGTTGGGAATGCTTCTGGAAGGTTCCATAGAAGTAGAGAGGATTCTGGGGAAGTTCTAGGGAGGAATCATGTGCTGGGGTCTCGGGGCTCATCCTACCTCGGTCCTGGGCCCCTAGCAGTCCAATCTCAGTGATCTCTCGACACCAGGCCTGCAGCTCAAGATCCTCTTTCACAGACTTGTCCGTCTTATAGTGGAGACTCACAATGCCCTCCACGTAGCTGCCAGTGGAGGGGTCAGGGCGGGGGAGCTGAGGCTGACGACAGGGAGCCCCCAGGCCCTCTGCTCCTTGCCCGCGCAGCCCCCCAGCTGGGCCACAGACCTCATGTTTCCCCAGCTTCCTCCCCGGCCTCACCGCCCCCTGCCACCTCACTGAGAGATGATTTCCCAGAGCCGAAGGGCATCTTGCACATAGAAAGGAGACTTGACTCCCAAGAGCCCCCGCTCAGCCAGGTCATCAGGGGGCAGAAGGAGCTATAGGTTAGAAAGGCTCCTGCTCTCTTGAACAGCTCCACATGGCCGCCCCCACCTGTGCTCACCACCTGAGGAGCAAGGACAGGTGGGGTCAGGCCAGTCCACCTGCCCCACGGCCAGAGCCGGAGTGTGAACTCCAGAACCGCCCCCTTTCTCTCCTCATACCTGGTCGAAAATTCCCAAATCAGCGACCAGCCCAGTCATGGCCCTGAGGTTAATTTCCATGGTGTATCGAATGTGCAGAATGAGAAGCTGGAGGGAGAGGAACAGGGAAGGGCAGGGTCAGAAGACAGCTGTGGCCCGTCCCTGCAGGAAATAGGGGCTGAAAAGCAGGAAAGGTACCAGGTCTTCGGGAAAAGCAGGGACTGATGTACAGCGGCCCCTCAACACCACTGACTTAATGCTCTTTGATCATTGAAAGAAATCGTTCTCCTTTTCTCTTCATGGTCTTCTCAATGTTTCTCCACCTTTGTTTTCATTATCACTTCTCCAAGGAGGCTTTTTTGATATTTTTTGTACTCTTACCTGCCCCATGAACTTTTAGTGCTACAGATATACTATATATCTGTTACCTCCTGTAAATATATGTGTGCTTTATACATAAAAATAATTTTTTGCCCTCCAGAACATGGTCTAATCTGCTACCTCCAGAACTTCATCTCCTACCCTCCGCTTTGTCCATTATACTCACCTTCTTTCTGTCCTTCAAACACTCCAAGCTTGTTCCTGAGTCAGGACCTCGGCGCTAAGCTGTCCCCTCCGCCTAGAGCAATGTGCCCCGTGCTCTGCTCATGGCTGGCTCTGTGTAATTTCATTCTCCCTGTCACCCCCTGAAAGGAGCCTATCCCGACCACCCAGTCTAAACTCACTATCACATCACCCTGCTCTGATTCTCTGCAGTGTGCTCACCACAGCTCACCACAGATCTATTACAATACAGTCTTCACCGTCTGTTAGCCCTTAATGGATAGGAAAATCCCCAGAGACCAGGACCTTGGCTGTCTTGCTTAGCACCGGCATCTAGAATGGTTATTTGCCCCATCGGAGACACCCAAGAAAAACGTTAATGGACGAACACTCTGTTCTAACTGTCAGCTACTGTCGCTGACCTGAGCCCCTCTAACTGGCCTATGTGTTACTATCTGGGAACCCTTCAAAACTGGCTGGAAAAATCTTTTTTATTATTTGCATGGTCCCCTCTCCCTGGGTGGAATCCTCAGTCATTTGTGTATTCTGTTTATATACTGCCTGTGTATCTGTGCTTTATACATAAAAAGAGTAAGACTTCCTGCCCCCCACTCCCTCACCCTCCCACCACTCTCCACCCCATCAATGAATCATTTTCACCTCCTCGGAAGTGATATCACCCTGTTAGAAATGCAGAGCAAGCCATGCTCTCGCGCCATTGTTCATTTGTCTTTTATTGGTTGCTTCTTCCCAAAAGCTGAGATTCCACAGAGAAGGTGCTTCCAGAGGTGGGACCACTCTGTGGGGCAGAGAGCGGGGGAGGAGGGGGGGATAAAGTGTTACCTTGAACATAGGATGTATCGATGGAAGGCACCTCATGGTGGCCACAGCAATGACTTCAGCCACCAAGTGTCCCCTTAGGAGATGAGACTGCAGCTAGTGAAGCTGGAAGTCAGAGCTGTGGACCCAGCATTTGGCCAGGAGCCAGGCCATCGGGGGATCCGTGGGCAGGAAAAGCAGTGGTGGGGGAGACCCCTTGCCTGGCAGTTGGAGCTGGAAGAGGGACAGAAGTGGGATTTGGGAGGGGTGAGGGCCAGTGCACAACAGACTCCCCTTCCCTTGCATGCTTAAGCTCTTCCTCTTCCTCCAAAGTTGTTTAGCATTCTCCATCTGACGGCTGCCGCTCCCTTACAGTCTGGGTCCTCTCACCTGATGACCATGGGTAAGAGTTTCCCATCAGGCTGCAGTTTCAGCATAACCAGAGGAGCAGCCAGGTACTGCTGGCTACACAGGATGACGTTGGCCTTGATCCCATCCAGCAAGGAGACGTCAGCTTCAAATAGCGTGCCTCCCTGGATGGGGGCAGAGAGCAAGGGCTGCTATCAGCATAAGACATCTTCCCACTCTGATTCCCCGAAGGAAGAAGGAAACTAATTTGTCTCCATGACCTACTTCCTACCAGGTGATGGATCATGTGCTTATTGCCTCATATAATTCTTAGATGCACTTGAATTAGCCCCAGTTCTATAAAAGAGGAAACAGATGATCAGAGAGGATAGATATCTTGCCTGAAGTCACACAGCTTATGAACAGCAGAGCCAGGATTCAAGCTCAAGTCTGTCTCACCCTAAATCCGATGCGTTTCCTCTTATTAGTTCCATGCTGACTCCCCATCAACAGCCCCAGCCCTGACCCTGATTCTCTTACTCCACACTCTCCCTAAGTCCCTAGCACCCAGTCACAGCTCTTCATTTTGACTCTGTCTCTGTCACCCATCACATACTCTTCCTCCACAGCACGCTATTCTCCTTAGGAGAGGAAAGCCATGGAGGTGCACCCTTCCAAGATCACTCAAGATTTCTGCTGTAGGGACTTCCCTGGTGGTCCAATGGTTAAGACTCTGCGCTCCCAATGCAGGGGGCCCAGGTTCGATCCCTGGTCAGGGAACTAGATCCCGTATGCTGCAACTAAAAGAGCCCGCATGGCACAACTAAAGATCCCACGTGCTGCAACGAAGATCCCACATGCCACAACTAAGAGCCGGCACAGCTAAATAAATACATACATACATAAATATTAAAAAAAAAGATTTCTGCTGTAGGATCCCGTCTCGCCATTTGGCAGCAAGCTGGGCCCACGGTAGACCCCGCAGCAGCGCAAACACCCCACCCCCATTTCACTGTGTGGTCTCCTTAGGGCTCTTACGTCCATACCTGGAGCTCCTTCTCCAGCTGGGCCTGCAGCTCCTCCATCCCTGGAGGAAACTCTAGGCGGGCAGGAAGGTGATTGGAGCATCTCAGCAACATGGGGTTGGAGCCATTGAGAAACTGGTACCCAAATAAGGCATCGTCCTTCCAGGAGTCCTGCACCCGCTCTGGGGATGGCATTTGTGCAGTTTTCTGTGGGATCTGAGCTCCTGGTCTTTCCAACCCCCACCAAACCATCCCCACTTGACCCCAACCTATTGGAGGGGCCCAGGCCTCTGGTCTCCCAACCATGGTTCCTTAGACTGAGTAGGATCTGGGGGTAAGGGTCCTGAGAGAAGTACTGGGGTAGGGACACTAACCAGCCAACTTGCTCTGGCCACACCAGAAAACCCTGTTGAAGTCATCCAGACTGTTTCAGCTAGTCAGAATATTTGAAGAGTCTTTGATGCTAGGTCTGCCAGCCTTCAGGGAAGGATGGGCGAAGAGTTTGTTATTCTCAGAATCAAACATTACAACCCCACGCATCCACCTTGGGCTGGTCCAGCCCTGTGAAGTACATAAACCCACTGGCCTCCACTGGACCAGGACAGCTCCCTGTCACCCAGCATGCCTTGTTCTTACCCCTTGACCAGCGAAGCCTCAAAGTCAATTCTTTTGTCCTCCAGAAATCTCTCATCTATGGGAAGGTCACATATTGTGGCCCCGGCCATATTCAGGATTAACCCATCCTTCCAGTTACCCCACCTGCGGTGGAAATGAAACCAGGCATTGGTACTGGGGAAGGGTCAGTGGCTCCCTGGGGGGTCAGGAAGTGGGAGTGGGGCAGACCGGTACAGCTTCCTTCTCTCTTCCAATTCCTCCTCCCTGTGTTTCTTGAGCAGGCCTTGAGGGTCGTCGACCACTGTGCGACCTAGAAGTGGGGAGGAGGGCGTGGGCCATGAGGCTCCTCCTGAGAGCCTCTCCCCTGCCCTGCCAGGGGTCCCTCAGCCCGCCCTTGCGGCTGGCCCCTGACCCTTCGGCATCACTGCGCACCCCCAGTCTCCATGCTGCTCTGTGCCAGCTCCAGCATCCCGCCTCTTCCGTGACCCCCAAAGACCACGCCCCCTTCTTCGCTCCCCCACCCCCAACTTCTCTCGTGCCCCCGGAGGCCTCTCACACCCCCAAGCCCCCCCGCTGCTCACCAGTGCCCTCGGGTAGGCTCAGGATGCCTTTGCCCTCCAGCCAGCGGTAGCGTGGGAACCTGAACTCGTCCCCACTGGCCCCGGGGCCCTGCACGGAGATCGAGTTGCAGAACCACGCGTCATCCTGAAGGAGGTGCCATTTGCTCAGTTTCACGAACAGCAGCGGCCCCAGGTACTCTGACACGTCCACCTCGAATTCCGCCTCCTGCCCGCGACAAAAGAGGGTCAACAAGAGGGGCTCTCTGGAAGGAATCCTCGGACTGAGCTCTGGACGCCCGTCCCTCTGGGCCTGTGGGAAAGCGGCGCGAAAGGAGCCAGAGAGGAAGTGGGCGCGCACCAAGCAGGCGGCTCCACGACCCCATTCTCGGTCGTGAGTTCCTCAGCCCCGGGTGAGGCGGGAGGCGGAAGGTGGAGAGGGGCACTCCTCCCTGTAGTCACTGATTGCGCCGAGAGTTGGGCTGCGCACTGGGCACCCGCGAGCGCACTGGTGACCAGTGTACAGACATTGTCCCCTCGACCCCGTCACCAAGGCCGAGCGCCCACAGAGGCCCCACCCAGCCCGGAGCAAGCTTCCCCGAGGACATCCCGTCAAAGCGGAGACGCACAGGTGCAAAGGGCTTAGCCGGGGAGAATGAGAAAGAGGAAAAGGTGGGGGAAGTCAGGCCAGGGAGGGGAAGCGGGGAGAGCAGAGGCCAGGGCCGGGCGAGCGGCGTCGCGGAGCTGGAGCGCTGAGCGCGAGGTGTGGGCAGATGAGCAGGACCAGATCGTAAAGTCTGGAAGGTTAAGCCAAGAGCTTTGGCTTGGTGCGGAGAGTAGGCGGAAGCCATTCACATGTTTTCAGTCGGGGGAATGTTTTAAGGATGGGAATGTATTGGGAAGAAATCGCTCTGACTGCAGAAGGGCTTGGAAGGGCAGGGGCGCAAGCGGTGAGGCGGGTGAAGAGAATGAAGGTGGCGTAGGTTCGAGGGGACATTAGTGGTCAGAGTGAGATGGACATCAGGGTATGGATGCCGGAGATGTCTAAGAGATGGACTGGACAGCAATCGATTCTTAGTTAGACGGAGGCGAAGAGAGGCGGAGGTGGGAGTGCACCTGGGGGATACAAGGGGAGCGGTCTGGGACGTGGGGAGAGGGGAGGACCTCACTTGAGCATGGTCCTTTGAAGCGTCCATGGGCCAGACATCAGATCTGGGGATCTTGGAGAGAGCTGAATGGGAGATGGGAATCTGGGGGTCGGCGGAGGCAAAATGTAACAGGAGCCAGGAGCGAATACCAGGTAGATGTGATGGGAGAGGGGGTGGGTGGGGAAATCGAGTGCTCTCATCACTCGGCTTCTTCTCCCCCCTCTTCCTGCGTCCCCATCCCCGCCACATCCCAGAGATAAAGCCCGCAAGGTCGGAGAAGATCTGTGAAGATCTGAAATAGTAGCTTTTTAGAAGAGGAGACAGGAGACGGACGGCCGCTCTAAGGACCCCTGAGTTTCCAAAAACAGACTTCTGTGGAACGACGGGCGCGCAAGACTATCCCAATTCCAAGGAGGGTGGGCGGCGGGAACATTTATTGAGCAGTTACCGTGTGCCGCGTCCCGCCCTAAAGCGCTTTACTCTCGCGGTCTCCTAGCCCTCTCCGCGCGTGGGGCGTGCGCCCGTAGCCGCCGGGAGGAGCTGGAGTCCGGCTGCGGCGCGTCTCTTCCAGGGGACTTGTGGGCCTTGGGGCCAGGGGCGCAGCCCACCCCGTTCGGCTCCGGCCAGCTCACCTTGCCCCTCATCGGCCGCAGGCGCCACCCGAGCGCCCCCTCCCCGTGCTGGCCGACCAGCCACAGCTGCACCTTGTTGTTGGAGCCCGCGCGGAGCGAGGACCCGCTGGACACGCGGACGCGGTAGAGACCCATCTTGCCCAAAGAAGTTTCGCCCCTTCTGAGCGGGAAGAAGAGTGGATGCGCTAAATAACTGGGCCCGAGACCACGCCCCTCCGAAGCCTGGCGGAGTTCGGGGTGTGGGTGACAGGTCTCCAACCAACCCCGCCTGTCCGCGCTCTGGGGTCCTCAGCTCCGCGCAGCCCAGAGCTCAGCCCTGACTCCAAGAAGGCGGGGCCCCCCGGGGGAGGGTAGAGGGCGCAGAGGTGGGAGGAGGATGGTAGGGGGAAGCAGATGCGGATTTGGGCAGAAAACATGCAGGAAGAAGGAATCGACGCCTGGCCCGGAAGACAGATGGTGGGAGTGGCTGGAGGCCCCCTCCATCTAAGCGCGCGCGCGCGCCTCACAAGTTGGTTCACCACTGCCAAGGGTCGTGCTCAAGGCTGCAAGGGAGGATGAAGACGGCAAGGAGACGGGACCCAGCAGCATTTGGGAGCCAAGCAGTCCCAGGAAAAAATAACTGTTCCAAGAACAGGAAGGACTGATCAGCGCCATGTGGCTGCACATGATAACCAGGTAGAAAGGAGATCCAACCAGTTAACCAACGCTGGTACTCACACTCTGTGACCAAGGAGAAAGGGAGTCTTGAGATGCTGAATTAGCCAAATGTCCTGAAGAGAAGCAAAATCCACTAGACGCCACCTTAACCATAAGACATTAGGAATGCACGCATAATTTTTAATAATACTAACAAAGCAAGTCAATTATCATAATGACAAAACCAGGAGTTCCATAACTCTAGCCAAGTGAAACTAAAGGAATCCATCATTTCAGAGGAGAAAGAGGTTGCAGAAATTAAAACCTTATGTAGAAGATGCAAACATTAAAAGACTATTTGGGGTAACAGGAGAAGTTTTACCGGAGCAAAGATAGCTCCTTGGAAGAAACAACAAGCTTCAGAGCCCCAAGTGTGAATCAACTTGCTGAGAAGCCCTAGTCTGTAGCCTCAGTGCATTCAAGGATCTGAGACAATATTCTTTGTGGGATATGAGGGAATCTGGCAAGATTTTGGAAACACCAAGAAGACATCAAAAGAAGTATTTTAGCAACCTTGAGAAAATATCTTATTCCTAGAGAAAGACCGGAACAAGTAGAAACCAACAAAGTAACTAAATCCATGCTGTTGGTGTGTTAAAACAGATTTACGTATAATGACAGTAAGTCTTGTAATCATTGTATTTGTGTTCCTTTTGTGTACTGTTTAAATTGTATTCAAAAGAATCATCATATTAAATTTGTAATTGCAGTTTAGATTATTTAAGGAATTTTAATGAAGTATGCAAGCAATGTTTAAATATTAAAATTTATTTTTCAAAGTTCTGTTTATAGATAAATGTTTTAAAAATCGAGTATTAAATAAAATACCAGTATTTTTGGAGTATTCTCTCCATGGACAAAAGTTATCCTCAAACTTTAAAAACTCTATCAACAATGAGCATAAACTGTGTCCACAATAATCATAGAAAAATAGCTGAAAGAGTGGACTATGGTTTTCTCTGGGTATATGCCCAGTAGTGGGATGGCTGGGTCATATGGTAATTCGATTTTTAGTTTTGTAAGGAACCTCCATACTGTTCTCCGTAGCGGCTGTATCAATTTACATTCCCACCAACAGTTCAAGAGGGTTCCCTTTTCTCCACACCCTCTCCAGCATTTGTTGTTTGTAGATTTTCTGATGATGCCCATTCTAACTGGTGTGAGGTGATATCTCATTGTAGTTTTGATTTGCATTTCTCTAATAATTAGTGATGTTGAGCAGCTTTTCATGTGCTTCTTGGCCATCTGTATGTCTTTGGAGAAATGTCTATTTAGGTCTTCTGCCCGTTTTTTGATTGGGTTGTTTGGTTTTTTAATATTGAGCTGCATGAGCTGTTTATATATTTTGGAGATTAATCCTTTGTCCGTTGATTCGTTTGCAAATATTTTCTCCCATTCTGAGGGTTGTCTTTTCATCTTGTTTATGGTTTCCTTTGCTGTGCAAAAACTTTTAAGTTTCATTAGGTCCCATTTGTTTATTTTTGTTCTTATTTCCATTACTCTAGGAGGTGGATCAAAAAAGATCTTGTGGGCTTCCCTGGTGGCGCAGTGGTTGAGAATTCACCTGCCGATGCAGGGGACATGGGTTCGTGCCCCAGTCCGGGAAGATCCCACATGCCGTGGAGCGGCTGGGCCCGTGAGCCATGGCCGCTGAGCCTGCACGTCCGGAGCCTGTGCTGCGCAACGGGAGAGGCCACAACAGTGAGAGGCCCGCGTACCGCAAAAAAAAAAAAGATCTTGCTGTGATTAAGAGTGTTCTTCCTATGTTTTCCTCTAAGAGTTTTATAGTGTCCAGTCTTACATTTAGGTCTCTAATCCATTTTGAGTTTATTTTTGTGTATGGTGTTATGGAGTGTTCTAATTTCATTCTTTTACATGTAGCTGTCCAGTTTTCCCAGCACCACTTATTGAAGAGACTGTCTTTTCTTCATTGTATATCCTTGCCTCCTTTGTCATAGATTAGTTGACCACAGGTGCATGGGTTTATCTCTGGGCTTTCTATCCTGTTCCATTGATCTATCTTTCTGTTTTTGTGCCAGTACCATATTGTTTTGATTACTGTAGCTTTGTAGTATAGTCTGAAGTCAGGAAGTCTGATTCCTCCAGCTCTGTTTTTTTCCCTCAAGACCACTTTGGCTATTTGGGGTTTTTGTGTCTCCATACAAATTTTAAGATTTTTTGTTCTAGTTCTGTAAAAAATGCCATTGGTAATTTGATAGGGATTGCATTGAATCTATAGGTTGCTTTGGGTAGTATAGTCATTTTTACAATATTGATTCTTCCAATCCAAGAACATGGTATATATCTCTCCATCTGTTTGTATCATCTTTAATTACTTTCATCAGTGTCTTATAGTTTTCTGCATACAGGTCTTCTGTCTCCCTAGGTAGGTTTATTCCTAGGTATTTTATTCTTTTTGTTGCAGTGGTAAATGGGAGTGTTTCCTTAATTTCTCTTTCAGATTTTTCATCATTAGTGTATAGGAATGCAGGAGATTTCTGTGCACTAATTTTGTATCCTGCAACTTTACCAAATTCATTGATTAGCTCTAGTAGTCTTATGGTGGCATCTTTAGGATTCTCTATGTGTAGTATCATGTCATCTGCAAACAGTGACAGTTTTACTTCTTCTTTTCCAACTTGGATTCCTTTTATTTCTTTTTCTTCTCTGATTGCCGTGGCTAGGACTTCCAAAACTATGTTGAATAATAGTGGTGAGAGTGGACATCCTTGTCTCGTTCCTGATCTTAGAGGAAATGCTTTCAGTTTTTCACCATTGAGAATGATGTTTGCTGTGGTTTGTCGTATGTTATGTTGTGGTAGGTTCCCTCTATGCCCACTTTCTGGAGAGTTTTTATCATAAATTGGTGTTGAACTTTGTCAAAAGCTTTTTCTGCATCTATTGAGATGATCATCTGGTTCTTATTCTTCAATTTGTTAATATGGTGTATCACATTGATTGATTTGCATATACTGAAGAATCCTTTCATCCCTGGGATAAATCCCACTTGATCATGGTGTATGATCCTTTTAATATGTTGTTGGATTCTGTTTGCTAGTATTTTGTTGAGGATTTTTGCATCTATATTCATCAGTGGTATTGGTCTGTAATTTTCTTTTTTTGTGGTATCTTTGTCTGGTTTTGGTATCAGGGTGATGGTGGCCTCATAAAATGAGTTTGGGAGTGTTTCTTCCTCTTCAATTTTTTGGAAGAGTTTGAGAAGGATGTGTGTTAGCTCTTCTCTAAATGTTTGATAGAATTTACCTGTGAAGCCATCTGGTCCTGGACTTTTGTTTGTTGGAAGATTTTTAATCACAGTTTCTATTTCATGACTTGTTATTGGTCTGTTCATATTTTCTATTTCTTCCTGGTTCAGTCTTGGAAGGTTATACCTTTCTGATAATTTGTCCATTTCTTCCAGGTTGTCCATTTTATTGGCATAGCATTGCTTGTAGTAGTCTCTTAGATTGATTTGTATTTCTGTGGTGTCTGTTGTAACTTCTCCTTTTTCATTTCTAATTTTATTGATTTGAGTCCTCTCCCTCTTTTTCTTGATGAGTCTGGCTAATGGTTTATCAATTTTGTTTATCTTCTCAAAGAACCAGCCTTTAGTTTTATTGATCTTTGCTATTGTTTTTTTTGTTTCTATTTCATTTATTTATGCTCTGATCTTTATGATTTCTTTCCTTCTGCTAACTTTGGGTTTTGTTTGTTCTTCTTTCTCTAGTTCCTTTAGGTGTAAGGTTAGATTGTTTATTTGAGATATTTCTTGTTTCTTGAGGTAGGCTTGTATTGCTATAAAATTCCCTCGTAGAACTGCTTTTGCTGCATCCCATAGATTTTTGGATCATCGTGTTTTCATTGTCATTTGTCTCTAGGTATTTTTTTGATTTCCTCTTTGATTTCTTCAGTGATCTCTTGGTTATTTAGTAACATATTGTTTAGCCTCCATGTGTTTCTGTTTTTTACAGTTTTTTCCCTGTAATTGATTTCTAATCTCATAGCGTTGTGGTCAGAAAAGATGCCTGATATGATTTCAATTTTCTTAAATTTACTGAGGCTTGATTTGTGACCCAAGATGTGATCTATCCTGGAGAATGTTCCATGCGCACTTGAGAAGAAAGTGTAATCTGCTGTTTTTGGATGGAATGTCCTATAAATATCAGTTAAATCTATCTGGTCTATTGTGTCTTTTAAAGCTTGGAATTTCTTATTAATTTTCTGTTTGGATGATCTGTCCATTGGTGTAAGTGAGGTGTTAAAGTCCCCCACTATTATTGTGTTACTGTGGATTTCCTCTTTTATAGCTGTTAGCAAGTTGCATTATGTATTGAGGTGCTCCTATGTTGGGTGCATATGTATTTATAATTGTTATATCTTCTTGGATTGATCCCTTGATCATTATGTAGTGTCCTTCCTTGTCTCTTGTAACATTCTTTATTTTAAAGTCTATTTTATCTGATATGAGTACTGCTACTCCAGCTTTCTTTTCATTTCCATTTGCATGGAATATCTTTTTCCATCCCCTCACTTTCAGTCTGTATGTGTCCCTAGGTCTGAAGTGGGTCTCTTGTAGACAGCATATATATGGGTCTTGTTTTTGTATCCATTCAGCAAGCCTGTGTCTTTTGGTTGGAGCACTTAATCCATTCACGTTTAAGGTAATTATCGATATGTATGTTCCTATTACCATTTTCTTAATTGTTTTGGGTTTGTTTGTGTAGGTCCTTTTCTTCTCTTGTGTTTCCCACTTAGAGAAGTTCCTTTAGCATTTGTTGTAGAGCTGGTTTGGTGGTTGTGAATTCTTTTAGCTTTTGCTCGTCTGTAAAGCTTTTGATTTTTCCATCGAATCTGAATGAGATCCTTGCTGGGTAGAGTAAGCTTGGTTGCAGGTTCTTCCCTTTCATCACTTTAAATATGTCATGCCACTCCCTTCTGGCTTGTAGAGTTTCTGCTGAGAAATCAGCTGTTAACCTTAGGGGAGTCCCCGGTATGTTATTTGTTGTTTTTCCCTTGCTGCTTTCAATAATTTTTCTTTGTCTTTAATTTTTGCCAATTTGATTACTATGTGTCTTGGTGTGTTTCTCCTTGAGTTTATCCCGTATGGGACTCTCTGCACTTCCTGGACTTGGGTGGCTATTTCCTTTCCCATGTTAGGGAAGTTTTCGACTATAATCTCTTCAGATATTTTCTCAGGTCCTTTCTCTCTTTCTTCTCCTTCTGGGACCCCTATAATGCTAATGTTGTTGCATTTAATGTTGTCCCAGAGGCCTCTTTTCATTCTTTTTTCTTTATTCTCTTCTGCAACAGTGAATTCCACCATTCTGTCTTCCAGGTCACTTATCCATTCTTCTGCCTCAGTTATTCTGCTATTGACTCCTTCTAGTGTTTTTTTCATTTCAGCTATTGTATTGTTCATCTCTTTTTGTTTATTCTTTAATTCTTCTAGGTCTTTGTTAAACACTTCATGAATCTTCTTGATCTTTGCCTCCATTCTTTTTCTGAGGTCCTGGATCATCTTCACTATCATTATTCTGGATTCTTTTTCTGGAAGGTGGCCTATCTCCACTTCATTTAGTTGTTTTTCTGGGGTTTTATCTTGTTCCTTCATCTGGTACATAGCCCTCTGCCTTTTCATCTTGTCTATCTTTCTGTGAATGTGGCTTTTGTTCCACAGGCTGCAGGATTGTAGTTCTTCTTGCTTCTGCTGTCTGCCCTCTCCCCGCTTTTTGAATAGGAATGACTATGTTATCCTATGCCTGGTCCACCACTGTATGGTGGGGGAGGGAGGCAGATGACTTTCTCTCTCTTTTTTTTTTTTTTTTTGATGACTTTCTCTTTAGTTCACAGGTCTTCAGAAGGTGAGGAATTTCACTAGAGAAACTGTACTTAAGAATATATACTTGAGGGACTTCCCTGGTGACACAGTGGTTAAGAATCTGCCTGCCAGTGCAGGGGACACAGGTTCGATCCCTGGTCCAGGAAGATCCCAAATGCCACGGAGCAACTAAGCCTGTGCACCACAACTCCTGAGCCTGCGCTCTACAGCCTGCATGCCACAACTACTGAGCCTGCATGCCACAACTACTGAAGCCCCCGTGCCTCGAGCCCCCCAAGAGCAGCCCCCGAAATGAGAAACCCATGCACCACAATGAAGAGTAGCCCCCACTTGCCACAGCTAGAGAAAGCCCGTACGCAGCAATGAAGACCCAATGCAGCCAAAAATTTAAAAAATAAATACATAAATTTATTAAAAATAAAAAAGAATATATACTTGAGAAACCTTATCTATACCTAGGCCTGATTTAGATGATGAAATTCTGGACTTCAGGCTGATGCTATAATGGGATTAGACTTTGTGGTGCCTTGACAGGGGATGAGTGTATTTGGCATGTGGAAGAAATATGAATTGTTGGGGGCCAGAGGGCATACCGTGGTAGCCAGTCTCCAGAACAGTCCCCAGGGACCCACAGCTCATGGTATTCATGCCCTTGCGTAGTCTCCTCCCAAACTGTATCAGGGTTGGTCTTTGTAACCAATAGACTATGGCAGAAGTGATGGTATATGACTTCTGAAGCTAAAAGACATCTCTCTTTCTCTCTCCCCTTCTCTCCTTCTCTCTGTGTCTTTTCAGCTGCTTTTCTGGGAGAAGTCAGCTGTTATGTCATGAGGACAATTAAGAAACTCTATGGGACTTCCCTGGTGGCACAGTGGTTAAGAATCCGCCTGCCAATGCAGGGCACACAGGTTCGAGCCCTGGTCTGGGAAGATCCCACATGCCACAGAACACCTAAGCCTGTGTACCATAACTGCTGAGCCTGTGCTCTAGAGCCCACGAGCCACAACTACTGAAGCCCGCATGCCTAGAGCCCGTGCTCCACAGCAAGAGAAGCCACTGCAATGAGAAGCCCACGCACCACAACGAAGAGTAGCTCCCACTCACCGCAACTAGAGAACGCCTGAAGACCCAACGCAGCCAAAAATAAATAAATAAATAAATTTATTTTTTTTAAAAAAGAAAAGAAACTCTATGGAGCACTCCACATGGCAATAAACTGAGCTCTCCTGCCACAAGCCAGTGAAAAACAGACCTCCAGACAAGAACCATGTGAGTGAGTTCCTCCAGCCCCAGTTAAGCCTTCAGATGACTACAGCCCCAGCCAACACCTTGACTGAAACCTCATGAGAGACCTGAGCTAGAACCACCTGACTCTCAGAAATTGTATGAGGTAATAAGTATTTGTTGCCCTAAGCCACTGAGGTAATGATAATGTAGCAATAAATAACTCATATGGTCCACATACTTATTTTCTGAATCCCCAAACTCATAAGCTTATGTAAAGCCAGGAAGTATTCATGATGAACTGACCACTTACAAAATTAGTCCTTATTCATATACATTCCTCCCTTATTAGTACCAGCTACCAACCTCGCCCATCTAATTGGCTGCGGAGTGAAACTCCAAGTGTTGAAAAAGATAGAAGACTGAACCAAGTCCATGGAAGTGCTGTTAGAAAAGTGATCAATCAGCAAAGCAATTAACAAATAACATTGATGTAGTAATAAGGGCCACCCACCTGAGATATTTCAGACAGGGACTAAGCAGGGTTTTAGGGCAAACAGTCGATAGGTGACCCGTTGGCTGCAATCAAAGGTACAGGCATGGCTTATCTTTTCCCACAGCCATCATCTATGCACAGGAGTCATTCCCAATCCCTTTACGTCCAGGCTTTTGGAACTCAAAAATCCAACACTGAGGCTCCAGTGTAGTAGGGCCAGCTGAAATTGTGGAAGGAAGTATCAGGACCTTAACATATGTTAACACTGTATTTTACAAGTATTATTCCATCAAAGTGGGACCCAGCTGTGTAATTTTTTTTTAATATCCTCAAGGTTCTTGTTTATCTATTTATTTTATTATTTATTTATTTATTTTGGGCTGCATGGGGTCTTTGTCGCTGCATGCGGGCTTTTCTCTAGCTGCGACAAGCGGGGGCTACTCTTCGTTGTGGCACGCGGGCTTCTCATTTTGGGGGATGCTATTGTTGCTGAGCATGGGCTCTCAGTGCACAGGCTTCAGTAGTTGTGGCACGTGGGCTTCAGTAGTTGTGGCTTGCGAGCTCTAGAGCGCAGGCTCGGTAGTTGTGGCGCACGGGCTTAGTTGCTCTGCGGCATGTGCGATCTTCCCAGACCAGGGCTCTAACCCGTGCTGCTGCATTGGCAGGCAGATTCTTAACCACTGAGCCACCAGGGAAGTGCCCCAGCTGTGTAACTTAATTCATTATAAATATTTCTCCTAACTGTCGTGGGAGAAAGGTAGCAGGATATGGGAGGGCAAAGAGATTGCTGAATGCTCTGTGGTGCATGATGTGTTTCCTCCATTAAACCTTCTGGACCTTTCATAAATGTTATGAAACACTTGATGTGATGTGATCTGATGTGAACCGAATTTTGCATCTAAGTTTATTCAATGACCATTCAGAGACCCCATGTTGGGAGCTGGGATTAGAGGCCAGAGTTATAGTGAGACTGCTAGTCTGAAGACTTCCACAGAAATTTGTGGAACCTGTGGATTTCTCTAGGCCATGAAAATGTGCATTCCCACCAGTGGGGAAATACACAAAGATCGCCCAAATGAGAGCAAACAGAGGCTGTTTACTCAGAGCTTACTATATGGCAAGGGGGTCAGCCACTATCACTTGTGTGTGGCAGGCGGGGTAGTTCAAAAGCTTTACAATGGGAAAAAGGGATGGCTTCAGGTATCTCCTGATTGGAGGCTGTTGGCCTTGCAAAGGCTGTAGGCCCAGAGCTAACTAGAAGTGGGGCATCCTATGTGATTGGTTAGGGGGGCCTGTATGTCTCTCTCTGGTTGGTCCTAAATTGGAAGCAGGGGCAAAAATTAGGGAAGCTGGTGGTTATTGACCAAGTTCTGACCATGTGGGGCCAATTACTGCAGAGGTTGTGGGTTGGCTTTCTAGACTGGTTGCTTCAGAGGTGTGGTTTAATGTCTCTGGCTGGTTGCTCCAGTGGTCGTGGCTCTGTTTCTTTATGTGATTCTGGCCATTGTCCTTCTGTAGATTCAGTCTCTCACTAGCAACGCATGAGAGTTCCAGTTGCTGTGCATCTTCACCAGTACAGCTTAGGGGAGACGGGGTGACTTGTGGCAGGGGAGTGTTGGCCATTCTAGTAGGTGTATAGACGCATGCCATTGTGCTTGTAATTTACATTTTGCTGATGACTAATTATACTGAGCATCTGTTCATGTCCTTATTTGACACTTGTATATCTTTTTTGGGGAAGTATCTTTTCAAACTTTTGCCCATTTTTTATTGAGTTTCTTGTTTTCTCATTGTTGTTCTGGGAGTAATTTATATATTCTAGATATAAGACCTTTATAAGGTATGTGATTTGCAAATTCTTTCTCCCAACAAGCAAGGTCTCAGGAAGTGAGGGTGTATTTTCATCTCTTAACAGTGTTTTCAGCAGAGAAGGAGTTTTTAATTATGAGGAGGTAAACTTTATTTTTCTCTTTTACAGATTGTGTTTGCCTGTGTCTAACAAAAGGTCATAAAGATTCTCTCCTATGTTTTCTTCTAGAAGTTTTACTTTTTCCCTCTTTTTTTTGGCCACACCACGTGGCTTGCAGGATCTTATAGTTCCCTGACCAGGGATTGAACCTGGGCCCATGGCAGTGAAAGTGCCAAGTCCTAACCACTGGACCACCAGGGAACTCCCATTTTTTCACTTTTTTTTTTTTTTGCGGTACGCGAGCCTCTCACTGCTGTGGCCTCTCCCGTCGCGGAGCACAGGTTCCGGACGCGTAGGCCCAGCGACCACGGCTCACGGGCCCAGCCGCTCTGCGGCATGTGGGATCTTCCCGGACCGGGGCACGAACCCGTGTCCCCTGCATTGGCAGGCGGACTCCCAACCACTGCGCCACCGGCGAAGCCCTCACATTTTATATTTAGGTCTGTGATCTATTCCAAGTTAATTTTTGTATGAAGTGTGAGGAATG
This sequence comes from Lagenorhynchus albirostris, assembly GCF_949774975.1. Classification (NCBI taxonomy): domain Eukaryota; kingdom Metazoa; phylum Chordata; class Mammalia; order Artiodactyla; family Delphinidae; genus Lagenorhynchus; species Lagenorhynchus albirostris. The sequence continues at coordinate 9,638,855 of NC_083114.1, forward strand.
AGCCAACGTTGATTTTTTTTTTTTTTTGCCTGTGGATTGCATATGGAAATGGTGTTCTAGCACCTCTTCTTGAAAAGTACTTTTTTTCTCAATTGAATTGCCTTTGCATCTTTGCCAAAACTCAGCTAACCATATTTGTGTCTATTTTTGGACAACCTACTTTATTCTATGATCTTATCTTTCAGCCAATACCACACTGACTTGATTACTGCAGCTTCATAGAAAGTCTTGAAATCAAGTAGCCTGAGTCTTGAAACTTTGTTCTTCGTTCCCAAAACTGTTTTAGCTATTCTATTTCCTTTTGCCTTTTGCTATACATTTTAGAATCTGCTTATTGTTACTGACAAAAATTACTAACAAAAATTTCTGCTGTTGTTTTTATTTTTTTTATTTTTTTTCTGCTGTTGTTTTTAATTGGGATTGCATGAATCTATAGATATATTCAGGAGAATTGATATTTAACATTATTGAGTCTTCCAATCCATGAACAAAGTATATCTCTCCATTTATTTGGTCTGTTTTGATTTCTTTCATTAGTATTCTATAGATTCCAGCATAGAGATCATGTACATGTTTTGTTAGATTTATACCTACTAAGTATTTCTTTTTTCTGGTGTGGTTGCAAATTGTTCCTTCTTATTTCACATTCCAATTGTTCATTGCTACTATATAGAAATACGATTAACTTTTGTATATTGATCATGCATCGTGCAGTCTTGAAAAGCATACTTATTAGTTGCAGGAGCTTTTTTGTAGATTCTTTGAATTTTCTATGTAGATAATCATATCAAATGGAAATGAGGACAATTTTATTTCTTCCTTTCCAATCAGTGTATCTTTTATTTATTTTCTTGCATTACTGCACTGGCTAAAACTTCCAATGATGTTGAATAGTTGCCGTGAGAATGGACAACTTGCCCTTGTGCCTGATGTTGGGGAAAAGCATTCAGTATTTCATGATTAAATATGATGTGAGTCGTAGGTTTTCAACTTCATCGGGTTGAGGAAGTTCCCTTCTATTCATATTTTGCTGACAGTTATCATGAATGGATATCGTCACATGCCTTTTCTTCATGTATTGAGATGATCACATGAATTTTTTTCTTTACTCTGTTAAGATGGTAAATTTCATTGATTGATTTTCAACCATATATACCAGCCTTGCATTCCTAGGATGAACTCCTCTTGTGTGTGATTATTACATTTTTTACATGCTGCTTAATTCGATTTGATAATGCGTTGTTATAGATTTTCCCCTCTGTGTTCATGGGGGACATTGGTTTGCAGTTTTTCTTTCTCGTTTTGTCTTTGAAACTGAGGGCAATCATCAGTTAGATCCATTAAACTTGTAAACTGCCTTCACTGCTCAGGCTCACTTTAATTGTTTTTGCAAAAATCTGCATGTCCTCCAAGCATCACGTAGCCTAAACAATAAGGTGTTTGCCCAAGTAGTTTTTTTCAGAAACTTGGAGTCAGCTGTGATGACTAGCTTGAGCTAGTTAAGACTGATTGGAACTACCGATCCCCTACCTGGGCCTGTGCGAGTGTCCAGTAACCTTTTGAAGTCAGAGGGCCAGGAACTTCACCCTGAGAACATGCTGTCGCTGCCACTTTCTGGACACGCGTCCCATGAAGAAGCATGTAGATTCATTGCACCTGCGCAGAACAATTGTTTCGCCTTTTTCTTACCTCCAATCACCTTTCTCCATGCTCCCCGTGCTCCCCGCCCACCAGCTTTATCTTATAAATACCCTGAGCCTCTTGCATTCAGGGAGGCAGGTTTGAGATTTGTTCTCTTCTTTTTGCTGCTCTGTGAATAAGTCCTTCCTCTGCTGCAAACCTCGGCATCTCAGTGTTTGGCTTGCTGTGCGTCGGAGAACGAACCTGGTTCAACATCTTTACCTGGCTTCAGTAATACGGTAAGGCTGGCCTCATAAATGAAATGGGAAGTATTCTTCCCTCTTCTGTTTTCCACAGATATTGTGTAGAACTGGTATTATTTCTCCCCCAAAATGTTTGGTAGCAAAACTGTCTGTACCTGGAGTTTTTGTTGTTGGAAGGTTTTTAACTATAAATTCAATTTCTTTGATATATGTAATATTGTGATTTTAAATAAGAAATATGTATTTGGGGCTTCCCTGGTGGCGCAGTGGTTGAGAGTCCGCCTGCCGATGCAGGGGACACGCGTTCGTGCCCGGGTCCGGGAGGATCCCACATTCCGCGGAGCGGCTGGGCCCGTGAGCCATGGCCGCTGAGCCTGCGCGTCCGGAGCCTGTGCTTCGCAGCGGGAGAGGCCACAGCAGTGAGAGGCCCGCGTACCGCAAAAAAAGAAAAAGAAAAAGAAATATGTATTTGGTCTTCATCCCCATTTCTGGCACAGAGCTTCTAGAACGCTTGGGATTTCCTAAGTGATGAGAGCAGTAAGGTGATTTTTGTTATGTTAATAAGGTGACTTCTTTGGAAAGCTCCTAAGGATGGGAGCTGGTCGCTGGAGAAGCTGACTATGTAATTAGAGTGTTGGAATTTTCATCCAACCCACCTGACCTCTGGGGAGGGGAGAGGAGCTGGAGGTTGGATCAATCACCAAAGGCTAATGATTTAATCGACTGTGGCTGTTACCAAGCCAAACTTTGCTCACCTGTGTGCAGTAAAGCCAGTCCACTGACACCAGGTTGTGGTGAAGGAAAGTGCAGAATTTATTGTTAAGGCCAAACAGAGTCCAGGCCACTAATGCTCAAAAGACCCAAACTGCTCAAAAGACCCAAACTCCCTGTTGGATTTCAGGGAAGGGTTTTTGTTTTTGTTTTTGTGGTACGCGGGCCCCTCACTGCTGCGGCCTCCCCCGGTGCGGAGCACAGGCTCCGGACGCGCAGGCTCAGCGGCCATGGCTCACGGGCCCAGCCGCTCCGCGGAATGTGGGATCTTCTCGGACCGGGGCACGAACCCGTGTCTCCTACATCGGTAGGCGGACTCTCAACCACTGCGCCACCAGGGAAGCCCAGGGAAGCATTTTTAAAGATAGGGTAAAGGAGAAGGTTGTGAGATGCATGATCAACTCGTGGACACTCTTCTGACTTGGTGGTGGTGAGGTAATTGGAAGTCAACATCATTAAGTTTCTGGTTCCAACCTGTCTGAGGTCTGTGTGCTTGTGGTCAGCGTGCAGTTAACTTCTTCCACCTGGTGGGGGTTTCAATATCTGCAAAACGGCTCAAGGATATGGCTCAGAATACTGTCTAGCCCTTGAGGAGGTACTGAAGGTCCTTGACTTTGTTTAATGGCTAAACTATTATTATTTTGTCTTGCTTAACTGTTTTCCTCTGTCTCTGCATTTTCTCACTTCTTTTTTTTTTTTTTTTCATTTTCTCACTTCTGATTAAATTTGTTCTTTGGAACTCAAGGAAGGCCTAGGCAGCTAAAGATTTGCTACAAACAAGAGGCAGGTGGAGGGCATGGGGGGGTGGATCTTTCCTGGGAAGGCCCCATAGGGTCCTGCTCAGTCACAGTCCCCCCTTTTCTTTGATCTTCCTCAGTCTTGAGGGAGAACATGTGTGGGACAAGAAAAGGAATAAAGTTTTGGATAGAGAGGTTAATCATAAACTTGGCAGAGGAACTTGGTTTTAGGGGGACTCAGTTTCATGACTATGTAATGAAGCCTCCATAAAAACCCAAAAGGGGGCTTCCCTGGTGGCGCAGTGGAGTCCGCTTGCCGGTGCAGGGGACGCGGGTTCGTGCCCCGGTCCGGGAGGATCCCGTGTGCCGCGGAGCGGCTGGGCCCGTGGGCCATGGCTGGTGAGCCTCCACGTCCAGAGCCTGTGCTCCGCAGCGGGAGAGGCCGCAGCGGTGAGAGGCCCGCGTACCACAAAAAAAAAAAACAAAAGGATCGAGAGAGCTTCCGGGTTAGTGAACACATAGAGATTTGGGGAGAGTGGTACATTCAGAGAGAGCCTGGAAGCTCTGAGCCCTTTCCCTATACCTTCTCCTATGCACCTCTTCTAGCTGGCTGTTCCTGAGTAATGTCCTTTTACGATAAACCAGTGGTCTAGCAAGTAAAATGTTTCTCTGAGTTCTATGAGCCTCTCTAGCAAGTTAATTGAATCCAAGGAGGGGGTCGTTGGAACCTCCCACCTATAGCCAGTTGGTTAGAAGCACAATTGATAACCTAGACTTGCAACTGGCATCTGAAGTGTGTGTATGTGGGTAGGTGGGTAGGTGTGTGCACACATGTGTGCATGCGGGCGGGGGTGGGGTGCATGGGGGCAGTGGGGTACGTGGGGAGAAGCAGTCTTGTAAGACTGAACTTTCGGGACTTCCCTAGTGGTCCAGTGGTTAGGACTCCACACTTTCACTGCCATAGGCCTGGGTTTGATCCCTGGTCAGGGAACTAAGATCCCACAAGTGTGGCCAAAAAAAAAAAAAAAAGACTGAACTCTTAACATGTGGGATCTGATGCTATCTCCAGGTAGATAGTGTCAGAATTGTATTGAATTTTAGGACACCCAGCTAGTGTCGGAGAATTGTTGATATGGAAAAACTCTCCCACCCCCATGCTGGAATTGGGTCCAGAACCCTCTTTAATATAGAACTATTCAAGTTATCTATTTCTGCTTGAGTTTTGGTAGTTCAAGTCTTTCAAGCAGTTAGTCCATTTCATCTGAGTTGTCAAATACATGGTATAATTGTTCATAATATTCCTTTATTATCCTTTTAATGTGAGTAGAGTCTATAGTGATCTCTCCTTTTCCATTTCTGATATTGGCAGTTTGTCACTTGTCTCTCTTTCTTGGTCATGACTAGAGGTTTGTTGATTTATTGATCTTTGCAAAGAACCAGCTCTTGGTTTCACTGATTTTTTTTTTTTCTATTTCTGATTTCACTGATTTCTGCTCTTTATTTCCTTCCTTTTGCTTGGTTTGGGTTTAATTTGCTCTTTTTCATTTTCTAAATGCAAAGCTAGATTTTTTTTAATTTGAGAGCTTTCATATTTTCTAATATAAGTATTTAATGCTACAATTTCCCTTCAGGCACTTGTGACCTGGAGCCGTGAGAATCAATTGTGCCCACCTCTTCCCAACCTTGTGTTCAGTGATGTCACCTTGAAATCAGCTGGAGTGGGAGTATTTACACCACAGAAGTCAGAAATACTATGCACTAGGGCTAGTCTTCCCCCTTCCAGAGAACCTATTATTATTAAACAATTACTAGCAACCAATGGCGCTAAGCACTGCTCTAATGCCTCACAGAGGTTTTAATATGTTGTATTTTTGTTTCTTTTATTTTCTAATTTCCATTGAGATAGTTTTCCCGACTCATGAACAATGTACAAGTGAGTTTTAATTTCCAAATATTTGGGGGATTTTTCAGATATCTTTCTGTTGCAGATTTCTAGTTTAATTCCATTATGGTCAGAGACATGCTTTGTATGATTTTCCATTATTTTAAATTTGTTTAAGGTTTCTTGCATGGCCCAAAATATAATCCGTCTGGGTGAATTTTCACTGTGTACATGGAAAGCGTTGTTCCGATGCTGTTTGGGTGGCGTGTTCTATAAACGTCAATTAGGTCAAGTTGGTTAATGGTGTTGTGCAGGTCTTCTGCATCCTTGCTGACTTTCTGTGTTCTACTGATTTGCATGTTCTGTTGATGATGGAGAGGGGAGTAGGTGAAATTTCCAAGTATAATTGTCCATTTGTCCATTTATCCTTTCAGTTGTATCCGTTTTCTCTTCACTGTATTTTGCATCCTTGTTCTTAGGTGCATATACATTTAGGATTGTTACGAATTCTTGCTGGGATGACCTTTTTATTTCATTCTGTAATGTCTCTCTTTTATTCCTGATAACACTGCTTGATGTGAAGTCTAGCTTGTCTCATGTTAATATACCCATTCGATTCTTTTTTCAATTGAAGTATAGTTGATTTACGGTATTGTGTTAGTTTCAGGTGTATAACAAAGTGATTCAGTTTTTTTCAGATTTTCCATTATAGGGTATTACAAGATATTGAATATAATTCCCTGTGCTATACAGTAAATTTTTGTTGCTTATCTATTTTATGGATAGTAATTTGGATCTGTTAATCCCATACTCCTAATTTGTCCCTCCCCATCTCCCTTTACCCTTTGGTAACCGTAAGTTTGTTCTCTATGTTGTGAGTCTGTTTGTTTTGTATATAGATTCATTTGTATTATTTTTAGGTTCCACATATAAGTGATATCATATAATATTTGTCTTTCTCTGTCTGGCTTCACTAAGTATAACATTCTCTAGGTCCATCCATGTTGCTGCTAATGGCAATATCTCATTCATTTTTTGTGGCTGACTAATATTCCATTGTATGTATATGTACCACATCTTCTTAAGCCAATCATCTGGGCACTTGGGTTGTGTCCATGTCTTGGCTATTGTAAATAGTGCTGCTGTGAACATTGAGGTGCATGTATCTTTTCAAATTAAGGGTTTTTGTCTTTTCTGGATATATACCCAGGCATGGGATTGCCGGATCATATGGTGGCTCTATTTTTAGTTTAAGGAACCTCCGTACTGTTCTCCATAGTAGCCGCACCAATTTACATTCCCACCAACAGTGTAGGAGGGTTCCCTTTTCTCCACACCCTCTCCAGCATTTAGTATTTGTAGACTTTTTGATGATGGCCATTCTGCAGTATGAGGTAATACCTCATTGTGGTTTTTATTTGCATTTCTCTAATCATTAGTGATATTGAGCATCTTTTCATGTGCCTGTTGGCCATCTGTATCTCTTCTTTGGAGAGATGTCTGCTTAGGTCTTCAGCCCATTTTTTGATTGAGTTTTTTTGGGGGGTGTGTGTGTGTTGGTTTTTTTTCGTTTGCTATTCTTTCTTCTACTAGTATTTTCACTGCATATGTTTTTCAACTCTTACCTTTAACCTATTTATATCATTACATTTAAAGTGGATTTGTTATAAGCAGAATATACTTGGACCTTTATTCATCCAATCTGATCATCCATCTTTAATTGGAGTGTTTAACCATTTACTTTTTTTTTCCCACCACACAGCTTGTGGGATCTTAGCTCCCCGACCAGGGATCGAACCCAGGCCCTCAACAGTGAGAGTTTGAAGTCTCAACCACTGGACTGCCAGGGAATTCCCTAACCATTTACATCTGATATAATTATTAATATGGCTGAATTCAAGTCTACCATTTTATTTTCTGTGTTTTATGTTTTCTTCCCCCTTTTCTGTTTACTTTTGGGTTATTTGAGTATTATTGCATCTTAATTTACCTATTGGCTTTGGGACTATATGACTTTGTTTTTCAGGAGGTGCTCTGGGAATTATGATATACATACTTAACCTCTCACAGTAGACTCAGAGTTAATATTACCACCCGAAGTAAAATATAGAAGCCTTACAACCATATAGGTTAGGTCCCTTCATCCACTTTTATGTTATACTTTTCATATACATTACATCTACATACATGGAATACCCCACTAGACAATGTACTAATTTTTGCTTTATACAGTTAATACAGGGTCTTCCCTGTTGGTCCAGTGGGTAAGACTCCATGCTCCCAATGCAGGGGGGCCCGGGCTCAATCCCTAGTCAGGGAACTAGATCCCACATGCATGCTGCAACTAAGAAGTCCATGTACCACAACTGAAAGATCCCACATGCTGCAACAAAAAGATCCCGTGTGCCGCAACTACGACCTGGCACAGCCAAAATAAATAAAATAAATAAATGAAAATTTAAAAATAAATAAACAGTTAATACGTATTTTAAGTAACTTAAGAGGAGAAAAATAAAAAAATATATTACCCAGATATATACAATTTCTGTTGCTTTTCCTTTATTCCTGAAGTTACAGGTTTCCCTCTGGTATCATTTTCCTTCAGCCTAAAACTTCCTTTACCATTTCTTATAGAACAGGTCTGATGGCAACAAATTCTCATAGTTTTCCTCCATCTAAATATCTTCACTTTGTCATCATTCCTGACGTATGTTTTCACTGGAAATAGAATTCTGGGTAGACAGTTCTTTAAACACTTTAAAGATGTCATTCAGGGCTTCCCTGGTGGCACAGTGGTTGAGAGTCCGCCTGCCGATGCAGGGGACATGGGTTCGTGCCCTGGTCTGGGAAGATCCCACATGCCGCAGAGCGGCTGGGCCCGTGGGCCATGGCCGCTGGGCCTACGCGTACGGAGCCTATGCTCCGCAATGGGAGAGGTCACAACAGTGAGAGGCCTGCGTACCGGAAAAAAAAAAAGTCATTCAGCTGTCTTCTAGCTTCTTTACTGCTAGTGAGAAATTCACAATCATGCATATTGTTCCTCTTCTATATGTAATGAGCCCTTGTTCTCTGGTTACTTTAAAGAAGGTTTGGTTTTTAATCTTTGATTTTCAGTAATTTGACTATTGCCTGGGCATGGTTTTATTGAGTTCATTCTGTTTGGGGTTTGCTGAACTCTTTGAATCTGTAAATTTATGTCTTTCACTAAATTTGGAGAGTTTTCATCCATTATTTCTTGAAATATATTTTATGCATCAAATGTTTTCTCTTCTCTCTCTGGGACTTCAATGATATGAATGTTAGAACTGCTGATATTGTCCCACAGTTCACTAAGGCTCTATTCATTGGGTTTTCTTTTAAATCTTTTTTCCTTTATGTTCATCAGATTGGAAAATGTGTGACTGTTCACTGACTCTTTTCTGCCACCTCCATTCCACTGTTGAGCTCCTCCAGTGAATTTTTTATTTCAGATATTGTATCCTTCCATTCTAAAATTTCCATTTGGGGACTTCCCTGGCAGTCCAGTGATTAAGACTCTGTGCTTCCACTGCAGCAGGCATGGGTTTGATCCCTGGTCGGGGAACTAAGACCCTGCATGCCATGCAGTGCCGCAATAACTAACTAAATAAATGAACTAAATGGAAATATTTATTTATTTATATCTCTATTCTTCTGAGAACCTCTCCATTCAGCACCTTTATCTCATAAAGCATGGTTATAACAGCTGCTCTCAAGTCTTTGTCTGATAATTCTAGTATCTGAGTCATCTTAGAGCCGGCTTCTATTGATTGTCTTTCACTTGAGAATTGGTCCTATTTGCCAAATTCTTTTTATGTCCAGCAAGTTTGGACTGAATCCTGGACATTTTTAATTTTATGTTGTGAGACTCTTAAGTCCTGTCAAAATCCTTTGGAAAATGTTGATGTTTGTTTGTTCTGATTTAGCCGATAATTGGCCTGGTTAGATTCAGACATCAAGCTCTGTCTCACCTTCTGTGAGCTGTGGTTTCAGTGTTAAGTGTTTTCCAAGCCTTTGCTGTGGTACCTTGGGTCTGTCCCACACATGAATGTCTCTTAGTCTGGGACTTGGGTGGTAGTTTATATCATAACTCAGTTCTCAGCCTTGGCTATACTCCTTTAGGTCTGTTCCATGAATGCACAGCTCCGAGATTAACCCAGAATTTGTGTAAATTCATACACAGAATTAGGATTTCCTCTCTATAGCCTCTCCAGTACTTTCCCTACTCTCTCCGACCTCCAGGGATCTATTTTTTCCGGTCCTCCTGCTTGAAAGAAGGGGTTTCTCTTCAAATTTTTGTCACCAGTGCTGCCACACAGTTCCTCATGGCTGGGGCTACCCCCAGTGCAAAGTGGTGAGAGTAAAAGAGGAAAAAATAATGGAGATTCACCCCTACAGTCTTAGACCACAGGGTCTCCTTTTTCTGGTTCCTCTGGCCATAAAGGTGAGTTTTCGCTCAGTTTTATATGCTGCCCCCACTGCTGTACACTCTGTGACTTGGGCCACCCTTGAGCCAGAAAAAGAGGGAGTCACCACCAGACTCCCAAGCTGTAGGAGCTCTTTCTCTTAGTTCTCTGGCCAGAAAGACAGGGTTCCTCTCTATGTTTCACTGCTGCTCCCTGCTGTGCAATCCCCCACTGAGGTCACTCTCAGGTCAAAGTCAGGAGATAAAAGAATAAAAGAAACAGGGTAACTCACCCCAGTTACATGTGGTTCTTCAAGTTTTGGCTCTCCTCCCAATCTGCATGCCAGCCTTCACTTTACAGACTCAGGTAGTTAGTTGCATCTTATATTTTATTCAGAGTTCTTAGTTGCAATCAGTGGGTAAGATAAGCTGTTTTGTGCTTACCAGAAGTCACTGTTGAATTTTAATATATATGTGCAGTAGATGAATGCTGAAGACGTTGCCATGGAGTGCAGTGATGGGGCCAGCAACACGGGTGGTAAAGGAAGCGAGGGTTGGGGCTTCCCTGGTGGCGCAGTGGTTGAGAGTCCGCCTGCCGATGTAGGGGACACGGGTTCGTGCCCCGGTCCGGGAAGATCCCACATGCTGCAGAGCGGCTGGGCCCGTGAGCCATGGCCGCTGAGCCTGCGCGTCCGGAGCCTGTGCTCCGCAACGGGAGAGGCCACAACAGTGAGAGGCCCGCGTACCGCAAAAAAAAAAAAAAAAAGGCGAGGGTTGGGGCTTCCCTGGTGGCACAGTGGTTAAGAATCTGCCTGCCAATGCAGGGGACATGGGTTTGATCCCTGGTCCAGGAAGATCCCACATGCCGCGGAGCAACTAAGCCCATGGGCCACAACTACTGAGGCTGTGCTCTAGAGCCCTTGAGCCACAATTACTGAGCCCACACGCCACAACTACTGAAGCTCACGCGCCTAGAGCTCATGCTCTGCAACAAGAGAAGCCACTGCAATGAGAAGCCTGCGCACCACAGCAAAGAGTAGCCCCCCACTCGCCGCAACTGGAGAAAGCCCATTCACAGCAACAAAGACCCAACACAGCCAAAAATAAATAAATAAATAAAATTTAAAAAAAAACGAGGATAGGAAGCAAGATTTATTGGATACACTGCAAGGGAGCAGCAGGCAAGATCAAGAGAGGGTCTGCATGGGGCGGGGGAGAGAAACTAGGCTTCTTTTATGATCCCTTCTGGTCAACCTTGGGTTAATGTTCCACCCATATGGTGATTAGGGCTGGGTGTGTCGTAACTCAGTCATCCTGGAATGCCCACTGCTTGTGGCTGCTGGTAATTTTCCATTGGGGGAGGATGCAATTGCCTTATCCTGAAATGACCTCCCCTGCCCAAGATGACTGTTCTATTGTTAAGCTCCACATTTCCCCCCTGACAGATCAGCAAAGTCAAATCATTGACATCTGGGCGACGACATCATCTCGGGCTACTTCATGCTGAGAAGGGGCGACTTGGGATCCCGGTTGGCTTTGCTGATCGGCCATGGGGCTATGGGATTGTGTGTGAGAGAAATTTTGGGAGGCCTGTTCAAGAGTAGTCAACTGTATTGATTGTAGAGGTTGGAATCCTTGTCTTATCACCATTTGTAGCTTGATGGAATGAAGTCTATTGGAGACAAAATGAACAAGTAAATTAAACAAAGGTGGCCCTGCCAGAAGGATAAGGAGGGATTTATGTGGGAAGAGGAATCTGGTGTGAAGAGTGCCATGAGGCCGGTGGGTCTCAAGAAAGCACAAATGAGCCTGTAGCTTAGACATAATGTCTTGGCCCAGAAGGGGGATAGGGCAGGAAGGCAAGACCAGAAAGGAATGAGTAAAAAGGTGTGTGTCGGGCTTCCCTGGTGGCGCAGTGGTTGAGAGTCCACCTGCCGATGCAGGGGATGCGGGTTCGTGCCCTGGTCCGGGAAGATCCCACATGCCGTGGAGCAGCTGGGCCCGTGAGCCATGGCCGCTGAGCCTGTGCGTCTGGAGCCCGTGCTCTGCAACGGGAGAGGCCACAACAGTGAGAGGCCCGCATACCGCAAAAAAAAAAAAAAAGGTGTGTGTCTATCGTGCAAGTCAAGGGAGGTGTAGAATGGGCCACTTGTGGTTTGCCGGCAGTGCTGCTGAGGAGGATCAAGGACAGAGAGGTTGGACCAGAAAAAGTGCTCAGGGTGGAATATGTGGCCCCTGTATCAATGAGGAAAGTAATTTTGGTCCCTGCCACATCAAGGGTCACGCAGGGCTCTTCCACAGAGATGGAAAACATGGGAACCTATACAAGCCCCGGACCCTGTCAGTCCTGCAAGAGGACAGGTTCCTCATATGGCTCTTTGTAGTCCAGGAAAAGCATCAAGGGCATTTGTCCCTGGGGAGGGGCTCTTGGAGCTCGGGGGCCTCCCAGTGGTACGTGGGGCCTTTGGGCGGAGGATGGCCCTCCCCCTTGAGGGAGAGGGGGACAGTCCGTTTCCAGTGGCCACATTGCTTGCAGTTAGGGTTCATAGCCCTGAGGCTTAGAACATTCCCGACTGAAGTGCTCTGGTCGGCTGCAGCAGGAGCAGGAACGGGCCGGGGCGGATGTCCCCTTTGCTTGGCTGGGGTGAGCCACGGGAGTGCCCGAAATGGACAGGGAACTAACAATCGCGGCTGCATATATCGGGCCTGCCGTTTATCTTTCATCTTCCTGTTTAGCCCTCTGGGCTCTCAAGGCCTCCTCACGGTTATTAAAGACCTTAAAAGCTGTATCCAATAAGACGCAAAGGGAGTTTGGGGTCTCTGTTCGAGGTTTTGGAGTTTTTGTCTGATATCAGGTGAAGCCTGGCTGATAACGTGCATGGCTAGAATAGCGAGTCCCTCTGGGCTTACATGGCCCTGAATGGGTGTGGGGAAGCGAGGGGATGTCGGCCTAGGGACCAGCAGTGGTGGGAGGGGAGCAGGTGAGAGGAGTGCAGGAGGGATTGAAGGAGGGACCGTGGACAATATCGGTGTCAGGCCTAAGAGAGCAGAATTTGGAGAGACGCATGCGCCCACTTTGTCGTATTTTGGGGTTTTGTGACAGGGCCATGAAGGCCTGAATGTAGGGGACCTCAGAGTCCTTCCCAAGTTTACGACAAAAGAGATAGAGCTGCAGGATGGTGTTATAGTTTAGGGATCAATTGAGGGGCCAGACCTCCTGATCCAACAATGAATATTAGCCGTTTCTTTTGAGAGTTTGGGGATCAAATTTAGTCCAGTTTTTAAGAATACATCCCAAAGGTGACTCAGCAGGAATAAAGGGTGTTAGACCCATATCGGATCTTAACCAGGCACAGCGTCTGCCCAAAAGGTGTCCCTAGAGGGAGATGGGCCTCTGTAGTGTCCGCAGGGGACCTGAGGTTGCGCTCTAGACTGGGGCGCCCCAACCCCCAGAATAGAGGACCTCTGGAGGCGTGCTCTGTCTGACAGAGGCCTCCTGACACCCAGCCAACAGGTGTCGGGCTTTGGGTGAACAGCCCAAGAGGAGGGAGTGGAAAGTGGTCTCGGGCCAGCCAGGAAGGGAAACTCACTGGTTTTGTGGTGACTCGACTCGTTTGAAGTACCTGGAGATGTTGGTGGATCAGGATGGGTGGTCCTCAAGGGAGAATGGAAAGGAAAAGGGGATCTCACAGCCTGCCTGGATTCGCCCCAGACGAGCTGCCACTGCCGACTGCACCAGGCGTCGGAAGCGAGGAGTCCCAAGGCTAGGGCCAAAGGGCACTGCCACCTGATCGGGCAGGGACTGTCGATCCGTATGGGGCCAGGTTTTACGTCTGAACAGTCTCCTTGGCCAGGGTGCGCCATCCCGGGTCTCCAGGGACCTCAGACCATCCGCGGTGTTGAAGAGAAGAAGAGACCGTACCCTTTAGGGTGACAGCAAGTCAGAGTCCCGACCTGGAGGGCTTCCGGTCTCGCTGAGGAGTAGCCCCTGCCGGGGACCTTCAGTTGCCCCAATTCAGTAGGCCCAGTAGGCCGATCACTACGTGTTGGAAGACGATCAGAAAAGGCACAGAGAGGAGAGAGAGGCACTCCCCGTAGGGGCCACCAAGATGCCACAGAGTGCAGTGAGGGGGCCGGCAACGAGGGTGGTAAAAGAATTTATTGAGTCAGAAACGAGGGTAGAAAGCGAGATTTATTGGATACACTGCAAGGGAGCAGCGGGTGAGACCAAGAGAGGGTCTGCACCGGGGGGAAAGAATCTGCGCTTCTTTTATGGTCCCTTCTGGTCACCCTTGAGTTAATGTTCCATCCATATGGTGGTTAGGGCTGGGCATGTCTAGCAATGTAGACAATCTGGGCAGTCTTCTTGGAATGCCCACTGCCTTCTTTTTTTGTTGTTTTGTTTTGGTTTTGGTTTTATTTATTTACTTATTTAATGGCTGCGTTGGGTCTTCGTTGCTGCGCACGGGCTTTCTCTAGTTGCGGCGAGCGGGGGCTACTCTTTGTTGCGGTGCGCGGGCTTCTCATTGCTGTGGCTCCTCTTGCTGCGAAGCACGGGTTCTAGGCGTGTGGCCATAATTATTTTATAAAATAATTATGGCTTGTGGGCTCTAGAGCGCGGGCTCAGCAGTTGTGGCACACTGGGCTTAGTTGCTCTGTGGCATGTGAGATCTTCCCGGGCCAGGGCTCGAACCCATGTCCCCTGCACTGGCAGGCAGATTCTTAACCAGTGTGCCACGAGGGAAGTCCCAATATCTAGGTAATATCTTTGTATGGTGAGATATCATAACTAGTCTATCATGGTGATCATTTTGAAATGTATAGAAATATTGAATAAGTATGTTGTTGTGTAACAGGAACTAGCATAGTGTTGTTGTAGGTCAACTACTTCAAAAAGAAACTCACTTATAGAAAAAGAGATCAGATGTGTGGTTACTGGGGCAGGTGGGAATTGGATGAAAGCAGTCAAAGGGTTCAAACTTCCATTTATAAGATAAATAAGTACTAGGGATGTGATGTACAACATGAGAAATAACACTGCTGTAAGTTTTATATGAAAGTTAAGAAAGTAAATCCTGAGTTCTCATCACAAGGAAAAATACTTCTTATTTCTTTAATTTTGTGTCTATACAAGATGATGCATGTTCACTAAACTTATTGTGTTAATCATTTCATGATGTATGTAAGTCAAATCATTATGCTATCTACCTTAAATTTATCCAGTTCTATATGTCAGTTTTATCTCAATAAAACTGGAAGAAAAAAAAAAATGGAATGGCTCAAACCAATCCCAAACTTTCTTTTCCCACTGCCTGCTGTCCGGTCAATTCCTGGCTTCTCCAACCATTCCTTTATATGTTTCATTCATTTCACAAAAACATGAATGCCTACTGTGTTGTTACAAGAGCAGTTGTATCACCTAATCAGCCTGACCCATAAGTTCAGAGGTCTTTTTGAGTGCCAACCTCAGTGTTCTGGGAAAACTGAAGAAGTGATGCAAGTGGTGAACCTAGGTTAGGTGTTTGTGTGTGTGTCTCATTCCAGTGGTCAAGGGCCCCACCCTTCATGACTGTGGGACCAGATGAGAAGACAGAGATGCTTGGTGGAAGCTTGCTAGTCTATCAGCCCTCCCCACAACCTGGACCTTATCTTTGTCTGAAATATATGGCGTTGTTGTTTGACAGGCATCTTTTTAGTAAAAAGTTATGAACCTCTTGTTAGTTGGGATTATTTTTGCTTTTGATCAAAGAGAAAGGATGAAGTAAATACTAATTCTAGAATCTAATGCTTTAACAACAAAGCAGGAGTTAGCAGAGGTGGCCCATGCTGCAGAGATCCAACTAAGGGCCGTGAATGGATATAGGTGACCTATAGGTATATGGATGTAGGTCAGGGAAGGGAGGAGACTCAGGAATGGGACAAGGGATAGAGTTCAGGTCACAGATGGGTCAAAGGTACCATGACTTAGTGACATAAAAAGGTGAAATTCACAAACAGCTGTAAGGGAAACTAGTGGGACAATTGAGGAATGGCAAATATGGGCAACATATTAGGTAAGAGTAGCCTCTCAATTGTTAAATTTCTTGACTGATAATCATATCATGACTGTGTAAGAGAATGTCCTTAATCTTAAGAAATACCGTATAAATATTTAGGCATGTGGGAATATTGAAGTGTAAAGTATGATGATACAACTTACTCCCAAATGGTTCAAGGTATAGAAAAAGCATATGTGACAAAATATCAATATCTGATTAAGTGAAAGGTACATGGGTGTCTGTTGTACTGCTATTCTGTTAACTTTTCTATGGATATGAAAAAAATTTTTAATGTGAAATGTCCTTCTTCTTGGCCCCAGTCACTTGGGGTTGGTGGAGTTTCCCAACCTTTTATCCAGATTGTCTGTCCCCCAGACAACAGACACTGCTCTCGAAAGCCCTTATGCCCTTATATCTCCCCACTATCCCTACCCCCTCATGGACCCAACAGCTCTCCTCCAGGGCTCTCACTGTGCTCTGTAATCACAGAACAAGTTCACTTCATGGCATTCTTCTATTTAGCTTCCTGTTCCCCAGGAGCCTGAGATGTCCTTGGAGACAGTGACTGGGTAGTTCTCCTTTGTGTTCCTTCTAGCATTTGGCATCATGTGTGGCCTACAGGAAGTACATTACAGGTGTAGGGCGTGTTGTGGAAGTAGTGAGTGAGTGAATGGCTCGCTGGAAGCAGAGAGAAACAGAGATGGTTCGTGGAGTTGTGACAAATGAAGGCAAGTAACCTCCAGGCTGGTTGACAGGGACTGAAATGATCAACATGTAAATGGGTGCAGATTCTTGGTGTTTAAGACTCAAAAATGCGGCCTAAGGGACTTCCCTGGTGGTCCAGTGGTTAAGACTGTGCTTCCACTGCAGGGGGCACAGGTTTGATCCCTGGTCGGGGAGCTAAGATCCTGCATACCGCGGGGTGAAGCCAAAAAAAAAAAAAAAAAAGTGTGGCTTGAGCGATGTGTCACCACATGGGAGCTAGAGAAACAATGAAGAGGGTGGACTGAGAGGGGTCAGAGAGGTGAAGAAATCTGGGGCAAGACTGAGTTATCAAATTGGGAAACATCAGAGCAGCATGAGATTAGGGAGACCAAGTATAATCACACAGGACTGAAAGCGGGCAGCTTCCTCTTGAACTCTGGATCACACACAGGACCCGTTTACTTACCGTTTACTAACGACTCCTCCAGGCCCAGCGTTTGCCAGGAAGCACAGGGAGAAAAGAAGACATAGCGCCCGAGCCCTCTGCAGGAGGTGCTACAGATGAGTGTTTAGGGAAGTGCCCTGGGCAGGTTGCAGCATCCTTGGCATCCGAAAGCAGCTCTCCACCTGGGCCCGGGGCAGGCAGAGACCCGAAACGGGGAGAGTGAACCAGGCACGTGGACTGGAGATCAGTGTGACCCTGGGGAGACAGAGGCCCGGGAGGTGGCCCCCGTGGGCGCCACAGGATCTGTGCCCTGAGAGCCGCCCCTGGAAGGGTCTCCTTGGCTTGCAGGGGGCAGGGGCAGCGCAGCCCCCAGGGGCCCTACAGCCCCAGCCCGTGCTTTGTTGTTGCCTTCAGCCCTTTCAGAGGGCGAGGGCTGGGACAGGCGCTGTGTGAGAAGAACGCGGGGTGACCTCAGCCTGACAGGATGAACTCTGCGGAACCTTCTACAAACACGCCCGTCAGCTGGGGAGCTGGCTCCCGCAGAGCTATCAGGTTGTGGGTGGGGCTTGCTTGTTTCGCCCTTTCAGCTCGGGAAGGGACTGAGGGGAACCTCGGTTATCTGTGCTTGTGACACCTCCCAGGTCCCTGCAGGGATTCCTCCTCAGTGACCCATTCACTTGTTCATTCATCTGGTGGTGACTGAGCCCCTGCCTCAAGCCAGGAATTCGGGACTTGGCAATACTGCAGTGGACAGACCACAACGAAAGGGTCTCTGCTCTGATGGTGCTTTACGTTCTGCTGGGAGGCGACAGCTCCAAATAAACTCATACTAAATCGCATTATGTCAGGTGGTGCTAAGTGCTACAAAGTGGAGCACGGGGGGAAGCAGGGGAAGGGCTTGATGACGGCAGGTGGGGACAGGAGGGGGTGATTTTATTTTATCTTTAATTTTTTGGCCGTGCCATGCGGCATGTGGGATCTTAATTCCCCAACCACAGATCAAACCCTTGCCCCCTGCAGCGGAAGTGCATAGTCGTACCCACTGGACCGCCAGAGAAGTCCCAGGAGAGGTGATTTTAGATGGGATGTCCAAAGCCCCTGTGAAAACGTCAGCTCTCGGCCTCTGTTAGTGGTGACCAGAGCCTGAGACCTGCCTGGGGAGCTCTGCCTGTCCCTGGAGGCTGTGACAGGAACCATATGCAAGGCTGAGCAGCTGGCCCTCCGCAGCAGACAGAAAGCGCGCAGAGAACGCGCCAGGAGCAGAGCCTGCCGTGGCCAATGCCCTCACTACCCATCTTCTCCCCTCTCCTTCCTGTGCAGAATCTTGCTCTCCCCCTTTTCTCGCCTTCCAGCTCCCCCACTAAGTTCTGCCCCCACCACCCTTCTGAGACTGCTCTGCCCAAACCCACTGATCACTGACAAATCCCATGGACATTTCTCAGCAGCACTGATACTTTCCCCCTCCCGTTTGAAGCTCTTCTCTCGTTTTCTGGGACATCACCCTCTCCAAGTTCCCTTCCCTCTTCTTTAAAGGCTCCTCTTGCCCTTAAAATGTTAGTGTTTTCTGAGTTCCATACACAGCCTACTTTTTTCACTCAAATCGTACTCCTGGGGTGACTTGCCCCCTCCCAAATCTCTCTGCAGCCCCGATCCCTCTCCTGAGCTCCAGACCCCACCTGTCCAGCTGCTTGCTCTCCTAGAGGAACTGCTCAGAGTGTTCTAACTATTGCCAGGTTGTGAATCCCTTTAGAGAAGGATCTCAAATAATGTATTATTTATTTCCGCAATGCCTGCTGCCCTGCTTGTACCCCATAAGCACTCAAGGCACCCAAAATTACTTCAGTCTTGGCCATAGGCCCTGCCATTTGGGGATTATCTCTAGTCTCTAGCTAGCTATCCTCTCAAAGCCCCATCTCTGGGGGAGTGTAAGCAATGACACTGACACATGGTACTGAGGGATGGCAGAAGACTCATCTGCTTCCTGGGAAAAAGTGGGAAGACTTTGAGACTGTCCCCAGGCAAGGCCCAGCCAGCCTTTGTCAAGAGTCCCCAAAACTAAAGCATTCACGGATACCAGAGAGCAGGCCAAAGGGCACTCTTAGACAGCTGGACAGCCCGACCTGCGCATCCCTGCCCGTGGCCACTGCCCAAAGTCACGCTTCAACATCCTCCACCTACACCAGTGTTCATTTCCTCTCTGACCCCTCAGGCTCCTGCTCTCCTCCACGGGCTGCCAAAGCTGATGGAAAATAGAACTTGTCGCTTCCCTCCTCCAGGTTAAACGTTAAAGGAATCCCCGCCACCTAGAGAAAAGCCCAAACTCCTGGGCAGAGCTTTCAAGGCCCCCCACTAACCCATCCACCCACATCCCCACGCCCCCTTTTATCACCTGCTCCAGGCTCTCCTAAGCCCGCACCCATCTCTGAATCCCCCTCTTTCTGCTAAGCCACAACTTCCTATGCGATGCAATTGCTTGAGAAGCCCAAAGACAGAACGATATTCTGACCCCTATGAAATTCTACCATGCAACTTTTTAAAAACTCCTGTCAGACAATTCCAAATACATGCTAGCCTTCCGACTTTGTGTCCCATGAAAATTTAGTACACAGCTCTCCATCCACGTTACTTAGAGGAATTTTGAGCAAGGTCTGGGACACAGCCCAAGAAATCTCCAGGATGACCCTGATCGATTGTCCTTTGGGTATGATTATTAACTGCTTGAATAATTTAACTCTCCTAATATGTGGCCACCATTCTTTACACTGGCCACAAGCATATTGGGAGACTGATGAAGAACTTGCTGAAGTCAAGCACTCTCCCCATTTCCTGGGCTATCGATCCAGAAACCCAGAAGGGCTAGTCTGATAGGCCCTGTTCTGAATTGTGAACCCATTCTGGTTCCTACCAGTTATTTTGATCAAGCTCAAACACACTTTAGTAACCTACTCTTCCTACCAGATACTGGAACATATCATAAAGCCACAATCAATCAGTGTGCACAGGCAGATCAATGGAGCAGAACACAAGGTCAAGAAATAGACCCAAATATACACGTACAGGAATTTAGAGTGTAGCAAAGGTGGCATTCCAAATCAGGGAAAGGTGGGTTGTTTAATAAATGACATTTGGACAAAACAGTAAAGCCAGATTTGTACCTCATGCCTTACACTATGATAAATTCCAAATGGATGAAAGATTTAAATATAAAAACTAAAATCATAAAAGAATTAATATTATAAAAGGATGGGATCTTAAAAATACTAGAAAAAGAAGTGAGAATCTTCTAACAATCTCAGAATGGTGAGGGCTTTTTAAAAGTATGACTCAAAAACCTAGGAGCTTAAAAGGCTTATTGATAAATGCAATTAATAAAAATAAAAATGTTCAACTTGGCAAAAACCACTATAAGCAGTCTAAAGACACCCTATTACCTCTGGCCTCATCTCCTCTTTTTCAGGCTCCCTGGTCTCCCTGCTTTCCTTCAACACCCCAAGAATGCTCCCACTTCAGGACCTTCTAGTTGCTGTGCCCTTGGCCTGGAAAACTCTTCCCCCAGAACCCCATGGTCTTTCTCCCCCCACCAACTCCTTTGGGTCTTTTCTTTTTTTGGGCACAAGACTCGAGGGATCTTAGTTCCCCAACCAGGGATCAAACCCATGCCCGCAGCAGTGAAAGCGCCAAGTCCTAACCACTGGACTCCTTCGGGTCTTTATTTCACTATCACATTCTCAGCAAGACCTTCCTTGACCACCGTACTTAAAATCCGCATGTGCCCGCGCGCGCGTGCGCACACACGCACACGCAGTAACATGTAGATATATGGGTATTCTCAGTATAATTCTTTCAACTTTTCTTAATGTCTGAAAATTTTCATAATAAAATGTTGAAAAACACCCACACAAACCTATTCCTCTTTCCTTGTTTTCCCACTGGACACGTCACCACCACCTAACATACATTTTACGTATTTATCTACCCACCCCGCTTAAGGGCTGTTCACTGCTCCATCTCCAGTTTGTAAAACAGGTGCCTATTGCTATACCAGTATTAAATTCCTGGTTTTAATATTGTACTATAAACATGTAAGGCCGGGAAAAATGGGGAAGGGGGCTTCGTCACTCCTCTCCCCTCTAGACTTTGCAACCTCCTGTGAATCTATAATTATTTCAAAATATATGTATTGAGAGAGCAGTACCTAGTACATAATTGGTATTCAGTATTTGTCAAATGAATCAACCCCATGACTTACTGAAATTATATGATTTAAGTGATAAAACACTACTACTTGTGTGAAAAAGGGAAGGATTTTCGTATTTGCTTGTGTATGCATACATTATCTCTGGAAGAAAATATGAAACTGCTAATACTTGCTGCTCAGGTAAAAAAAAGTCTGGGTGACTAGAACAGGGGCAAGAAGACTTTTCAACAAACCTTTTGTACGTCTTGAGTTTTGAACCAAGTGAATATATTATCCATTCAGAATACAATTTAAATTAGAAAATTTTCTGTTCCGGCATCTTCCTCAGAGTCAATGTCAACTTTACCTAGCTACAGCTTCCAGGATTCAGGTTCTTTGCATTTTTGAAAAATCACTATTGCAGGAGTTTTCACACCTATGCACCTTTGTCCTTGTGATCCTTAAGCCCCCTCCACCTAAAAAACAAACAGCTATAAAAGACATTTTTTTAAAAAAATAAGGAAATTTGAATACCACGCTGCAGCTGACCCTTGAACAATGAGGATTTCAACTGCATGGGTCCACTTACACACCTTTTTTTTCCAGTTCTAAGTCCTACAGTAATACGTGATCTGAGGTTGGTTGAATCCTCAGATGCAGAACCTTGGATGCAGAGGGCCAACTCTGTTTTGACTGCTTAGAGGGTTGGCATCCCTAACCCCCCACGTTGTCCAAGGGTCAACTGTATATAGTTGGTACTATTGAATTACTGTTGCTTTTCTTAGGTTTGTTAGTGGTATTGTGATTATGTAGAAAATGTCCTTCATCTTCATCTTAGCATCTAAATGCTGAAGAGTTTAGAGGTGAGGGGCCATGCTGTCTGCAACTTTTATGTGATCCAACAACAAAAAAATGTGTACAGATATAAATGTATTGATTACAGAGACATATATGCATGTGTAAATACACGTCTAAACGTAGATACAGACGCAGTTACAGAGATAAAAACTCACATGGCAAAGGTTAATTGGTCAATTCATGGAAGGGTTATTATATACTGTACTGTTCTTTCAACTTTTCTGCAGGTTTAAAATTTTTCAAAATAACAAGTTGAGGGGAAAATTTTTTGACAATTTAAATTTGTACTTTATCTTTGCATAAATGGTATAACTATCCATAATAATTATCTCTTTTAATTTAATTTTTATTTTATATTGAGGTGTAGTTGATTTACAATGTTGTGTTAGTTTCAGGTATACAGCAGAGTGGTTCAGTTATATATATATATATCCATTCTTATTCAGATTCTTTTCCCATATAGGTTATTACAGAATATTGAGTAGAGTTCCCTGTGCTATACAGTAGGTCCTTGTTGGTTATCTATTTTATATATAGTAGTGTGTGTATGTTAATCCCAACGTCCTAATTTATTCTTCCCCCAGCCACCACCTTTCCCCTTTGGTAACCAAAATCTTGGTTTCAAAGTCTGTGAGTCTGTTTCTCTTTTGTAAATAAGTTCATTTGTATCATCTTCCTAAACTCCATGTGTAAGTGATATATATTTGTCTTTCTCTGTCTGACTTCACTTAGAATGATAATCTCTGGGTCCATCCATGTTGCTGCAAATGGCATTATTTCATTTCTTTTTATGGCTGAGTAATATTCCATTGTATATATGTACCACATCTTCTTTATCCACTCCTCTGTCAATGGACATTTAGGTTGCTTCCATGTCTGGCTATTGTAAATACTGCTGCAGTGAACATTGGAGTGCATGTATCTTTTTTTTTTTTCAATTTTTTGGCAGCATTGGGTCTTTGTTTTGTGCGTGGACTTTCTCTAGGTGTAGCAAACTGGGGCTACTCTTCGTTGCGGTGCACGGGCTTCTCATTGTGGTGGCTTCTCTTCTTGTGGAGCATGGGCTCCAGGTGCGTGGGCTACAGTAGTTGCAGCATGCGGACTCAGCAGTTGTGGCTCGCAGTCTCTAGAGCGCAGGCTCAGTGGTTGTGGCGCACGGGTTTAGCTGCTCCATGGCATGTGGGATCTTCCCAGACCAGGGATCAAACCCATGTCTCCTGAATTGGCAGGCGGATTCTTATCCACTGCACCACCAGGGAAGTCCCACATGTATCCTTTTGAATTATGGTTTTCTCCAGATACGTGCCCAAGAGTGGGAATGCTGGATAATATTGTAGTTCTATTTTTAGTTTTTTAAGGAACCCCTCCATACTGTTCTCCATAGTAGTTGTACCAATTTACATTCCCACCAATAGTGTAGGAGGGTTCCCTTTTCTCCGTACCCTCTCCAGCATTTATTGTTTGTAGATTTTTTAAAATTTATTTATTTATTCGGCTGTGCCAGGTCTTAGTTGCAGCACGCAGGATCTTCACTGCAGCATGTGGGATCTTTATAGTTGTGACATGTGAGATCTTTAGTTGTGGCATGTGGGATCTCTTAGTTGCAGCATGCGGGCTCTTAGTTGCATCATGTGGGATCTAGTTCCCAAAACCCGAGCCCCCTGCATTGGGAGCATGGACTCTTAACCACTGGACCACCAGGGAAGTCCCTGTTTGTAGATTTTTTGATGATGGCCATTCTGACCGGTGTGAGGTGATGCCTCATTGTAGTTTTGATTTGCATTTCTCTAATAATTAGTGATGTTGAGCATCTTTTCATGTGCCTCTTGGCCATCTGTATGTCTTCTTTGGAAAAATGTCTATTTAGATCCTCTGCCCATTTTTTTTTTTTTTTTGGTGGTACACGGGCCTCTCACTTTTGTGGCCTCTCCCATTGCAGAGCACAGGCTCTGGACACGCAGGCTCAGCGGCCATGGCTCACGGGCGCAGCCGCTCCGTGGCATGTGGGATCTTCCCAGACCGGGGCATGAACCCGTGTCCCCTGCATCAGCAAGCGTACTCTCAACCACTGCGCCACCAGGGAAGCCCCCTCTGCCCATTTTTTGATTGGGTTGTTTGTTTTGTTTTTTTCGTTGTTGTTGTTCTTTTTTATTTTTTCTGATATTGAGCTTCATGAGCTGTTTGAATATTGTGGAGATTAATCTTTTGTTGGTTGCTTTGTTGGCAAATATTTTCTCCCATTCTGTGGGTTGTCTTTTCATTTTGTTTATGGTTTCCTTTGCTGAGCAATAGCTTTTAAGTTTCATTAGATCCCATTTGTTTATTTTTGTTCTTATTTCCATTACTCTATGAGGTAGATCCAAAAAGATCTTGCTGTGATTCATGTCAGAGTGTTCTGCCTCTGTTTTCCTCTAAGGGTTTTACAGTATCTCGTGTTACATTTAGGTCTTTAATCCATTTTGAGTTTATTTTTGTGTATGGTGTTAGAGAACGTTCTAATTTCATTCTTTTACATGTACCTGTCCAGTTTTCCCAGCACCATTTACTGAAGAGACCATCTTTTCTCCATTGTATATTCTTTCCTCCTTTGTCATAGGTTAATTGACCACAGGTGCATGGGTTTATCTCTGGGCTCTCTATCCTGTTCCATTGATCTATATTTCTGTTTTTGTGCCAGCATCATACTGTCTTGATTACTGTAGTTTTGTACTATAGTTCAAAGTCAGGGAGCCTGATTTCTCCAGCTCCATTTTTCTTTCTCAGAATTGCTTTGGCTATTCAAGGTCTTTTGTGTTTCCATACAAATTTTAAAATTTTTGTTCTAGTTCTGTGGAAAATGCCATTGGTAATTTGATAGGGATTGCATTGACTCTGTAGATTGCCTTGGGTGGTATAGTCATTTTGATAATATTGATTCTTCCAATCCAGGAACATAGTATATCCTTCCATCTGTTTGTGTCATCTTTGATTTCTTTCATCAGCATCTTATAGTTTTCAGAGTACAGGTATTTTGCCTCCTTAGGTAGGTTTATTCCTAGGTATTTTATTCTTTTGGGTGTGACAGTAAATGGGATTGTTTCCTTAATTTCTCTTTCTGATCTTTGATTGCTAGTATATAGAAATGCAACAGATTTCTGTGTATTAATTTTGTATTCTGTAACCTTACCAAATTCATTGATGAGCTCTAGTAGTTTTCTGGTAGCATCTTTAGGATTTTCTATGGATAATATCATGTCATCTGCAAACAGTGACAGTTTTACTTCTTTTTTTCCAATTTGGATTCCTTTTATCTCTTTATTTCTCCCTGATTGCCATGGCTAGGACTTCCAAAACTATGCTGAATAAAAGTGGCAAGAGTGGACATCCTTGTCTTGTTCCTGATCTTAGAGGAAATGCTTTCAGCTTTTCACCATTGAGTATGATGTTAGCTGTGAGTTTGTCATATATGGCCTTTATTATGTTGAGGTAGGTTCCCTCTATGTCCACTATCTGGAGAGTTTTTTTTTTTTATCATAAATGGGTGCTGAATTTTGTCAAAAGCTCTTTCTGCATCTACTGAGATGATCGTATGGTTTTTATTCTTCAATTTGTTAATGTGGTGTATCACACTGATTGATTTGTGAATACTGAAAAATCATTGCATCCCTGGGATAAATGCCACTTGATTGTGGTGTATGATCCTTTTAATGTATTGTTGGATTCGGTTTGCCAGTATTTTGTTGAGAATTTTTGCGTCTATGTTCATCAGTGTTATTGGCCTGTAATTTTCTTTTTTTGTGGTATCTTTGGTTTTGGTATCAGGGTGATGGTGGCCTCAGAAAATGAGTTTGGGAGTGTTCCTCTGCAATTTTTTGGAATAGTTGCAGAAGGATAGGTGTTAACTCGTCTCTAAATGTTTGATAGAATTCGCCTGTGAAGTCATCTGGTCCTGGACTTTTGCTTGTTGGAAGTTTTTAAATCACAGTTTCAATTTCAGTACATGTGATTGGTCTGTTCATATTTTCTATTTCTTCTTGGTTCAGTCTTGGAAGATTGTACCTTTCTAAGAATTTGTCCATTTCTTCTAGGTTGTCCATTTTACTGGCATATAGTTGCTTGTAGTAGTCTCTTGTGATCCTTTGTATTTCTGTGGTGTCAGTTGTAATTTCTTTTTCATTTCTAATTTTACCGATTTGAGCCCTTTCCCTTTTTTTCTTGATGAGTCTGGGTGAAGGTTTATCAATTTTGTGTATCTTTTCAAAGAACATTTTTTAGTTCCATTGATCTTTTCTATTGTTTTCTTCATCTCTATTTCATTTATTTCTTCTCTGATCTTTATGATTTCTTTCCTTCTACTAACTTTGGGTTTTGTTCTTCTTCCTCTAGTTGCTTTAGGGGTAAGGTTAGGTTGTTTATTTGAGATTTTTCTTGTTTCCTGAGGTAAGATTGTATTGCTATAAACTTCCTTCTTAGAACTGCTTTTGCTATGTCCCAAAGGTTTTGGATCGTTGTGTTTTCGTTTTCATTTGTCTCTAGGTATTTAATTTCCTCTTTGACTTCTGTGGTGATCCACTGGTTGTTTGGTAACATATTGTTCAGCCTCCACGTGTTTGTGTTTTTTTTGCAGTTTTTTTCTTATAGTTGATTTCTAATCTCATAGCTTTGTGGTCAAAAAGATGCCTGATACAATTTCAATTTTCTTTTATAAGTTTATTTATTTATTTTTGGCTGCGTTGGGTCTTTGTTGCTGCATGCGAGCTTTCTCTAGTTGCGGCAAGCGGGGGCTACTCTTCGTTGTTGTGCACAGGCTTCTCACTGTGGTGGCTTCTCTTGTTGCGGAGCACAGGCTCTAGGCATGTGGGCTTCAGTAGTTGTGGCACGCGGGCTCAGTAGTTGTGGCTTGTGGGCTCCAGAGCGCAGGCTCAGTAGTTGTGGTGCACGGGCTTAGTTGCTCCGTGGCATGTGGGATCCTCCCCGACTAGGGCTCAAACCCGTGTCCCCTGCATTGGCAGGCGGATTCTTAACCACTACACCACCAGGGAAGTCCTATTTCAATTTTCTTAAATGTACTGCGGTCTGCCCTGTGGCCAGCATGTGATCAATCCCAGAGAATGTTCCATGTGCAGTTGAGAAGAATACGTATTCTGCTGCTTTCAGATGGAATGTTCTATAAATATCAATTAAGTCCATCTGGTCTAATGTGTCATTTAAGACCTGTGTTTCCTGGGGCTTCCCTGGTGGCGCAGTGGTTGAGAGTCCGCCTGCCGATGCAGGGGACATGGGTTCGTGCCCCGGTCTGGGAAGATCCCACATGCCGCGGAGCAGCTGGGCCCGTGAGCCATGGCCGCTGAGCCTGCGCATCCGGAGCCTGTGCTCCGCAACGGGAGAGGCCACAACAGTGAGAGGCCTGCGTACCGCCAAAAAAAAAAAAAAAAAAAAAAGACCTGTGTTTCCTTATTGATTTTCTGTCTGGATGGTCTGTCCATTGATGTAAGTGGGGTGTTAAAGTCCCCCACTATTACTGTTACTGTCAATTTCTCCTTTTATGGATGTTAGCATTTGCCTTATATATTGAGGTGCTGCTATATTGGGTGCATGTATATTTATGATTGTTATATCTTCTTCTTGGATTGATCCCTTGATCATTATGTAGTGTTCTTCTTTGTCTCTTGTAACAGTCTTTATTTTAAAGTCTATTTTGTCTGATATGAGTATTGCTGCTCAAGCTTTTGACTTCCATTTGCATGAAATATCTTTTTCCATCCCCTCACTTTCAGTCTGTATGTGTCCCTAGATCTGAAGTGGGCCTCTTGTAGACAGCATATACGGGTCTTGTTTTTCTTAATCCATTCAGCCAGTCTATGTCCTTTGGTTGGAGCATTTAATCCATTTACATTTGAGGTAATTATCGATATGTATGTTCTTATTGCCATTTTGTTAATTGTTAGGATTTGGTTTCTAAGTCTTTTTTCTTCCCTTCCTCTTTCATTCTCTTCTCTTGGTATTCGATGACTATCTTTAGAGTTGTGTTTGGATTGCTTTTTCTTTTTTGTGTGTGTTATCTATTGTAGATTTTTTATTTGCAGTTACCATGAGGTTTTGATACAGAAGTCTGTATATATACAGGATTGTTTGAAGTTACCGGTCTCTTAATTTCAAATGCATATCCAGTATCCTGCATTTGTGCTCTCCTCTTTTCAAAATTGCTGTTTTTGATATCATATTTGTGTGTGGATGATTTCCTACCTTTACTATACTCTTGACTTTATGATTTGTAATTTTGTTTCTGATTATGACCTTTCCTTCTCCACCTAGAGAAGTTCCTTTAGCATTTGTTGTAAAGCTGGTTTGGTGGTGCTGAATTCTCTTAGTGTTTGCTTGTCTGTAAAGCTTTTGATTTCTCTGTTGAAACTGAACGAGAGCCTTGCTGGGTCAAGTTTTCCTGGTTGTAGGTTTTTCCCTTTCATCGCTAAATATATTGTGCTGTTTCCTTATGGCCTGCAGGGTTTGTGCTGAAAATTCAGCTGATAACCATATGGGGATTCCCTTGTATGTTATTTGCTGCTTTTTCTTTATTGCTTTTAATATTTTCTCTGTCTTTAGTTTTCGTCAGTTTGATTAATATGCGTCTTGGCATGTTCCTCCTTAGGTTTATTCTGTATGGGACTCTCTGCGCTTCCTGGACGTGAGTGTTTCCTTTCCCATGTTAGGGAAGTTTTCAGCTATCTCTTCAAATATTTTCTCAGGCCCTTTCTCTCTTCTCCTTCTGGGACCCCTATAATGTAAATGTTGGTGCATTTAATGTTGTCCCAGAGGCCTCTTAGACTGTCCTCGTTTCTTTTCATTCTTTTTTCTTTATTCTGTTCTGCAGCAGTGATTTCCACCAATGTCTTCCAACTCACATATTTGTTCTGCCTCATTTATTCTGCTATTGATGCCCTCTAGTGTATTTTTCATTTCAGTTATTGTATTGTTCGTCTGTTCTTTAAATCTTCTAGCTCCTTGTTCTTTAAATCTTCTAGCTCCTTGTTAAACATTTCTTGTATCTTCTTGGTCTGTGCTTCCATTCTTTTTCTGAGATCTTGCATCATCTTTACTCTCATTCTCTGAATTCTTTTTCAGGCAGATTGCCTATCTCCACTTCACTTAGGTGTTCTTCTGGGGTTTTATCTTGTTCCTTCATCTGGAACATATTTCTCTGCTGTCTCATTTTGTCTGACTTTCTGTGTCTGTGGTCTCCGTTTCAGGCTGCAGACTTGAAGTTCCTTATCCTTCTGGTGTCTGCCCCTGATGGGTGAGGTTGGTCCAGGGGCTTGTGTAGGATTCCTGGTGGGAGGGACTGGTGCCTGCCCACTAGTGGGTGGAGCTGGATCTTGGCCCTCTGGTGGACAGGGCCATTTCAAGGGGTGTGTTTAGAGGCAGCTGTGTGCTCAGGACGTCTTTAGGCAGCCTGTCTGCTGATGGCTGGGGCTGGCTTCCGACACTGTTGGTTGTTTGGCCTGGGAGCCTGCAGGCTGTTGAGTGGGGCTAGGTCTCCATGCCAAAATGGCAACCTCTGGGAGAGCTCACATCAATGAATATTCCCTGGGGCCTCTGCCACCAGTGTCCTTGCCCACACAGTGAGCCACAGCCAACCCCCACCTCCCCAGGAGACCCTCCAAGACCCGCAGGTAGGTCTGGCCCCGGCTCCTAAGGAGGTCACTGCCTTGCCCTGGGTACCAGTGCATGCGAAACCCTGTGTGTGCCCTCCAAGAATGGAGTCTCTGTTTCTCCCAGTCCTGTGTAGCTCCTGCACTCAAGGCCCACTGGCCTTCAAAGCCAAATGCTCTAGTGGCTCCTCCTCCCGAGGCCAGACCCCCAGGCTGGGGAGCTTGACATGGGGCTCAGAACGCTCACTCCTGTGAGAGAACCTCTTCAATATAATTATTTTCCAGCTTGTAGGTTGCCCACCTGGTGGGTATGGGATTTGGTATCACGAAAGCACCCCTCCCACCGCCTTGTTGTGCTTCTTCTTTGTCTTTGGATGTAGATTATCTTTTTTGGTAGGTTCCAGTCTTTTTTGTCGATGATTATTCAGCTGTAAGTGGTGATTTTGGTGTTTTCCTGTGAGGGGGTGAACTCAAGTTCCTACTCCGCCATCTTGTCTCCTTCCAAGGGGGTGGAAAATTTTTTTAAACGCCTACTAATCTTCCAAAAATTGGCACAAATGTCACTTCTCAAAGAGGCCCTTCAGGATACAGGCAGTTGGGAAGTCACCACCCTTTCTGCATTTCCAAGGCACTTTACTCATGTTCACAGACTGAAAAAAACCATGAGGCATCTACCTCAAGCCCATAAACCTCAATACCCTCTCACATACACAACTCTGGGTGATGCTCACATGTGCATCCCAACAAGTCCTAGAATATATATAGTCTATAAATGCTTAAAGGGATCAGACACTGGCTGGGAAATGTCCAAATCTCAAGAGTGAGTAGGAAGGCTAGAGGTGAGCTTGTCAAATTCCTGCCAGGGAGGTGTTGGGCGGGGATGTTGTCACTGGAAGGACCAGTCCCAGAACAGAGCTTATCCCCCATATCCCCGATGGATGCCCCTATAATTTAAGACACCCAAGTTCCCAGTTCAGAGAAGTCAATGATTAAACTCCTCTGTACCTTATCGTAATTTTCTAAAGTTCCATCACAGTCACTTAGCCTGCTCTTTGAGACCAAGGGGCTGTGTGTATACACAGGTTCACTCACTAGGACACTTAATCCCATAAATTTCCCACATACTCCCACACCTGGATTACTCACAGAAGCAGGGCTACTTCCTTCTTCTCCTTCTCCAGGCAACCCAGCACACACTTAGCATCAGCAAGAGCACCAGGCAAAAATTCAACACTTTTGACACTGACTTGCTGAGCAACAGGACAGGCTGTTACCCCTGTAAGTCAATGGCTCCTCTTCTGGACGGTGGAGCTAACAGGACAGCCATGGACACGTCTGGGAAACACTATGGGTACAGGACAAGCCCAGCTGGGGACACTGTGGTGGCAAAAGGCAGAAGCAGCAGTCGCTATCCAAGGACATAACTTTATTGGAAACGAAGAGTGAGAGGTGTGGGAGAGGGCTAGGAATCAGGCTCTGTGGCAGGTGGTGGCTTCTCATCATCAGGGGGGCAATCAATGAAGTCAGCCAGCATGGCAGCTGTGTCATCCTGCTCCTTTGAGGGACAAAGACATCAAATCCAAAACAGTCACACACACACACACACACACTGAAGAGTGGGTCAGGCTGCGCAAGCAGCCAGCACCACTTCTCCCCGCCCGGCCCGCTCACCTTTTCCTGGAGAGCTGCTGCCTCTGCCTCTGTCTCCATCTCTTCTGCTGCAGATGCCTCTGGTGGGGTTGGTACCTTGTCACCCCCACCCTCAGCCCCCTCTTCCAGCAGGGTTGGGGGCACAGAGGGCTCCTCTTCAACAAGCTCCTGAGGAGGTGGCACTGCAGGGGGGCTCCCCCCTTCCCTCTCCACCTCCCCCTGGGAGGGGAGCACCTCAGGGGCCAGTGTGGGGGCCGTCTCGGCCCCAGGCCCCTCCTCAGCCCCCGGCTCCTCCACTTCCAGCAGCAGCCCGGGTTCCGGTTCTGGCTGCGGCTGCACCTTGGGGGATGCGGCGGGGGGCAGAGCTGGAGGCAGGCTTGGGGGTGCAGGCCCTCCTTCTTCCACCTCCCCGCCCGCCGGGCCGAACTCCACCTCTTCCACCTCTTCCTCCTCGTCCTCGTCCTCTTCTTCCTCCTCTAACTCACCTTCTTCTTCCTCAAACTCCTCCTCAAACTCTTCTTCCTCTTCTTCCTCCTCCTCAAAATACTCTTCCTCTTCCTCCTCCTCCTCCTCCTCCTCAAAATCCTCCTCGTCCTCGTCTTCCTCGTCGTCGTCCTCCTCCTCCTCACTGCTGTTGATGTTAATAACTGTCAAATCTTCTTCTAGGGCTGGGGGTCCTCCGCCACTGGGAGTCCCTTCAGGGACCAGCTGGGGTGGTGGGAGTGCCACAGGGCCAGGAACAGGAGGGGGAGGCGGCGGAGGGAGAGGCCCCGGGGCCGCAGGCAGCTCTTCTGGCTCCTCCTTGGCTGGCACAGGAGGGGAGGCTGTTGGGGGCCCAACCGGGGCTGCAGGCGGGGGTGTGGTACCCGAGGGGGGTGGGGGTGGCAGGGGTGGCAGCCCCTCAGGCACGATCACCACACTGTCATCAGAGTCGCTTTCCAAGGAAATCTCCACATCGGACGCCTCCTCCTTATCATAGTGGACAAAGGCTGGTCTGGGCACCCTTCCCCCAAAAGTCTCATCTGGGGGTATAGTAGGTGGAGGAGTGCCACTAGGGGCAAGGACAGCATCCTCGTTTGAGCCTGCCCGGTGGTTCTCAGGGCCAGGAAGGAGCCGGGGGGATACAGACACCAGGCCTGGGACGGAGAGGCCTAAGTGGTTGGCTGTGGCTGGAGGTCCAGGGCGTGCTGGGGGCATGGGGCCCACTGAGGGCATGGGGCCCGCTGGGGGCACAGGGCCTGGGGAAGGCATGGGGCCTGCTGAGGGCATGGGGCCCACCGAGGGCATGGGACCCACAGAGGGCATGGGGCCTGGGGGATGAAAAGCTGGAGCCCTGAACGGAGATGGAGCCTCAGGAGGGGGAACTGGGGCAGGGGTGGGGCAGGCAGGGCCCATGGTCTGCAGGGGAGGAACCCGGGGATGGGTCAGAGCTGCACAGGTCACCAGTGCTTCTGAGCAGAAAGCAGAGACCTGAGGAGGGAAAAAAGGGCGAAAGCAAGCATCAGGGATATGGGCCTTCACGAAACCAGGGAGGGAATGCCGACCAGCATCAGAAACGAGAATCCAGGAACCCACGAGGTGGATTTGGCCACACTCCGCAGTTACCTCAAGGCTGTCTTCTCTCTGGCCCAGGGAGAAGGCCTGCAGGGCACAGGCGAGAGGAGGCGGGCAGCGAGGAGAAGGCGCCAGCAGCAGAGCCAGCAGCAGGCGGTAGAGTTCCCGGCGGCAGCGCGAGCTGGTATACGGGGAGCTGCCTAGGACCTCGCCCTGCTGGACGCCCATGACCAGTGGGAGGACCAGATCATGCAGTCTCTGAAAAGGACAGAGAGCACACATTGAGACGACACCACGACGAGCCAACCCTTCTCCGGGGCCTACTCCCTGGTGTGAATGAGCCCCCGACAGGTACAGAGCAGTGGCTCCTCCCCACCTCCGTGGGGACCAGGCTCCACTCACCCTGTGAGTCTCCTCCTTGATGAGAGGCCCGCACATGAGGACGGTCCGGCTGAGGCCTGGGGAAGGAGACCAGTATGTCAGAGGCGGGCGGCTACACGATGACGAGCCAGGGCTTCTGAAG
Source organism: Lagenorhynchus albirostris (assembly GCF_949774975.1). NCBI lineage: Eukaryota > Metazoa > Chordata > Mammalia > Artiodactyla > Delphinidae > Lagenorhynchus > Lagenorhynchus albirostris. The sequence goes on from NC_083114.1 coordinate 9,672,129, forward strand.
CACATGGCCCCAGCTGAGCACCCCACTCTGCCATGGCCCACCTCAGGCAAGTCACGTAACTCCTTTAAGTTTGTTTTCTCAACTATAAAATGGGGATCCTAAACGTATCCCTACTACCTAAGCTGTTGACAACATTATGTAAACGAGACAGATGATGGAGGTACAACATTATAAATGCGCGTTTACGTATTTGGGGAGAGCTGGCACTTCCCTTCACACGGGGGGTGGGGGGCTGGAGGGCAGTGAAATACACAGGACCCAAAAGAAAGTCACTTCTGCATCCAGATTAGCAACTCAGAAGCAGGAAGCCCCACTGAGCAGCCCGCCTGGGGAGTGTGAGCTCCACAGCCCAGGGATTTTGTCCTCTTCCCAGCCCTGCCCTCTTGTACTAGAACAGCACTTGGCACGTACAGGGGATGCACGAACAAAGATAGCTGAGACCCTGGAGGGGTGGTGTCAACACCAGCACTCCACCTAACAACAGGACCCAAGATTCCACCTGCAGCCCTGGGGGTGGCGTAGCTTCGCCACAGGCTCTTAGCTGGGTCTGCATTTTTTCTACACCCTCCACCTCAACGACTGGTTTGGGGCTATCACCCCAGGCCATCCCAGTGCGCTGAGGCGCAGGGCACAGGCCTCACCCACCTCTCAGCGCAGCTGCACACACGTCACTGTTGGCATTGCTGTCCCCTTTCCGGTGGCTGGGCGGGGCCAGAGCCTCCCCCATGTCCAGCTTTAGCTTCTTGGGGGCGCTGGGCTTCCCGGTCTGCAAACCCCCATCAGGGCTCCCCCGGGGACTGCGCAGCTGGCGGGGGAGGGGAACATAAATCACACACACAGGCCAACAGGAAGGCAGGACAGTCAGAAGGCAGTGTCTGGTGGCGAGGCTGGTGAGGACAAGGGGCGCAGGATGGGGTCCCGGGACAGGGGCAGAGGCCTCACTCACTTTGAGGGCATCAGCCGGCGGGGAGATGTCACTGAGCAGGTGGGTGAGCAGGGCCTCACCCGAGGCTCCCCCCTGAAGCACTCCTGCCGAGGCCCCACACACCTGCACCCACAGCTCCAGGACAGTGTACACCTTGGTCCGCATAGTGCTGTGGGAGGAGCAGAGGGCAGCTTGTGAAAGGGAGTCGATGTCCCAGCCGCCAGCACCCCCGGTCCACTGGCACCCCCTCACCCACCCTCTCCTCTTTATTCTATTCCTAGATGGTCACCTGTAAGGCCTCTCCTGGCCTGGAGAGAGGCTGTCCCTCCCAATGCTCCAGGCATTGAGAACCTGGGGAAGCAGGCGGCTGATCAGGGCCCCAAAGCGCAAGAGCCGGCCTCTACACCTGGGGGCGAAGACAGAACAGTGACCCCTGCTCCTAGCACATCCCAGCCCTGCACCGCATCCTCCCGACCCCACTCACGCGAGGATGAGTGCAGAGAGCAGGTCCAAGGCTTCCAGGTGGAGGGAGGGCAGCAGCAGCAACCGCAGGGGACCGTCCCCAAGCAAACTCTGCAGAAAAAATTAGCAGAGTAAGGAGTGGGGGAAGAAAGTGAGGCAAAGAAAGAGAAATGGAGGCAGGATACATGCATGTGACTGAATACACATGTGCACACAGGTAAGGAACCCACACCCGACCCCAACTCCCCCAACAAGATCTAACTGCCATCCTCCTCAGCAGACCCTGCAAGGAGGACGAGGGAGGGACAGCCGAACCTCGCGGCAGTGACGCAGCTGGCCCCCAGCTCACCCTCCCCTGAGGAAGCATCTGCTACAAGTGCTCCCGCAACACGGGAGCGAATCGGCACTGATGTGCGTGTGCTGGGAGCACGGGAATAACGGCATCTGGAGAGGTAAGGAGCTGGCCGGGGCAACCTCAGGCGACATCACTTTGGGAGCCACAGCCCACACTGCTTGCCCGGCTGCCCTGCATCCTGGGCAAGCGCTGTGAACAGGGCACAAACTCCACTTACGATGTTCTTGGCACTGACGCTGAGGGTCCGGCAGATAAGATCCAGGATTTCCTGCACGGGGACGGACACGGGAGCCCCGAACTCGGAGCTAACGAGAATCAGAGCAGGGAGATTCTCAGCGTGGGGGCCCAGGGCGACTCCACACCCACCCTCAACCTCCCTCCTCATGATGAAGACGACACCCATCTTGGCCCCTCCTGCTCCAGGCCCTCGCTCCCTCTGACACTCACACACCTGAGCATGAGCCCCAGGCAGCGGGCCAGCCCGGAAAACCTCTGCCAAAGCCGGAGAAGGACATGGGCATCGCCATCTTCTGAGGGGGAGAGCAGCGTCTCCACCCCAGGGCCTTCGTACTGCATAGGAGCTGGACAGAAACACAAACACCTTCACACGCCAGGTCTGTCTTCCATCCCCTCCTCCTCCATTCTGGTGGAGGACCCCCCCATATTCTACTCCCTTTTGCCTAGAACTCAAAGGCCCCGCCTCTCCAGACCAGCCCCCTGCTCCCCTCACCACCGTGCCACCGACCACAGCAGCCACAGTCCCTACCCGTGTCCGCCCCCGCATACAGGGCCCCAAGCAGGCTGTGCAGAGAGGTCAGCAGGCTGTGCAGCTCCTGCTCCCAGCTGTCCGTGTGCTTCAGGCCCTGGGAGAAGCCAGCCCCTAGAGAGGGCAGCCGGGAGTAACACTCACAGGCCAACTGCAGAAGACAGGTTGGAACCCTGGTCAGATGGGAATCCAGCCCAGCCGTGGAATCCCAACCCCACCAATGCCCAGGAAGATGGAGATCAAAGAGAGCTCTGAAGGAAAATGGAAGGGACTACGGGGCAGAAAGACAGATGGAGACACGGAGGCAGAAGTCACGACTTGTGTTTACTGCGTATGTTCACAGGGAGGGGAGTGAGACCGTGGTCGAAAAGCAGTAACAGACAGAAAAATAGAGAAAAGAAGCTCCAGCTCAGACCCCAGGCTCTCCATCTCCCTCCTTTCCCTTTACCTGCTGGAGCTGAGGGCTCAAGGCATCCACCCGAGACAGGAAAAATGAGGCCAGCTTGCCCTGGATTAGAGGGAAAGAAAGGGAGAGGCTGGTGAGTCAGCTCCAAGGGCCAGAGACATAGACCCCGCCCATTCCCAGCAGCAGAATCGAGGCCGAGGATCTAAGGCCTTTTTCTTTCCTGCAGACAAGGAAGCACCACACTCTAAGGGGCATCATGCCTGGGTGCAGACATGCTCTCATGGTGGAAAGACACCCTGAATGTCGCCTCTTGTCCTTAGCCTCCCTGTTTGAGGCCTGTGTCCCACAGACGACTGGGCCCCCTCCTGCCAATCTTTGCAAAATGACAGTCATCTCCCTCAAGCCAAAGACACAGCACTGAAAAGCAGCTACCTCCACGCCCCAACTCCCTGCCAGCTCAGACAAGAAGCAAGGGTCCAAGCTGGGAGCTGCGGCACTAACCAGAGGTGCGAGGGCAGGACAAGGTGGAGAGAGAAGGAAAGGCTGCCCAGCAGGACTGAGGTAGCACATCTCAGAGCAGCGACCTGTCAGTTAGCCAACAACAGTACTCCGCCTGCTATGTGAAGGCGCCGGCACAGGACTGTTTAACTGGGGCCCCATTTAGCTGGAGGTAGAATCAAAGGGGCCTGTGAACATGGAAGGGAAATTTTTTAAATCATTTTCACTAACCTGTAAATGAAGTATAATTTTTTTTTTTTTACTGTATATGTAGACAAAAAGCCACAGTAGTATCAGCAGTACCTCTGACTGTCACCATCAGAAATCACTTATTTTCATTTCACGTTACATATAGTTGTAAACAGTTATCTTGAATTATCATTCACGTGCATCACTAATTTGAAACTTAGTTACCAGACCTGCTGCTAGATCCTGTTATTTGACACGTTAGTAAAGCAGCACATCCCACTCTATCACAATTTTTTAAAGTATACATTTCAACAGAATCAGTGTCCCTTGCAACTGCATGTATTTTATGGATTTAAAAACATTCGAAGAGGTCTATGGCACAAAAAGGGTGAGAACGCTGAAGTATAACAGGATTTCCACCTTCAGTGGGTGTAACAGTCGGGAAGACAAATGCGTGGAAAACAAAGAGGGAGCGTCAGGAGGGACTGATGCTGCGAGGCAGGACTGAGCTGGGTTTGGGAGAAAAGGGAGGACCCGGATAAGGAGACAGAGGGAGGGACACCATGAGGAGAGCTCCAGGCTCACAAGAGGCCCACGGAGAAGCAGGCCGGGCCTTAAATCCCAGGCTAGTGTGTATGGACTTCATCAGGGGATGGCGGCATCACAGCCACAAAGGTAAACTTCCAGAAGACCAGGGAGACAAATCAACAGTGGCACCAGGTACGCAGCAGGGGACTTATGGGAGGAAGCAGGCACGGGGGTCTAGCAGTGTATGGTCCAGAAAGCAGCCCTCCAAGGGCTCCCTGCCATCGCCCTGTGACAGGAGCCACATCTGGTTTCCCACATTCCACTGCAGGATTCTCACCATGAGACAAGCACTGTTACAGCTGATCCCAGGGTATGAGAAGGCCTAGAACCGTTTCCCTTGGGACTTGGAAAGCATTTTCAGGTCCGGTGTGGTAGGGTTGCACACTTCAAACCAAAAGCAGCAACCGCCCACAGGTCTCCTGACACCGGCTTCTCCAAGGATGACAGAGAGTCGCCAAAGCCTTATCTACAGTGGCACTCGGCCCTTTTGGCCAACTTACTGCTCACACTTTCCCTGAGACTCTGAGTCAAAAAGCTGGACTGAGGCCACCAAAAGTCTGCTTACGTGACTGCAGTCAAGCAAAGTACAGGGACATGGCTCTGACCACAGGTCTACCCCAAGTGACCTGCAAAGCCAACCAAAGTAACGGCTCACTTGGAACATTTCACTGGAAACGCAAGCACGCGTGCACACACAGTACGTCCTGGGTGTCTCTTAAGAGTGGGGTGAGTCTTCCCACTCATTCCAGGGAACAAATAATCTGTCGAGGAGGAAAGGTAAAGCCTCTACAGGACTGACTGCATGGACTCAGAATGCCTGAGATACCTCATTTGGGAGGGGTCATCCTGAGCTTGGAGATTGCAATTGCCCTGGGAGCTTCTGGGGGATGGAATAGAGAACAGATAGACACTCCAATTATCAGTTCCTAAGTACTGGTCTGCAAGACGTTTCAAGTACAAACTGCCCCCGGGGCCTCCACACAAGACAGAGTCTTATCTGCCATGTAGGCAACAGACAAAGCCAGACTCCTCAACAGAGGGAAGTTCTCCAGATGACACTGTATTCTTAGAGAAATAAAGGCATATGCACCCCGTAACAACATATGAAAGTTTTGTTGTTTGGTTTGGAGAAGGTACTTAAAATGCAGGCCATAACTTCAAAAACTACACGTCTGACAAAAGGCTGTGAGTTAAAGATGAATTCTCCTGACCACCACTCACAACGAAAATTAAGGGGCACTAGCAGAGGACTCACGGGCAGGCTAGTCTGACTACTCAAATCTTGACCCCATAGATAACACTCAATTCTCCCTGCACTTTCCTGGGAGGATGCAGGTAGGTATAGATAACCCCAAACCAAGCTGAATCAAAGCAGGCGTATGCAGTAAAACCTCACGTACTTTGACCAATGAGGGGTCAGAGACAAAGATCTAGCCCGTGCAATTTAAGAAGTTAATTTACAGAGCATTCTAGAAGAAAGTTTAGTTTAGTAAACTAAACTTAGTAAACTTTAGTTAAAAAAAACACTTTAATAAAATCCCCAAGTTACTCCAAATGCCTTCTTGACAAAGTCCTGCCCTGCTACCCAAAGATTCTACTACCTGCCATTAGTGGCAGTCATATGAAAGCAAAGCATCAGCAAGGACGGGACCCAAGTTCACTGAGAAATATCACCTGCTCCAGGGCTTTTCAAATACTGCAAGTAACCAGTTACCAAAGTACCACTCCCAGACCACAGCGCACGTGCCCCCAGAGCTCCGCGTCAGGCTCACGATCCTTCCCAAGCCACTAACAACTGATCAGAGCCGGCATCAGTGTGGAAGCCTGTCTGTCAATCCTGTCCACGTTCTTAAAAGTGCCTGGGGAGTTTGGTTTGGTGGAAAAAAACATGGGCATGAAGGACAAATAGTTCTCACTCTCACCCTGGTTCTACAACTACCAGATACACAGGCTTGTGTTAGTCAAACCCTTGTGGACCTGTTTCCTCCTGTTTAATTCGGTGACACCAGCTCTACAGAATTACTGTAAACTGAGAAGACACACAGCGGAGTGCCTGGCACATAGTGAGTAGCAGTTCTACTAAGTACCAGTTCCCTTTCCCTTTGACTTTCTTAACTTGGTCATAGAACCATGTGAGCTTACTTTCAAGATAACTTGTATGGCAAACTCCCCCTTAATTGGTAATACTGAGTATAGTATTACCAATTACTGTGATTAACCACGAGTTATGCAAAAAAATATATTAATTTGCCGCTAATTCCAGTTCTCCATAGGTTTGTGCTTCCATGTGAGAAAGGGGGTGCCCAACGGTTTGTCAAGCAATGATGAGTGTATCAAAACAAGAGAGAACATCTAATCGACAGGAGAACACCTGTTTGTTCTTAGGTACTTCTTGGCATTGAATTATTCTGCAAACAATCAATGTACCAATTCCAAAGGCCCTTTAACTGTTACTGCTTTGGCAGAATTTGATAACCATTCATATTTGTTATTTTATCTCCTTGAAAATAAAACGAATTCTTCCACTGACCTCCTTCCTCCCTCACCTGATCCGCGTCCGCTCTGCCTGTTTGCCCTAATAAGGCTCTGCTGTGCAGCCACCTTTGTACAGCCATGACAGTTCGGGGGACAGGGTGAGAGATTAGTCAGGAAAATAAGGAGAGAGAAGCGCTGGGGAAGCTGATATAGGGAAGTAATAAGTCAGGAAGGCTTCCCAGAGGAAATCATAAGAGCTTTAGGAACAAAGTAAAACAAGATGGTAGAAAAATGGGCAGGGCATTCTAGAGGTACGGAGAAAGCAGGGCAGAGAGAGGAAAGAGTCCAGGGGTAAGAGCCTGAGCTTTGGCGTCAGTTCTTAGGCAAGTTACTTAATTTCAATTTCTTTATCTGTGAGGATTAAATGAGAATGCATTTAAAGCTACGAGGTGGCACAATTAGAGCTGTGGAGACAGGGGCTTAGAAATCTCAGCACCGGAATCTGAGGTAAGACGGCTATCAAGGTGTATGTTTGTGGGAAGAGGAGTTCCCATGAACACTTACTTTGAGAGACCCACACGCCCGAGGAAAATAGGTCATACAAGCCTTCATTCCTTCCAGTGCTGAGAGCTCACTCTGTGGGGAAACAGAAAGTAAGGAAGAGGCCGAGGGCCCAACGCCCCAGACCCTATCTCCACCCCACCACGCGCCCCTCAGGGTCCCTTCTCCTTATACTTTTTCTTGGCCCGGACCCCTTCTCACTTCTTCAGTCCTATTCCCCAATCACTTCCCATCACATTCTTTAACCCAATGGGTATCAGTGAGGGCAAGCAATGCAATGGGCCCAGGGGAGGGGGACCCGGGCAGGCGTCTCACCTCCGGTCTGAGGCCCAGCAGGGAGGTGAGAAGGCCAGGAAGGTGGTTCATGGAGATGTCCCGGAAGAGTGTGGGGAGCTGGGCCGCGTAGCGGAGCAGGTCCCCCAGCACAGCCACGGCCAGCTCCATCGTGGGGGGCGGGTCCTGGGACTAAAGAGCAACAACACCCCATGCTCCCAACCTCACCTTCACGGTCACCGAAAGGAGGAATGAGAGGTATGAAAACATGGGGCTTTTGACAAACACCAGTTAACGTCAACATTACCATCAAATCTACTAGGGACAGGGGCTTCCCTGGTGGCGCAGTGGTTAAGAATCCGCCTGCCAATGCAGGGGACGTGGGTTCAAGCCCTGGTCCGGGAAGATCCCACATGCCACGGAGCAACTAAGCCTGTGCGCCACAACTACTAGGCCTGCGCTCTAGAGCCCGCGCACCACAACTACTGAAGCCCATGCGCCTAGAACCCATGCTCCGCAGCAAGAGAAGCCACCACAGTGAGAAGCCCGCGCACTGCGACGAAGAGCAGCCCCTGCTCGCCGCAACTAGAGAAAGCCAGTGCACAGCAACAAAGATCCAATGCAGCCAAAGATAAATAGATTAAAAAAAAAAATCCACTAGGGACAGAGCGTATTAGAGATATGGAGCATCCGAAGTAACACATTCATCTACAGACAGGACGTGTGTTCACACTTTAGTACTATGCGCGTCTGGGGGTCCGAGGAATTTGGGGGGAAAAAGGTAACAAAGCCATACTTTAAAGATCTGCCTGACTAGAGCATCTCAAGAGTTTCTTTCTGCTCCCATACTACATTTCCCTGCTAGGAATGGAGAGGAGCACTTCTCAGACCACAAGAAAAGTCTCAGCCAAAACAAAACCGCCCCATCTCGCCAAGCTTGCTTCTGGCTGTCTCAGACCTACCGTGGAATTCACGGAGGAAAAACGGCTTAAATTTATAAAGAAGGACTTCTCTAGAAAATTAACATGTATCTAAGGGAAAAGCCTTCAGCACATTACCCCCTGCTAGACCAGACGCCACGTGTCAATGAAACAAACAAGAATGCTTGTTAGGAAGTCCGACTCAGTGGGCCTACCAACCACAAGCAGGCCTCAACACTGTCCAGCAATCCTCCTGCACCTCTCGCTCGTTAACTCCCTCTGCTACTCAGCCCCTCTCCCACCACCGTCACCTCCGTATAACCTAACCTGCAACTTCAGAGAAAGCTGAAGCCCAAAGATGGGCACTCCCTCAGCTTCCCACCACCAAACTGAAAACTCCACCTCCATCCTCATCCCTGCTCTCCTTCCTCCTGTCCCACTAGAGGAGATGCTCCTCCCATCCGAGGACAATCCCTCCTCGGTGCTTTAGATAGTCCCCCCTCCCTTCTTCGCAGAACCTAACCCTGTAAACTGGCCCCCTCTCTCCAATCCCTTTCCAAAGGATTCTTCCTACTGACATTTGTGCATGCTCCAGTCTCCCCCATCCTAAAAGTCCTTCTCCTGAGCCCAGACTCCACTTGCCCAATCTCAGCTGTTGCCCAGTTTCTCCCTCTTACCAGCAGAGCCAGACGTCTTGACAGGACTGCCTACCTTCTCCACTTCCACTCCTTCTCCCACTCACTGCTCATCCCAGGGCAACCTGGCTTCCGTGTCCACTGCTCCACCAAAAAACACTTTCACAGTCTCATTACCCTTGAGTTGCTAAATCTGATAAAAAATTTTCAGTCCTTGTCTTATTCCAGCTCAGAAGGGCATAAAGAGAAATGACTCCTCCGTCTTCCCTGAAGTATTTGGATTCCATTCAACTCACCATCCTGGTTATCTCCTTTCTGCTGCTCTGTCTTGTCTGCTTTTTTTTTTTTGCGGTTCACGGGCCTCTCACCGTTGTGGCCTCTCCCGTTGCGGAGCACAGGCTCTGGACGCGCAGGCTCAGCGGCCTGGCTCACGGGCCCAGCCGCTCCGCGGCATGTGGGATCTTCCCGGACCGGGGCACGAACCCATGTCCCCTGCATCGGCAGGCGGACTCTCAACCACTGCGCCACCAGGGAAGCCCTGTCTCGTCTGCTTTGTAAGCTCATCCTCCTCTACCTGACCACTGACTGTGGAGCGCCTCAAGATCCAGTCTGTGTAAGTATTCAACTTGATCATCTGAGCCTCATCCTCAGCTGCAGCTGCCATCTAAATGCTGAGGACTCTTCCTCTTTGTAAAACATATTGACTGAAGCCCCCACCACTGAACCCTCAGGGTTACCCTCTGAGATATCTGGTCACTTCCACGCACACTAGGTCAAGGGTATGCTTCCTGGGGGCCTCTACTGAATGCCCAAGACCATACTCATGTTATTTTCACCACTCCCCTTGGAACCTGGCTGTCTTCCAATGTTCTGATACCTGGGAGTCATCCTGGACACATCCTTTCCCTGACACTATTCCATCATTAGGACCTGTTGTCTATTTTGCCTCTAAATCTCTCTTGAAATCCCTCTTTGCCTCCAAATCTCTCACCTACTTCTCATCATGTCTCCAGCTGCCGCCCTAGTCCAGGCTACCGTGAATGCTCTCCTAGGTTACCCTTAGTACCTTCCTCGTGGTCCTTCTGCTGCCATTCTGGCTCCTTTCTAATCCTGTCTCACCACAGCAGCCAGAGTGGTATTTCCAAATGAAAGTTTGATCACGTCACCACTACCACCACCTCCTTCCCCCTACTCAAAACCTTCCATGAATTCCCACTGTTCTGAGAATAAAAACCAAACTCCCTAATATGCCTACAACGCCACGCACAGCCTGGTCCCCATGCACATACCTCCCCGGTCGCATCTCATTAACCTCAGCCACACCAGCCTGCTTCTAATTCTTTACAAATGAGTCAAACTCCTTTTCTTTCAGGACTTTTGCAGGCTTAGAACACTTAGAAAACTCTCAGCCCAGTTCACTCCTACTCATCAGAACAGCCCTCCCTGAACCACTGACCCTGATCACCACCCCAGTCTGGGTCAGGTTCTCTCGTTACATGCTCTCAGAGAACTACATTCTTTACCTCCAGAGCACCTACTGAAGTTTATCTTTTCACACTCATTGTATAATTATTCTCTTTCAGGACTTCCTTGGTTAAGACTCTGCACTCCCAATGCAGGGGGCCCGGGTCCGATCCCTGGTCGGGGAACTAGATCCCACGGGCACGCCGCAACAAAGAGTTCACATGCCGTGACTAAGGAGCCCACGTGCCACAACTAAGGAGCTGGCAAGCTGCAACTAAGACCAGGCGCAACCAAATAAATAAATAAATAAAGCAAATGAATAGATTTTTAAAATAAAATAAAAAGCACTTAAAAAATAAATATTATTCTCTTCCACTAGAACACAGATCAGCAAACCATGGTCTGTTGGTGCCTGTTTTTGCACAGCCCACAAGCTAAGAATGGTTTTTAAATTTTTAAAGGGTTGGAAAACAAACCAACAAAGAAACACTACGCAATAGAAACCATGGGAATTCCCTTGTGGTCCAGTGGTTAGGACTCCACACTTCCACTGCAGGGGGCACGAGTTTGATCCCTGGTTGGGGAACTAAGATCCCATGTGTGTGAGGCATAGCCAATAAAAAACAGAAACCATATGGGGTTCGTAAAACCTAAGACATTTTACTATCTATAGACACCTAGAAGGTTTCCCAACCCCTGCAAGAGACTCTAAACACCTGAAAGCAGGGTCCAAGTACATCTCTCCACCAGAGCTTAGCACACAACCTGCCATGTGTGCCCAGAACATGCTTGTGGAAGAACTAAGTGGGGATGTCATCAAAGGATGTAAAAGCAGAAAAAAATTTAAATGTTAAGAGGAAGAGAGGAGTAGGGAAAAAAAACACCTGGGGAATTCCCTGGCAGTCCAGTGGTTAGTATCCTGCGCTTTCACTGCTGAAGGCACGAGTTCAATCCCCGGTTGGGGAACTAAGATCCCACAAGCCACACAGCGTGGCCAAAAAAAAAAATTTAAAAAAAATTTGGGGGGACTTCCCTGGTGACGCAGAGTGGTTAAGAATCCGCCTGCCAATGCAGGGGACACGGGTTCAAACCCTGGCCTGGAAAGATCCCACATGTCATGGAGCGACTAGGCCCGTGCACCACAACTACTGAGCCTGAGAGCCACAACTACTGAGCCCACGTCCTGCAACTACTGATGCCCATGCCCCTGGGGCCCATGCTCCGCAACAAGAGAAGCCACCACAGTGAGAGGCACGTGCACCGCAACTAAGAGTAGCCCCCACTCGCCTCAACTAGAGAAAAGCCCACACACAGCAACGAAGACTCAATGCAGCCAAAAAAAAAAAAAAATTAGTAAACTATTTAAAAAAATCAAACATCTAGGAAAAGCAGCTTTAGAGATGTCACTCATTAGAAAAGCTAATAAGGATGTGAAACAGCGGTTACAGAGTATGAAAGGTCAGATGAATTAAAATAACCCAGTAGATAAAAATATCAAAACGTGGGCTTCCCTGGTGGCACAGTGGTTGAGAGTCCACCTGCCGATGCAAGGAACACAGGTTCGTGCCCCGGTTCAGGAAGATCCCACATGCTGTGGAGCGGCTAGGCCCGTGAGCCATGGCCGCTGAGCCTGCGCGTCCGGAGCCTGTGCTCCGCAACAGGAGAGGCCATAACAGTGAGAGGCCCGCGTACCGTAAGAAAAAAAAAAAATCAAAACATTTAAAAGGATGTTTCTATTTGAAGCTCATCCTCCCTGCTAGAAAAAAACTGCTTCTAATTATTCTGTCCTCAGAACTAAATGTCTAAGCCACAAATATGTACCACATCCAGAATGGAGAATACAGCATGGCTGAGGGAGGGAGGGAGGCAGGGCGGCGGCTGAATCCTTACCTGCAAGACCTGCTGAATGCTCCGAAGCCAGGACACACAGTGCTGCTGGAACATCTCTGTGGGGCTCTCCCCCACTAGCAGGGACAGCAGACACAGGCCCTCAAACCTTGTAAGAAAGGTGAGTGACAAGTGGGTGGTGGCTAGACTGCAGAGAAAGCAATTCATCGCCCTTTAACGCTCACTGGCTAGAGAAACACATCACCTCCAGATCCACGGCAGCTTCTAACTCCTGAAATACTTGGAGGACTTGAAGTGAGGTGTGGGCAACAAGGAAAGAAGGGAACAGAAGGTGGGGCACAGAAACCTGGAAGCTGGAATAGGTGGGGTTCAAAGCCAAGTGAACTCATGAAAAGAATCAAACTCTCCACCTTCTTGGGGAATGGAGAAATCTCAGGAATCCGTGGGGTGGTGACAGTGGATGGACAGATATACAGCCCTCTTCCTAAAGAAACATCCCCCTGGAGAAAAAACAGGGTTAAAGACTTACCGAGTTTTGATAGAACCAAGACGTGCATTACTGAGACCCACCAACGCGCCAACAGCTGAAAGGTTCTGGAGGAAAGAAGACAAGGAAATGAGTTGGGAATAGGATGCTAAAGACACAGGATTTCTCCAAGCGCTTCCCTGCCCCACTGTTTCCGAAGCCTTTTCTGAAGTAACACCTCCTTTGAGACCAAAAGGCCATTCCTCTAGAGGCCGACAACCTTTTCCCTATTTTCAGTAGGTGACACACACAGCAGCCTGTCCTGTCCCGTGGGCTTTCCTCAAGTTACATCCCACCTGTCCCCTCCCCAACTTCCCACCCAACGAACTAGTGTTACCCAGAAGGCTAGACAGCCCGACTCATCCCAGCTACCAGACTTCAAAGACAGGCTCCTTCCGTTTCCCTAGACAGCACCTAGCGCAGAGGGACATCCCTAAATGCTTGCTGACTGGACACTAAACTCATCTGACCCCTTCTTCCTTCACCCCAAATCCCCCTCCTCCTGTTCCTGGCTCCCTTCGAGCTGCTAATGCCAACATAAACCAAGTCAACCAGAGCTTCCTTCCTGCACATTCTGGCAGCCCTGAAAGAGGTCTGCTCCTCAGCCCTCCCACGAGTAAACTCTCCATGCTTAAATGGCCAGAGTCCTCTGGTGGCCCCTGTATCCCCCTAACTGTACTCATCATTCATTCTTTCAACAAACACATCTTATGCCTGAATCAGATGAAGGAATACAGAGCTGAATAAAATAAATAAGGTCCCTGTCCTCATGAAGGGAAATGTTGATTCACTTAATAAACATTTATTTACCTACTTTATGTGAGACATTGTTTGAGGTGCTAGGGAGCTTATATTCTAGTTAGAGAAGACAGAAAATAAACAAATGACCAAATAAGAAATAGCATGTTGGAGGGTGCTAGGTGCTAAGGGGAAAAATAAACTGAGGAAGGAAAGGAGAGGCTGGAGTAGGGAAGGGAGACAGCACTCTATGTGGAGTGGACACAGGGCCCTCCAAGAAGCTAGTTGAGCAAAGTGAGAGCAAGGCGTACTGATACGCTCACACGCACTGTGAATATAAAATGGTGCAGCCACTTGGGAAAACAGCCCAGCAGTTCCTCAAAAGGTTAGAGTTAACCATATGACCTAGCAACACCACTCCTAAGTATATGCCCAAGAAAAATGAAAACACACGTTCTCATAAGAAATCGTATACGAATATTCACAGCAGCATTACTCATAACAGCCAGAAACTGGAAACAACCCAGATGTCCATCAACCACGAATGGATAAACAAAACGTAGCATATCTATACAATGGAATATTACTTGGCCATAAAAAGGAATGAAGTTCTGAGACATGGATGAACCTTAAAAACATTATGCTAAGGGAAGGAAGACAGACCCCAAAAGCCACGTATTGTATGATTCACTTCTATGAAATCGTCAGAGTAGGCAAACCTATGGAGACAAAAAGTAGCTTAGTGGTTGCCTCAGGCTGAAGAGCAGAGAGAGGTTGGGGGGAAATGGGGAGTGACTACCAATGGGTATAGGGTTTCCTTTGGGAGTGATGAAAATGCTCTAAAATTGATCATGGTGATGGTTGCACAACTCTGCAAATACGAAAAACCATGGAATTGTACACGTTAAATGGGTGAATTGTATGTGAATTACATCTCAATAAAACTGTTTAAAAAAAAAAAGGCATGCTGGTAACTTTTTGTTGTTCCAGGCAAAGCAGAGAACAAGAGCAAAGGTTGTGAGATGACAGCACACTAGGCGTATCTGAGGAGCAGCAAGGAGGTGACCTGTCACTAGAGGAGACTGAGCGGGAGAGACGAGGCCCCGGGAGCAGGGTGGGACCTTTTGGAGTCATATAGGCAACCGTTGACTTTCACTCTGAATAAGATAAAAGCCATGGGGTAGAGAAGAATTAGGCAGAGAAGGGATATTACTTGACATAATTTATTTTTTAAAACACATCCAGAACACCTGAGTGGCCTTGTCCAGAAGGCAGAAGCAGACGCAAGTAGGAGGCTATTTTAAGGATCCAGGAGAGAGACGAGGCAGTGTAAAGAGCGTGGTAAGAGTGGAGATTCAAGCCTCAAGCTGTGGTTATACTCTGAAGTTAGAGCCCACAGGATTTGATAACACACTGGATATGGGTGGGAGATAAAGAAAAGAGGCAAAGCTAATTCCAAAGTTTTTTGCCTGAGCAACTAGAAAGATGGAGTTGTCACTTACAAGGCAGCAGAATACCGCAGGAGGAGCAGGTTTGGGGTTCAGTTTCAGGTGTTAAGTCTGGGATGTCTATTTAATGCCAAATAGGCACTGGGTAGCTAAGTCCGGAGTTAGGAGAAATCCCGGTTAGAGTATGGATTTGGGAAGTTGTCAGTCATCAGACTGGATCAGCTCACTGTGGGAGTGAGTGTAAATAGAGGAAGAAAGCAGTACAAGGACTGGGTTCTTGGGCACTCAAACACTGAGAGGTTAGAGAGGAGGAGCCAGTAAAGAAGGCTGCGAAGGAGTGACCAGTATGGTAAGAGGGGAATCAAGAGAGTGGTATCCCAGAAGCCAAGTGAAGAAAATTTTGCAAGAAAGGAGTCATCAGCTGTAACAAATACTACAGACAAGTCAAGTAATAGGAGGACCAAAATTTGACCTTTGAACTTGATATCTTCAGTGGTCATTGCTGATCCTCAAGACTTACCAAGTCACCTGGTAAAGCAGTATTTTGGTGAAGTAGTTAGGCTAAAAGCCTAAATGGGATGAGTTCTAAGGGACAACCATCAGGGTAATGATTCGTTCAGGGAAGAATCTTTAATGGACACTAAAAAAAACAGGTGAAAGGGTAACAAGACACAAAATTACATAATCTCCCCACAGGAAAAAACCAAAACTTTATAATGAAGAAACCTGGCAGACATCACTTTAACCCATGATCAAAGTTAACATCACCAGTAATGGGAAAAAGAGACATTATGTGCCCCCTGATACAACGCGACAAGAATGTCACACATCATTTCTGCAGTGTTCCTGCCAAAACTGCACAACCTGAACCTAATCATCAGAAAACAGCAGACAAACCAAGCTAAGGGACATCCTATAAAATAACTATCCTGCACTCTTCAAAAATGTCAAGATCGTAAGAAATTTTTCTTTTGCCATCAAGGACACTTTTAGCACAACTGACAAAATTGGAGTAAGATCTATAGATTAAATCACTTATGGTACTGATACTGATTTTGAGTTTGATGATGGAATGCAGTTATGTAAGAGAATCGTTTTTAAGGAAATGCACGCTGAAGAATTTACAGGCAAAAGGGCATCATGTCTGCAACTTCCTCCTTCATGGACCCAGAAAAAATATGCACAGAGAATGATCAAACAAATATGCATTTAAAATGCTGACATTCAGGGAATCTGGGTGAAGGGTATATTCTTTCAAATTTTCTATAAATTGTAAATCATTTCAAAGTAATATTATTTTTTTAAAAAGAAGAATGGGAGAAAGTACAAGTGCAAACAACTCTTTTGAGGAGTTTTGCCATAAAGAGAAGCACAGAAATGGGGCAGGAGCTGGAAGGGGGACTTTTTTTAAAGTGGTTTTGAGCTATATGCTGATGAAAATGACCTAAGCGGGAAAAGCTGATGATGAACAAGTGGAGAAGCAATGGACTTGTGTACATGCAGAGGGGACAGATGTCATGTACAAGCAGAGGGCTGGCTTTAGTAGGGGCATGGACCAGCTCACCCCTAGTAATGGGAGGGAAGGCAGAGCATACGAGCACAGACACAGGTAAGCTGGCAGATGTGGTGACGGCAGCCTATGGGAATTCCCATCCCCCAGTTTCTATTTTCTCACTGAAATGGGAAGTGACTTCATCAGTTAAGAGTGAGGATGGAGAGAAGTAATCAGAGGTTGTCTAGGAAAGTGGAAATGTAACAGGATTGCTAGGCAACACTAAGAGTCCACTTGAGAAGATGATAGCCATGAATTTAAAGTGAGATCAGCCAGCCAGGATACATGTATCTCCAGCCATACTGAGCTGTAACAGGTACAGGCACCAAATAAAAGGACTTGGATTTAACACAGACGGGGTGCTGCCGGGCAAGTACAATGAAGGCAGAAGGGTGAGGAAGTGATTATAATGGAATTTAAACAAGGTAAGAAGAGAAGAGAGAACATGACAGATAATAAATAAGTTAATTTATTGCAAGTAGTGATAAACGCTAGGAAAGAACCAAAACAGAATAATCTGACAGAAAATGACTGAAATGGGAAGGACCACTGTATTTTAAAACAGCGTGCTCAGGAAAGGCTCCTCTGAAATGGTGGCGTGGAAGCTGGGATCTAAACAAGCAGCTCACCTCCCCAGGAGTTTCCCAACAAAGAGTGAAGGAACTGATGAGCAGTGGCCTCAGCTGCTGCAGAAATGAGATCAGCCTGGGTGGCTGGAGCACAATGAAGACAGGCCAGGAGTCGTGTGAGGGGAGGTCAAGAGGCCAGCATAGGCCGCACTATGTAAGGCCTGGTGCAATAAGTTAGTGTACAGTTTTAAGCAGGACAATGCTCTAATCTTACTGATATTTTTAAGAAGATCACTGGGTACTGGCTAGAGAATGGGACAGTACAAAGCCCTAGGGACACAAGGCAGAACAAGACACTCTGTCCTTCAAAGTATGTGCAATTATAAGGGAAATGAGATACAGGATTTGTTTTAAAATGCTCTGGGGTGGGAGGGACTTCCCTGGGTCGAGTGGTTAAGAATCCACCTTCCAATGCAGGGGACGCAGATTCGATCCCTGGTAGGGGAACTAAGATCCCACACGCCACGGGGCAACTAAGCCCACATGCCACAACTACAGAGCCCATGCGCTCTGGAACCCGCGTGCCACAAACAGAGAGCCCACGTGCCGCAACTACTGAGCCCACATGCCACAACTAGAGAGAAGCCTGCGTACCACAACGAAAGATCCCCTGCGCCGCAACTATGACCCGATGCAGCCATAAATAAATAAATAAAAATAAAGTGCTCCAGGGGCAGAGGAGGTTGGAGGCAAAGTTGGGAAAGTGGGAATGAAACAAGACTGGCAAAAATGTTCACTGTTAAATCTGGGTGATAAGAGACAGCACGAGCCGGGGTGGGGGTGGTTCAAAATACTATTTTCTCTACTTTTGTGTCATCTGAGATTTTCCAGAAGTTTTTTTTTTTTTTTAACTACATACGAAAACAAATCAAAGCCCAGTTGTGTGGGTATGGGGGAAGGAGGTTGAGTGTATATGTACAATGAATAAATAATTTCCATATGGTGTAATAAAGAACAGCTAATCATAGGTGGTTTGGAAAGGTTTCCCAAAGGCACTGACAAACAAACATTGAGTTGAAAAGATCTGGGGGATTGTTGGGGGGGAGTGGGGGGGGCGGGTATGGAGAGGCGGCACAGGGAGAGATTCCAAGCACAAGTGCAAAGGCCCTGAGGCAGGAAAGTTCAGGTGCTTAAGGATTTTAAAAGGCAGCAAACAGGTTAAGGATTTTACAAACAGGATCAGCTGTTATGTGGGAAATGAATTAAAAAGAGCAAGACTGACAGCAAGGAGACCAGCTGCCATAATGCAAGCCAGAAACTGTGAACTGTGCTCAGGTAGTTCCATTTTGGTACTGAGTTTGCAGTACCTGTGGGAAAACAAAGTTGGTGATTAAGCGTAGATGGATGGGCCAATCAATGGATCTCTTTTTCTCTCACGCTCCAGGCCTATTTACTTACCTTCATTTCTCATCTCAGCTAAGCTAGAAATTCTCCGAGGAAAAGGATGATGTCTTACTTATCTACCTAGAGATGAGGAATAGTAGGTAACACATAAGAGATACTCAAAAAATCTTTGTTGAATGAAAATCTACGAGGAAGTGAAGGAAACCCACCACACAGGTCCATGTTCTGAGAACTCAATACAACACAGACAAGTAGAAAAAAATTCAAGGCAAGATATACCCAAAAAATATAGTACAGGCAATTTAAAGGTGTTTCCCACATCACCCTTAGATTCTTTACTCAAAATTCTTCTAAGGGAAGGGAGGGTGGGCAAGGGATGAACTGGGAGTTTGGGGTTAGTAGATATAAACTATATCAAAACATATAGAATGGATAAACAAGGTCCTACTGTATAGCACAGGGAACTGTATTGAATATCCTGGGATAAACTATAATGGAAAAGAATATAAAAAAGAATGTATATATGTGTATAACTGAGTCGCTTTGCTGTACAGCAGAAATTAACACAACACTGTAAATCAATTATACTTCAATTTTAAAAAATGCTTTTAGACATTTAAGAGAAATTAAGCAAGACATTAAGTTCATGTAGCTCACCTTGAAGGAGGAGGGGAAGACTTGAAAGAGATGATGACGGAAATCACACATTTATAAACAGAATAGATAATATTTCAGAAATACTTAGGAACCACATGAATCACAGGAGGGGAACTGGGCTGAGATATCAGAGGCACAGTTTTGTCACCCTCAATGAGGACTAATAAATAAATGAGGTCATCTCTAATAAATTTGGGGCTAAGATTACTGAACCACCCAGCAGGTTGTGATAACCCTCTTCCTGGAAGGAAGCATAGAGCTGGGAAGATCCCGGTAACAAATGTTGGACAAGGAAGAACTCATGTACACGAGTCTTGAAGGATGAATAGAATTTGGGGGAGGGTTAGCGGGAGAAGATGGAGCACGGGAGATAATATTAAAGGTGAACCTACTGTAGGTTAGACAGTTATGTCTTCTTAGAATCTGGGTAAGATGATGGGGGTTAAAGCCAGGATGGGGGCAATGGGAAAGACATGGAAAGAAGTGGACAGATCTGAAAGCTACTTAGAGAATAAAATCAAAAGGACTTAACAGACTGTATACGGAGGTGTGTGAGCAAAAAGAAAGTGTTCAGAATGACATCTGGGTTTCTAGCTTGTAGGACTGAATGGAAGTTAGATTCTATTCTATGTATAATCCAAAGGACTCTTCTAAACCAGTCTACAAAGCGCTGCATAATCTGTTCACTGCCTACTCACCTCATAGCGCCCACTCTCTTCCCCTCCATCTCTGAACCTCAAGCACAATGCCCTTCTTTTCAGTTCCTACCAGAGGACCTTCCCACATGAGCTTTTCGCTGACTGAACCGCCCCTCCTATTTTCTTCCCCTACCGAACTCCTATGATTATCTTTGGGGATCTCAACTTAAACTCCAGTACCTCAAGAAAATTTCTGCAATTTTCCAGATTAGGTTAGAGGTCCCTACTATACAATTCTCGTAGTGTTTTGTAACATTTTGTTCATCGCCATCGCATCTATAACTGGAGCGCCCAGCATTTAACCCTCAGTAAGAGTTCAGTAAATATTTGTTGAATACATCCATTCACTCAGTCGAAACAATCCCCAAAACAGATACTTCCAGATGAAAAAGAAGCTAAAGATCATACATCTAGTGAATGACGGGGCCTAGGATCGAACCCATTCATGCGTGTCTACCGATAGCCTAGCAGTAGAGAAAACGAGGCCCTTTCTCTTCCGAGTTTCTTCGATTCACGGCTGATAAAGGAGAAATGCGTGAATCTCGTCCAGAGTGATACCTGGATCCGTTTTCTGCCCCCAGCTTTCCTTCCCGCCACCTCTCCACTGCAGCTGCAGTGCATCAAGACCCCGGTGCACAAAAGCTGCGCCAACCTTCCAACAGGGCAGCGGGCCTGCGGGCTACAGACTCACCTGGGCCCCGCCCACCGTCCCATGTAGCCGCAATAGGCACATGAGCCCCGGCAAATGTGGGACCGAGCGGGTTGGGGGGTGCACAGGAGAAACGGTGGACCCAGCTCGCGGCTGTAGCAACCCCGACACGCTCTCCAGCAGAAGCAGGCGGAGACGCGGGCCCGAGTTCACCGCCGAGAGACCCCCGGTCCCGCCGGGAACCCCAGCCGCGGAGCCCGCAGACGGCCCGCTAAGAACAGCTGCCGCCATCTTCCCCTGGGCTCTAGAGGTGGCGTGGCGCGATGACGCAAATACCCCGCGACGGACGCCTCGAGGGGAGGGGCGTGAGGAGGGGGCCTTGGTCCTGCGCTTTGCAGTCCGGTCGCCGGCTGGGAGGGAGCATGCGCGGCGTGGAAGGGCCGGGGCGACCCAGCTGTGGGTGTTTAGTTCCCGGGGTGTCAAGGCCTGGTCGGTGGGCTGGGTCGAGGGCGGGAGGCCGGACCAGTGGCGGTTAAAGAACACGTGGTTAGGACTACAGGCGCCGGAGTCCAAAAGCTAGCCTTTAACGTAGGACACTTTCGATCTAGGTATCACTGGCCTGGCCTCGTTGTCTGAAATCATAGATATTGTTAACTACATTTACAACGACAGAAATGATACAATACACGTGCCTTGCAAATACAAATTCAAACAATAAAGAGGGCATAAAGTAAAAAGAGAAACTCCCTCCCCCCCAAGTCCTTCCCCCAGTAATGTGTATACTTTCCTAATATTAGTCTATGCACAAACACATAAATACAGAGTATATTTTACAAGAGCGGGGTCTGTACTTTGCTTTTTTTTTTTTTTCAGTACGCGGGCCTCTCACTGCTGTGGCCTCTCCCGCCGCGGACCACAGGCTCCGGACACCCAGGCTCAGAGGCCACGGCCCACGGGCCCAGCCGCTCCGCGGCACGTGGGATCCTCCCGGACCGGGGTAAGAACCCGCGTCCCCCACATCGGCAGGCGGACGCCCAACCACTGCGCCACCAGGGAAGCCCTGTACTTGGCTTTTGTCACTCGATATATATTGTGGGCAACTTTACGCCGTTTTTTAAGCGGCGCGGTACAATGAAATGGGCGCACCACGAGTTCACAATTCTTTTGCTGAGTACTTCCAGCTGCTCCAGTTTTTCCACTAATACACATTTTTTTTAATACAAACACTTTAATGAACATCCTGATACTTCTGTGCATTTTTTTGCACACAAAGTCTTCATAATTTGAATCTAATAAAATTCAAATCCCAGATTCAAATGCAAGGGTGATCTTTTTTCCTCTTTTATTGCACTTTATCTAATCCTTCTTCAAGCCCTGGCATTCTGCCTCCAAAATATACTACCCAGTAGGGTTCATTTTTCTCTATTTCTCCATCTCCAGTGACACTCTGGGCCAAGTAACCATTCTCTCTCACCTGGCCTCTTATGCTAGCCTCCTGCAGTGGCCTCTTCACTGCTCTCCCTGCTCCCCTTTTGGCCCTTTGTACTCCCTTCTCCACGCAGCAACCAGAGTGGTCTTTTCAGATGGAAGTCAGTTCTTGTCACTCCCTGCTTAAAGCCCTTCAGTGGCTTCCAAATATCATGTGAATGAAATCCCATCTTTTCACCTTGGCCTACTAGAATCCCCACGATCTGACCCATACCCACCTGTGACCTCAACACATACCACATAAGTCACTCTCCCTCTCTTTCCCCATCCTTGAGCCACACTAGCCTACTTTCTGTCCTCTGGCAAGCCCATTCCCACCTCAGTGCCTTGGCACATGCTGCTGCTTCTGCCTGGAGAAACGTTCCTTGTATGACTGACGCCATCTGGCCATCCTCAGAAAGGGCTCCTTTTTAAGAAGTTCCCACTCTCACCCCCATCACCCTCAATCACATTACCCTATTTAATTTTTTTTACAACTCATCGCACTATCCAAAATTTATTTTCTTACTTATTCACTGACTGTTGTGTTTTTTTGGCTGCGTTGGGTCTTCATTGCTGCGCGTGGGCTTTCTCTAATTGCGGTGAGCGGGGCCTACTCTTCGTTGCGGTGCGTGTGCTTCTCACTGCGGTGGCTTCTCTTGTTGCAGAGCATGGGCTCTAGGCACACAGGCTTCAGTAGTTTTTGCTCGCGGGCTCTAGAGCGCAGGCTCAGTAGTTGTGGCGCACGGGCCTAGTTCCTCCATGGCATGTGGGATCTTCCCGGACCAGGGCTCGAACCCATGTCCCCTGCATTGGCAGGCGGATTCTTAACCACTGCACCTCCAGGGAAGTCCTCACTGACTGTTTCTTCTGTCTAAAATACAGACCCCATGAGAAGGGTCTTGTCATCTTCACTATTTTATCCTCATCCCCTGGAACAGTAGTACCTGGCACATAAAAACTGTTCAATAAATATTTGTTGAGTGAATAAATGAATGAGTTTTGGATGTAAGAAAATGCCTTTTTTAATTTTGACAAGAACTAAGCAAAATGCCCTCTAGAAAGTTTGCATCGATTAACACCCCTGCCAACCATGTAGAACAGTGTTCTCTAGTTTATACATCATCCCAAAACTAGGTTTATTTCTTAATTTTGTCAACTGAATAATGAAGAAGAATATCTCCTTCTTTCAATTTGTTTTCATTAGCGAAATGGAGTAACTTCATATGTTTAGTAGACATTTGTGTTCCTTCTCTAGTTTATACATCATCCCAAAACTAGGTTTATTTTTTAATTTTGTCAACTGAATAATGAAGAAGAATATCTCCTTCTTTCAATTTCTTTTGTTTCATTAGCGAAATGGAGTAACTTCATATGTTTAGTAGACATTTGTGTTCCTTCTTTATTAATTATTTTCCCATAACTTTTACCCCTTTTTCTATTGGGTTGTTTATCTTATTAATTTGTAGGGACTCTTTGTAGATGCGGGAATGTATTCTTGACTGTTATCTGTGTTGCAAGGTTGCAAGGGATTTTTTCCAATTTGCCTTTTTATTTTGTTATTTTTAAATTTCTTAGCCTTTTTCAAGTAAGGTGCTGTGGTTAAGGGCACAGACTCTGGAGCTAGACTGCAGGGTTTAAACACCAGCTTTGCTTCTTGCAAGTTGTGTGAGTCTGCAAGTTACTTAACTGTGCCTCCCCTTCTTTATCTATGAAGTGGGGATATTGTAGAACATTCACTCATAGGCTTGTGAGGATTAAATGAGTTGATATTCGTAAAATGCTTGGAACAATGTTTGGCACATGGTAGATACTGTACATAAAGTGTAAGCTGTTATTATTTCAAGCCCTGGGGTCTGATATCTTGTGAGGCTTTCCCTAACCTCCAAGGTTATAAAAATATTCTCATGTATTTTCTCCTAATACTTTTATAGTTTTATTCTGTGCATTTAGATTTTAAACCATTTAGAATTCATTTTGTTTAAGGTGTGAGAGATACAACTTTTTTTCCCAAATGGATAGCCAATTGTCCCAACCCTATCTAGTGAATCTGCCATTATTTCTCCATGTGGATGTGTATCTGGACACTCTATTCTGTTTCATCGCCACGTTTAGTATGATTGCACCAATAACACTATTTTAATTATCATAACATAACAAATTATCTGGTAAGACAAATGCCTGCTTCACTCCAATTTTTCAGAATTTTCCTGACTATATGTGAAAGTTGATTCTTTTGATAATGTTTAGAATCCGGTTCCCCCCCCAATAAAGTCTCATTATTATTTTGATACAGCATTAAATTTATAGGCAATATGAGAAATGATGTCTTTGTAATGATGGTTTTTCCCACTATGATTATATGGTGTATCTCTTTCATTCTTTCCAGCCTTCTTTATATTCTAAAGTTGTCTTTATATTAGTATTTTTTTTAATACAGTAGCTTTAATGCCATGCAGACCACTACCTTTCAGCTCCAAAATCACTTTAGATATGTAGCAATATAGATCTCATTACCTTCTGGTCATGACCCTTTGACAAAAGTGATTCATGAGTTTAAAAGAAATGCATGAGCTAAAGCTCGAAAGGTGTGAAGAGTGAGCTTAGAAGGTGGTGGGAGGACTGGGGGTGGGGAAGTAGCAGCTGGTTAGTAAGCCTGTATTTGAACCTTAAAGATGATTTCAGAAACTTGTTGTGCACATTACTTTTTGTTGCACAGAAAAGTGGAGGGAGAAGGGTGAAGTTAGTTCATTTGGGGGAGACAGGGGAGTATGGGGAAAGAGATGGAAGAAAGAGAATACGTTAGCTCCTTAAGTCTAGGAATGTCCATCATCCATCATCCTCCCCCAGTCCGCTCAATTTTGCCCTAAAAATGACTCTTCAGCCTGGCCCCCTTTCTCCCTTCCACTCTATTGTTCATCATCTCTCCTTGACTAGTTTTCATCTACAACAGCCGTGCCCCACTCCCTCCACCCTCCACACTGCCCAGAATTATCTTCCTAAAGGAGAAATCTCATCCTTTAGGAAGATTTTAAGCCACCCCTTGGCTTAAAAAAACCACTACTGGATCCATGTGTCCTCCTCCACGAGAGTCCCCTGTCTCACTCCTTTACCTGCTATACAATATCCTTCACACTCCTGTTCCAGCCATCCTCCTCAGCCTTATCTCTCCTGCCCTCTAACCCCATAGACACCTCAGAACAGGATGTGCCCCTTGCCTTTCTCTCTCTTTGGAAAACCCTTTCTCAACTTCTGCCCACCCTTCAGAAATATTGTCCTCAAATGTCCCCTCCTCTGGACAGCCTGCACTGCCTCCATCCCTCCCGCAGTCAAGCGCTGGGAGTCACTTTGTCTTCTGAGTCATACCTCTATTATAGCATTCCTAGAATCATAATACCTCTTTATATGTCTCCTCAACCATACGAGGAAGGCAGGGGCCATGTAAATTCATGTCTGGGTCCCCATCTCCTAGCATAGTGATTAGCACAAAATAGGCATGGATGGATGCAGGCGTGCATGAATGGATGTTAGCTTTGATGAACGGATGGAGAAGGGTGGTTAAGAGAAATGAGGAAAAGTAACCCTGCAAAGATCAAAGACAGACACCAGGGGGAGCTGACACACCACAATAAAGAAGCGGGAGGGCGGGCCAAAGACGGCTACAAGCTCTGGGGTGAGCGGGTGAGAGGCGCGCAATAGGCGAGCATCACGCAACTGGAGCCGTTCACCCACGTGTGCCTCTCCTCATCCTTCCTAGACTGTGCTTGAGCTCCTGCACCGCCCCCACCACCGCCTTCGCCTCCACCGCCACTGAGAAAGCAAACAAAGGGGAGGGGACCCCTGCAGGGTCCTGGATGCAGGGAACCAATCAGAGGGCTTTAATCTCTTGGAAGGCGGGCGCCTTCGTTTGAGGAGGCCAAATCAGTTCCTAAGCGGGTGCGGAGGGGCGGAGAGATGGGCGGGAAGAGCAGGGTGTAGGGACAGCGCGCGCCAGCGAGGGATGCTTCGGGAAGGGTGGGGCTGGAGTGCTGAGGGGAGCGGGTGGAGCCAATCACCGCGCGTGTCTGTGAAGAGAGGGCGGGCAGCGCCGTGCCGCGCGCGATCCGGGCTGACGCATCTGGCCCCGGTTCCCCAGGATCCGAGGCAGGGGGGGAAGGGAGGGGAGGGGGGAGTGGAGAAAGAGCGGGGGCGCGCGTGCGCAGTGGCGCGGGGAGGAGCAGGGACCTGGCAGCGGGCTAGGAGGCTGCGAGCTAGCCGCGAACCGGGCGGGCGGCGGGCGCGCGCACCATGGGGGAGAAACCCGGGACCAGGTAAGAGAGGTGGGGCCACGCAGCGGGACGTGGGCGGCGGCTCGGGGCGGGTGCCGGGACGGTCCCCAGACAGGAACCCGGGGGAGAGAATCCGGGGGTCGGACTCCTGGGTCCCTAGGGGACAGCCATCCGGGGCCGCACGCCTAGGTCCTCGGGGATGATGAGGGGAACGCATGCCACAGCCCATGCAGAAAGCGAGGGCTGAAGGCGATCAGGAAACCTGCATCTGGGTTCTCGCAGAGATGTGGGGGCCGGACGACTCCAGTACAGGCTGCGATGCAGGGGCGGAGGAGGGCGGAGCAGGTGGCCGGCCCCGAGGGGACGGGTATGGGCAGGCTGGATGCCAGGAGGGGATCCCCCCCCAGACTCGTTCCGAGCCACTGGAACGCCTCCTGTCCAGTAACCCACAGGCAGTCGGGCTGCCCCAACCTGTCCCAAGGCCGGGTGGCTCCGCTTCCAAACTTCTGCCTTCCCCCGGGTTGCTAGGAGCCACAGCTTCATCTTGGTGGAGCAGAGTGCTTGGCGACCCTCCCCGATTCTGGGCCTTACCCCTCTTCCCGGGGGTGAGGGGAAGCTGTGTCTGCCCTGGGCACGCCATCCACTCCCCGGATGTTTTCTGTGCAATCGAGGCTCCTTCCTTCCACTGACACCCCGAGTTCTCTTTTTTGGTCTCTAGCAAAATCCACTTCCTGTTGTGACCCAACACCCCCAAGGGGGCAGTGGGTGAACGCCTGAATCCCTGGAGAGCAGGAGCAAAAGAGGAAAAAGAGTGGGGCTATTTGCTTCTCTCCGGAGAGGATCAGGAATGGGGGCCTGGTTCTGGTCTGTCACTTGTTCTGCAAAAAAATTTTTACCAGCCCTACCACTCCCCACCCGTAGAGTAGGAAAGCATAGGTTTCTGAGCACCAAGTCAACTGATATTGGAGAGGTGATCGGAGGGAGGATTGGTGTCCTGGATTAGGGGTTAAACACAGAGAAAGGGGAAGTTGCTGACTTGAGGGAGGCCCCAGATTTCCGTTATGTGGTTCAGGGAGGGGGACGGATGGACCAAAGGGGGACTGCTGACTTGGCACAATTCCTCCCACCCCCATCAAATTCTGGGCCACAGGAAATGGAGAGAATAGCAGGAAGTGTGAAGGGGCATCTGCTTCTGCTGCCCCCTGCCCCCTCACTGGGTACCTCTCTGGTCATGCCTACCTCAGTATACACACTGCTCCTCCCTAGCCCGCAGGAGGCTGGCTGGGTTAGAATCTAAAGGGCAGGTGCCCTGCAGCTACTTCAGGGCAATTACCCCAGAGCCACACTCCAGTTGTCCAACGGATTGTGGCTGTCCCAACCCTCTGCCAGTACTCCTAATAGGAAGAAACACTAGGACAAAGAGGAAAACCAGAAGCAAAGGGGAGGGAGAGCTGGAGGATGCCACAGCAGTCAGCCCCCAAGTGGGGACAGGAGATAGGGTGCTTATCCTAGCTGCCACCTTACCAATGTTTGCTCTTCTTTATTAGATGGGGATACCTGGGGGCCTCCATACCCTATGCCTCATAGTCTTTGGATAGCTTGGCCTTCTGGGAAGAAGGGGCATGTGAAGTTGTTATAGCAAAAACTGGGGTGGTGGAGTTAGAGGAGGGATGGGCCACTTGGCAGGATTTCAATTTCTGCTACCTGGGGACCCTTCACAGATATCACTACGGAGGCAGAGTGGATTGGGAGGAGTAAGATGGTGCAGCAAAGAATAGGCCCACAGTGGCCAGGACACAGGGGTTGCCAGACACCTCCCTACCCTCCCAGCAATGGGGGGAGTCCAGGCTTTGATTGTTTCAGCAACTGGAAAGTGAATCTCCTTCACTCCAACAAACCTAATGCCAATAACAGAGGCAGGATAGTACAATAGTTTCGTGATGAAGAGCCAGAATAGCTGTTTGCACCCAAATTCCACCATTTACTCTCTGTGACCTTAGGTAAAATATTTGACCTCTTCTGTGCCTCAGTCTCCTCACCTGTAAAATAGGAACATTAGGATCTCCCATCATTGGGTTGCTAAGAGTGTTAAATGAGATAACACACATGAAATACTTGCAACAGTGCTGAGCATAGACCATTCATCCAATAAATGTTAGCCAGCATCCTCATGTTTGCCTCATGGCTGGTGCTGTGCTGGGGACACCCAAATTAATAAGGCCTCTGCTGTTCACAGTCCATCTGGTGAGATAGATGATACACAGCTAACTGCCCTTGCACGCTATCACACCATAGGTAAAGCATAAACAACATGTGACAGGAATCCCAAAAAAGGGAGTGACCAGAGTCTGGGCTGGATCTGCTTTCTAAAGGAGGTGATATCTGAGCTGGGCCTTGAAAGACAAATAAGCTTTTAAGCTGCTGAGATCAGAGATGGGGACAGTTGGAGGTTAATGGAGAGTAGGGTCACACTTAGGTACTGCCCATAATAGAAACCATTTTCGAGCCATCGCTCTTTCAAGTACTCCAGCTCTTGTGGGAGGTGGAGACCAGAGATGGAAAGAGAGTTAGGCCTTACACAGACACTACTGCAACCTGTCCATTCAGGTTCCCCTGGGGGAGGTCCTCTGGGAAGAGCCTGAGTGGTTCCTCTGGCTACCAGTGGCCACTGCCATGGGAGGAGGGGAACTACGGGGGATGGGGGGCATTGACATGGCAACCAGCTTTGAGGGGCTGCCATGCTGGGAGTATTAAGGACCTCTGGTTACCTTTCCTTCTGGGAAAAAGTGGGAACAGGTAGGGCTAGGTAAGGCCCCAAAGCCTCCAGGCAGGAATCTCGGGTGGCCTCTGCTTCTCAGGCTGGGAGGGACAAGGTCTTGGCACCGGGGTCCCTGCTGAGTCTGAGGGAGGCAGTGGGGTTTCCCTTTCTGTTTTGTCAGGGTCTTCAAGAAGTCGAGTCCCAACTGCAAGGTGAGTCTCCCACAGTGCTTCTCCCAACCCTCCCTGGGCCCTCACAAGGCCCAGCCTGCCCTAGACAGTCCCCAACCCCAAGCTCCCCACTTCCTGTGACAGCTAAGAGCCAACTTCCTTCCCTCCTGAAGCCCCTTGCCGCAAAGGCCTGAGCCAGCAACAGGGCTGGGTGGGGACAGGCTCAGTTCAGTTTGGGTCCCTAAGTGAGGCCAAGGGGGAGGGGCCAGAAGCTCACGCCTGGAGCCCTCTTAGGAGCCAACCCACGGGTGCCTGGGGCTGGGAACAGATAACATCCCCCCAAGCTATGCCTGTTTATCCCAGAAGTCCTTGAGGACATGCAGTGAGGCTAACTGCCTGCCTAGCGCCAGGTCCTCCTGGACCCACGCACACACAGTGTGCGTTCAGAAGTGCGAAAAGATATTAGGGAGCAGTTAAAAAGCCTCAAGATTGGCTAGTCCGGCAAAGCCCACCACTCTCCTCTTCCAACCCCACTGGGAGGAAACCAGGAGAAACTCCTTCAGATACCCCAGGCTGGGAAGACCAGGGTCAGGGCAGCCACTTCTGAGGGCTCTGAAGCCCTGCCACCCGCCTACCCATCTTCCCTGTGACCCCTCTGCATCCTCAGCTCACCGTGTACCTGGGCAAGCGGGACTTTGTAGATCACCTGGACAAAGTGGATCCTGTAGGTAAGTGTGCCCAGAAAGTGGCATCATGTGCCCCAAGAGGGGAGGAAGTTCCTGGGCCCAGGAATGGAGGAGAGGCCCTGACAGGAACTGAGCTCATGTGTCCCCTTCCCAGATGGCGTGGTGCTAGTGGACCCTGACTATTTGAAGGACCGCAAAGGTACTGGCCCTGAGTCCAGGGGCCCCAGGGGAGGGAGGGAAAGAGGGAGGTGGGGAAATGAAATGGGCTGGCATTGAGAGGGGCCCTGGGGAGACGGAGGGCCGAGGCGGAAGCCAGGAGTAGGATTCAGGCAGGTTTTATGCTGCTGAGGAAGGAGCAGCTGCTGCTAGGAGGTGAGGGGACTGTGGGAGGGGGGCTCCTGACCACCCTACCTTGCCCACCTTTGCCAGTGTTTGTGACCCTCACCTGTGCCTTCCGCTATGGCCGCGAAGACCTGGATGTGCTGGGCCTGTCCTTCCGCAAGGACCTGTTCATCGCCAACTACCAGGCCTTCCCCCCAACGCCCAACCCGCCCCGGCCCCCCACCCGCCTGCAGGACCGGCTGCTGAGGAAGCTGGGCAAGCATGCCCACCCCTTTTTTTTCACAGTGAGGACACCCCCACCCTCTGCAGAGCAAGGCGTCTGGGACTGTGTTGGGGGTGGGGTGGGGGGGGTGAGGCACCTGTTAAGGGCAGGTCTGGGAGAAACAGTGAGGAGGGACCCTAGAACCCCTGCTTCAGGGTCACCCTGCACTCAGGAAGCCCTTGCCTCTTTGCCTCCCCCCGGGGCCCTTTCCTTTTTCCTTTCTCTTCTCCAGGAGTCCTCCAACCTCTTAAGTTGAGATTGGGAGGAAGATTCCAGGGCTTTCTGGAAGAACTGAACTCTTTTCTTCTGCCACAGATACCCCAGAACCTGCCCTGCTCCGTCACCCTGCAGCCAGGCCCAGAGGACACAGGGAAGGTACGGGAGGAACAGGGTCCAGCAAGCGCCAGGGGACACACCGGGGGGTGGGAGGAGGCGTCAGGGTGGGACTAAGGATAGGGAAATGTCCCCGATGGCAGTGGGTGTATGGAATGGTCACTGTTCAGTTGCGACACCTCCTGCTCTTGACCTGCACAGCCCTGAGTAGAGGGGCTCATCTTGTGCAGCGAGGACCGAGCCTCTGCCGGGCCGGGCCTCGGGGAGGCAGAGGCGGAAGACCCAGGCCCTACGCTCCTCAGACCATGATGGGGCAAGAGTCCATGGCCAAGACGGGGAAGTGGGAAGGAAGTGAGTGGCGGCAGTGGCAGAGGCCTTGTGTAAGATGTGACCTTTTCTCCCCCTCCCAAGGCCTGTGGGGTAGACTTTGAGATTCGAGCCTTCTGTGCCAAATCACTAGAAGAGAAAAGCCACAAAAGGTGAGAGAAGCAACCTCCCCTCAGGTCTGACCATTCCCTCTGGGTCCCAGGAGCCCCAGGCCCCTGTGGGAGGCGGGAGCCAGTGTCTGGGCATCTGAGGACTGACCCTCTCACCCCTCATCTCTGCCCCCAGGAACTCCGTGCGTCTGGTGATCCGAAAGGTGCAGTTTGCCCCAGAGAAACCTGGCCCCCAGCCTTCGGCTGAAACCACACGCCACTTCCTCATGTCTGACCGGTCCCTCCACCTTGAGGCTTCCCTGGACAAGGAGGTGGGGTGGGGACCCAGCTGCTGCAGACCTGGGGGGGAGGGGTGAAGCCACATGTCAGGATGGTGTTTTTAAAGGAGGCCACCTTAGCTGGGGGTGGGCTTGGGTTTAGAGGGAGGAGGCCTAGCAACGTGTGTGTGTGTGTGTGTGTGTGCGTGTGTGTGTGTGTGTGTGTGTGTGTGTGTGTGTGTGTGTGTGTGTGTGTGTGTGTGTGTGTGTGTGTGTGTGTGTGTGTGTGTGTGTGTCAGGGGGCACACTAATAATGGGACCAGTGAAAAAAGATCCGATTAACCTGACCCCCCTACTCAAAAGCTGTACTACCATGGGGAGCCCCTCAATGTCAATGTCCACGTCACCAACAACTCCACCAAGACTGTCAAGAAGATCAAAGTCTCTGGTAGGACATGGGGGTTGGAAAAGTGTCTTAGGGGAGGGAGTTGCTGCAAATGTGGCCTCAGGCATCAGCGCAGCCCCAGGACATAGCCCAGTGGGGAGACCCGAGGGGCTCAAAGGACTCAGGCTGTCTGTCCCAGGATGAGATGGGGGTGAGGGTTACTGCTAGGGGGAGGGTGCGGGTCATCAGAGGGGCCGGGGCCCTTGCCTGGGTCTGGAGTTGGCGGGGGGGGGCTGCCGGCACTCCATGCGGAGCTGCTTGGCCCTACCCCACCCCACAGTGAGACAGTACGCCGACATCTGCCTCTTCAGCACCGCCCAGTACAAGTGTCCTGTGGCTCAGATCGAACAAGAGTGAGTAGCACAACAGCCCTGGGTCCCAACCTCAGGGGGCAAGAGCAGGCCCAGGGAACGTGAGGTTGGGGGGCAATTCTTCCCGAACTGTCTCCACTTACAAGGGCATTCCCTCCAGCTGAGTGGCTCTGAGCTGCTCATTTTATTGAGCAGGTCGAGCCAAAACCTCCTCCCTGTGACCTGTGCCCAAAGAGGGCAGGGGCTAGTGACCGGGGAGAAGCTGCTGGGGGTGGGAGCTGCCCTCTGACCCCATCTGCGCCCCCAGAGTCTCGCTCTCTTGTCCCCATCCCCCAGTGACCAGGTGTCGCCCAGTTCCACGTTCTGTAAGGTGTACACCATAACCCCCCTGCTCAGCAACAACCGGGAGAAGCGCGGTCTCGCCCTGGACGGGAAGCTCAAGCACGAGGACACCAACCTGGCATCCAGCACCATGTGAGGGGGGGCTGGGGGAGGGGAGTCCTGCAGCACAGGAGACAGACACTCGTTCCACGCCAGGTGTGTGCCAGGCTCTATCGGTGAACAGAACAGACCCAAAACATCTCTTACATTCTCGGAGACGGAGGCCAGACAGATCAGATAAATGGCAAAATATAAGGCATGTTCAGTCATAGGTGTTGAGGAGAAAAAGCAAGGCAGAGAAAGGAGATATAAAGCCGCGGGGGGGGGGGGTGTAATCCAGAGGTGAATTCTGAGGAAAGATATAAAGGAAGTAGGTACTGTGGATGCGCAGGGGAAGAGCGCTCCGGGCAGAGGGTACTACAGGCACAAAGACGCGGAGGCAGACGGCCCCGTGTGTCTGAGGCGGCAGGAGGGGCCGCAGAGCCACTGCTGGCCTCTGCAGGCCCCGAGCCCCTCGGAACAGCTCCGCCAAGGGTGGGCTGGATTTCACCCACACTGGCGCCTCTGTACACGACCACACACAGCAGGCCTTGAGGCCAGCGTGGGAGCAGGAAGTGAGGTCAGAGGGCTAATGGAGAGCAAGACAGTGCAGGGCTGCTGGGTCACAAGGACTTGGGCTTTTACTGGAGAGAACTGAGAAGATGAGAGGAAGGATGCAGCCGGGTACCTTACACAGGACCAACCTAGGGTGCAGGGCAAGGGGCTCTGGTCCAACTCCTCCTCCCACTTGCAGCGTTAAGGAGGGTGCCAACAAGGAGGTGCTGGGAATCCTGGTGTCCTACAGGGTCAAGGTGAAGCTGGTGGTGTCTCGAGGCGGGTGAGTGCTGGGGTGGGGCGGTGGCGCAGGGCTTTCCTCTGGCGCTGCAGTGTCATCTCATCACCGTGCCTCTCTCTCTCCCCAGGGATGTCTCCGTGGAACTGCCTTTTGTTCTTATGCACCCCAAACCCCATGACCACATCACCCTCCCCAGACCCCAGTCAGGTGAGCTTGCCACCCGCCCAAGCCCCACAAGGGAAGGCCTGAAGCAAGGCCAGTGGAGGAAAAAGCCGGTCCTTTCAGCAACCCCCCACCCCCCCACTCTCCTCCTCCCCTCAGCTGCTCCTGAAACAGATGCCCCTGTGGACACCAACCTCATTGAATTTGATACCAAGTAAGAGACTCACCCCCTACCTTCCTAGCTTTGACTCTCTTTGGATAGAGATTCCTGTAACGTTCAAACCTACCCTCTGCCCCTCATTGTTTTTCTCTTGGGGGAGGGATGGTTGAAGCATCCAATCGAGAGGGCTTAGCCATGTGAGCTGCCAATTACCTCCCCTTCTCTGTCCCTTCTTGCAAATACCTCCAGCCCCGCGGCTGCCCCAGCACCTCTGTCTCCGGGAGGGGTGTGGGAGGTGGAGAAGGAGGGCTGGAGCCCTCGCCTCACCCCTCCTCTCCACCACCAAGCTATGCCACAGATGACGACATCGTGTTTGAGGACTTTGCCCGGCTTCGGCTGAAGGGGATGAAGGACGAGGACTACGACGACCAGTTCTGCTAGGAAACGGGGCTGGAAGAAGGGCGTGGATGGTGCTGGGAGACGTAGGGGCAGGACCAAGACCCCCACTATCACCGGGGGGGATCCCAGCCTCTCGTCCTTTCCCCTCCACCCAGCGGCTTCCTCAACCAACCCTCCCCTCCCTCCCTCCCCTATCCCCCACCAGATACACACTGGACCCATCTCTTGTGGATCGTGGGCATTAATTTTTTGAATACAGCTGTGCTTCCCCAGGCCCCCAGTGGGTGGCAAGCTGGGTTTGTACCTAAATGTTTTGGAGGGGGACACTGAAGAGGACAGTAGGGAAAGGGCGGAGGGAAGAGCTCCCACATTCAACCTCACACCAACACCCCCTCCTGTCACTATCTCTGCCTCCCATTCCTTCAGGATGAGACCCTTTGGGGGGCAAGGCCAGTTCTTTGCTTCTGAGCATAAAGAAGAAAATAAACCTTTTAATAGGCACAAGCGTGTGTGTTTTCTATGCAGCAGTTAAGGAGCACATAGTGTGCGTACCCATGACTGTTAGCTGTGAGTGAGGACGCAGTCTCTTCTCTGCACCCACGTGGCACCTGGCCGGCCCATAGGCTGTCAGTAAACGTTTACTGAATGGTTGAGCTGTACCTGAGCTCCAAGGTCAACATGGAAACTTGATTTGGTCAGTCCCAACTCAAAGGTACAGTTTGGTAAAGCCACAAAGTAAACTCACTCATTTACAGAGGGAATAATAACTCACTTCCCTGCAGACTAGATGTTCTTGGGAGGTGCGCAGGGCAGGCCATTCCCTGTTGCAGCTGACACACACGACTGCATGGTGACCTGTCGTGACCAACTGTGTGCATTTCCACTGCTCTTTATGGTTGCTCAAGCTGTCCACTCCTGGGGCTCGGCGGCACCATGGCTGCAGGCAGAAGCCACACGACACACATCTCTGTGGAGCCTGGTCCTTACGCTGTAACACAGACACCGAGGCTTTGGGCAGCCAAAGGGAGTCATGCTGCTGTGGACAAGTCCAAGAAGCTACATCCTACTGCTGCTCCTCTGACATCCATCAGGGACTCCCAGAGGCTTGGCCGAAGCCCCAGGCTAGGCTGGAGGGAGTTAGCAGTACTCCACTGACATCCCTCACCCCACCACCCACTCCCATTCCTGCAGCCCAACGTTTCTCCTTTTTCTCTTAAGGCTCATTCATTCATTCCATGAACAATCTTGATTTAAACCCCTATTATGTGCCAGGCATAGTATAGGGTTGGCAGTGACCGAAGCAAACATTAAATCATTGCAGTATCTGTGCTCCAAAGGAGAAATGCAGGAGCTAGGGAGTTCTGATCTAGGCTAGGGCTGGAAGAAGATTTCACTGGAGGTAGTGACCTTTGAGCAGAGTACTGGAAGATGAGGAGGAGTTCCAGTATCCCAGGCAAAAGTAACACCACGGGGCTTCCCTGGTGGCGCAGTGGTTGAGAGTCTGCCTGCCGATGCAGGGGACACGAGTTCGTGCCCCGGTCCGGGAAGATCCCACATGCCGCGGAGCGGCTGGGCCCGTGAGCCATGGCCGCTGAGCCTGCGCGTCCAGAGCCTGTGCTCCGCAACGGGAGAGGCCACAACAGTGAGAGGCCCGCGTACCGCAAAAAAAAAAAAAAAAAAAAGTAACACCACGTGTGAAGGCAGAAGGGAACAGAGCACATTTCAGAGACTGAAAGAGGCCAGAGGGACTGGGACAGAGACAGCCAGTGGCAAAGTAGTTCCAGATGAGGCTGGTGAGGCAAATGGAGCCACTCATACAGGCCTTTAGTCTATGTTACGGCTCATGACATCTAATTAAATCATGATTTACCCACAGGCTTTAAGTGCTGCCAAAATGCCAATGACCTTGCTTACCTCTCCACAGCAGCAGCCTACCCTGCACGCCCTGGTCTTCTTCATGTGAAGGGACCGTCATCATCCCTCTGACAACCACGAACCTGCTCCTTGACCTCTGAGCTCTTGGCCCGTGGATCTCAAACTTTTTCAGGTGAATCAGAATCCTCTGGGGTACGCGATAAACACACAGTCCCAGGCTTCTACCTTCCCCAATTCTGATTCAGTCGATCCCAGGAAGAATCCATGAATCGGGATTGTGAATTAGCACACGCTTTGAGAAACAATGCCTTTTTTCTTTTAGCTTTTCACGTTTTTAATGTTTTTAAGTAAAACAAGCACATGGCTTAAAAAAAAAAAATCTCAACAGTAAAGAGTGAACAGAAGGCTCCCTCATGCCCCTGATCCCCAGCCTCCCATTTCTCATTCCCAGAGGCGATCATTATTAGCAGTTCCTTGATCACTCTTCCAAAGACATTCTTCAGACACAGTCATATACATATGAACATATTTCCCCCTTATTTTAAATACAGATAGTTGCACACCCTTCTCCACCTTGCTTTTTTCCCTTAATAATGCAGCTAGGAGAACATTCCTTTAGCAATCCACATAGATCTACCTCATTCTTTTAAAGAGTTGCCTAGGGGCTTCCCTGGTAGCGCAGTGGTTAAGAATCCACCTGCCAATGCAGGAGTCACGGGTTCGAGCCCTGGTCCGGTTAGATCCCACTTAGCCGCGGAGCAGCTAAGCCCGTGCACCACAACTACTGAGCCTGCGCTCTAGAGCTCGCGAACCACAACTACTGACCCGCGTGCCACAACTACTGAAGCCTGTGCGCGCCTAGAGCCTGTGCTCCACGACAAGAGAAGCCACCACAATGAGAAGCCCGCACACCGCAATGAAGAGTAGCCCCCGCTCGCCGCAACTAGAGGAAGCCTGCACGCAGCAACGAAGACTCAATGCAGCCAAAAATAAATAAATAAAATAAATATATTTTTTAAAAAGAGTTGCCTAACTTTCCATTGCCTAGATGTCATTTACTTTTACCAATTTTCTATCGATGGACATGAAGGATGTCCACTCTTGCTAATTCAAACAGTATTACAATAATTATCCTTGAGGATATGTCTTTTTGCACATGCAAAGTGCGTTTGTAGGACAAACTCTTAAAAGTAGAATTGGTGGAGGAATTCCCTGGCAGTCCAGTGGTTAGGACTCCCTGTTTTCACTGCCAAGGCCCTGGGTTCAGTCCCTGGTCAGGGAACTAAGATCCCACAAACCACCACGTGGTCAAAAAAAAAAGTAGAATTGGTGGGTCAAAGAGGGTAAGCATCACTACTGTATATAAAATAGATAACCAACAGGACCTACTGTGTAGCACAGGGAACTACACTCAACATCTTGTAATAACCTATAATGGAAAAGAATCTGAAAAAGTATATATATATAAAAGTATCCGGCTGGCCAGAAAGGTCGTTTGGGTTTTTCTGTAAGATGTTACAGAGGTCGTTCGGGTTTTTCCACAATATGTTACAGAACATCTTATGTAACACCTTACGGAAAAACCCGGACGACCTTTTTGGCCAACCCAACATATAAATATAAAAGTATACAGGGACTTCCCTGGTGGTCCAGCGGTTAAGACTCCACACTTCCACTGCAGGGGGCATGGATTCGATCCCTGGTTGGGGAACTAAGATCCCACAGAGTGTGGCCAAAAAAAAAAAAAGTATATATGTAAAAAGTATATATATATATATATATATATATATATATATATATATATATATATATATAAAAGTATACATATAACTGAATCACTTTGCTGTACACCTAAAACTAACACATTATAAATCGACTATACTTCAATAAAAACTTTTTTAAAAAATGAGAAAAAAAAGGGTGAGCGCCTTTTTCATTACTGCCAATCAAGCACATGACATGGTATCACCCTAGTTTTAATTTGCATCTCTTTGATCGTGAGTGAGGATGAACCCGATTTACTGGGTTGATGTTGTTTTTCTAAAAGTACCCTAAGAACTCTTTATATAGTAAAGCAATTAACCCTTTGTCATTTATTTTGCTCATATTTGTCCCGCTTTGTCTTCTGAATTTGTTCCTAGCTTTTTTTTTCTTTTCTTTTTACTGAGGTAAAATTCATATAACATAAAGTTAACCATTTTATTTATTTTATTTATTTATTTTTGCCGCGTTGGGTCTTCGTTGCTATGCATGGGCTTTCTCTAGTGGCGGCGAGCAGGGGCTACTCTTCGTTGCGGTGCGCAGGCTTCTCGTGGCGGCTTCTCTTGTTGCAGAGCACAGGCTCTAGGTGCACGGGCTTCAGTAGTTGTGGCACAAGGGATCAGTACTTGCAGCACGTGGGCTCAGTAGTTGTGGTTTATGGGCTCTAGAGCACAGGCTCCATAGTTGTGGCTCACGTGCTTAGTGGCTCCGCGGCACGTGGGATCTTCCCGGACCGGTGTCCCCTGCACTGGCAGGCGGATTCTTAAGCACTGTGCCGCCAGGAAAGTCCCAAGTTAACCATTTTAAAGTGTAAAATTCGGTGGCACTTAGTTCATGCAAAATGTTGTGCAACCATCACTTCTAGCTTCAAAGTATTTTGCTTCTGGTATTTTTAATAATTCATAATTTTTATACTTAATATGTAGTCAATTATAATCACTTTGTTTTTAATGACTTCTTGGTTTTTTGTCACCAAGCTCTTGGCTCTTCTGTTTTCTCGCAATTTAACACTTGCTTTTCTTTCCAGACTAAACTTCAGGATCATCACATCAACCACTATCTCATCAGCACCGTCAACTGTTCCTCCTTTCACAAAACCTGCTCTCAAACCCCACTCCTGGCTCTAACCACCACCCCGCCCTTGTCCCCTCCAACAAGGGGCTGCTGAGGCACTGCCAGAGAAAAATCACACAACCACATATTTACTCATTCATCCAACAAATCTTTTTAACGCATCCTAGGTGCCAACACCGTGCTAGGCGCCGGGTACGGATTTGGGCCACTACAAACCTATGGCCTTTAACCTCAGCTGGGCCCTCAACACCTGATAACCCCCTGTCCCCCTCCACGTCCCTGGTCACCTCCTATTCCTGCTCCCATCCAACTCACTAATTTTCTAAACCTTCCTCACATTCAGAGTGACTTCTCCCGCTCTTCACAGAGATTAGTCTCTGAGGGATGAATGATTTTTAATTCCCACCTCCTACCGACAAGCAAGCACCGACATCGACACCGTTTCTCCTACACAACCAAGGCTAAGGTGCCGCCTCCAGGTCGAAGCTAATCCCTCCACCTGTGCTCAGATTGCTCCCCCTCCCACCTCCTCTGAGACCTTGATTCATCAAACCGCCCCCATCTCTTCAAACTCTGCCTCTCTCTACTGGTTCTTCCTCCATGGTAAACAGACCCGTGCAAGTCTCTTCTGTTAAAGGAAGAAAGGGAGAGAGGAAGGAAGGCAGGGAGGGAAGGAGGGAAAAAGGGAGGGATAAAGGCAGGAAACCAAAGAAAACACACTCCTCCACACTCAGGGCTCTTTCACAGTCAAGTCTATCTCCTCTCTCGCTTTTCATGTTTATTTAATTTTTATTTTCAAAGTTGTATATCCACATAGTTGAAGGAGTCAGATACGACTACAAGGGCTATTACAAGAAAAAGTAAACTCCTTCCCCCTGCAATTTCCTTCCCCTCAGAGGCAATTACTTTCACCTCCGTTCGATGTTTCTTTTGGCATTTACCTCCATCTCTAAACAACATGCTTGTTTTGCTACTTCTTGATTTTTGTTTTAAGCATTGTCTATGGGCTTCCTGCCATGTAAGGTGAAGCCTGAGCGCCCTTTCGCCCCCCTGCCCCGACATGGGAAGCTCTCCCAAAGGAATTCTATCAATCGGGGTTAGATCAACATCCAGGATTTATTGCAAATGTTATCCATAGCTGCGTCATGTGGTCTATTATGATTACCTTTCTCTTCTTGCACAACTGTTTTCCCTGAATAGCTATCATTTTTAAAATTTGCTTATTCTCTGATTTATCACTAATTCTGCTCTATACTCTCCTCCAAAAATCTGGGTATCCTCTCAATTCATTCAAAACAAAACAGATGTTATCTCTTCCAACTCCTAAAAAATCTCTCTCCAGGAGCCTTCTGACTAGAGTCTAATTCTAGTCACCTCCTGAGAAGGGTACTTGGAAGAGAAACTTGAGACCTTGTACATATCAAAATGTCCTTATTCTATCTTCATTATTGATAGTTGGGCTGTTGTGAGAGTCTAGATATCCCCTAAAACCTATTCTGCCACGGTGCTAGAACAATAGCTAGCCACCTAGGTAAGGACTGGATTTCCCAGAACCCCGGAGCTGGTAAGACCACATGACTGGGTTTTCTTCAAAGGAATGTGAGTAGAAATTATATGTGCCACTCCCTAGCCAGACCTCCGAGACAGGTGTGCCTCCTCCATATTTACTCTTCTGCCTTCCTGCCAGCTGCAGCCCACGGAGGGCAGCAACCCAGTTTTGACGTTGCACACAGCAATGTCCCAGAGCAAAGCAGCGTTTCTCAAAGTTTACTGTGCATACAGATCACCTGGAAGGGAAAAGCAGTGTTTCTCAAAGTATACTGTGTATACAGATCCCCTGGGATCTTCAAACACAGATACTGATGCAGTGGGTCTGTGGTGGGGCCTGAGATCCTGCATTTCTAAAAAGCATCTAGGTAATGCCAATGCTGTGGCCTGAAGACCATACTTTTGAGCATAAGAGCCTAAAGGATGGCAGAGCTGCACTGCTTGCTAGCCTTGGTCTCGGTCTGATTTGTGGAGCACATTGAACTACCCACACCAAACTGTTTTCTGAGAAAAAGTTAAGTTCTATTTGGTTGAGCCACTGCATTTTTAGCCTTCACCCTACTACAGCTGGAGTACAGAACTCCACATTGGAAATCACTTTCCCCAAAAACGTTGAAGGCTCCACTGGTGAGCACTGGTTGAACACTCCACTGGTGTGGAGTGTTAGTAGTCAGAGGATCAAGGCCATTCTGATTGCTGGTCTATTTTCTCTCTGGAAGCTTCTGCAAGACCCTTTTCTGTGAGACTAGTGTTCTGATATTTCACGAGGTGCCTTGATGCTGGGCACTTAATGGGTCCTTTTCATCTAGAAACACAAGTCCTTTCTTCCCTTTGTTCTCAGAGAATTTAAGCCCCCTGGACTGATTCTCTAATTTTCTCACATCATCTTTCCTATATGCCATCTTCTTTCTTTTGCTTTACTTGCTGGGAGAGTGCTTCAATTTCTCTTTCAACCCTTTTGCTCAATTTTTCATTCTTTCCCTCATGGTTTTATTTTTCAAGTGTGTTTTCTTGGATTCAATCCTTTATTATAGTATCTCTGACCTAAGCACGTCAATATTTTTTTTTCCTTAAGTTTTACTCTATGTCATCGAAGGTGGGGTTTTTTTGGTTTGTTTGGGGGTTTTTTTCTGTTTATTTTGGTCTCTGCCTTCCATGTTAGAAAGTTTCTGCAAACATCTAGAAATCTTTTGTCTGCTCATTTTAAGGGTGACATGCTAAGAAGTTGACTAGAAGATCTGTGGACACAGTTGGGACTTATCAACTGTGGGTTTCACTATGGGGTGATCCAGCTAACTGCTTTGCTGGAGAACCCCTGATGTTAATACTCTTAGATCTTTCCTCTGAATAGTCAAATTCCCCAGATGAGAGTCTTCCAGTCTCTGACCTGGAAGGTAAAACCCTGGTTGCCAGAGTTCTAGAAACCACCATTCAGTAAATAAACTTTCACTCAATCTGTTTTAAATACAGTCATGCCCAGGTGCCCTCCATGCCAAATACTCTCTGGTTTCCATCTCCAACCAAGAAACCTCCAGCAATCTGATGAGTTGGGGGTGAGTAGCTGCCAGGAGATATGAGGATATAAAGGAGGAGACAGGGGGGTCTAACTACTTCAAATAATCCTCCTAATTTTAGTACTACCTACAGCCCAGCTGTACTGTGATGCCCCTGATTTAAGGGTAAATCAACTTGCTTCTAAGCCAATCAACTATATTTCAATAAAAAATTAAATTAAATTTTAAAAGAGTTGCTTCTAAGGTTTCTTCACTGCTGGCTTAATTACTTCACTGCTAAATCAGTTACCACACACCCTTCTGTCTTGCAGTTTCTATCTAAAGTTTTGCTATTAACTCCTCTCTCTCCTTGACTCCTTTCTAAAATCCCCTTATTGCTATCTTCCTAGGATTTAGTAAAGGAGTGAAGTTAAACGCTAGATCTCTCAAGTTTAACTGAAAGTCTCCACTCGTTTGCTAACTCTGTGCAAACTGGCTTCATTCTCAAT
Organism: Lagenorhynchus albirostris; assembly: GCF_949774975.1. NCBI lineage: Eukaryota > Metazoa > Chordata > Mammalia > Artiodactyla > Delphinidae > Lagenorhynchus > Lagenorhynchus albirostris. The sequence goes on from NC_083114.1 coordinate 9,714,668, forward strand.
CTTCCATAAACTGTCAATATTGATCTTTCCTAAAAGGTACAGCTGGTCAGAATACACTTCTTGAAAATCCTTCAAAGGCTCCCAAATGCTTTCAAAATAAAGTCCAAATTCCTTAGCTTGCAAGCCATTTCCTGATCTGGTTCCCCACTCCAGTCTCCCCAGTCACACCTATCCACCACCACACTGCGTTCACTCCAGTCAAACTGAACCCCTTGCTGGACTTCCAATGTGTAAGCCCCCTCACACCACCATGCGCTTGCCTGTGCCTTCCCCTTTTCCACTCCAAGCTCTCATCCACCTGGTTAAGCCTTCAGATTCAGTTCAAGCAGGATTTCCTCCCAGAATCCTTTCTCTGTGTTCCCAGAGACACACCCTGGGCGTAGCCCTAACGAAACATTTATCCCACTATCACGTGAGAGTCCACCTCACTCACCTTTGTATCCCCAGAGCCAACCACATTAACAGGCGATCAGAGAGAGAAAAGGCTGATAGGAGCCAGCTTCTCAGAATATACTGACAGTCCGTGTTTCAGGGCTCCCATTCAGAGGGAATCGCTAGGGCGAATAAGGTCACACTCACCAAGTCCGGCTTTCCCCAGGCTCCGATAGGTGGCGGAGTGGGATAGGCAAACACAGGGTCCATGGCTGTCCAGTCTGTAACACCCCAGCGCTCCCACCATCATCACCTAGCACCCAGCAGACGCTCACTAAATTCTTGTAGAAGAAATTAAACACAGACCACAAGACAGTGTCGTAAAGGTGGACAGGTTTGAAGGGCGTGAATATTTCGATATTGCCTCTTACCACAGGTGGTCACGCGGTGGTGGCGCAGACCTGGGCATGCGCAGGAGACCCTGGGAGTTGTAGTTCACCAGGTGAACCGAGAAGGCGAGACGGTGCTGAGCATTCCGGGAACTGTAGTGTTAGCTAAGGGGCGCGCTCTGCGCGGGCGCAAACCGACAGCCATTTCCGGGCACTTTTCCGCAGCATTTCGCAAAAGGAGAGAATCCCGGAGTAACGATGGCTACCTACAGCTTGGCGAACGAGCGATTACGCGCCCTGGAAGACATCGAACGGGAAATTGGAGCCATTCTTCAGAATGCAGGTTCGGGCTACGACGACCAGAGGAGGAGCGGCAGCGAGAGCGTGAGCTAGACCGACCGTGCGCACATGCGCCGACCGGTGACTGGGAGTGGGGTTGGGAGGGATCCTAAGTGGGTGCAGGGGTGGGTGGGGCTGGCTCTGGGGCGCGGCTATACTGGCAGTCTCCGGAGAGCCCCGCCCACTCTCCACCCCGGCAGGTACAGTGATCTTGGAACTTTCCAAGGAAAAAACCAATGAGCGGCTCCTAGACCGACAGGCAGCCGCTTTCACCGCGTCGGTGCAGCACGTGGAGGCGGAGCTGTCGGCTCAGATCCGCTATCTCACTCAGGTGTGTGTGTGTGTGTGTGTGTGTGTGTGTGTTGGAACGTCCTACGCGTGTGTGTGTGTCTTGGACCGTGCAACACGCCCAGCTCACTGCCTTAGCCTTAGCCTTAGCCTTAGCCTTCAGGAGTCCCGGGCAGAGCTTTGGTCTCGGGAGCTAAGCAAGACCAGCCCTACCCAGCAGGCCAGTTGACCCTGGCAGGACCCCTCCCTTCCAGGGTAGGTTTCCTTTGTCACTGAGTTGCATCACATGAGCCACTGGATGGTGAAGTCCTGGGAGAGGGTGTGTAAACAATACGAAAGCCACAGGATATGCTCTTAGAAACTTGACCAGACCTCAAGGGTATGGAGCCCCAGATGGCTACCTCCTGAGAAAAGGAACAGGATTGGAAGAGTTCTGAGGTCATTATAACAGCAACTACCATTTACTAAACTTTTACAGTGTGCCACTCTGCATTATCTAATCCTATAACAACTCCAGAAAGTAGTTAGTTACTGTCATCCCCATTTTACAGATGAGGTTAACAGAAATTCAGTGATATGCCCTAGGTAATCCAGCTAACCAAGTGGCATAGCAAATTCAGACTCAGGGAAGAAATGAGGCAAGAGACCTGATGCCTGGTTGGGGAGATGGGAAAGGGGAAGGGTGCTTCTTTGATCAATCTAAATGTCCTGTAGGTGGCCACAGGGCAGCCCCATGAGGGCTCCAGCTACTCTTCGAGGAAGGACTGTCAGATGGCCCTGAAGCGAGTGGACTATGCTCGTCTCAAGCTCAGTGAGGTGGCTCGAACCTGTGAGCAGATGCTGGAAAACTAGGCCAAGCGGGTGAAAAGCTTGGAAGGAGAGCTCCACCTGCACCCCAGGACAGAACCTGGAGAGCATGGGCTGCCCCGTACATGTGCTGCTGGTCAGAAGCCATGAGGACGAAGGCACAAGAGGCGGGAATGGAGAACCTTAAAGACCAAGCCCATGCCTGGCTGTGCCCTGGCTCCTCTTGCCATGCACTTCACCGAGCACTGACAAACTCAGGACAGGAGACAGAGACTCAAGACACCCAATCCACTTCCTCAGGTCCCTGCCCCAGGTAGACTTGGACCAATGAAGACACATTTTTGTTCACTGGAAAAGATAAAATGAGAACTAAGGGTTTTGATAATAAAAACAGTAACACTAAAAACAAGGAGCTCAGACTCTCATTGGGGCATATATGGGTGATGTAAGGGGTTGAGGAAGTAAAACCAGGCTGTATGGCAGCTGGTGCGGAGGGAGGGTGGGAAAGTGGAAGAGGGCTGAAGTTGGGGAGGAACACTGCTGTGGTGTGAAGAGACAAGGACAAGGACAAGACACAAGGGACTTGGGACAAGGAGGTTGGCAGGGATTGGGGGATGCGCTGAGGGGGAAGGTGTCAGGTGGCCATCAGCAGAGAAGCTGAAGCCAGGAATCATGGTAAGGGGGCAAGGGCATGAGACCAATGTCTGCAGAAAGAAGAGTCAATAATTATAAAAATAAGTTTTAGTAGTTAAAAAATCCACATACAGAATTTGTACAAGATATCTAGTATAAGAGGTGATTTTAAATTACAGCATAGAAAAAAAAAACGGAGGGAACGTCTAAGAGAGGGCAGTGGCTGGTTAGTTGTGTATTAAACATCGACAAATATGTGGAGAGTGCCTACCACGTGCCAGGGATTGCTCTAGTATATTAACTGCATTTGATACTGAATAAATCGTAACCTGCCCTCACAAGCTTCCATTCTTTAAGCATTGGCGTCTGCTGCCACACGCACATAATGAAGGTGCAAATCTGGAAAAGATAAAGAAATTGAGAGATGAGCTCTGAGATCAAGGGAAGTTGGGCGGGGGGAGTGGGGGGCAAGGGGTGATAGCTTGAACTGGGGAATCAGATTCTAAAACGTTGACTATAGATCAGGTACACAGTAGGTGCTCAATAAAGATGTGTGAACTGAACGAATAGCTCCCACCTTCCTCCATCGCTTCATCTCCCACTCGTCTGCTCTGGCTGCCATCTTGATGTTGCTCAAGCACTGTCTGGCTTTGAAGGCCATGCACTGGTCCCTGGGCCTATGGTGGCTTCCCTCCCTCCCCATTCTGTAGTCTGGCTGACTCTCCCCTCATTGCCTGTTGTCCGTGGTGCAGGCAGCCTCCACATTTGCCGGCCTGAGAGCTACTGTGGGCAGGATCCCTACCAAGGAGGCTCTGCATCCCTGGAGGAGGGGTTCAGAGGCCCAGTTTACCTGGAGGACACTGCAGTGACTGCTTCCTCCTCTTCTCGCACAGCATGTAGAGCAGGGCTCCAGTGAGGAGGAAAACGATGCCCAAGAGGGACAGCACTGGCACCATGGCTGATGTCCCAGCTGCAGGACCCACATTCTCTCCCAGCTGCCTCTGGTTCCCCCTGGCCCCAGGCCTTGCCCCCAGACGGTGGCCCAAAGTGTAAGTGGTAGTCTCATTGGTGTGGATGAGCTTTTGGTCCAACAAAGTTGCTCCTTCTGGAGAGATGGGCTGCTGGGTAGGCTGCAGGGTGGATGGCAGGTACTTCTGTGAGGGGGTGCCCGTGGCTGAAGGTGTCTTTTCTGTGGGCTCAGGAACTTGGGTGCTGCGGGGAGGTACATGTCCCTGGCGGGCCACACTCCTGGCGTGAGCACGTCCACATTCTGAAGAAGCAAGAAGTGAGGAATCAGGGCTATGAGGGGATAAGCTGAAGAACTAGATAGAGGGAAGGGTAGTGGGTCAAGGAGAACATCAAGGGAACAGCTAAATGCCAGGAAAGAAAGGCAGGGGCAGAGGGGAAACATGGGGAGATGGAAGTGAGCAAACCACAACATGGAACCACTGGGGCGAGCATGCATTCTGAACTGGGAAGTCAGGAGACCTGGGTTGGAACCCGGGCTCTGCTACAAAGTAGCTGTGACCTTGCCCCTTGTCTCTTAACCTCTCTGGGATTCATTTCTTTCAGCTGTAAAGCAAGGATAATTTTAGTACTAAAGGCCAGAGTAGCCAGGAAGAGTAAATGAATAAGGTAGGTCTACGTAGCCAAAGGGCAGTATGGGTACCACCAATGCTACAGAAGACAACTTTAGCTGGGACCTGGAAGAACACTTTGTGTCTTAATGGTTGTGTATTTATTTTAGGAGAGAAATACAACCAGCATATCAAATTTGTGACTTCACAGATGTTCCTGCTTAGGACTAGTTGCCATTAAGTTTTTCAGAAGTGGCTGTGTACATTTAAGATTTATTCGTTTCATTGTTTGTAAATTTTACCTCAAAAGAAAAAAAAAGGTACAATAAAATATAAAACCCTCCTTAATAATATACATGATGAAATGTCTGGGGATAAAGTATAGTCAACCCTGCAACTTACTTGGAAGTGCACCAAAAAATATTAGGCAGGTTGATGAGGAATAGAGGGATGGATAGACAGATGGGCGTGCAATAAAGCAAATATAGTTAAAATGCTGTAGACTCGATATTGTAAAATATAAAATATATATGCTTTATTATGTACACACATAAAATATAAAAATCAAATATTATAGAATCTAGGTGGTGGGTATATGGATGTTCACTGTACAAATCTTTCAACTTTTATATATGTCTTTAAATTTCCATAATAAATTACTGGAAAATAAAAATAGTGCCTTGATTTCAAGGAAAACATTAAGTAAATGCACAGGTGATAGGATGAACTGGCAAAAATCCTGGAAGTGACGGTGAGTGATTTCTGGTAAACAGGGACTTAAGTGAAAGTACACAGAATAGGAATGTGAGGTGTCAAAGGGGAAAGGGCTGAGGCAAAGAAAAGTGTGAAGTGGAGGCGGCCGAGCCCTGGAGACAGAGCCTGGGGAGGAGGGGGAACGTGCTCACCTTCACGATCAAAGCAGCGCATCAGTTCCTGGACCCACCGGTCACTGCTGCCTCCACACACACTTCCCGAGGGTAGCTGGAACCTGTAAGGAAGGACGTGGTCTCAGCTGTGTCTCCAATCTCCACCCCCTTTCTCTCCCCCCACTTTCCCAGCTCTTTCCTCTTTCCAAAGAAGTGAGGTCACTGCCAAGATTCAGCAGTTTCTGCTGGGACTGGGAAATTCCAGGCAGAACAGGGAAACTAAGGTGTGGAGAATTAGGGCACACATAACCTAATGTTATGGGGACTACAGAAGGGACTAGGGGTCCTCCCAGAAGGAGTTCAAGTTTGACCAGAGAGGGTCCTGGAGGCACCCGGAGGCTCTGCGCTCCCAGGGGTGGGTGAGATTACCTGACGTAGGAAGAGCAACGTTGATAGACTTTCAGGTATTTTCGGAGATGTCCCATGATGTGATCGTTAGGAGGGGAGTGGGAAGAAATTCTTCTATCACAGGGACAACTGCCAGCGATGCTACCTTCATTGCCATCGCCTGAGCGGGACCGAGGTGGTCAGCACAGTTTCCCAGGTTCAGGGGCTCACGCAGCGGTAAACTTAGCCTCCAACCCACAGCCCCACTGCAGCCTCTCCCCTAGACCCGGGGATCTGAGCCCCTCCCACCCCCAGGGCTCAACTCACACATCACACTCCCCAAACACGTCCATAATCACACCTGGGCCCTGGTGTTCCCCAGCCGGTCCCCAACCCCAGGCAGCTAGCCCTCCCCCTGCCCCGGCTGCCTTGGGGACCCTGGCTCCCCACTTATTCAACTCAACCCCGCGGCCCTCGTGCCCCCCATCCCCTTCCCCGGATTCGGGGATCTGGGAACCAGCCGGGCCCCTGACGAACCTGGAGGAGTGTGGCACAATAGAAAGAGTAGGAGCAAGAGGATCCGGAGTTCCCAGCTCAGCATCATCTCGGGCCCGCCTCGCCCTGTCTGAGTCCCAGACGTGCTCCAGCCGGTTTCTCAATGGCTTTCGCTTCCTTCTCCCGCCACGCCTGAGATTCTGCGGGAGACGGCGGCCGTCGGCACCAAGGCCGGGCCGAGGCGAGGCGCGAGGTGGCGGCGCCTCCCTGTGGGCGCCCTCACCGTCTCGAACCAGTAAGTGCGGTCAGTACCGTTGTAGCCGCGTGATCGCCAGCCTGGGGCGGCGGGGAAACTCCGGGAGGCGGAGCGCCTCTGCCCGCGCTCCCGCACCCAGCCCAGTGCCCCGTCGAGGAGGCAGCCAGGAATGTTTGAAGAAGGCGAAAGAAAGCGGAAGAAAGTCCAGGCTGCAAGGCCAGGCGTGGCGGGCGGGCACTGCCCACTAGGCTGATCCGCTTCGGCCCGGGGATGTCAGCCCCGCCCGCCCGCCCTCCGCAGGTCAGTTGGCTGGACCTCCTCCTTCGAGAGGCTTTCACTTTTCGGGCTCGGGTCCGGCGCACTGGGATCCAGTCACATGGCTGGAGTGACCGCGGCAGACGAGTCCGCGCGCCCAGCAGCACACTGACTGCCCTGAGCGCCTCTGCGCCGCGCACGACACAGGGGGCGTGGCAACCCGAGGAGCCGGCGGAGGGCTCGGGCAGCCTGACGTCACGCCCCACCCCGAGGTATTTACCTTCGAAAAGTGGTGGCGGCTGCAGGTACCGGAGTAGCGAACCGGACGGCAGGGGCTAGGTGTACCGGGGCTCACCGCCAAACCTATCCAAGCCGAAGATGCCCTAGCTCCTGTCCCCCTCCTCCCACACCCCACAGACGGATCCAAAACTCTTCCCTCCTCACCAAACCCTTGCCCATAGGATTAGCCCTCTCCCACTTCTATCCTCAACTTAAACCCTACCTTTGAGGGTTTGAGCCTCAAATTTTGAGCCCCAAATACCATCTCCCTCCCGACTACTCATCCTTAACCCTATCACCCACTTTCAAGTCTGGACCCCATTCTCACCCTGAATTCCCATCCTCCGCCCTGAAAACTCCTTCCTCACTCCTAACACTCATCCATAGATTCCACCCTAAGTGACCCTCAAACCCACAATCTCCCCCATTTTATGACCCAGCCCCAAACTCTCCCGAGTACCTCTCTCTCACCCTACATCCCTCCCTCTGCTCAGTCTGGGCCCAGGCCTTGTTCCCCTGAAGACATGGAGTTTGTGTCTGGATACCGGGATGAGTTCCTTGATTTCGTTGCCCTCCTCTTTGGCTGGTTCCGCAAGTTCGTGGCGGAGCGCGGGGCCGTGAGAACCAGCCCGGAGGGTTGCTGGTGGCAGCTGGAGGCTCAGATCAGAAGGCTGCCCCAGGACCGCGCCCTTTGGGTGCTCCACGTCTTGCCCAACCGTAGTGTGGGCATCAGCCTGGGGCAAGGGGCAGAGCCAGGCCCTGCACCAGGCCTGGGGGCTGCCCGGCTCCTGGGAGACGAGCCCCCACTCCACCTGCGGGACCTAAGCCCCTATGTCAGCTTTGTCAGCCTGGAGGAAGGGGGAGAGGAGGAGGGCGCAGGCACCGAGAAAGTAGAAACAGAGGCGGATGGGAAGCCAGCCCCTACCAGCAGGGAGTCCCCACGGGAAGCAAACCCCCCAGGGGAGGCAGACGGGACCCAGCAGGAGGCAGCAGGTGGCGAGGTCGGCTGCCAAGAGGACAGAGCGGAGGACAAACCAGGGCCTGAGAGAAGAAAGGGACAGAGAAGTGGTAAGAACCCAGGGCTGGCCCTGCCCTGCCCCCGCCCAGGCATACTCCCCTTCAAAGCCCTCCTCTGCCCCTCAGAATCCAGTTAGGAGTCACAAATGGGTGGCCCTCAGGCCAATCTGGCCTAAAAAGGTGTCTTCATTGATCCACAATGTTCTTTGTTTTTTAAAATTTGAGCCAACATTTAAACATTAAAAGAAAAAACTTCCAGAAGTCTGGAGTTACCCCTTCTCAAGAAAAATGTAAAGTTCCCACAGCAGGCCCACATTTCCACCCCGCAGCAAATGCTGGTTCTGTGTAGCCGCAGTCCCCTTCCGATGAGGCGTGCCCTCTCTCCCTAGTCCCCTTCGCTCAGTCTTCTAGTCCCCGTGGGTATTTGATTTGGTATCCCTGACCCTGACAGTCTTTGCCCCCGACTCTTCCCTTTTTCCCCAGAGGCGCCCCCCCTGCACCTTTCCTGCCTCCTACTGGTGACGGATGAATACGGCACCATCTTGGGCATTGACCTGCTGACGGATGGAGGGCAGGGGAGTGCAGGCAGGGGCTCAGGGACACAGAACCTGGCTCCTCGGGCCTATGCTCTCCTCTGCCACAGCATGGCCTGTCCCATGGGCTCTGGAGACCCCCGAAAGCCCCGAAAGCTTACTGTGGGAGACGCCCAGCTGCATCGGTACAGAAACCTGGTAGAGGGTGGGGAAGCCTGGGGCCCTGGGCTCCTGAGCCCCCCAGCCTGATGCCGTCTCCACCCCCATTCAGGGAGCTGGAGAATCTGGTCCCAAGGCTGAAAGTGAAGCTAACCAAGACCCCGATGCGGACATGGGGTCCCCGGCCTGGCTTCACCTTTGCCTCCCTTCGGGCTCGAAACTGCCATGTTTGTCACAGGCATAGCTTTGAAGTGAAGCTAACCCCCTGGTGAGCAGCCTGCAGAGATGGAGGGAGTGGAAGGAAGACCCCAACAGTCAGGCAAACAGAGAGGAAGCAGGCTGGGGGGTGGGGCCCTGCAGACAGACAGAATGAGGGACAGGGAAACAAGAAGATGACACACACACAAAAAAGCTGTTATAGGCAGAGAGAGTACAAACAGACTGAGTGCGTACGGGCAGTCGCAGGACAGATGGACAGCAGACAGGGGACCTACAGACACTAACACTGAGTGCCCACCCCTCCCCGTGACCCCAGCCCCCAGTGTGGCGCTGTCTTGTACTGCGGAGAGGCTTGTCTCCAGGCTGACTGGAAGCGATGCCCAGATGATGTGAGCCATCGATTTTGGTGCCCAAGGCTTGCAGCCTTCATGGAGCGGGCCGGAGAACTGGCAACTCTGCCTTTTACCTACACCACAGGTACCCTAAGAAGGTCAGGATGGGTGGGGGAAAGTGGGACCCGGTCTTTGGAACTGGGGCCCCAGGTGCCTGGGAACAGGGTCCTGGGCTTGAAGGCTAAGTGCCTGGGGCTGGAATCTAGATCCCTGGAATAACAGCTGGGTGCTGGGTATTTGGGGCTGGGGGCTAGACCCCTGGGGCTGGACACAGCATCTCTGGAGCTGAGAACTGAGCGCCCTGGTCCCTGAGAGAACTTACGGGATTCGGGAGTAGGGATTCAAATACTTGCTTCTCAGCTTCACCACTAACTGGTGACCTGAAACAAATCGCTTTACTTCTTAGAGCTATTTCCTCAACTGTGAAATGGGCAGACTAACAAATGTTAAAACGCATGGAATTGTTATATGGGTTCTGTGGGCTATGCTGTAGACACTCAGAAATGTTAATAGTTCTCTGCCTGACTAGAACCAGACTCAGACTCAGGGTCCTGGGGAGAGACTGAGGAGAGCCAAAGTCTGGAATCCTGGCCACCAGGCCCTCAACCCCTCCCCTCATCCTTCTCCAGAGGTGACCAGTGAAACCTTTAACAAGGAGGCCTTCCTGGCCTCACGAGGCCTCACTCGTGGCTACTGGACCCAGCTCAGCATGCTGATTCCAGGCCCTGGCACCCTCGGGCACCCAAGGGGCAGCACACCATCCCTCAGCGTTCTTCTCAATGGTGCGTGGGGCCTCTCTCCAGGCATAAGTCCCTCAGACTAGAGGGAAGGACGGGAGAGCAAAAAGTTGTCCGGGTCCTAGATAACCCCTCCACATACACACCAAACCTCACCACCACCACCAGGGCATTTCATGCCTCTCCTCAACCCTCAGAAAAGTCACCACTGCCCAGCCCATCCAGAAGCCCCATCCCTAGGCAGCTCCCCATTCCTCCTGCTGCAGCTCCAGGCCCTCTCTCAGGGAACACAGCTCCTCTGGAAGAAGGAAGAGGCCAGGTGGGGACCTCCCTGACACCAGGCTCCTCTTCTTTCATCCTCTCAGGAGATCCCTACCAGCTTCTTCAGGGGGATGGGCCTGCTCTGATGCCTCCTGTGCCCCCAGATCCACCCAGGGGCCTCTTTGGTGAGCTGGAGGGGCCCTGAGGGAGCTAGGGGTAGGGACGGGGACTGGAGGGCCGGCAGACTCGGTGGCTGAGAAAGGGGGCTATTGGACAGGAGAGGTGGGGGTCCAGGCCTGGGGCAAGGTCCCCAGTAACCCACTCTCCCCAGGCTCGTGGCAGGATTACTACACATGGCGGGGCCTCAGCTTGGACTCCCCCATGGCTGTGCTTCTCACCTACCCGCTGACTGTGTACTACGTCATCACCCATCTGGTGCCCCAGTCCTGTAAGGAGGGCGGAGGCAGGGGGAGGAGTGCGTGGAGCAGGAGGGCCGGGGGGCGGGGGTAGGGGACAGGAGGGAGGGGAGGAGGAGACCGTATTCTTAAATGACTAGCTTATCACCCAGTCCCTGAGCTCAACATCCAGAACAAACAGTCACTGAAAATCCACGTGATGGAGGCTGGGAAGGAGTTTGACCTCATCATGGTGTTTTGGGTAAGTCCCTCCAGGCCTGAGGGTTGAGCATTTGGGTGTGGAGGTGGATGCAGGGTGGGACCCAGATCTGTCCTCTTTGCCCTTCAGGAGCTCTTGGTCTTGCTCCCCCACGTGGCCCTGGAGCTGCAGTTTGTGGGTGACAGCCTGCCCCCTGAGAGTGACCAGCAGAATTTTACCTTGCAGAGGGTGAGGGCTGAGGGGGGTGCCCTGCTCTTTAGTCCTAACCCTCCTGCTGTCCTCCCAGCTGGGCTCTGCCCTTCCGATCCCTGCCTCCTCTCCCCTGTCTTACCTGATGCATCTCCCAGTACCAAAACTTCCACCGGCTTCTCCACCCCACTCCAAACTCCCCAGGATGACCTCGAAGTATCTGTCCGTCCTGGTTCCGGGGTATCAGCACGGCTAAGCTCTGGGACTAAGGAGAAGGGGGGCCGCAGGGACCTGCAGATCAAGGTGTCTGCTCGGCCCTACCACCTGCTCCAGGGGCCCAAGCCTGACTTGGTTATCGGTAAGCGCTTGGGGTAGGAGCATGGGGGAGGTGGGAGGAGGCCCTGGGAGCCAGCTTCTCCTTGCTCTCCTTTCCTCCGCAGGATTTAACTCTGGCTTTGGTCTAAAGGACACTTGGCTGAGCTCGCTGCCCCGGTTACAGGTGCGGGATGGGACAAAAGGGACCTTCTCTCACCTCCTGCCCGGTCCCTCCTCCTTTTCTGGAAGTCTCTTCTTCCCCATCATCTGCTCTACAGACCTGGGGTGCGCCAGCGGGTCCTCCTGCCCCCCTCTGTGCCTGCCTCGTGCCTCTCCCCATCCCGGTCCGCCTGGGTCCTCGGGAGGTACGTGGGGTTGGGAGCCTTTCTGAGAGTGTCTGAGGCCCCGCCCCCACCCCAGTCCCTCCGAGTGCCGGCCTTCTTCACCGAGAGCAGCGAGTACGGCTGTGTGATGGACGACCAGACCATGGCGGTGGCCACGGGAGGGGGCACCAGCCCTCCACAGCCCAACCCTTTCCGCTCCCCCTTTCGCCTCAGAGCGGCGGACAACTGTATGCCCTGGTAAGGCCTTCTTGCTCTCTGGCCACGCATCCTGAAAGGTCCACCGCTACCCTCGTCTCTGCGGTCCTGGGACCCTCCTGGCCCAGCCCTACACCCTGCTTTCGCCGCGCGCACTCCCACCACCCCCGCTGGAGGGTCTCGACAACGCCCACACACCCCTCTTTACATCCAGCTCACAAAAATCTCTCCAACGCCTCGTTTCCCAGCCCCGCCCCCCCCCAACCCCTCAGCAAAAAAAAGCCAGGTTACGCTCGGGCTGGCAGAGCCCTAAGTTTAGCCCCACCCCCTGAAACTCGGAGCCCACAAACTCCGCCCCTTGGGAAAATCCCGGCCTCTTGGCACCGCCCCTGACGGCGCCACGCCCCCCTCAGGTACTGCAACGCCTTCATCTTCCACCTGGTCTACAAGCCTCCGCAAGGGAGCTGGGCCCGCCCGGTGCCAGGGCCCGCGCCTCCCGCCCCAACTCCTACCGCTCCTCCCGCCCCCGCCCGTAGGCGCCGAGGAGAAAAGAAACCTGGGCGGAGGGCCCGCCGGCGGAGGTGAGGGCGGAGAGGTAGAAGTCCACCCCCTCCCCTAACACGCCTCAGAAAGGAACACGAAACCGGCGAGGCCGAGGGGGGAGGCCAGTTGGCGGAACACGAAAGGTAATTAAACTTACTTGTTTGAAACCACTGAGTCAAACGCTCATAACTGGGTCCTTAAATGGAAAGAGGATTAAAGGATTTACGGATGACATTTTCTTCCATCTTTCTTCAGTTCCTCGAAAGCTGTCCCCTCTGGGATTCTGCCCTCCTGGGTAATCCCAAACTTCTTCTAATGTGTGTGTAGACAAGGCATTTTCCGGCCCCAGTAACAGGCAGGGACCGGATCCGAGTCAAGCAAGACCAAGAAACAGAAAGTGGCTTCTCTCTGGGGGGAGAGGGGACGGGGGCGGGGGCAGGGGAGGCATGCAACCTCCTAGGGGCACTCACAACCTTGGTTTAGAGTCAGTGAAAGACCCCAGCCACCCAACTGTCCAAGTTAGAAACTTCATGGCCATCCCTGACTCCACGTTCTCTCATCCTTCACGGCCCATAAAGAACCAGCTCCAGCTGAGTCAGGCTGCTGGTCACTCAACATCCAGCAGTTTATGTCCAGTCCCACTGCAAATGCCACCATATCTCGTGTTCCTTACAAAACAGACATTCGAAACATTACTCCCTGCTTAAATCCCCTCAATGAACTTTCCTCTACTTTTAAAATCCCCGTGAGTGTGGGCCGGGCTTGATGACTCTTATCACAACGTATAGAAAGGGAAAAATAGTGGAGAAACCTGGCAGACACCACCTGCACCAAGTGACTAGTTTTACAAGAAATGAGAAGTCATGTTGACGTCATGCTCCCTGACATGATGCAATAAGGCCACATCCCCTCTGTAGTATTATTCCCCCAAATCCATAACTTTAGACTAATCATGAGAACACACCAGACAAAACCAATCTGTGGGACAGTCTACAAAACCCGACTGCTATTCTTCAAAAGCATCAAAGTCACGAAAAGCAAAGAAAGACCAAGAAACGGTGACAGATTGGAAGAGACTTAAGGAGACATGACAACTAAATACGATTCAGTATCCTGGTTTGGACCCTGGAACAGAAAAAAAAATTTAATGGAAAAACTGGAGAAATTCAAATAAAGTTTTCAGTTTAGCTAATGGTATTGTATCAATGCTAATTTCTTAGTTTTGATAAACACGCTGTGGTTATAGAAGAAGTAATAAGGAAGATGTGTGAGGAGTATTTGGGAACACTCTACTGTCTTTGCACCCCACCTATAAATCTAAAATTATTTCAAAAAAAAAAGTTTAAAATTTCAGACTCTTTAGTATGGCTTGTAAGTTGCTTCTCTTTCTGTCATCCTCTTTTATTATAACTATGTTATTATCAAAGTTTCCAAATATACACAAAAGCCCAGAAGATTCAGCTTAATGAATCTCTATGTGCCCATCACCCAGCTTCAACAATTATCAACATTTTTCAAATTTTATTATTACTCCCTGTGATAATGTGATAATATAAGAAATATATATATTTGGTCTGCGTGCCCCATTTCTGGCACAAGAGCTTCTATAATCTGAGTGACAGAGGTGAGAGGAGCATCTTTTGTTATTCATAATAAGCCGCTTTCAACCATACCTGAGTTTAATAAGGTAACTCTAGGTGGGCCCTTATTTAACTTCAGGATGGAAGTTAGATACTAGAGGAACCAACCGCATGATTAGAGAGGGCTGAAACGTTCAGCCCCACCCCTTACTCTCCACGGGAGAGGAGCGAGGCTGGAGATTAAGTTAATCACCAAGCAACCTGCATAAAAATCCCTGAACGATGGGCTTCAGAGAGCTTCTGGGTTAATGAACACACTGAGGTACTGAGGCTGGTACACCTGGAGAGAACATGGAAGCTCCAGGCTACCCCCTCTTCCCTCACCACACCTCGCCCTATACCTCTTTTCCGATTTGCAGTTCCTTTACAACAAACCAGTAATAATTAGTAAACTGTTTTCCTGAGTTCTGTGAGCCATTTTAGCAAATTATTGAACCTGAGAAGGAGATCACAGGAAGCCTCAGTTTATAGTCAGTTGGTCAGAGGGCCCAGGGCTTGCAATTAGCATCTGAAGTGGGGGCAGTCTTTTAGGACTGAGCCCTTAACCTGTGGCAGTCTGTGCTCACTCTGGGCCGGGCTTAATGACTCTTATCACAAAGTATAGAAAGGGAAAAATTCCGTGTCTGGAGTGATTGAATTGGGACTTCCCTGGTGGCGCAGTGGTAAAGAATCTGCCTGCCAACACAGGGGACACGGGTTCAATCCCTGGTCTGGGAAGATCCCACATGCCGTCGAGCAACTAAGCCTGTGCACCACAACTACTGAGCCTGCGCTCTAGAGCCCACGTGCTGCAACAACTGAGCCCATGTGCTGCAACTATTGAAGCCCACGTGCCTAGAGCCCGTGGTACGTAAAAAGAGAAGCCACTGCAATGAGAAGCCCATGCACTGCAACGAAGAGTAGCCCCTGCTCACCACAACTAGAGAAAGCCTGTGTGCAGCAACAAAGACCCAATGCAGCCTAAATAAATAAATACATACATACATACCCTATTTAAAAAATAAAAAAAGAATTGATTGAATTGTAGGACACCCAGTTGGTGTCAGGGTAGTTGGCGAATTGGTTGGTGTGAGAGAACAAACAAAAAGAAAACACCTATTTGGTGTCAAAAGTGCTATTAGTAAAAGCAGCTAATAGTTGGTGTCAGAAGTGAGAAGAGCTAGACTGGCCCTAGCTCACAGAAATATGTGGTTTGAGAGGAGAAAGGATAAAAAGATGGGAGATGCAGAACCTTTGATTCCTGGGTGGCCATGTGGTCACCCATGGCATGGAGCAGCAGCTGTGCTGCACTCAGTTACTAAAGGTAAAAGTAACAAATGGAATTTAAAATTGGATTCAACTCCCAGGAAGTTGTTTCACTAGATGCATAAGGAAATGCAAACCAATAAGAAAAAAAGTGAAATATACAATCCCTTGGTGATTATTTGTAATAGCTAAAATGAAATTTTAAAAGAGTTCTGGTTTGGACTTTGGTGCTAGACTAAGCTTGGGTTTGAGTCAGTCTGAGTTTTGGCCACCAGCCTCAAAGCTATCCAGTAAATAATTAGGCTGGGACAACAGAAAGTACCTCTAAGGCCTCTGCTCACCAAGAAGGTAGTCAGCATGGGGGGAAGGCAAAAACCAAGGATCTACTGAAACCAGGAATATAGTTGTGAAGGAGTTGCTTCATTTTGTAGATTGGTATCATCAGCTTCCTGAAGGACCTTTACTAAAATGGATTGTGAGAGTGAGTAATTTAGGGGCAGTATCTTTGTTTATAAGTGCTCAGGATAGAACAGCATGTTTGGGTTGATACAGGACCCACAGTTCACTATTAAACAATCATAGATGGCTGTACGCCAACCAGACACACAGGAGGTTATTCCTGAGGAATAATCCTAAAGCTATCCAGGACCCACCAAAAGTCACCTCATTAACATAAACTCAGGTACAGTCAAAGGGGCCTGTTATGTATAACAAAAGACACTCCTCTCACCTCCTATCACTCAGGAAATTCCAAGGGTTTTCCACACGTTTGAGCCAAGAATCTGGGATGAAGACCAAAATATGTATTTCTTACATCACAATATCACACACCCCCAGCTGTTTCCCAGAGTGTTTTAAGGCACACCCCAGACATCAGTTAGCTCACTTATATGCATCTATAACTAATGAAGGCTTTTAAAAAATGTAACCACCATGCCATTATCATACCCAATAAAATTAACAATTATTCTTTAATATCTTATCATAATACCCAGTTCATATTCAAGTTTCTTTTCTTTTTTTTTTTTTTTTGTGGTACGCGGGCCTCTCACTGTTGTGGCCTCTCCCGTTGCGGAGCACAGGCTCCGGACACGCAGGCTCAGCGGCCATGGCTCACGGGCCCAGCCGCTCCTCGGCATGTGGGATCTTCCCGGACCGGGGCACAAACCCTTGTCCCCTGCATCGGCAGGCGGACTCTCAACCACTGCGCCACCAGGAAAGCCCTCATATTTCTTGAATTATCTCAGAAATGGCTTTTACAGTTGGTTTGTTACAATCAAGAAATGAATAAGAGCTACACATGGCTTTCAGTTATTATCTCTCTTAAGTTTTTTTGTTGTTTTTCTATAACAGACCTCCTTCCCTTTTTTATTTTCAGTCCACTGATTCAATGAGAAACTAAATCACTTGTGCTGTAGAATGTTCCTCATTCTGGATCTGGCTGATTATTTCCTCTGGGTGTTTTTTTAATCTGTTCATCTATATTCTTTAGTTCTATAATCTGGCAGTTAGATCTACATGACAAACAAGGCCCTTTTAATGTGGCCGCCGCCAACCTCCACAGGCTGATCTCATCCTGCTTCCTGCCCCCTCCCTACCCTCGAGCCAGGGGCTCTAAATGAAGACACCACACTCTCTCAGTGTGGAACTTCCCTGTTTTCTTGCACAATTAATTCCTTCTCAGCCTAAAGCTCACTTCCTTAGGAAGGGAGGCCTTCCTTGACCCCAGATGAGCGTAGACACCCCCTGATAATACCTTGTAAATCCCCTACAGCCATAAAAGGGCAGCCTAGGTCCCTGGTGGATTGAGGGGAAAGAGAACTTTTCCCCACTCCCTTGGCCAGAAAAATAACCTCTCCCTAAATTCCTGCCATCTCCTACGTGAAAGCATATTGTTATCTCTGAGCAGCGGGATTACTAAGGATTTGTTTATTCATTTTGTTTTGCTGTCCTGCTCATTTTTCTTCCGTGAACACACAGTACTTTTGTAATCAAAACGTTTAATTTACAAATTTGCCCACCTTAATAATTCACTTACTAAATACTGATTGAATGCACACACGGCTTTGTGTTAGAGATGCAGTGGGGGAAAAAAAAACTAGAGAATGGTCCCTGCTTCCATGAAATTTACAAGGATCCCTTACCCCCATCACTCTCTATCACATTACTCTTTTATTTTCTTTGAGCACGTATCACAGTTATTTTACTATGTCATTCATTTATTTATGTTTATTACCCCTCCTCCTCTAATACATACTAAAAAGTGAATTCCATGAAAGGGGAGACCTTGTCTGTCTGATTATAACTATGCCCCAGCACAGTGCCTGGGACGTAATAGCCACTCGGCATTTACTAAAGGAATTTTTTTTTTTTTCCGTCTGCGCAGCTTGAGGGATCTTAGTTCCCTGACCAGAGATTGAACCCCGGCCCACGGCAATGAAAGCACCGAGTCCTAACCACTGGACAGCCAGGGAATTCCCTAAAGGACTTTTAGAAACCTATTCCTGCTATACTGGAGGGAAAATGGACTGTGAGAGGGCAAGACTTGAGACGGATCAGCTAGGAGTTTTTGGTAGCAATACAGGCAAGAGCTGATGGTGCCTTGATGCTGGAGAGAAACAGGTTAAATCCTAGGGCTAATGAGGAGGTAGAAATAACAGATGGTGAGCAATTCTATTGGAACAAAGGGAGGGCAGAGAAAGAGCTGAACGTTCCCAGCCAGGACAACCAGATGGAAGGAAGTGCCGTGTGCTCACAGTGGGGACACAGGAAGAGAAGGGATGGAGTTAGAGCGGTTGGAAGGGGTGGGAGAGAAAGGTAATGAACTCAGGGTGGGACTTGTTAAGTTTGAAATGCTCATGGGACCTCGCAGTAGAGATTCTGGTAGGCAATTGACATGTGAGATGGAACTCACACAACTAGGAGAGTGGATGAGGACCCTAGAAAGAAGAAGGGGCCTTCAAAACGGAATCCTGGTGGAGGTAAGGATGGTCAGAGGAAGAGGAGGCAACTAGGGGAGGGAGAAGTGCTGAGAGCACTGGAAAACCAGGAGGGTTCAGAAACAAAGAAACGGTGCTCAGCTCTGCCAGACACTGCTTAGGCCAGGTCAGATCAAGGGGAAGAAATGTCCCCTGTACTTCACAACAAAGACAAGAGAGTATTCAACAGAGTGGTGGTGGCAGCCTTGAGAGGGCGGAGAGTGACAGGGAGGCGAATTGGAGGCAACAATTGGGCAACTTAGAGAATACAGAAGACCCTAAAAAGAAAATTCAAATGGCCCTCAATCCCAACACCCAGAGATAACCACCGTTGGCATTTTGGTGTGTTTACAGTCTCTCTTATCAAAATGTACATATTTTTACAAACTTTAATCATACTGTACATCATGCTAACTAGCTTGCTCTTTTAATAAAACAATATGTTATGAACAGCTTTTGGGGACTTCCCTGGTGGCGCAGTGGTTAAGAATCCGCCTGCCAGTGCAGGGGGCACAGGTTCGAGCCCGGGTCCAGGAAGATCCCACATGCCGCGGAGCAACTAAGCCCGTGCGCCACAACTACTGAGCCTGCGCTCTGGAGCCCACGAGCCACAACTACTGAAGCCCGCGTGCCTAGAGCTCATGCTCTGCAACAAGAGAAGCCACCGCAATGAGAAGCCTGCGCACCGCAACAAAGAGTAGCCCCCGCTCGCTGCAACTAGAGAAAGGCTGCGAGCAGCAACGAAGACACAACGCAGCCAAAAATAATAAATAAATAAATGTATAATATGTTATGAACAGCTTTTTATGTCATTAGATAGTCTCTTTGTCTCATCTGTCTATACAGATGGCTGTATATTAGTTTACTTTATGAATGTGACATGGCCTAGTGGGACATTTAGGCAGTTCCTAATTTTTCTCTATTATAAAGGAAAGAGGAAGTAGAAAGTGTCCCAGCTGGGAACCAAAGCAGGACCCAAGACTGTCTGGGCCTCCCTGGTGGGCGGGGAGTTGATATGCCTGAGACACTTGGCATGGAGTTTCCGGCCAAGGAAGGAGGTAGGCAGTTTGCAGGGACCGAGGTAGAAGCGTAGGATGAAGAAGACAACATGGGTCTGTGTGGGGTGCTAGTCTCAGCCCAGCCTCGTGGACACAGATCTGAGGCCTAGAAGACAGGAACCACAGACAGAAGCCAAAGAGCCGCTGTAAAGCCGAGGGGCATGAAGAGAACAGCACAGCACCTACAGCCCAGGAAGCAAAGTCATAACGCTTTCGCTGTCAACACGCCAGGAGTCCACACTGGCCAACATACCCGTCGTCACCTTGACTTATCCCCACATGACTCTGTTCATCCCCTCTTGGGTTCAATCTCCTACCTCCTCCCTTTCCTGCTCCAGATCCTCTCATTGGACCCTCTGGGATTTAAGGTCAACAAGATGCCCCAAATCATCCACCTCTTCTCTTGGTTTTCCCTTTGCCTTCTTGCTCTCAGAAACTTGGTGCTCCTCCAAAGCCACTACCCCCTTGCAACCCCCTTTGAAGAAATATTTTTTTCTCCCACATTCCACAAATTCTGAGATGAGGCAGTTGTCTTTCTTACCGTATATTTTTGCTTCCAAAAAATTTCTCCTCCCTCCAAAACCCCAGCCTCTTTGAAGCACATGCCAGGAGACTGGACCAGCCATTACCCTTCCTGTGGCAATCATCTTGTGACATCTATCGGCTTCATCAAGGGCTTGAGCATTTGGCTTATGTTTACTTCTCCATCTTTAATCATGTCTTCATTTGTGTAACTAAGACATCCACTGAGATAATCCATCCAACAGCCCAACCTCTCAGCTCCTTGCCCTCTTCTCTTCCACCCCTCCTCAGCCACACGCTCCTCCAATGGCCAAACCCTAGAGCCCTGTCATTACCAGTAACTGCACCTCTTCCAACCTTCTGATTCCCAGCACCCCACTACTATCCATCCTTCTAGTCCCCTCTCTGATATCCTCAGTTCAACAATCCTTCAACCTTTCAGATTCTTTAGTCCACATTTTCACTGTCCATCACCCTCTTCACATCTTCACATCCCACTTCACCCAGTTTAGGTCCATGATTATAATGATTCCTTCGCACACACTCTTAATGCTCTTGTCCCGCCATTTTCCTTGCAAAACTGCAAGAAGGATCAAACCAAACTCCACCAACAGTGAGACTTTCCCTGAGCAACTGAGCATGGCTGGGGATAAACAAGTGGGCTGACAGATCTCACTTTGAATGTGTAACAAGAAGTCACAAGTGGGCTCTTAGCACACCCAACCATCCTATGATTTCTCTACTCCATACTCTCTTCTGCTCTCTGAAATTCCCCTTCTTGCCTCAAATGGCAACACTGCACGGCCCTATCCTCAGAACTTCCTCATCTTTCCACCAGTGCTTCTTATGATATCTATTCCCTGCAATTTCCGTTTTTCTGGTCATTCATGTTAAATGCATTCCTCAAATGTCTGGTCATCCTTTCTTCTCCATTCACATCCCAACCACTCCGATGAAGAGTACCCTTGCTGAGATAATGCCAAGCCCAATGGTCAGTATTCACTCTCTTAGCAGCACTTTAACAGAGTTGTTAAATGCACTCAGTCTTCGAAGCACTGTGTTGGCCTCCGGGACCAGCACACTCTCCTGCTTTTCCTCCCCCTTTGCTAGGGTATCCTTGTGCTGGTTCCTCCTCCTCCTGCCTCTCTGTCTGTCCTCTACTCTCCTTTCTCCCTTGTCCTCCGCACCTGTCTTCCCCGTGCTTCCTCGTGTTTATTTTGTTTTTAATATTTATTTATAAAATGTATATATATATATATATATTTATTTGGCTGCACCCGGTCTTAGTTGCGGCACGCGGGATCTTTCGTTGCGGCATACAAACTCTTAGTTGCGGCATGTGGGATCTAGTTCCCTGACCAGGGATTGAACCTGGGCCCCCTGCATTGGGAACATGGAGTCTTAGCCACTGGACCACCAGGGAAGTCCCTTTTTTTTTTTTTAAGTATTTATTTTTGGCCACGCCATGCAGCACACGGGATTTTAGTTCCCCGACCAGGGATCGAACCCATGCCCCTGCAGTGGAAGTGCAGAGTCTTAAACACTGGACCACCAGGGAAGTGCCTACTGTGCCCATTCTTTGCAGGCCAAGCCCGTTTTCCCAGGGCCTTTGCCCTTACTGTTGCCTTCGCTGGAACACTCCCACTCCCTTCCTGAAGGTCACTGCCTCAGAGAGACCTTCCCTGACCTCGCTAACTAAAATAGCCTGTCAGTCTACCTCCTTATCTTGTTTCCTTTTTCTTCACAACACGTATTTCTCCCTAAAGTTGTATATGTATTGCTGACGTGTTTATTGTCTGCCTCTCCCCAACTGAATCCCCAGCATGTTGAACAATATCTGGTACACAGGAAGTACTCAATAAACCTTTGTCATATGAAAGAAAGAAAAGGAGAGGGAAGAAAGAGACAAAGAACAGGTAAGCAAAAAACCTGAGAAAACAGGTTTCGGTTAAAGCCAGCTTAAATCACCGGCTCCTCCCCTCTGCATATTCCATCAATCATGTTGACGGTGGCACAGCAATTACAAGCACAAGAGTCTGCCAGGCATGGGTACAAGTCCCAGTTTGACTGGTGTCAGCTGTGTGGTTTTAAGCAAGTTACTTAATCTCTCTGAGCCACATACCCCGCTTCAGCAAATTTTTATGAGTGCCTAATTACAACAGAGGTATTACGCCATATCTGTTGTGAGGATTATATAAGATAATTTATGAAATGTCTCTGATACCAATCATAAGTGCTAATCATAAGTACTCAGTAATCTGGTGTCATTTACACCCATTCTTCAAGTTTTGCCATGATACATTCTCATCTGTTTATAATCATCTGTGTTTGCAATTCAGATTTTCTCAGTGATCAAAGAATTATTTAGGACTGTTTTGGTGGGGTTTTTGTTGTTTTGTTTTCTCTTGTTTTGGGCCATGCCACACAGCATTCGGGATCTTAGTTCCCCGACCAAGGATTGAACCCGTGCGCCCTGCAGTGGAAGCGTGGAGTCTTTTTTTTTTTTGGCTGGGTTGGGTCTTCATTGCTGCGTTCGGGCTGCTCATTGCGGTGGCTTCTCTTGCTGCGGACCACGGGCTCTAGGCCCGCGGGCTTCAGTAGCTGCTGCACGCAGGCTCAGTAGTTGGAGCGCACGGGCTTAGTTGCTCCGAGGCATGTGGGATCCTCCCAGACCAGGAATTGAACCCGTGTCCCCTGCACTGGCAGGTAGATTCTTAACCACTGCGCCACCAGGGAAGCCCGGAAGCGTGGAGTCAACCACTGGACCACCGGGGAAGTCCCAGGACTGTTTGGGGGTGTTTTCTTTTCTTTCTTTTTATTTTTTTTTTTGCGGTACGCTGGCCTCTCACTGTTGTGGCCTCTCCCGTTGCGGAGCACAGGCTCCGGACGCGCAGGCTCAGCGGCCATGGCTCACGGGCC
Source organism: Lagenorhynchus albirostris (assembly GCF_949774975.1). Classification (NCBI taxonomy): domain Eukaryota; kingdom Metazoa; phylum Chordata; class Mammalia; order Artiodactyla; family Delphinidae; genus Lagenorhynchus; species Lagenorhynchus albirostris. Next base: position 9,737,492 of record NC_083114.1, read on the forward strand.
CAGCCGCTCTGCGGCATGTGGGATCTTCCCGGACCGGGGCACGAACCCGTGTCCCCTGCATCGGCAGGCGGACTCTCAACCACTGCGCAACCAGGGAAGCCCTATTTGGGGGTTTTTTAAAGGTTGGACTTTTTTACTTAAACATTTGTAAATTTCTGGTTTATTGCATTGTGGTTGGAGAAGGTGGCCAATACAATTTCAAGTTTGGGGTTATCTGGTATTTCCTTCAAAACTTCATATTTTATCAATATTTATAAATGTTTCATTGACATTGAAAAATGTGTGTTCTCCGTTTATGAGATACAAGGTTCAAGAAATATCATTTGAAGGCAAGCTCCAGGATGGAGACTTTATCTATTGCTGGATTCCTGGTATCCCACAAAGGGCATGGTGCACATCAGACACATTCAATAAATATTTGCTGAATGAGTGGCTGATTAATCAATCACCTATTATCATTTAGATTCTCAATACCTTTGTACCTTTGTTTATTTTTTCTTACTTCATCTGCCAAAGACTGCTGTGTTATGTCACAGTTTCTCTCCACTATTATCTTTTCTAGTCTATATAGCTATATAGATATATATATAGTTTCCCAGGGTATTTCTAAGTATTTGGACTTTATATATTTCAGTACAATATGATTTCGTGCCTAAAAGTTTATGGCTGTTATATAATCATTGTAAATATACCCTATATCAATATAAAATTAACACTTAACAAAACATCTATACCATATGGTTTAATTTTATTATGCATTTATTATTTGGAATAAGCAAAACATAATAATAAAATTCAAAATGTACAATAGTACCTTTTCATAAATGTGAAAAGTAATTTCCCTTTCCCTCTGGTCTCCCATTGCCCTGTTTCCCTCCCCTGAGGCAACTACTGTTAACAGAATTTTGCTGACTAGCCTAATTTGGAAACATTAATTTTTTTCATAGAGGAGTTTAAAATAGTTACATGAATCGTTTTGATCCATATACTTGGTATAATTAGTGATCTTATTTTATGTTTTCTCTTTCTTATGCCTCCTTGATGCTTTATATTCTGTTATATGGATTATATTTTCTTTGCCTTTATCTTCTCTGGAGGTTTGGAGGCATATATCTCATTTTTTATTTCTCTAATGTTTTCCTTTAACATTTCCAAAAGTATTCTTAACTTGTATTTCTTGACTTGAAGTCAAGAATAAAATAACATGGGAATTCCCTGGCGGTCCAGTGGTTAGGACTCTGTGCTTCCACTGAAAGGCGCGCGGGGTTCGATCCCTGGTTGGGGAACTAAGATACCGTATGCCATGTGGCATGGCCAAAAAAAAAAAAAAAAAAGGAGTAAAATAACATGCTATGAGTCTCCCCAGTTAAATCAAGAAGTTAAGCATATCTGTTTCCTCCCCTCCTCAGATAATGTTGATAAACTGGGAGTTACAGATAGAGATTGTTATTATTGTTCTAATCTTGCTCTGTGGTTGTAAGGGAGACTTACCCACCTGTTAAGGGTTCAATTGTATCTCCCCAAAATTCATATGTTGAAGTATTAATCCCCAGTACCTCAGAATGTGACTGTATTTGGAGACAGGGTCTTTAAAGAGGTAATAAAGTCAAAAAGAGATCATTACAGTGGGTCCTAATCCAATATGACGGATGTCCTTATAAAAAGAGGAAATCTGGACACCAACGTGTAAAGAAGAAAGATCATGTGAAGACACAGGGAGATGGCCGCCATCTACAAGCCAAACAAAGGGGCCGCAGAAGAAACCAATCCTACTAATGCCTTGATCTCAGACTTCTGACCTCCTGAAACTGTGAGAAATAAATGTCTGCTCTTTAAGTCACCCAGTCCCTGGTACTTTGTTATGGCAGCCTTAGCAAATGAATACATCACCCAAAATAACTCAAGGAAAAAGGGGATCATGGGCAAGCCCCCTCTCATGGTTCCACACAGTGTCTCTAATGACCCTCTAGAGAGAAACCTATAGAGGGGGATGGAGCACGATGTATTCCCGGCTGCCCTGCCCTCTGTGGGCATCTCTTCCTTAACACTCAGTGGTCCCTGATGAGGATGCAGTGACTGATGCCTCTTGGATGACACTGACCAGGAAGTGACCCTCCCCTGCTCAGGATTCTGCCTTGCTAGCTTCCCATTATAAGGAGGTAAACAATATTTACTGCAACATTTAGATATCTTCCCCTGGAGGGAACGAGGAGAGAGACACCAGGCATGGAACTCCTGCTCTAGTGACCTTCTCCCTTGCCCCACACCCGAGATTGTGTCTCACTGGCAGATAACTCATTTCCAATGCTCTACCTCTTTCCACAATTCTCTCCCAGTCCCTGCTGAGTTGATGCCCTTTTCTCAGGACACCACCCCTTCCTTCCTATGGAAAGAATCTATTCCCCAAACCTTCTTGGGCCTTGTAAACATTATAGCCAAATGCATTTTTCCTGGTGTCTGAGTGCCTACTCACCACAAACATACAGTGGAGGGCGACTGTGGGTGCGTGGGTGCAGCGAGCTCAGTCTCCAGGGGTCTCAGCTGGGAGAGGGGAGAGAAGAGAAATGCTGAAGGGTTGTATCTGCAGGGTGTCTACACCCTGAATTCAAACACTCCACCCCATCTGATGAATATTTCCCTTCTGAAGACTCCATCTGGTCCTCACCTGGCTGGTAACACTGGCTTCACCAAGCTAAGAGAGCATTCACCCTCCACCCTACCCAGGTTACATTACGAAACATTCTCAGCCGAAATTCACAGGGTCCTCTGAACAGCATCACTCTTATGCCTGGGTCTCCTTCCATACCTCTCACTCCCATGGTTTTGACTTCCCCACTTCAGGGGAAAAAAACCCACTACCCATTCAGTTGCCCAAACCCCAAATTTAGAAACCATCTTTGGTTTCCTTCTTTTTTTTCATCACCTCCACATTCAACTCATCCGAATCCAGTTCTCTCCCTATGCATCCCCCTGGTCCACACCTACGTCATTTCTCACCTGGGTTACCGTGATAGCCTCCTCACATTGGTCCCCCTGCTTCCACTTTTCCCCCCCTCCACCAATACAATCCATTTGCCAGGCATCACCAAAATGATCTTTTAAAAATTAAATAAAATCATGTCACTCCTTGCTTAAAACCCTCCAAAGCCTTCTAGACTCCCCAGAAGGCCCTACATGATCTAGCTCCTGCCTACCTCTCTCATCTTGCCTGTCTCCTCCTCTCGGACCCCTCTGCCCCATCCTAATCACTGATCTCTTTCTGGTTCCTTAATACGACTCTTCTCCCCCAGAGCCTTTGCCTCTTCCCTCAACCAGAATGTGCTTTGCCTCCAGCTCATCACATGGCTGTCTCCTCCCGTCCTTCAGGCCTCCTCCGAGAGGCTCCCCTCTCTGAGCGGAAGCAACAGAGCATTATGGTCAGGAGCACAGACCCTGGAGCCAAACTGCCAGGATTCCAATGCAGGCTCTTCCAGTTTCCTGATCTGAAAAACGGGCATGAGGATAACCATTCCACTTCCTCATAGGTTTGTTATGAGAATTACAGGAGTTAATACATGTTAAATACTTAGACTGGCATACAGGTGAGACAGTATTATGATGTCAGTTGTTATTATTATTATATCCTGCAGGCCCACTGCTAACATTTGTAAGGCCCAGGACAGCAGCACAAATGAAGGCACACGTACTGTAAGTCTAAATATTTTATTGTATGTGGGACTTCCCTGGCGGTCCAGTGGTTAAGACTCTGCGCTTCCAATGCAGGGGGCATGAGTTCAAACCCTGGCTGGAGAACTAAGACCCCACGTGCCGCACGGCCCCCAAAAAACAAAAACAAATAAGACCAAAAAAATAAATAGTTTATTGTATAAATCAAGCTATGCTCAAGGTCAGGCCCATATGCACCCCATTGGCCTGCTCACCTCCTCATAATCCACAGGCTAAAGGAACCAAATTCTTCCCAGACCAGGGCTGCTGCCTACAAGTCTGAGGGTTAGCCCAGAACGGGTGGGCAGAGTGAGCAGAGCTGCTCTGGGCCCAGATGCCTACATGGTGGACCGAGACCCACCAAGACACACAACAGCAGACTCAGCCTCCCATCCACTCCAACTGGCCCACTGCTCTCTCGTAATTCCCATTCGCTCAGTTGCTTACCACACTTGCAAAACCCTTCTCAAAGGCCGAAAGGGAGGGAAAGGGGCCTCGTGTTTCAGTATTTGTGATACACCGGGCGCCCTGCAGCCTTGCCACCGAAGTGCAGTCCTCGGGAACAGAAGCCTCGGCATCACCCGGGCGCGTGTTAGAAATGCAGACTCTCTGGTCCCCTCCAGCCCTGCTGAGTCAAAATCTGCATTTTAACAAGATCCCCTGGAGATCTGCATAAAGTTAAGCAGAGAGCCAGGTAGGGGCCCCTCTTCCCAGGTCTCAGTGTGGTTCTGGTTCCCTAACCCCAAGAGCTAGAGTAGCCACTGGCCCAAGTCACTCCCCATCACATCACATTGTTGACTTCCTTCACAAAACTTAGTATAGTCTCTAATTTCTAGTTTACTGCCTGTTTCCCAAAGTGTAATATAAGCTACAGGGAGGGACCTTGTCTGTCAAGTGTTTAGTGCTGGATTCACTGGGTCCAGAACTGGGCCTACATAGAGAATTCCACTGATTCTAAGACATCTTCAATTGTAATACACACTATTATTTTATGTACCACTAAGAAAAAAATGCTGCCTGGTAAATTATAGCACAATGCTTTCTAAGCACTTAAAATATGTATTGTATGCTAATTAAAAGTTATTTTAGGCCCTTCAAAAAAAAATCATCCTGGTGCATACATGAAAAGAAAATTGTAAGTAAAATAAATTGGTTAAAATATTCACAAAGTTTCTTCCCAGTCCGACTCTTCTGATTCATTTTCTGACTGACCTCTGTGCCATTAAGGGCACTGGTGATGCAGCATTTCTCAAGACTGATCCCCTACTGTCACTGAGATTTTCTCCCAAACTGCTGGTGCTTTCCTGTTTTACCTCACAGTAAATCATGTGGTAAATCAACACCTTCACTCACGTCCAATTTTTGCCCCACTCCTTTGTTTCCATGACTTTCTTAATATATCATTAGGGTTTTTTATATTTATTTATTTATTTATCTTTTGTCTGCATCTCATGGCATGCAGAATCTTAGTTCCCCAGCCAGAGATCGAACCGTGCCCCTTGCAGTGGAAGCGCAGAGTCTTAACCACTGTACCACCAGGGAAGTCCCTATCATTAGTTTTTTTGTCTCAATTTTAAAACACAATGTAATCTTTTTGGAGACTTTTCAAAATTGAAATATAATTGACATATAACATTGTATATATTTTAAGTGTACAATGTAATGATTTGTACACATACATGTATATACATATATATGTATGTGTCACCGAGTCACTTTGCTGTACAGAACAAATTAACACAACATTGTAACATTTTTTTAAATTTATTTACTTATTTTTGGTTGCGTTGGGTCTTCGCTGCCGCACACAGGCTTTCTCTAGTATTGTCGAGCGGGGGCTACGCTTCGTTGCGGTGCGCGGGCTTCTCATTGCTGTGGCTTCTCTTTGTTGCAGAGCACAGGCTCTAGGAGCGCGGGCTTCGGTAGTTGTGGCACGCGGGCTCAGTAGTTGTGGCTCGCAGGCTCTAGAGCGCAGGCTCTGTAGTTGTGGAGCACAGGCTTAGGTGCTCCGTGGCATGTGGGATCTTCCCAGACCAGGGCTCGAACCCGTGTCCCCTGCATTGGCAGGCAGACTCCTAACCACTGCATCACCAGGGAAGTCCCAACACAATACTGTAAATCAATTATACTTCAATAAAATTTCTAAAACAAGATCTACTCTCTTAGCTTGGACACTTTTTAAAAAAATAGACTATATTTTTTTAGAGTAGTTTAGGGTCACAGCAAAAGTGAACAGAAAGTACAGAGCGTTCCACGTACCTACTGCCCCCACATGTGCAGAGTCTCCCCCACTATCAACATCCCCCATCAAAGTGGTACACTGGTAACAATCAATGAAGCTACACTGACATATCATTACCACCCGAAGTCCATAGTTTAAATAAATTAATTAATTTTTAGAAAACAACGTTGTTTATATAGGGTTCACTCTTGGTGTTGTACATTCTATGGGTTTTGACAAACGTATAATGATATGGATCCACCATTATAGTATCATATAGGATAATTTCACAGTCCTAAAAACCCTCTGAGCTCTGCCTACTCATCTCTCCCCATCCCCCAACCCTTGGCAACCACTGACCTTTTTACTGTCTCCAGAGTTTTGCCTTTTCCAGAATGTCATATAGTTGGAATCACATAGTGTGTAGCCTTTTCAGATTGGTCCTTTCACTTAGAAATATGCATTTAAGTTTCCTCTATGTTTTTCATGACTTGAGAGCTTATTTCTTTTAATGTTGAACAATATTCTATTGTCTGGATGTACCACAGTTGATTTAGCCATTCACCTACTGAAGGACATCTTGGTTGCTTCCAAGTTTTGGCAATCACGAATAAAGCTGCTATAAACATCCATGTGCAGGTTTTTGTGGGGACGTAAGTTTTTCAAATCATTTGGGTAAATACCTAGAAGCATGAGTCCTAGGTCTTATGGTAAAAGTATGTTTAGTTTTATGACACTGCCGAACTTTCTTCCAAAGTGCCTGTATCATTTTGCATCCCCACTAGCAATGAATGAGAATTCCTGTTGCTCCACGTCTTCATCAGCATTTGATGTTGTCAGTGTTTTGAATTTTGGCCATTCTAATAGGTGTGTCGTGGTATCTCATTATTGTAGGGAAATGACATATGATGTTGAGCATCTTTTCATGTGTTTATTTACCGTTTATATACCTTCTTTGATGAGGTGTCTATTCAAGTCTTTTGCCCAATTTTTATATCAGGTGGCTCTTTTTTCTTTTTGTTCAGTTTTAAGAGTTCTTTATATGTTTTGAATAACAATCCTTTATCAGATATGTCTTTTACAAATATTTTCTCCCAATCTGCAACGTGTCTTCTTATTCTCTTGACAGTGTCTTTCACAGAGCAGAAGTTTTTAATTTCAATGAAGTCCAGGACTTCCCTGGCGGTCCAGTGGTTAAGAGTTCATGCTTCTACTGCAGGGGGCATGGGTTCGATCCCTGATCAAGGAACTAGGATCCCACATGCCATGCGGTGTGGTCAAAAAATAAAAATTACAATTAGTAAAAATTATTTAATTAAAATCAATGAAGTTCAGCTTATCAATTATTTCTTTCATGGATCCCGCACAGAAGTTGGTTCTGCCTTTGGACGTTTTAATTACCTGAACCAATAAATGCTCTTTTTGTTTCAGTAGAGTTGAGTTTCTGTGTCCTGATATGTTTCCTTAAAATGGACTCTAGTCATGGTCAGCAATAAATGATTGACATCTTTACTTTTGTTAATATAATTTTTAGAATTTACACTATATATTTTCTCTTTAAAAGGATTTTTTGAAACATATTCAGTGTCATAACTGGGTTTATAAAAATTATTTACAGGGGCTTCCCTGGTGGCGCAGCGGTTGAGAGTCTGTCTGCCGATGCAGGGGACACGGGTTCGTGCCCCGGTCTGGGAGGATACCACATGCCGCGGAGCAGCTGGGCCCGTGAGCCATGGCCGCTAAGCCTGCGCGTCCGGAGCCTGTGCTCCGCAATGGGAGAGGCCGCAACAGTGAGAGGCCCGCGTACCGCAAAAAAAAAAAAAAAAAACAAAAATGATTTACAGTCATGCCAAGATTTCCCCATTTTGGGAGTTTTTATTTCACTTCATCTCTTGGTGAGTTAAAATATCTTAAAAAAAAAAAAAAAGGAGAAGAAGGAGACATAGTGGTATTTCCAAACCCAAACATTCTCAGAAATGCAGTTCTCTTGCCCTTCACACGCAAGAGGAAACTTGCATACACATACAATAACTGACTCATAGCTTGTGTCATGACTACGGACATTGCTCCTTTGTCCTCTGGGCATTTAGTGTTACAGAGATGTCTCAAGACCGACTTTTGTTCCTTTCTAGGAAGCCTTTTAACTTTGCTGAGCTGTATTCTTTAACTCACATATTTAGGCAGGATGGATCTGGGTTCAGTTCATTTTTAATACTTCACCTGGGATACAGTATGCCCTCCAGCCCACTAACTCAAGTGGAGCCGCGCCCTGGGGAAGCCTTCTCCCAGTACAGATTTGTCACCTGTGACGTCACTCCCACCAGCTCTGTTCTTATCTTTGGGAGCAGCTGGTTTCCTTATCTTCTCTTGTGCTGTTTTAATCGCTGGTCCTTTTTTTCTAATCTTTTGGTCCTTTTCCTGTGCATCTTGTTCAAGTTTGTCCTCTGTTTCCCTCTCCCACTTTGCCCCACTTTCAGTTCTGTTCTTTAGTGCTTCTCACGTGGACTTTAGCTCTCTTTGTGCATTTTTTGAGTTTCCATGCAATTCTCCTTCTTCCCCAAACACGCACTGGTGCCTTTTCATCTCAGTCTTTTGCTCCTTAAAGAACTCTACTCCTCCTTCTAGTGAAACCCTTCCTGAAAATTCCTTCCAAATCCTACAGTAAATATTTCTCAGGAGTTCTGTTTCTTTCTTTCAGTCTTCAGGACGATGTGCCCTTTCTCTTGTTTTGATAAAGTTTTTCAGAATCCCTATAATGTTTTTAACATTATTATTCCGTGCATACGGAGTTGTACAAAATGTAACAGAAATGAATACACACCACCCCCCACACACAACTTTTCTTTTTTTCTCTTTATTTACCCTGAAAAGCAGAACCATCTCTCAGACTCATGACTGACGAGCTTGTAGTGAATATGCGGCTTCTCTTGGCCCTACTCCCTGTCCATCAGGACAACGGCTGAATCCCCGCTCCAGGCTTAAGTGGGAAGACCCGCGACATGAGCGTCACAGCCACTCTAGTGGTTCAACGTCACTTCTGGCGACTCAGCAGAACCACACGTCCTCTGCCTCACCTCGGACCCAGGTTCCCCACCTCTACTCCCCAGGGCTTGTGCTTCTTTCTCCTGCACTGTTTCTGAATACCTGCTCTCTACACAATTCTCTTCTTATGGCTTCTGCTTATTTATGGATTCAGTTGCCTTGTGGCTTTTGCTCACTCCCTGCTTTCATACTTCTCTCAGTTCCCTCTCATGACTCTCAGGTTGGGGCCATCCTTCCCTCTGATGACTCTCAGGTTGTCTTCAGTCAACTTTCCCAAGAATGAAGATCCAATTCATTGATCAGTCATCGTTCAGTAAGGGTACCTCTCTCTGTTGGGCAGAGTTCTTACCTCAAGCAACCACACAGGTCTCTGGTTTCATGTCTGCTTTTGGGTTGGCTACTCCTTGGATCAATCAGCTGTGGCTTAGATAATGGGGTCTGTGTCAGTCAGCTATTGCTGTGGAACAAAAAAATCCCACGAGGTCTTAGTGGCCTACAAATATCAGCATTTATTTCACTCATACATTGGTTTCACTCAACATTGGTTGAGTGAAACCAATGGTACTGGCACAAGAACAGAAATATACATCAATGGATGAGGATGGAAAGCCCAGAGATAAACCCACGCACCTATGGTCACCTTATCTTTGATAAAGGAGGCAAGAGTATACAATGGAGAAAAGACAGCCTCTTCAATAGGTGGTGCTGGGAAAAATGGACAGCTACATGTAAAAGGATGAAATTAGAACACTCCCTAACACCATACACAAAAATAAACTCAAAATGGATTAAAGACCTAAATGTCAGGGCAGACACTATAAAACTCTTAGACGAAAACCTAGGCAGAATACTCTATGACATAAATCACAGCAAGATCCTTTTTGACCCGCCTCCTAGAGTAAGGGAAATAAAAACAAAAATAAACAAAAATAAACAAATGGGACCTAATGAAACCTAAAAGCTTCTGCACAGCAAAGGAAACCATGAACAAGACGAAAAGAGAACCCTCAGAATGGGAGAAAATATTTGCAAATGAAGCAACTGACAAAGGATTAATCTCCAAAATATACAAGCAGCTCACGTAGCTCGATACCACAAAAACAAACAACCCAATCCAAAAATGGGCAGAAGACCTAAATTGACATTTCTCCAAAGAAGACATACATATGGGCAACAAATACATGAAAAGATGGTCAACATCACTAACCATTAGAGAAATGCAAATCAAAACCACAATGAGGTATCACCTCACACTGGTCAGAATGGCCATCATCAAAAAATCTAGAAACAATAAATGCTGGAAAGGGTGTGGAGGAAAGGGAACCCTCCTGCACTGTTGGTGGGAATGTAAATTGATACAGCCACTATGGAGAACAGTATCAAGGTTCCTTAAAAAACTAAAAATAGAACTACCATATGACCCAGCAATCCCACTACTGGGCATATACCCTGAGAAACCATAATTCAAAAAGCTACATGTACCACAATATTCATTGCAGCACTATTTACAATAGCTAGGACTTTGAAGCAACCTAAATGTCCATCGACAGATGAATGGATAAAGAAGATGTGGCACATATATACAATGGAATATTACTCAGCCATAAAAAGGAACGAAATTGAGTTATTTGTAGTGAGGTGGATGGACCTAGAGTCTGTCATACAGAGTGAAGTAAGTCAGAAAGAGAAAAACAAATACCGTATGCTAATGCATATATATGGAATTTTACAAAGCGGTACTGATGAACCTAGTGGCAGGGCAGGAAAAAAGATGCAGATGTAGAGAACGGACTTGAGGGCACAGGGTGGGGGAAGGGGAAGCTGGGATGAAGTGAGAGTAGCATTGACATATATACACTACCAAATGTAAAATGGATGGCTAGTGGGAAGCATAAGGAGATCAGCTCCATGCTTTGTGATGACCTAGAGGGGTGGGATAGGGAGGGTGGGAGGGAGGGGATATGGGGATAATGGGGATATATGTATACATATAGCTGATTCACTTTGTTGTACAGCAGAAACGAACACAACATTGTAAAGCATTTATACTCCAATAAAGATGTGAAAAAAAATGCTGTTGTGTGCAGCTCAAAACAGAGGGAGGTTTAAAAAGAAACAACAAAAAAAGACTCTTTACCCTGCAGTTGACAGAAACACAACTCAAACTGGTTCACATAATCAAAAGTTTCCAAGGACTGATAAGGCTTCAGGCATAGCTGGATCTACACGTTCAAATGATGTCATCAAGGCTTAGTCTTGTGAATTCCTTAGCAGTCCAGTGGTTAGGACTCTGCGCTTCCACTGCCAAGGGCCCAGCTTCAATTCCTGGTCAGGGAACTAAGATCCCAAAAGTGGGGGGAGGGGGGCGCGGGGGGGGGGGACTTAGTCTCTCTCCATCTCCTCACTGGTCTTTCCTCTGGATTTTCTTCACTCTCCAGCAGGCAGGTGACGATATGCCACCAGCAACTGCAGCAGCGCAACAAAAACAGGAATTCTTTGACCTCAGATTGCCAACAAGAACCAGAAGTTGGTTCCCATGGGACTGGCTTGGACCACGTGGCCACTGCTGAATCAAACATGGAGGCCAGGGGGATGGATGCTTTAATCAATGAGACCTCAGTGGTGGTCTCAACTGGAAGATGGTTCAATAAACAGACATTAACAAGAAGAAACAAAAGGATAACGAACCTCCACCACCATCTTTAGTTTCTTTCCAGGAGGAACTCTCCCTATGGGACTAATAGGGCATCATACACTGGCTTAGTGTGTCCTCGGTTACAAAATGTTTCTCACCCTCACCTTGACTCTTTTTTTTTTTTTTTTTTTTGGCCACCCCACGCGGCTTGCAGGATCTTAGTTCCCCAACCAGGGATCGAACCCAGGCCGCAGGCAGTGAGGGGTGCTGAGTCCTATTCACTGGACCGCCAGGGAACTCCCTAACCCATTTAATCCTCACCACCTGCCCGCGAGCCGAGGGCATACCTTGGCTGTATACCCTTTGTAGAGATGAGGCAACTGAGACAGAGACATTAAGGGGCTTGGCTAAGTCACAAAGCAGGTAAGGAGCAGACCGAGGTTCTGTGGAGAGGTGTGTGCAGAAAAAGAGGAAACACACTGAGCCCAGGCAACGTCCTCTGTGTGTCAAGCTCCCCCACCTCCTCCACCACATCCTCCCCATTTGCCTGCGTCTCTGCTGCGGCCCCGTGTCTCCTGCCTCTGTCCCTTATCATCAGCTACTGCCAGCTTCACCACACCTCCTCCTCGACCTTTGCTCCGGGCTTGTTTTTCCCTCTGGACCGGGGAACCTCGGGCTCACTTTCAATTGCTGCCTGTCCTTTCCAACAGCCTCAGCATGTGCACGGGAAAGTGCGCCCGCTTCGTGGGGCTCTCCCTCATCCCCCTCTCCCTGATCTGCATTGTGGCCAACGCCCTCCTGCTAGTGCCCAACGGTCAGATCACCTGGACCAAGGACCACCTCAGCTTGCAAGTCTGGCTCATGGCTGGCTTCATCGGCGGGGGCCTGATGGTGAGAGGGCTGGCCAGGGCACACGGGCCAGGGGGCTGGGTGCCACTCTCCGGGGTCCTGAACAGGAGGGAGAGGGAGTGAGGGAAAAGGATGGCTGCCCGGGAAGGGATGGCGGTAGCTTGGGGGGGAACCGGAGCCTGCCCAGGCTGCCCCCAAACACTGAGCACTCTGTAGGGGAGGTTCTCAGCCCCAGGGTCCTGAGCTGAATGTCTGAGGGGGATGAGAAGGAAGGAGCCTTACTGCTCGAAACTCTTCCCTCCTGGGTAGGGAGTATGTCCTACCAGCCCCTCGCCATCCCCACTGCTGAGCAGATGCTGGAAACACCTCATTACAGGGGTTGAGGCAGAAGGAACAGCTGGTTCCATGGGAGGTTATCAGGTTAAGACAATAATGGGCTTGGTGCGGGTGTGGTTTACAGTGACAGTATCTGGAGCCAGGAAGAGATGTCGCACATCAGTCTTTCTACCTATCAACTCGGTGTCACTTCCCCCATTTCCATGTCCCTTCACTCTCCACCCAGGTTTCTGGATGCCCACTGTGCGCTGGGCACTAAGGACAAACTCAGAACTCGGGTCAGTATGGTGGAGAGGGGGTCCCCGTGGCTTCCTGGAGACTAGGATCTGTCAGGAGAAGTTGGGGAAGGGGAGACACAGACTTCCTGGACTTTCTAACCCCCATTCGCCACCCCCCTCCCCACTCAGGGAACTTTTTTGTTGTTTTGTTTGTTTGTGCACCGCGTGGCATGCAAGTTCTTGGTTCCCCCACAAGGGACTGAAACCGTGCCCACTGGCTTAACCGCCGGACCGCCAGGGAAGTCCCTAGGGGAACTTTTTGGAAGGTCAAGCGATTTAACATCTTTATGGCGTGAAGATAAAAGATCTACCCGGCACGGTTCCCCACTTCTCAGGATGCCTCACCTTTGTCTCTTTCACTGGCCACAAGTCTGTTAGCTAATGGGGACACCTCTTCTCCTTTACCCAACAATCCCCTCTTACCCATCCAGGTCTTTCCTCCTACTTCCCCCACCCATGGATTTATGGCTGTTGGACTCCATGCCATACCTCTGACCTCAACCCTCTCTGAGACGTCACACTCCTCCCAACCCCACCCTCTCCGCCGCGGTCACATCACACCCCTCCTCCAGCCCAAACCACCACCACCTCCCCACGATCCTACTTGCCTGCTTCTGGGGAGACCCCCAAGGATGCCCCCCCAACATGCTCATTCCCAGCTTCCCTCCGGCCTCCATGCTCTCAGCCACCCTGGAGAAGGTTCTCAAGTGTATTCACAGTTACTGCTATACCACAGGGACACAGGCGAGGGCCCTGCACTCCCTGAAGCAGGTGTTTCTGCTGGAGAGACACACAGTATCAAGGAAGCAAAAATGTACGCCCCACAGGAGGAAGGGCTGCCTGTTTCATTGGCTGCTGTGTGCCAGGCGCCTAGGCCTGGATTAACAGGCACTGGATTAATAGCGAATGAACAAAGTAAACAGACGAGTGAGATGATCTCAGATAAAAGTAGGGACCATCAAGAAAACAAAGCAGGATGCTGTGTAAAGAGCTCCTGAGGCAAGGCGGCGGGGGCGGGGGGGGGGCACTTTTTATAGCATTTTCAAGGAAGGCCTTGATGAGGTGACTTCTGAACTGAGACCCAAAAGACAAAAATAAGGAATCAGCATGACAGACAGGTGAGTACAAAGTGTAAGGCAGGAATAGGCCTGCACATCTCAGGGCTGGAGAGGCTGCCAATCGGAGGAGGGCAGAGGCCAGAGCACCTACACCCTTGAAAGGCACAGTGAGGAATTTGAATTTTATTATAAGTGCACAGAAAACTATTGAAGGACTTTTTACCTTTTTAGAAAGTCATACAGACAAATGCCCAGATCCTTAATATATAGCTCAGTGAATTTTTATAAAAGGAACACACCCATGTTCTGGGCACTCAGATCAAGATGTGGGTCATTACAAGAACCCCAGACATGCCTCCCACCAGGCCCTACCCCACACCGACAAGGGCCTCACTATCCTGACTTCTATCCCAGAGGTTAGTTTTGTCTGGTTAGCACTTTATATAAATGGAATCATACAGAGTGGACACTTTTGTTCTGGTTTATCGAGGTCAACATTATGTTTGTAAGTTTCATCCATATTGTTACACAGTGCTGTAGTTTACTATTTCTAATATTTACACAATTATTTCCATTGTGTAAGTATTACTACAATTTATTTAAACATTCTACTGTTGATGGACATTTGGATAGTTCCCAACTCGGGTTTATTCTAAATAATGCTCTATAAACATTCCTGTAAATGTCTTTAGGTGAATGTACGTTTGCATTTCTGTTGGATAGATACCTAGGAGTAAAACTGCTGATTCTTAAGGTATGCAAATGTTCAGTGCTAACAGATATTACCAAAGAGTTGTCTGAAGTACTTATGCCAATTGTATTCCCACCAGCAAAGGATGAGAGTTCTAGTTGCTCCATATCCCGCTGGATATGGCTGGCTGCTGGGTGGTGAGTAAACAGTAGGAGGTCAGCACTGTGTGCAGAAAGACCAGACTGAGGTCACTACAGTTGTCCAGGGGAGATGATAGTGGCTTAGATGAGGCCAGTGGCCATGGAGATGGAGAAAATTAAACAGACTCGAGCTATAAACTCAGTACTTCCTCCTGCCTTTTCAATTACCCTTTTCTTTTCAATGAGACGAGATAGCAGAGAGCAAGACAGACGAGTTCAGACAACAAAAGGAAACACTTTGGCTAGAAAAGTAAAGATCAAGGACTTCCCTGGTGGTCCAGTGGCTAAGACTCCGTGCTCCCAATGCAGGGGGCCCAGGTTCCATCCCTGGTCGGGGAACTAAGATCCCACATGCTGCAACTAAAGATCCCGCATGCTGCAACTAAGATCTGGTGCAGCCAAATAAATCAGTAAATATTCTTTTAAAAATCACAAACAGGGCTTCGCTGGTGGCACAGTGGTTAAGAATCCGCCTGCCAATGCAGGGGACACAATGCAGGATTCGATCCCTGGTCTGGGAAGATCCCATCTGCTGCAGAACAACTAAGCCCTGTGCGCTACAATTACTGAGCCTGTGCTCTAGAGCCCGTGAGCCACAACTACTGAGCCCGCGTGCTGCAAGTACTGAAGCCCACGTGCCTAGAGCCCGTGCTCCACAACAAGAGAAGCCACCGCAGTAAGAAGCCCGCGCATCTCAACAAAGAGTAGCCCCCACTCGTGGCAACTAGAGAAACCCTGTGCGCAGGAACAAAGACCCAACACAGCCAAAAATAAATAAATAAATTTATATTTAAAAAAAACACAAACAGAGAGGTCGTTTGAAATTGGTAAATCCAAATTCCAGGTGTCTTTGGATCCAGGAGCTTCTGAGTAAGTGATGTAAACAGAAAGGCTAAGCAAGGGGGCCAGCATTGGCCCTAGACCTGCCATGAGACATGGAAGAGGGAAGAGTGTCTGGTGGAAAGTTCATTCAACTCTGCAGGTGTTTCTGTAAGGTTGCTGTGGATGATATAATGGAACTAAAACTCTCAGCCCCTCCTTTGGAGAAGATCAAAATGCCGCCTTGTTGGTGTATGCCAGACAAGGAAGACAGGGAGGCACAGATCCAGAGAGCTGTGGAATTCCAGAGACGGGAAGACAGGCAAAGAACCTGGTCTGGTGCAACAAAGTTAAGGCTGGAGCCAAAAGTGAGACGCCTCGAACGCCTTCCTGGAGTTCAGTCTTGATAGGCTACTCTTTGAGGAGACCCTAAAGGATTGGATCCGGAAAAGACCAGTTGAAAGCTAAGTTTAATCTGGCGGTAGCAATGTAGCATGGAATGTGAGTTGGCACAGGGCAAGAGATACAAAAATCTAGTAGGGAGGCTGAGCACATCCTTCTCATGGGAGGTGATTGGGGATTGACCGTGGGGAAGAAAAAAGGACTGACAGATTCAAGAGCCATTGAAGGAAAAGTCCCAAAGACTTGAGGTCTGGCTAGGTGTGAAGGATTCAAGTTTTTAGGCTGGGGTGACCTGCAGGGTATTTCCACTGATGGAGACAAGAAAGCCAAAGGGAGATGAATTGGGGGGAACAAATTGTGAGATTAGTATGAGGCTGGATGAACTTAAGCTAAAACCAAGACATTCAAACGAACATACCCTTCAGGCAGTTAGATTTGAATTTGGAGGCATCAATTTAGGAGACAACAATTGTTAGAGGAAGCAGCTGATGCCCTGGAAGGGGATGGGCTCTCTGAGGAGGGCCACGGGAGAAAGAAAGACAAAGAGGATCAAGGCTGTATCTTGGGGACTCCTACTCTTCCCATCAGAGTCTTACATGCTCCTCCACCCTCCATCATAACCCCAGTTCACCAGGCATTCCAACACCACTATTCCTCCCTGCCGCTGAGGGACTCTATAGTTATTGACCATTTACTCTGAGCAAGTCTTGACATCAAGGCAACCTGTTATTTCATTAAATCCTGAGAACAGCCCATTTTACAGAGGACAAAACTGAGACCCAGAGAGATGAATCAATTCACGGAGTGTGAAGTGAGCACAAGGTTGGCATTAAACCCAGGACTCCTGACTCCCATTCAGTTGGGCACCTACTGTATGCTGAGATTTATGGGGGATATAATGATATTGCGCCCTATCCTCCTGGAAGCTACAATCTGGACAGAGATAAGTAGGCACATAAATATAGATAAATTTAAAGCAGAGCCCCACAGTGCTCCAGGAGAAGTAGAGATAAGATCTCCCTATAGTCCAAATGGCTGAAGGCATCACAGGAAGCTTACCTCGTCACAAGACGGGGTAAGTGCTGATCCAAGTTGGGGACCTGGATGACTCGCTATCACATCGACTCTGATCCCACAGGTACTGTGTCCAGGAATTTCCGCCGTCCGGGCAGGGGGCAAAGGCTGTTGTGGTGCAGGCTGCTGTGGGAATCGCTGCAGGGTAAGATGCAAATTAAGACGGCACTCAGCATACGTCTTTGAATCTGTCTTCGAAGAATCACACCTAAACCCCTCCACAGAATTCCCAGCTTCACGAGGTCCTCTGCATAGTCCTAGGCTCCATCTTACCGCTCCCTCGCACCCGCACATCTTAGGCTTCAGTGGGCCTGACCGGAGGGAACTACAATCCCCATGAACCTCCGCGGCCAGTGGCTCTTAGAATTAGCCGAACTCCAAGCCCTGGAGTTTGACGGGAAATGTATTTTTAACGAGACTGGCTAGAGCTCGGTAACAAAGCGGGGGGCGGGGGGAACTAGGCGCGCTTTGCCCACGAGTGGGGCGGGGACGGCCCAACTCACCTCTCCTCGCACTCTGTATCCAGATGCTGCGATCGGTCTTCTGCTCGGCGTTCGGGATGCTTGGTGCCATCTACTGCCTCTCGGTATCAGGAGCCGGGCTCCGAATTGGACCGCGATGCTTAATGCACGGCTCCTGGGACTACCACTTCCAACACACCGCGTAAGCCTCAGCCTGTATTCGCGCCCCCGCCCCCATTCTCTGCTACTGCCCACCTGCCTTTCCCACGTGGACCGAGAAACCTAGGTGGGATTCGGCTTCGAGACAGCTTCCTCCACGTGGGCCGAACGAGTCCTTTGCATATCCCCCTCGGCGCCTGCGCGGGGCGGGGAGCCCCGAGGGGGGCGCGCTCCTCGTGACCTCCTTCTCTCACGTGACCCTGCCCCGCCCGCAGAGGCTCCTATCTGCTCAACCGCACTCAGTGGAGCTCGTGCGCGCAGCCGCCACGTGTGGTCTACTGGAACGTGACACTCTTCTCGCTGCTGGTGGCCGCCTCGTGCCTGGAGATTTTGCTGTGTGGGGTGCAGCTGGTGAACGCGTCCATTGGTGTCTTCTGCGGCGATTGTCGGAAGAAGGAGGTGGGACTGTGTGGGATGGAGCTGTCGAGGAAATCTATTTGCTACATGACTAAGTCCTCACTTTTTTTCCGCAGGGCGCCCCTCACTGAGGCTCCACGGACCTGGTCCGTCGCTCCTGGACACCCGCCTGGCCCGCCCCCGCCCTGGAATAAACTATTTAGAGCTCTCTTCCGCGTCTCGGATTGTGCCCTTTACAAGGAGTGTCCGAAGGTCTCCATATACACCGTGGCTTGGGGCTCTCGTGTTTGGGACCCTTGCACCCCGCTTGTTATTTCCTTAATAAATAGTTATTGAACTATTAGTGCACTGGAAATACTGTGTAAACAAGACAGGCAAGTTCTGTGCTCTTAAAGAATTTAACATTCCAGGGGTAGAAGATGGGCAATTTTTAAAAGAGGCAATTGATTATTTTAATTGGTGATAAGCACTTTTTAAAAACACGGAGGAAAAAAAAAACACGGAGGTAGTGGGATAGATATTGACTGATGGATGGACTTTTTTAATAAGATAAAGTCCAAGAAAGAGAAATTGGAGCTGAAATCTGGTGGATGGGCTAACCATCTGGACAGTTGGGGGATTCCAGGCAGAGAGGGCAGCAAGGACGAAGACCCTCAATGGGACTCAGTATACAGAAAAGCCACTGTTTGAGTTTTGGCGCAGCAGGGAAGGAAAACTATGGAAAAGACATCTTAGCCTCCTAAGTTCTAGAAAATGAAACCTTAACACGATATAGCATTGTCACCTCCTAATTTGGTAGAAATTTCTTGATCTGGGGTCACTGGTGGTTCAGAAAGGAAACAACCTGGTCTCTTAATGGGGACGATGTGTCTGCAGAGGCTCACAGAAAGGCAGGGACTTCCTTAACTTGTACACAAAATTGTGTTTAAGTGTGTCTTTTCTGAACTATGGGTCGGTAACTTTCAGTAGCTTGCCATGGACTCCTGAAACCAAATCCTAATTGGGCCTGGCCCAATGCTAGGTTAGGAGGAAGATGGGGCTACGCAGTTTCCCACCCCTAAAACAAGAGAGACCAAAGCCAAGACAGAGAAGCTTTAATAGCGGAGGTGGGACTAGGCTTGGGCTGGGAGAGGGCGGCGATGGTGTCAACTGCGGCAGCAGAAAAAGCGCGCGTCGTTAACAGCGGTGTCATCGCGGAGGCCTCCAGGCCGCTCGATCTTGGTCTGCAAGCCGCACACTCCTTTAGGGCAAGGCTCACTCCAGTTTCCAAAGTCTCCCCAGGACAGACCGGGCCCCTGCAGCTCCGTGCTGTCGGAGCAGCGGAAGCGCACGTTGTTCGCAGCCGTGTTGTCCCCGGGGGTCACGGGTGCCTCCACGCGAAGCGAGAAAGCCACCAGGAAGCCGCCGCCGGGACACCACAGCGGCTCACTCCACGCGCCCCACCTGCGAGGAAAGCAGAGACGCGCGGTCTCCGCGGGCGCCCTCACCCACCTCCAGCCGGACCCAGGCCTCGGGGCTTCCCAGTCAGGTGCTCCAGTCACCTGACCTCCACCGAGGTGCGGAGCTGGGAGTCTCCCACCCGCTTCCCAGGTCTAAACCTCCCCACAGCGCTGGAGGAACCTGCCTATCGGTAGGGGATGCGTGTAATGGAGAGTAAGGGGCATACACCGACCCTAGGGGATGCTCGGCCCCTGCCCCCCACCTTCCAGACTGGGACTCCACCACGTGCGTGTTGAGCTCCGCATTCCCGCGCGCGCAGTGCAGCCGGATTCCGTTCAGAGCCGTGTCGTCGCCAGTAATGCCTTGGGGGGGCTCCACCTGGGCGGCGGAGGACGAGTCAGAAGACTGCCATCCTCTGCTTGGGGTCCCCACCGAGACCTAGGCCTGAGCCCCTACCTTGAGTGAGAACCCGCTGGCGAAGAATCTGTCAGGACACATCTCTGGCCAGGCCCAGTCGCCCCAGGGCCCCCCGTTAGTCACCTCGATGACCAATGTGTAGCCGCTGGACGCATCTGCTCTCGCACGCCCGAAGCACGTCGCCCACAGCAGCAGCAGCAGCTTGGCTCCCGCGCCCCGCTCCATCCCGCAGCCTCTGTGAGCCCAGGCCCTTTGTGCAGGTGTATACCACCTTTGCCCTAAGAGGGCTCCGACTGCGGAAGGGCCACCTGGATTAAGTGACACTCAAAACTAATCCGTTCCGGAAGCCTACAAACTTGTTTCTCAGCTCAGGGAGACTGACGCTCCCAGCGCCAGAGGAGGAGGGTTTAAATAACCACCAACCTACCGAACGTTTACAGACTATAGGCCACGAATCGTGGTTAGCGTTTTGCTGGCATGTTTTATTTAATCCACACAACAATTTTAGGAGGTGAGAATTACCATTCCTATTCTGCCAGTGAGGGAACTAGGGCTGCGAAATTGCAAGCGACTTGCCTCAGGTCACAGTCAGCAACCAGGGAACATTCCAGCACTAGGAAATGGAGAACCCACGGCTAGGGATGGAAGTGATGGTTCCAGAATCCCACTGGACAGGGACCCCAGGGAACTCCAGGATGTGAGGGAGCATCGAAGTGAGACAGGGCAAGAATCCATGAACTGTGGGAGCTGGGAAGCATCTTGTGAGTGATTGGGGCCCCGACTCCTTGAGAATCTGGGACATTCCTTCCCCTCAAAAGAAAATGTACACAGAGACAGGAACAGTTTTAAAAAGTTTATGGACAGGGAACTGAGAACAGGAGACGACGCTATTTCTTTCATCGCTTCCTGTAGCCTTTCCCTCCATGTTTTTCCCCCTGTGACCACCAGGGGGACTCCTAATTAAAAACAAAAAATTGTTGTGGGGAGTACCAGCCCTGATTTGCCTGCCCTTCATACAACACATTCCTTTGTCTATTCAATATTACTTATTTAGAAATAATGTGTTTGGGCCCAGGCAATATTCTAAATGCTAAATAGAGCAGCCACCAAGAAAAGGCCCCTGTCTTCATCAGAGCTCACATTCCAGTGGGGGAGACAGATGATAAATTCTCCAATGGACCCTGAGCTCTGTGAAGGCACATTTGTCTTCATGGGGCCTAGTACAGGGCCTGGCATGTGGAGGTAGTTAATAAAGGTTGGTTTGATGAATGATTGAGGAATCAATTTGGAGATTAAAAAAAGTAAACTACAAAAATGTAAAAGGTGACAGCCTAAACTATATAATTGAGACCTCAGGCATCCAGATTAAGATAAGGTCCCCTGGGCTTCCCTGGTGGCACAGTGGTTGAGAATCCGCCTGCCAATGCAGGGGACACGGGTTCGAGCCCTGGTCCGGGAAGATCCCACATGCCGCGGAGATCCCACATGCCGCGGAGCAACTAAGCCCGTGCGCCACAACTACTGAGCCTGCGCTCTAGAGCCCGCGAGCCACAACTGCTGAGCCCTCGTGCCACAACTACTGTAGCCCGCGCGCCTAGAGCCCGTGCTCCACAACACGAGAAGCCACCACAATGAGAAGCCCGCGCACCGCAACGAAGAGTAGCACCGGCTCACCGCAACGAGAGAAAGCCCGCGCGCAGCAACGAAGACCCAACGCCGCCAAAAAATAAATAAATTTATAAAATAAAAAATAATAATAAGATAAGGTCCCCTGGGGACAGGATAGAGAATTTAGAAGAGGGTGTTCTCTGAATCCCAGGTGCCCCATGCTTGAACTTAAAAGGTAAGATTTATGGAGCAGCTGTAGTAAGCTTTTCCATTTACAGTGTTTGCACATACGATATCAGTTAATCCTCACATGAAGCCTGCAAAAGAACATATTATCCTCAATGTACAGTGGAGGGAACTCAGGCCCAGAGTCAACTTAGGGTCCACCATTGCTCAGTGGGGGAACTGGTTCTGACCTCAGCCTCTCCTCACAATAACCAGCCTTCCTCTTACTACAACCTGGCCTTACAGGGAAGGGAAATGTAGCGACGTGTCACTGCTACCGAATCCCCCAAATCCTCTTCATTGATTCCCTCTCTCCTCAGATGCTGCCCTCTGGGGCAAAGGGCACAGGGGAGAGGGACTTAGTAGGTTAATTATTAACCCTTTGCGCCTCAGGCACTGCGGCTTCTCTCCCCTCCTGGAGGCGAAGGGACAAGGCCTGGCGAGGGGCTGGTGAGGGGGCGGTGGTCCCTGCAGCAGCCATGCGGGTCGCACTGCCTCAGCCGGTCCCTCGGCGCTGCTTGCGCAGTGCGATTCCTCTTGCTGTCTTCACACTACTGCTTGTTTATCTCTGGGCTCGGAGCCTCCGTGAGTACCCCTTCCCTCACCTGCTCTGGGAGGAACCGGGGAATCCAGGCCCTTGAGACCTAAGGTCTCTCCTCAAGCCCTCGTTGTTCTGTTTCACTTCCCTCAGGTGCCCTCTCAGGCTGCAGATCTGGGGCCCAGTCCTGCATTGCCAGGGAACCGCCTCCTTTCCAGGTATGCTCCCGGAAGGGCTGGGACTGGGAGCTCCAGGTAGGACCCTGAGCAGGGGGAAGTGCACCAGGCTGAGGATCCGATGAAGGGCAGGCCCTCCTCCTCCTCTCCCTTCTCCCGTCAGAAGCTGAGAATACAGCAAGAGGGACACCACCTAGATTTTAGGAATAATTTCTTCAGAGCCCAACTGGGCTGCTTGGCGAACCCAGCAAGCTAGGGCTTCTGCTCCCACTCCGTTCCCCTCCTATCTCACCCCCAGGTCCGGCAACAGTCGGGACCCTTGGAGGCCCCGGAACGGGAAGAGCCTCAGTGTCTGGGCCCTCAGGGGATGCTGGGCCGCATGATGAGGCCGTTCCGCGCCAGTCTGAACCCGGAAAGGGATGTGGAGTTGTCGCAGTACCTGGCAGGATGGAGGGAGCTAGTCCGGTGAGTGGTCTCTCCCCCAACCCCATCCAGTCCCCGCCTCTTTGTGGCTCCATCGCCCTCTCTCAAACCTTCCTACCCTTCCCACCATCACACACAGGTTCCTAATTCCCCTCGGCTCCATCTTCGCCTTCGCCACAAGCGAGGCCTCCGCCAAAGTGACAGCCCTCGAGGCTCTGGTGCACGGCCCAGAGGCCGCGCACTACACGTCGCTGGCGACCATGGTGGCGTGGGAGCGGCCCGGGATCGCCCCACGACTCTCGGCCGGGTGCCCGGGCTCAATGACGATGCTCTTGCTGCACCGTGCGCTACGCTGGTCCCAGCTCTGCCTCCACCGGGTGGCTACCGGGATGCTCGGAGGCCCGGACGCTGGCGCTCAGTGCAGCGACGCCTACGGCACGGCCCTGGCTCCGCACCACCCCTGGTTCGTCCGTCAGGCCGCTCACCTCGCATTCCTCGCCTTCCCGAGTCGCGGCCGCTTGCTCGAGCTGGCGTGTCCGGGTTCCAAAGAGGCGGAGGCGCGGAACGCGCTGGTCCGGGCCGCGGGCACCCTAGAGGACGTCTACAACCGTACTCAGGGCTTGTTGGCCGACGGCGGCCTGCTCGAGCTGGCCTGACGCCTACTGGCCGGAGGAAGGAAGCGCCCTGGGGAGGGGTCGGTGCAGCTCCGGGTTGAGCCCTTGGCCCCGCCTCCCGGTGCCGGGGGCGTGGTCTCCATATACCCCGCTTCCTTGGTGACGTCACCACCCCGGAGGCTCACCTTGATAGGGGTGGGTTTTTTAGACCCTGCCTCTATCCGCAATCTCCGGGAGAAGGGAGGAGCTGTGGGGAATAAAAAGTATTCTTTGGGACTTCCCTGGTGGCAGTGGTTGAAATTCGCCTGCCAATGCAGGGGACCCGGGTTTGAGCCCTGGTCCGAAAGATCCCACATGCAGCGGAGCAACTAAGCCCGTGAGCCACAACTACTGAGCCTGTGCTCTAGAGCAGCGAACCACAACTACTGAGCCCACAGGCCTAGAGCCCTTGCTCGGCAACAAGAGAAGCCACCGCAGTGAGAAGCCTGCACGGCAAGGAAGAGTAGCCCCTGCTCGCCGCAAGTAGAGAAAAGCCCGTGCACAGCAACGAAGACCCAACGCAGCCTAAAATAAATAAATAAATTTATTTTAAAACAAGTATTCTTTGGTAGCCGTCGATTTAGGGCGTTTTGTGTGATGACAGCAGGCGCTTAAGGGAAACAGGAAAAAATAGATGTGGGAAGATGTGTCATCCCTGTTTCCGGCCGCCGAGAGACTCATGCTACCCCTGGCCTATGTCAACCACTCCTACAGCTTCAGTTGCCAACTACGTGCCAAGTCTCCAGACCAGACCTATCCCCTGAGCTGCAGCCCCCATAAAGCAAACTCTTTCCCGGACACCTCCACAGACACCACAAATGCAACACATCCAACACGAATCCAGTCACCTCCTCCCAGAACTGCACCTCTTCTTGTGTTTCCTATCTCAATAAATGACACCCTTTCCTGTCAACTACCCAAGGCTAAAACCTGTGCGTCTTGCCTCACACCAAGCAGGTGCTCAGCTCAGTAATGTATGTTTATTAAATGACTCCACTCCCACAATAGTAAAGTTACACACTGATCATTCCCAAATTATAACTCCAACCCACTTTCCCCTGGACTCCAGAATACTATATATCACTTCCTTATTCCACATCTCCACTTGGATTTCAACTAGAGATAGCAAACTTAACAAGTCCAAAACTGAGCTTCCAATATTCTCTCCTCCCAAAATACTCCACAGTCCTTGCTAGCTCAGCAAACGACAATTCCATTCTTCCAAGTCCTTAAGCCAAAATCCTTGCAGTCATCCTGACTCTTTGGTTTCTCTTTCATCGTACCCACCTCCAAGCAGTCAGAATCTATTTCTCACTATCTCCACTGCTACCAACCTTGTCAAGTCAACTTCATCTATCACCTGGATTATTGCAATAGCCTCCTAATTGTTTCTCTCTTCCATACTTTGCGTCCCTACAGTGTATTTTCAATAGAGCAGCCAAAGTGATCTTTAAAATATAAAGCATATCGTGTCACTTCCCTGCTCAAAACTTTCCAATGGCTTCCTATTGCAGGAAATTTTCTAGATCATATTTTCAGTTGAGAATGATGAAAAGCTTCTCAAAGGCCCTATGTGATCTGACTGCACTAGCCAAACTGACCTCGTCAATATTCATTGACTATGTCAGGCATGATCCTGCCTCATGACTTTGCACTTGATCTTCCCTCTGTCCAGAATGCTTTTCCCCAAAATATACAAATGACTTCCCTCCTTCCTTCTGGTCTTTATTTAAATGTCTCTCCAGTGAGACCTTCCCTGATTATTCTAAAATTTCAACACACACACACACACACACACACACACACACACACACATATATCTTCCTATCTCCCTTCTTTGCTTTTTCTTCTTAATATGATTCACTATTTAACAGGCTGTATATTGCACTTACTTTTTTGTCTCCCTTAATGCATGTAAGTTCCATGGGGCTAGGAATTTCTGTCTACTTTGTTCCCTGATGTACTTCCAGTGCCTCAAACTGTGCCTGGCACCCAGTAGACATTCAACAGCTTTTGTTGAATGAATGTATGAGCACTAAAAATAGTTCAGATGGCTGGAGACAAGTGTGTCAAAAAGAAAAGAGGCGATTGCACAACAAAGTAAATGTACTTCATGCTACTGAATCGTACACCAAAAATGGTTAAAATGCTAAATTTTATGTTATTTATATTTTATTACAATAAAAAATTTAGAAGTAAATAAGAGATGTGATTCCAGACAGGTGGCAGGAGTGAGTACATGAAGGGCCTTATAAACTACGTTACAGAGACAGGACTTTATCTTGAGAGTTAATTTTAAGTGGGGGATTGTCTGGATCATATTTTCAATTCAAAACACCAGCTCCAGGGATTCTCTGGTAGTCCAGTGGTTAAGAATCCATCTTGCAATGCAGGGGACGCTGGTTCAATCCCTGGTCAGCGAACTAAGATCCCACATGCCGCGGGGCAACTAAACCCAAGTGCTGCAACTACAGAGCCCACCCGCCACAACTAATGAGCCCCTGTGCTCTGGAATCCGTGCATTCTGGAGCCTGCACACCACAATTAGAGAGAAGACCACGCACCACAACGAAAGATCCTGCGTGACACAACTAAGACCCTACGTGGCAAATAAATAAATACTTAAAAAAAAAACAAAAAAACCCACCAGCTCCAGCTGCAGTATGTAGAAATAGTATGGCAGGTTCATAGGAGGACTACTCCACACAGTAACAGCAAAATACACATTCTTCTCAAGCGCACATGCAACATTCTCCAGGATGGACCATAGGGTAGGCCACAAAAAAGTCTCAATTAATTTAAAAAGGTTGAAGTCACAAAATATTCTCCAACTAAACTGGAGTGAAATTAGAAATCAATAGCAAAAGGGAATTTAGAAAATTCACAAGTATGTGAATTTTCCTAACCAACCACTGGGTCAAAGAAGAAATCACAGGGAAAATATTTTGAAGTTAGTGAAAATGAAAACAAAACATACCAAAACTTGGGATACAGCATAAGCAGTGCTCAGAAGGAAATGTGTAGCTATGAATGCCTATATTAAAAATGAAGAAAGATCTCAAATCAACAGCTTAACCTTCTACCTTAATAAACTAGAAAAAGAAAAGCAGGGAATTCCCTGGCAGTCCAGTGGTTAGGACTCCCCACTTCCACTGCATGGGGCCTGGGTTCAGTCCTTGCTTGGGGAACTAAGATCCTGCAAGCCACGTGTCACAGCTGAAAAGAAAAAAGAAAAGAAAAGAAAAAGGAGAGCAAACTAAATCTAAAGAAAGCAGAAGGAAGGAAATAATAAAGATTAGGGTGTAAATAAATGAAATAGAAAACAGAAAAACAATAGAATCAACTAAAACAAAAGTTGGCTCTTTGAAAAGACCACTAAGATTGACGAACCTTTAGCTAGACTGACCAAGAAAAAGAGAGAGAAGACTCAAATTACTAAAATCAAAAATGAAAGAGGGGGGCTTCCCTGGTGGCGCAGTGGTTGAGAGTCCGCCTGCTGATGCAGGGGACACGGGTTCGTGCCCCGGTCCGGGAAGATCCCACATGCCGCGGAGCGGCTGGGCCTGTGAGCCATGGCCGCTGAGCCTGCGCGTCCAGAGCCTGTGCTCCGCAGCGGGAGAGGCCACAACAGTGAGAGGCCCCCGTAACGCAAAAAAAAAAAAAAAAAAAAAAAAAAAAAGAAAGAGGGGCTGCTGTGGAGCAACTAAGCCCATGCACCACAACTACTGAGCCTGCACTCTAGAGCCTGTGAGCCACAACTACTGAGCCTGTGTGCTATCACTACTGAAGTCTGTGTGCCTAGAGCCTGTGCTCCACAACAAGAGAAGCCATCGCAATGAGAAGCCCGCACACCACAACGAAGAGTAGCCCCTGCTCGCCACAACTAGAGAAAGCACGCACGCAGCAATGAAGACCCAATGCAGCCAAAAAAAAAAAAGAGTTTATAGAAGAAAATACAAAAGAGTATTAAAAAAAAAAATGAGGGACTTCTCTGGTAGCGCAGTGGTTAAGAATCCGCCAGCCAATGCAGGGGACACAGGTTCGAGCCCTGGTCCAGGAAGATCCCACATGCCGCAGATCAACTAGGCCTGAGTGCCACAACTACTGAGCCTGCGCTGTAGAGCCTGCAAGCCACAACTACTGAGCCTGCATGCCACGACTACTGCAGCCTGCGTGTCTAGAGCCTGTGCTCCGCAACAAACAAAAGCCGCTGCAATGAGAAGCCTGCACACCACAACGAAGAGTAGCCCCCGCTCGCCACAACTAGAGAAAGCCCACGCACAGCAACAAAGACCCAACACAGCCAATAAATAAATTAATTAAAAAAAAAAAGAAGAAGAAAGAAAGAGCGGGTGTTCCCTGATGGCCTAGTGGTTAGGATTCCAGGCTTTCACTTCTGTGGCCCGGGTTCAATCCCTGGTCAGGAACTGAGATCCTGCAAAAAAAAAAAAAAAAGAGGAAACATTACTAACGATCTTACAGAAATAAAAAGTATTATAAGGAAATATTGTAAACAACTGTAGGCCAATAAAGTAGATAACCTAAATGAAATGGACAAATTCCTAAAAAGACACACACTACCAAACGTGACTCAAGAATAAATACAAAATCTGGGACTTCCCTGGTGGCGCAGTGATTAAGAATCTGCCTGCCAATGCAGGGGACACAGGTTTGAGCCCTGGTCTGGGAAGATCCCACATGGAAGATCCCACATGTCGCGGAGCAACTAAGCTGCAACTAAGAAAAAGCCCATACGCAGCAATGAAAACCCAATGCAGCCGAAAATAAATAAATTAATTAACTTTAAAAAAAAGAAAAGAAAGTGAGAAGACAGTCCATGGAATGGGAGAAAATATTTGCAAATTGTATGTCTGATAAAGGTGTAGTATGTAGAATATAAAAAGAACAATTAGGATTATGGGATTAACAGATGCAAACTACTATACATAAAATAGATAACCAACAATGATTTACTGTATAGCACAGGGAGCTATACTCATATATCTTGTAATAGCCTATAATGGAAATATATATATATATATATATCTTAATCACTTTGCTATACACCTGAAACTAACACAATATTGTAAATCAACTATACTTCAATTTTTTAAAAAGTTTGATGTTGGGAGTTCCCTAGTGACCGAGTGGTTAGGATTCCGGGCTTTCACTGCAGGGGCCTGGGGTTTAGTCCCTGGTGGGGGAACTAGGATCCCACAAGCCGCGCGATGCGGCAAAAGAAAAAAAAAGAAAAGAAAAAGTTTGATGCTTTGCTCGTGAAGGGAAAAAAAAAACCCGCATAACTCAACAATAAAAAGATAACCCAATTTTAAAACAGGCAAAGGACTTAAATAGGTATTTTTCAAAAGAAGATATACAAATGGTCAATCAGCGCATGAAAATATGTTCAATGTCACTCATCACAGGGAAAAGCAAAAACAACAACAACAACAACAACAACCCCACAAGATACCACTTCACACCCACTAGGATGGGTAAAATTAAAAATGCACCACAAGAATTAGGAAGTGGAGAAATCGGAATCCTCATTCATGGCTGGTGAGGATGTAAACCGAGGCAGCTGCTGTGGAAAAGCTGTCAGTTCCTTAAAATGTTAAACAAAAATTTACTAATGACCTAACAATTTCACTCCTAGTATATACGCCTAAGTATATACCTAAGAAAAACGAAAACATAGTGCGGTCATTCTAAATCGGAGACGCTCAAGTCTATCCTGAAGCCTCTTTGAATCGCAACTCCGATCAGTCCCGCGTATACCGATAGGAACGTAGTTTTTCCAGACGGTTTGGATCTGTTTGTTGTTTGGGTTTTTTTGTTTGTTTGTTTCTTGTTTCTTTGTTTGCCACCCACGCTGCCATCAAGCTCTCACGGTCGCAAAGAAGGTTCACTACACATTTCTTTTCCTTTCTGCCGTCAACCGTGGCGCGGCTTCGCCCCCAGAAGGCCTCAGAGCACGACTAAAGAGGGTGACGGAGCGCTTTACGACAGTTGCTTTGTGGCCGTACCGGAGGAGGAAGATGGCGGCCACCTTAGTAGCTGCTCGGGGAGCGCGGCCAGCACCAGCCTGGGGGCCTGAGGCCATTACCCCCGACTGGGAAAACCGAGAAGTCTCAACAGGGGTAAGGAAGGACTCGGGGTTCACGAGATGTGCACAAGGATTGAAGCGATGGAAAGATAAGGCTGGAGTGGGTTGGGAGAACTGGAGGGGCGGGGAAGAGAGGTGGTCTGTGTGATGCTGTCAGGCAGGGGAGGGGTATCCTAAGGACGCAGGAGTGGTGTGGGAGGAGGTGGAAGGTAGGCTGAAGCGTGGAATTCTGGAATCTTGCAGGACGAAAGCTTAAGGTCAGGGTGGGCCTTTGGGAACTTGAAGATTGAATTTCTGGTATTCTGCGGGTTATTGAGAACCCCATGAGATTTGACGATGTGTTGGTGGCGCACGACTTTTCTTATACTCTAGGGACTGGATAGACGGATCTTTAAGGTTTGTGTATGCTGGGGAATATGGAGAGGCCCAGACTCACCCCTTTCTCCTCTTTCTCCAGACCACTATCATGGCCGTGCAATTTGAAGGGGGCGTGGTTCTAGGAGCCGACTCCAGAACAACCACTGGGTGAGCTCAGGACAGATATGTGAAAGGTCTTCTTCCCGTCTTTCCCTTCCTTCCTTCCTTGCCTGCCAGCCCATCCTTACCCTCCATAGACTACTGTGGGAAGGGAGGTTTCGCCCCTCCCGGGAGATAAGGATTTGTTCCAGCTTCTACTGCTTCGTAGTTCTCTTCACCTTTTGGTGAACTTCTTGCAAAAGTTTGTTCTCCAGCCTGCTTCAGTTTAGATGAGAACTAACAGGAAATACTGGAATTCCTGTTGAGGGAGTGGATGGTAAAAGATGCAAGTGGGAGACAAGTGGGGTCCTTCCCTCACTATTCTGCTATCCTGCAGGTCGTACATCGCCAATCGAGTGACTGACAAGCTGACCCCTATTCACGACCGTATTTTTTGCTGCCGCTCAGGCTCAGCAGCTGATACCCAGGCAGTAGCTGACGCAGTCACTTATCAGCTTGGTTTCCACAGGTACTTGTGGGCATTGGGGGAGCAAGTATCTGAAAGGAGTTGGGACCTGAGGAGCGGAATAGTCTGACTTCCAGGTCCTGACACTGCCTTCCCTATGACTCCCTTCACCCTCTAGCATTGAGCTGAATGAGCCTCCGCTGGTACACACGGCAGCCAGCCTCTTTAAGGAGATGTGTTACCGATACCGAGAAGACCTGATGGCAGGAATCATCATTGCGGGCTGGGACCCCCAAGAAGGGGGGCAGGTCAGATACCACCACCCCGAGAACATTGGAACCATGCCTTTCATTCTCTCCCCACCGCAGGCATTTTCTAGTTCTCTTGCCAGTCTCTACATCACTTACTATTAACTTTTCACATACCAGTTCCGCAGTGGACAGGCGAACATATGTGTGTGTGGGGAGGGTACAAATGGTGACACTCTTCTCCTCCCTCCATCTGGCAGGTGTATTCAGTACCCATGGGGGGTATGATGGTAAGACAGTCCTTTGCCATCGGGGGCTCCGGGAGTTCCTATATCTATGGCTATGTCGATGCTACCTACCGGGAGGGCATGACCAAGGAAGAATGTCTGCAATTCACTGCCAATGGTGAGAACTGCGGCTTCTGGGTCTGTGAGCATAAACCCCCATACTCGAGCCAGGTCAGCGTTCCTCTTTCCTTGCCACGATCCCAGCATCTGACTCCAATCCCAACTCTCTTCTTTTCTCCACAGCTCTCGCTTTGGCCATGGAGCGGGATGGCTCCAGCGGAGGGGTGATCCGCCTGGCAGCCATTGCGGAATCAGGGGTAGAGCGGCAGGTACTTTTGGGAGACCAGATTCCCAAGTTCACCATTGCCACTTTACCACATCCCTGAATCCTAGGATTCTAAGATACAACAAGAGACATCCCATACTGATGACAAAATTCAATAAATAGTTTGTCAGTGAGAACCTGTGTGCTTTGGGGTTCTTTTCTTAACCTCAAGCCTGAACTTCTCTGGCCCATTTCTGTTTGTATAAACCACTGCCCTGAGGGAGCTGGAGAGGACCCTTCTCCAGGCCATCATGCCCCACACTTTCGTTACCATATCCAGGTCTCTGTGACACTAGTGTGGTTGGTGTAGGGGCTCCCAGCAAATGACCCACTCCCCTCCCTGTTTAAGCCTAAGGGGGAACTCAGAATTCTGAGAGAGACTGGAGTCACCTCCCCTCAGCCTGCCTCCTGCCTCCTGGGAGGCTACTGGCCCTAAAGTCAGAAGGACTCCACATGTCCGACCCAGGTTCACAGCCCCCTCTCTTCACAGTCACCTCTGTCACCTCATCTTGTCAGAAGCAGCAGTGTGACTTCTTTGGCTTTCGGGAGGAAGTTGGACCTTGGTGCACATGGAGTTTAAGTTTGACCTTGAGTGGGAGAGGGCGGCCACTGGGAGTGCTGTGGGTTGGCTCCAGAAGCCACCATTCCCATGGGGAGGTGATGGGAAGTTACCTTTCAGCCCCACGGATGAGAAACAGAGCTGGCTCTGGCCCTGCAAGACGGTCCCCACTCCAGCCAAGTGCTCATTGACAGTGACCGACAGTCTTGCCCTAATCTACATTTCTCCAGTCTATGGATAAGGGAACTGTGGAAGCCACATTTGAAAACCTGGTTCTAGAATATAATCCTACCCTGGAGGATTTCGGGGGGTACAGAGGAGGCTTCCTAAGGAGTTGGTGAGGTCCTGAATTAAGTGAAGAAGGATCTCTCACCCCAAATGTGTATCTCAAAAGAACCAATGCGGAACTTTTGATTTTCTGCAAAACCTGTTCTCCCGGTTCTCCCTGTCTCAAGGCATCTTTGATTCCTCTTTCCCTTGTACTCCAAAATCCTGAGAACTCTACATCCCTCAACAGAAAGGCCTTTCCTGGCCACTTGAATTTTAAGAAACACCACCCTCCTCCACCCTGCTCTCACATTACCTGTTTAATTTTCTTCGTAGCAGTACTTACCGCTGTCTCCTATTACCATGCTTATTTATTTATTGTCTGCCTCCCCTACCAGAAAGCAGATTCAGTGAGAAGAGAGAATTCCTTGTGCTTGATTCACTGATATATTTTCAATGCCTGGCAGGGAGTGGACATTTGATAGTCATTGAACGAATACGCTCCCTAGCCCCATCTGCTGTCCTGCCTACCCCGCACCCGCTCCAAACTGCTCTCACCACACTCAACTCTGAAGCTTGATTTCAGCAAACCTACTTCCTGCTAGGCACACCTGGGCGCCGCATGAGATCAGCTGCCTCCTGTTCCCCAATCCTGCGTCCTCACTCCCACCTCATGCTGCACTTCCCACCTCAGCCCCATAACAGCCCTGGTGTCATGGTCCCCATCTCCTCTCCAAAACATGCACATACACACAGCACTTGGCAATTCTCAGTGTATTTAATAAGAAGGTCATGAGGGATCCGAGGGAGCTGGACACTGGGATGACTGAGAAGGCGGGGGAAGGAAGGTTGCCAAGGCCTCCTGGAAGTTCAGCCCTTGGTTGTCCCCTTCAAATGGTGGAGTCGTTGGCCGATGCTATGTCATGCAGCTGGTGGCGGAAGGAGAGACGGGCTTTCCTGCTGAAGTAGGCGCCAGACCCAAGGGACCCTCCTTCAGCCACGATGGAGGCTACAGCTGGGCTGGGATCTGGATCTGGGGGGGCAGCTGGATCCAGGCCTAAAAGGGAGATTGGAGGGGGAAGAAAGGAGTTGTGTGTCAGGAGGAGGAAAGAGGCCAGGGAACCTAGGGGGTGAGTGTCGCTAGCATCAGCAGGGAGAGGAGAGTGGACGTTGGCAGCAGGGCTGGCTTCCCTGGCCCGTGACCTATGCACTGGACACGGGGCCACACTCAGAAGGGCCCCCATGCTTGGTGTAATGCTCTGCTGTCACTGTCTTGAAATTCTTAATAATTTTTTTAATAAGGGGGTCCCACTTCATTTCGCACTGGGCCCTGCAAAGTGTTTAGCCAATCTTTTGGCAAAGTGATAAATCCACCTCCTGTCCAGGGGGCAGATTATCCTTTTCCCTTCCCTGATTTGAGCATTTGCCTTTCTCCCCAGTGCAGTTTGTCTGTCTGCCTGGCAGCCCACCTTTTCCTCTGTCTCCCCCGTACCTGCTCCTCTTTCAGTCCCCCGCTGTCTCCGGCACCCACACCATGGGAAACACCATGCCCCCTTCAGATCCATCTCAATAATGGACGAGACTGGGATGCAGACAATGGCCAGGAGCGCCCTAGGAAGGGTGTGGTTTCCAAGCCCCTCCACTGTGGGCAAAACTACCACTTAGCCTCAGACCGCCTGGTGATTACAGGCGCCAGGAGATGGAAGGGGGAGAAGAGGGAGGAGGGAAGGGGTGGGGGATCCCCCACTCAAATGCCTATCCTTTTGTACCCCCTTAATTTTGGGGTCGTCTCTGATCCCCATGGAGAAGCAGGAGGAGACTAGGAGGGGAGGCATGGTAGAGACAGACACACAAGTGCCGGCACAGACAGACGCAGTGAAAATTCATCGTAGCAATGCCAGACGACAAGGGTGCCAGGCTGGACCCTGCTGGGGATTCATTTGTATGTTAGTTTATTTTTTGTTAATATTTATTTATTTATTTATTTGGCTGTGCCGGGTCTTAGTTGCGCCATGTGGGATCTTCGTTTCCGCGTGCGGGATCTTTTAGTTGCGACCTGTGGGATCTAGTTCTCTGACCAGGGATTGAACCCGGGCCCTCTGCATTGGGAGTGCAGAGTCTTGGCCACTGGACCACCAGGGAAGTCCCTCGTTTATATTTTAGAATGAGATTCATTTGTATTTAGAATGCCCAAGATGTAAAAAATTTAAAGAATAGTTTATTTTTTTAGAACAAGAAACTTTACTAGTTAGGGAAATGTTATGTTCTCAAATGGTCCAGTAGCTCTCGA
Organism: Lagenorhynchus albirostris; assembly: GCF_949774975.1. Taxonomy (NCBI): domain Eukaryota; kingdom Metazoa; phylum Chordata; class Mammalia; order Artiodactyla; family Delphinidae; genus Lagenorhynchus; species Lagenorhynchus albirostris. The sequence goes on from NC_083114.1 coordinate 9,772,323, forward strand.
CCCCTTTTATGAAAATAGTTGTAATTGATTAATTATGCTGTGCCAGGTAGATTCTAGGGACTTTTACGTTATCTCACTTGATCGTGTCAATGATTTGTGTGTGTGTGTGTGTGTGTGTGTGGCCACGCCGTGCAGCATGTGGGGTATTAGTTCCCAGACCAGGGACTGAATCCATGCCCCCTGCATTGGGAGTCTGAACCACTGGACCACCAGGGAAGTCCCTTTTTCTTTTTAACGTCAATGATCTTTTAAAGTAAGTGTTATTATTATGCTGATCTCAGAGATGAGGAATCAGAGGCACTGGGAGATTAGGTAGCTTGCCCAAGGTCACACAGGCAGTTATCAGAAGAGCAGTACTTTCCCTCACCCTCTTCAGTCTGACCCCAGAGTCCACTCTGTTAACTGCCACACTGAGCTTCCCAAGCATGTTCCTGACAGGTATTGCCCTCAGCCAGGTTTAAGGCAGCCAGAGCCCGGGCTGGGAGCCTCGGGTCCACAGTATGCTAACCAAGGACCCTAAATGCCCTCCAAGAGCTATATTATCATTCCCTAAGGGTATCATGATGTGGGAAAGGTTGGAAAGCACTGCTGACTATGCTGCCTGACTGAAATCTGTTATTTTATTTTATTTCTTTTTAAATTTAATTTTTATTTTATATTGGAAATCTTTTTTAAATTAACTTTATGGAAGTAAAAATTTACATACAATTTAATGCACACATCTTAGTGTACAGTTCTATGAGTTTTGACAAGTGCATACACCCATGTAATCACCACCCGAATCAAGATATAGGACATCTCCATCACCAAGTTCCCTGTGTGGCCTTTACTCTCCCTCTTTTTCCCCACTCCCTGCCACAGGCAACTACTGATCTGATTTCCATCACTATAGATTGGTTTTTCTGTTCCAGAACTTTATATTAATGAATCATATAGTACTACTCTTTTGTGTACGCTTCTTTCAGCATAATGGTTTTGAAATTCACCCGTGTTGTATGTATTAACAGTTTGTATTTTTTGTAATCACAACTTTATTGAGAAATAATTCATGCACCATAAAATTCACCCTTTAAAGTCTACAATTCAGTGGTTTTTTACTATAGTCACAGAGGTGTGTAACCATCACAACTAATGTTATAACCTTCTCATCACCCTCAAGAGAAACCCTGTACCCATGAGCAGTCACTCCCCTGTCCTTCTCCCCAGCTACTGTCCCAGCTATGGTCTCTTTGGATTTACTTATTCTGGACATTTCATAGCAATGGAATCATATAATATGTGGTCCTTTGTGTCTGGTTTCTTTCGCTTAGCATAATGTTTCAAGGTCCATCCCTGTTGTAGCATGTATCAGTACATCATTCCTTTTTATGGCTGAATAATATTCCATGGTAGGGATACACCACATTTTGTTTATCTATTCATTACTTGATGGACATTTTGGTTTGTGTCTACTTTTTCGCTATTTGAATAATACTACTGTGGACATTCATGTACAAGTTTTTGTGAGGGCATACATTTTCAGTTCTTTTTGGCATATACTTAGGAGTGGAATTGCTGGGCCACATGGTAACTCTACACTTAACATTTTGAAACTGTTTCCGAGGTGGCTGTACCATTTTACACTTTATTCATTTTTATTGCTGAGTAATAGTCTACAGGCCACAAATTAATCAAAATAAAAAACCTCTGCTTTTCAAAAGGCACCGTCATTTTATTTATTTATTTATTTTGGCCACGCTGAGTGGCTGGGCCCCAGCAGTGAAAGAGCCAAGTCCTACTGGACCAACAGGGAATTCCCAAAAGGCACCATTATTTTAAAAAAACAAGGCACGTTCTGGGTGAAAATATTTGCAATACATATATCTGATGAAGGATTTGTATCCAAAATATATAAAGAACTCTTACAAATCAATAATAAGACAAATAACATGGTTTTTTAAAAAATTAGTGAAAGAATTGAACACTTAAAAAGAGATATAAAAATGGTCAATAAGCACATGAAACATGGTCAACATCATTAGTCATCAGAGAAATGCAAATAAAACTATGATGATGTACTATTTTACACTTATTAGCATGGCTAACACTAAAAAGATAGACAATATCAAACGTTAGCCATGCTGCAGAACAAATGGAATTATCATACATAGATTTTGGAAATATAAAACACAACAACCATTTTGGAAAACAGTTTGGCAGTTCCTTTTACCCCCTATCTTAAAATATTTCACTTATTTAAAAAGTGCTTTTTCAGAGTTGGAGGAATCAGGCTCCCTGACTTCAAACTATACCACAAAGCTACAGTAATCAAGACAGTATGGTACTGGAACAAAAACAGAAATATAGACCAATGATACAGGATAGAGTACCCAGAGATAAACCCACACACATATGGGCACCTAATTTATGACAAAGGAGGCAAGAACATACAATGGACAAAAGACAGCCTCTTCAATAAGTGGTTCTGGGAAAACTGGACAGCTACATGTAAAAGAATGAAATTAGAACACTACCTAACACCATACACAAAAATAAACTGCAAACGGATTAAAGACTTAAATGTAAGACCAGACACTATAAAACTCTTAGAGGAAAACATAGGAAAAACCCTCTTTGACATAAACCACAGCAAGATCTTTTTTGACCCACCTCCTAGAGTAACGGAAATAAAAACAAAAATGAACAAATGGGACTTAATTCAACTTCAAAGCTTTTGCAAGGCAAAGGAAACCATAAACAAGACAAAAAGACGACCCTCAGAATGGGAGAAAATATTTGCAAAAGAAACAACAGACAAAGGATTAAACTCCAAAATATACAAACAGCTCATGTGACTCAATATCAAAAAAACAAATAATCCAGTTAAAAAATGGGCGGAAGACCTAAATAGACATTTCACCAAAGAAGACATACAGGTGGCCAAGAGGCACATGAAAAGATGCTCAACATCACTAATTATTAGAGAAATGTAAATCAAAACTACAATGAGGTATCACCTCACACCGGTCAGAACGGTCATTATCAAAAAATCTAGAAACAATAAATGCTGCAAAGGGTGTGGTGAAAAGGAAACCTTCCTGCACTGTTGGTGGGAATGTAAATTGATACAACCACTATGGAAAACAGTATGGAGGTTCCTTAAAAAACTAAAAATAGAACTACTATATGACCCAGCAATCCCACTACTGGGCATGTACCCTGAGAAAAACGTAATTCAAAAAGAGACATGTACCACAATGTTCATTGCAGCACTATTTACAATAGCCAGGGCATGGAACCAACCTAAATGTCCACTGACAGATGAATGGATAAAGAAGATGTGGCACATATATACAATGGAATATTACTCAGCCAAAAAAGGAAAGAAATTGAGTTATTTGTAGTGAGGTGGATGGACCTAGCGTCTGTCATACAGAGTGAAGTAAGTCAGAAAGAGAAAAACAAATACCATATGCTAATGCATATATATGGAATCTTAAAAAAAAAAAGGCACTGATGAACCTAGTTGCAGGGCAGGAATAAAGAGGTAGACATAGAGAATGGACTTGAGGACTTGGGGTGGGAGGGTGAAGCTGGGGCGAAATGAGAGTAGAATCGACATATATACACTACCGAATGTAAAATAGTTGGCTGGTGGGAAGCAGCAGAGCACAGGGAGATCAGCTCAGTGCTTTGCCATGACCTAGAGGGGTGGGATAGGGAAGATGGGAGGGAGGCTCAAGAGGGAGGGGATATGGGGACATGTGTATGCATGTGGCTGATTCACTTTGTTGTGCAACAGAAACTAACAGTATTGTGAAGCAATTATACTCCAATGAAGATCTATTGTTTAAAAAGTGCTTTTTAATGACCATTTTAAAATAGCCTTTATTTGTCACTTTCTTCACCCTGCCTCTATATAAATGTGTGCAATTAGAGATCAAACAAGTTTGGCTAGTTTCTTAAAAAGTTAAAACGATGGAGCAACTCCACTCCTAGCTATTTACCCAAGAGAAACGAAAACATATTGCTACACAAAGACTTACCCAGGAATGTTTATAGGAGCTTTATTCGCAGCAGGCAAAAACTAGAAACAACCCAAATGTCCGTGAAGAAATATCCATCAGCCCACTCTTCCATCTAGAAGAGATAAAGAAATCTACTTTAAAAAAAAATGAAATATTTTGTCTATTAGAACCTGAAATTTTTCCTGTTTCCCCTTAGACTGTTAGTTTCAGAAGAGCAAGTCCCGTGATAGTTTTGTTCACTACTGTATGCTCAGAGTCTGGCGCGGAGCAAGTACGCAGTAAGTAGTGAATGAATGAAAGAATGCAAGCTTGCGTACGTTAATGAATTTGTGGCCACCAGCCCTCGGGCCTTTCGTCATTCCTTCCATCTACAAATGCCAATGCGGTTCTCAGCCGGCCCGGGAAGGGGACACAGCCAGGTCCCTGCCGCGGAGGCGCGTCCCGCCTGGGGCCCTGGCGGGATCGGTGGCCGGAGAGGCCCCGGGGGGGCCGGCGCCCGAGCGGAGGAGGGTGCGCAGGGCCGAGGGCCCACAGGGAGGAGCGGGCCTGCACGGACCGACGGCGCGGGACAGACTGACAGCCCGGCAGACGGCGCCGCACCGATGCACGGGGAGGGTAGCGCCGTCCCGCAGGGCCGAGGGCGGCCCCAGCGCCCAGGCCGCACGCAGGACTGCAAGGACAGGCCGAGGGCGGCGGGGGCGGGACAGGACCGACGAGAATCCGGAGGAGGTGAGGCCGGGGGCCGTCCCGCCCCCAAGGGCAGGCCCTGAGCGCCCGCCCCGCCCTGGCCCTCTGGGTTGTGAGCTCCCGCTCTGACTCTGCTGCGCTGCCTCCGGCTCGGCTGCCCGGGTGAGGGGGCCGGGGAGGGGACGCCGCGGAGGTGCCGGGCCCAGGAAATCGGGCGGGGACGGAAATGAGCTTGGGCTGCGGGTCCTCCTGACTCAGCCTCATGCTCAGATTTCGGGGTTTCCCTCCCGGACGGGGAACGCATAACTTCCTCATTCCCGCCTGGACCCCTTCTTCCAGCTGGCTTGGCCTGGCTGGAGCCCCGGTGGCTCGGGACCCCTGGCAACCCCCGGGGCCCCTCCCCTGGCTTCTGCTCTGCCCCACTTCGGGGCCATCCAGGCCTGGCCGGGTGTTCCTCGGCACCCTGGTTACGGGACGGGAGGCGGGACTCAGGCATTCTGGATGCAGGAAGGATCGAGATAGGGGATGGAGATTAGAGGCGGGTTGGCAGGACGTTGCAGACCGATAAGCCATAATCAGAGAGACGGGGAGTCAGCGGGAGCCAGGTGGGGGGTAGCGGGGGACCTGTGGGAGATGGAAGACCGTGGGGTGCGATGGCGGGCAGGGTTCTGCAAAGCAGGTCACCTTCCTGAGGCCTCCCCATATTCCTAGGATGGCGGCGACCTCCGAGAGCCTCTTCCCCTCTGGGGGTGACCTGGACTCCAGACAGTTACAGATGGAGCCCGATGAGGTGGACACTCTGAAGGAGGGAGAGGACTCAGGTACACAGGGAGGACGCCCTCAGGGAGAGGAGGAGGAAGGGGCTGAGACCTCCTGGAGTCCACATTCTTCCACTTTCTCTCCTGTCAGCTGACCGGATGCACCCCTTTCTGGCCATCTATGACCTCCAGCCTCTGAAAATTCACCCCTTGGTGTTTGCCCCTGGGGTTCCCGTCATAGCCCAGGTGGTGGGCACTGAAAGATACACCAGTGGATCCAAGGTGGCTGGGCTGGCACCAGGGAGGGGGCTAAGGGGAGGGCTGGCCAGAGTGGGGGCTGCCACCCAACCAGGGAACATCCATTCAGTCAGTTCCTCACTCCCCCAGGTGGGCACCTGCACTCTGTATTCTGTCCGCTTGACTCACGGTGACTTTACTTGGACAACCAAGAAGAAGTTCCGTCATTTCCAGGAATTGCATCGGGACCTCCTGAGACACAAAGTCTTGATGAGTCTGCTCCCTCTGGCTCGGTGAGGGGGACAAGACTGCCTCCTGTGAAGGGCAGGTGCCCCCTCACCGCGGGGCAGCATGGGATGTCACTGCCCCAGCCCCCATTGCTGCTTTCCGTCTGTCTCATCCCCAGACCACAGCCTTTCCTCCCCCAGCTGCTTTCCTCCCCCAACTCTGGCCACTGGACCTGCTCCTCTGACCCCGGTTACCAGGAAACCTTCCCTGCTCAGCTCTCCCTGTCCATGGTTCTGGGCCAGTATCTCAGCAGGGCTGGATGCCCAAAGTACCCTTGGCAGCCTCCCACCTTTTTCTGTCTCCATCCTCAGGGTAAGGGGCATTCCTTCTGCCAGCCCCTCGCCTCCTCCAAGACCCCACCTCCAGTGCTTCAGGAACCTAGGCACCCATCCTCCCATCCTCCTATTGACCCTCCCCCATCACTTCCACAGCTTTGCCGTTGCTTCTTCTCCAGCCCAAGAGGCAAACAACAGACAGATGCCCTCTCTACCCCGGGCAGGTCCTGAGGGCTCCGCCAGACATGCATCCAGCAAACAGGTGGGACCGGACACCAGGTCCTCTGGGAAGGTGTTTGGGTGCAAATGGTTCTGGTCCCATCTGTCTCTCCCTTTTTCCCATCCCTACTTCAGAAATACCTGGAGGATTACCTCAACCGCCTCCTGACCATGTCTTTCTACCGCAACTACCATGCCATGGTAAGGTCAAGAGGCTGGTGCCAGGTCTCTTGAGATGGAGCAGGGGGCAGAGGACCAGGGTCGGTAGAGTCTGAGGGGCTGAAAATAAGAGTCTCTCCTCTGGGCCTTTTTCTTCCTCTGCAGACAGAGTTTCTGGAAGTCAGTCAGCTGTCGTTTATCCCAGACCTTGGATCCAAAGGACTGTGAGTGTCTGACACCCCTCACCCGCCATCTGCCAACATCTGGATCTCTCCCTGGCTGAGAATAGGGAAAGAGCAGTGCACAGCGGGCTGGAGGTCTGGATCCCTCATCCAGCCTCATCCAACATCTCTTCCTGGTTTTCCCCACAGGGAGGGGGTGATCCGGAAGCGCTCAGGTGGCCACCGTGTTCCTGGCCTCACCTGCTGTGGCCGAGACCAAGTTTGTTATCGCTGGTCCAAGCGGTGAGGCCTGAGCAGAGCCGCTGGGCAGTGGGTGGGGGTGAGGAAGGAGATGCCAGGGGCATGGAGGAATGGTCAGAGCCCTTCCACTCCAGGTGGCTGGTGGTGAAGGACTCCTTCCTGCTGTACATGTGCCTCGAGACCGGCACCATCACATTTGTTCAGCTCTTCGACCCTGGCTTCGAGGTACAGGTGGGGAAAAGGAGCACAGAGGCACGGTACGGGGTCCGGATCGACACCTCCCACAGGTAAGGCCTCCCTGGTGTGGACAGACACCTGGTGAGTGAAGAGCCAGCCTGGGGCCCTAAGGGGAGTTAAGTGGAAGAGACCATGGAAGAAAGGAAGGCGTTCCCACCTCCCTGGAGCCGGCCATGATTTGGAACCAGAGAACTGTTCTAGTCAGATGCTTGGGGCTGCTCTTAGAGGCTGGGCACAGAGAAAGAGAGTTGAGTATAAGCCTGGGGGAAGGACTTTTGGTGCAAAAGTTAGGGCACTGCATTCATCCATTTATTCATTCAACAAACTTAAGGGACTTCCCTGGTGGTCCAGTGGTTAAGATGCCATGCTTCCACTGCAAGGGGAGCAGGTTTGATCCCTGGTCATGGAACTAAGATCCCACATGCAGTGCAGCATGGCCAAAAAAACCCCCCAAAAAACAAACTTAAGTGGCTGGCACGATACCAAGCGCCAAGGACCCAACTGTGAATAAGGCAGATACACTCCCTGTCCCTGTGAAGTCAAGTAGGGACTAAGGGAAGAGGTAGGAAAGAGGTGATAGCTAAAGGGGAGGTTTCTGGGCCAGGCCAGAGGTGTGGAGGGTGAGGATTGTGGTCCACCCATTGTTCCCGTCCAGGTCCTTGATTCTCAAGTGCAGCAGCTACCGGCAGGCACGGTGGTGGGCCCAGGAGATCACTGAGCTGGCCCATGGCCCGGGCAGAGACTTTGTACAGCTGCACCGGCACGAAAGCTACGCTCCACCTCGGCCTGGGACCCTGGCCCGGTGGTGAGACACTGACATCCTTTCTGAAATCGTCAGTGGCCTTTCCGACCTCCTTGGTTTCTCTGAGTCCTTGATCCTCTTTATCTCCTCTGACCCCTTCTGACCTCAATAACCTCCCCCTTTGACTTCTCATATTTCCCTGACCCCCTGACCTGTTTAATCATGCTGATCCCTCTGATTCCCCTCTGATCTTTCTGAACCCCAAACTGGGTAATCTCTGACCCCGACCTCTCCGACCTCCTGTGACCTTTTTAACCTCCTTTCACCACACTGACCCTCTCTGTTCTCAGTGATCTAAAATGTCTCTGATTTATTCGTCCACTTAATAAACATTTTCTGAGCACCCACTATGTTCCAGGTCCAGTGGCAGGGATAAGACTCAGTAGGTGATTCAGTCCCGAAACAATGGGAGTTTGCCACGCTGGTGGTAGGTATAGGGTGCCAAGCACAGAGGAGGGGCATCTGCCCCAGCATAGGATGTCAGGACTGGCTTCTAGAAGGCGGTAACCCTGAGGTTAACCTTAGCAAGATAAAGAAAATGGAGAAGGGCAGTCCGTGCAGAGAAGCTAGAAATAGCCCAGCGTGTTTGGGAACCACAAAGACGGACCATTGTTGCAGCGTGAGGAGCAGTGGTCAGTAAAGAGTCTGGGGGTCGCAGGGTCTGATCAGTGCCTCTCCCACTAAGCTGAGGGGGTTAACCTTTATCATAGGCAGAGAGGAGTCATGGAAAGAATTTTTCTTGGAGGTGGTGTTGAGATTTTTTTAACTGGAGTATAATTGCTTTACAATGTTGTGTTAGTTTCTGCTGTACAACAAAGTGAATCAGCTATATGTATACATATAACCCCATATCCCCTCCCTGTTGAGCCTCCCTCCCACCCTCCCTACAGGGAGATCAGCTCAATGCTTTGTGACGACCTAGAGGGGTGGGATAGAGATTTATTAATTAATTTATTTATTTTAAAAATTTATTTATTTTATTTATTTTTGGCTGTGTTGGGTCTTCGTTGCTGGCTAGCACTTTCTCTAGTCGCAGCAAGCAGGGGCTACTCTTTGTTGCGGTGCGCAGGCTTCTCATTGCAGTGGCTTCTGTTGTTGCGGAGCACGGACTCTAGGCAACAGGCTTCAGTAGTTGTGGCACACAGGCTCAGTAGTTTTGGCTCGCGGGCTCTAGAGCACAGGCTCCGTAGTTGTGGCGCACGGGCTTAGTTGCTCTGTGGCATGTGGGATCTTCCCGGACCAGGGCTCGAACCCGTGTCCCCTGAATAGGCAGGAGGATTCCCAGCCACTGCGCCACCGGGGAAGCCTGAGATTTATTTTTTAACATAAGAACTGATCATAGCTAATACTTATGTAGCACTTAGTGTGTGCCAGAAACCATTCTGCGTGTTTTATGTTTATGAACTTACAACAGCCCCGTGAAGCAGGTACAGTTGTTATATCCACTTTACAGGTGAGAAAACTGAGGCAAGGAGAAGTTAAGTAACTTGTCAATGTCACACACCTTGTAAACAGTGGAACCAGGATTCCAATCCAGCTAGTCTGGGTCAAGACCCTGCTCTTCACCATCAAACAGGACTGTTAGTTATTAAAAGTCTAACAATACGGAAACACATTAAGTAAAAAAATTAAAGTTCACTGCACAAGCCTTTACCCCCTGGCCCTTAGTTCTTCTCTACACCGCCTCCCCCAAATCCCATTTTTCTCCCCAGAAGTAATCCTGGTGATAGTTTGATATTTATCCTCCCAGATCTTTTCCTGCATATTTTCATGTGCTTAGCATATATGTTACTTTTTGTTTTAATGTAAATGAGATCATGCACTCTCTGTTTTATTTTTTTCACTTAACACGTATCAGAGATTAGGCATTTACATTATTTCCCACTTTCAGTCTTATAAACGATACTACAATGAACATAATCTTTGGTTAAGCACTTAATAGGATGTCTTCCTAGATATAGAATTACGAAGTGCATTTAATGGTATCGGGGGTATGTGGATTTAATATTCTGATAGGTAATACCAAACTGTCCTCTAAAAAAGCTATAAAACCAATGTATATTCTCACAAACTATGAGAATACTCACTTCCCCATATGCTAATATTGAATGTAACCTGCAATTTTATTTTTTGCCAATCTAGTGAATTTAAAAAGTGTTATTCATTTTAATATCAATTTCCTTGTTTAGTGATGAAGTTGAACATCTTTTCATCTATGATTGGCCATTTTCCCCCTGTGAACTATCAGTTCTCTTTTTTTTTTTTTTGGCTGTGCCGTGCGGCTTGTGGGACCCTGTTCCCCAATCAGGGGCCAAACCCGTGCCCTCCGCAGTGAAAGCACTTTTCTTTGTTCAGTTGGCCTATATGTCTTTTTTTTTTTTTTTTTTTTTGCGGTACGCGAGCCTCTCACTGTTGTGGCCTCTCCTGCTGTGGAGCACAGGCTCCGGACGCACAGGCTCAGCGGCCATGGCCCACAGGCCCAGCCACTCCGCGGCATGTGGGCTCCTCCCAGACCAGGGCACGAACCCGTGTCCCCTGCATCGGCAGGCCGACCCTCAACCACTGTGCCACCAGGGAAGCCCCCTGTATGTCTTTTTGTTATTGATATGTTGGAACTCTTTATATGTGATGTATTAATCTTCCCAATCTTTAGTCATTTTCTTTGGTTTGTTGTGTCTTTTGTAGTTTGTAATTTTATTTAGCTTGTACTGGCAAATTTATCCCACTTTGATATATCTGCTACTGTCTGACCTCTCTGATCTCTCTTGGTCTTTGACACTGCTGTCACCTCTGACCCATGACTATCCTCCGGTCTTCACTCTCCAGAGCTTTCTGGCTTCTGACTCCCCTGACCTCCTTGGCTTGGCCTCCCCCCAGGTTTGTGAATGGGGCAGGTTACTTTGCTGCTGCAGCTGATGCCATCCTGCGAGCTCAAGAGGAGATTTTCATCACAGACTGGTGGTAAGTGGGGAAAAAGCCTGAGCAGGAAGCGGTAGGATAGGGCCTGCAACACATCAGCTTATGGGTCAGAAAAGGAGTGGAAGGGGAGGAGTGACTGTTGTCGGGAGCTTAGCTTGCCCTTACCCGCTGCCCTGAATCCCAGGTTGAGTCCTGAGATTTACCTGAAGCGTCCGGCCCATTCAGATGACTGGAGACTGGACATTATGCTCAAGAAGAAGGCGGTGAGGAGAGTGGTTGGGCCGGAGGGGAAGCATGGTGGCGGGGTGGCCTGTGGGTGGAGATTGGTTAGAAGGGACTGTAGCATGGGGGAAGGCAGGGAATCTGAAACTTGAGGAGGAGGAAATATGCCCATCCTGGCTCAGTGTCTGGCAAACATCGCTGCCTCCCCTTCCCTAAGGAGAACTGACACCTCCCTGTTCTTGCCCTTCCTCTACGTGGTATAGACTTTCCTCCCAGTATCCATTACACTCTGTTGTGTTACTGCAGGGTGGACACGTCTGTCTCTCTCCCTGGGCTGATTAATATCACTAGTTCCAATACAAGGCATAGTGTCTGCTATGTTGGGAGCCTCCATAGATGTTGATGGGTGGGAGGAAAGATATGTGGGTGGTGGAGAGTGGGTGGGTGAATGGATGGGTAGATGATGAAAAGGGAGATAGATAGAAGGACGTGAGGTTGGGAAGGTGGATCAGTAGGAGAGTGGGTAGGTAGATGGATGAATAATAGATGGTAGATAAGGGGATGAGTAAATTTTGGGGAAAATGGGTGGATAGATAATGCTGGGTAGGTGGGTAGATGGGTGGATGGGTGAGCAGATAGATGACATTCAATCTGGGTTTGCTGTAAGCATCGAAGCAGGGTGTAAGTGGCAGAGCTTTGAGGATCTCCACGCAGGGAGGAGGAATATACAGGAACCCTGAGCATGGGGAAGGGTTTGGGAGGGTGGGAAGGGGTCCTTCCGAGAGAAGCATTAGGATCTGATTCTCTCACTGACCACCAGGAGGAGGGTGTCCGGGTGTCCGTACTGCTGTTTAAGGAAGTGGAGCTGGCCTTGGCCATCAACAGTGGCTATAGCAAGAAGGTTCTAATGCTACTGCATCCCAACATAAAGGTGACTCTCAGGCCTCAGAGACCCCTTCCCTGCAGCCCTCCTCACCACACTTTCCCATCCCCTCAACCCTCCCTTTTCTTGAACATCTCATCCTTCCAACGCCCCCAACGCCTCCTCTTTCTTCTCCCACCTAAGCTCACTCTCCTGAACTCCCCCATACCTGCTCCAGGTGATGCGCCACCCAGACCAGGTGACTCTGTGGGCCCATCATGAGAAGCTCCTGGTGGTGGACCAAGCAGTGGCCTTCTTGGGGGGGCTGGACCTCGCCTATGGCCGCTGGGATGACCTGCACTACAGACTAACTGACCTTCGGGACTCCTCTGAGTCAGCTGCCCCCCAGGTAACCCCCCAAGGCCTTCCTGAGCTCCCCCAAACTCAGCTAACCTAAATCCACACCCCTTCCCGGCTCCAGCCTTCCCCTCCAGTCATTCCAAGCCCGCACTCAGGGTTCCTTGGCCTTTCTGGGACCCCAAGAACCTGCTTTGAATATACTATGACCCAGTCCCCTCTCCATGTCCGTTACCCACCCCTCCCCCCATTCCTCTAGGGATTTCAAATGCATCTGAAGGGGAGGACCGGGGAATCAAACTCTCTCTGCTTCATTCTTACTCTGTGTGTCTCTCTGTCTCCCAGTCTCCCAGTGCTCCTTTCTTCTCTTTGGCCTGGCTCTGTACAGCCCCATGACCTCTCCTTGCCCTTGGCTTGGGTGTGTTCCCCCTACAGCCTCCCACCTCATGCTCAGACCCTCCAGCTACACCAGACCTCTCTCACAACCAACTCTTCTGGCTGGGCAAGGACTACAGCAATCTTATCACTAAGGACTGGGTCCAGCTGGATCGACCTTTTGAGGGTAGGGGTCCCCTTCCTCCAAAGCCCGTGAGAGCGGGGAGCAGGGGTAGAAGGCAGGGCTGGGACTGAGGATGGGATGAACTGGGTCAAGGGTAATGCACCCTTCTCCTCTCTGCCCCAAGTGTCCCCAAGAGACCATCCCTGACCTCTCCCCTGACTCTCCTGGGACCCCCAGATTTCATTGACAGGGAGACCACACCCCGGATGCCATGGCGGGACGTCGGGGTGGTGGTCCATGGCTCACCCGCCAGGGACCTTGCCCGGCATTTCATCCAGCGCTGGAATTTCACCAAGGTGCTCCATCCCTCCCGTGAGGCTGGAGGGCGGCGGGAGGGAGCCTGGGGCAGCTCGTCACCTCCCTCTGACTCTGCCATCCCTCTTCCTCAGACCACCAAGGCCAAGTACAAGATACCCAGGTACCCCTACCTGCTGCCCAAGTCCACCAGCACCGCAAACCAGCTCCCTTTCATGCTCCCGGGAGTGCAGTGCGCCACCGTGCAGGTGAGGCTCCGACTTCAGCCTGCCCTCGCCTCCCTCCCTTCAGCCCAATGCCCCGGCCCACTCTCCCTGACCTGAGAGCCCCTGCCAGACCCCTCCTCTCCCGGGCTCAGGAGCCACATCATATTCGCCGTCCCCCCCCAGGTCTTGCGGTCAGTGGACCGCTGGTCAGCGGGGACCTTGGAGAACTCCATCCTCAATGCCTACCTGCACACCATCAGGGAGAGCCAGCACTTCCTCTACATTGAGGTCTGACCGGGATGAGGGTGGGGCAGAGAACGGAGGGGACATCCCAGGGGAGAGACTTAGGATGTCAGTGGCATCAATCGTTGAGGACTGGCATAACTGGGCCTGGAGAAATGCAGAAGCCTGGGGCCAGGGCCTGGAGCCTGGGACTGGGGATGGCAGTGGGGAGCTGAGGGCAGGGGCTGGGGCCGGACTGCTGATGTCTCTCATTGGTCCCTGCCCCAGAATCAATTCTTCATTAGCTGCTCAGATGGGCGGACGGTGCTGAACAAGGTGGGCGATGAGATTGTGGACAGAATCCTGAAGGCCCACAAGTAAGACAGACCAGCCAGAGTGTGAAGATTGTGGGCGTGGTTTAAGCCCAACTGGATGGGTGGGGCTTGGGGGAGAGGTCACACCTCTGACTCCACCCCTTCCCAGACAGGGGCAGTGCTTCCGAGTCTACATGCTTTTGCCCCTGCTCCCGGGGTTCGAGGGCGACATCTCCACAGGTGGTGGTAACTCCATCCAGGCCATTCTGCACTTCACTTACAGGTGACCCCCGCCCCCCTCAGCCAGACTCTACCTCTCCATGGCCCCATCCTACCTATGCCTCCATCCTGACTCCGTCCTGATCCCTTCTTGCTAGACTTTTGAGGTCCACCTCTCTCCTGACATCCCCCATCTCCTCCCCAGTCTCCACTTCCCTCACCCATTCTCTTCCCTCAGGACGCTGTGTCGTGGGGAATATTCAATTCTACATCGCCTCAAAGCAGCCAGTGAGTGCTGGGAGCTGGGGGTTCAAGCCCTGGACCCCCGGGGAGGGGGCAACTGAGGGACTGGAGCCCCAGGGATGGAGGGAAGGAGGCTATCACTCCTGCATGCTTCTGGGGCTACTGCCTGAGCCCGCAGGTGGCCTTACACTGCAGAGAGAAGTATATAGACCAGGGCTTCTGAAGTGAGGAGGTAGATGGGACAGGGCTCTGTCTGCACATGGAGATTACCTCTCTGCACTCCCCTTCCCCCCATCTCTTACTCACAGTGGGGACAGCGTGGCGGGACTATATTTCCATCTGTGGGCTTCGCACACACGGAGAGCTGGGTAGGCACCCGGTCTCAGAACTCATCTACATCCACAGCAAGATGCTCATTGCAGATGACCGGACGGTCATCATTGGTCAGTGCTGGATCTCGGCCCCCGGCAACGAGAGGGGGGTGGGGAGAAGTGGAGCAGGGCCCAGCCAGGGGCAACGGGTTGGAGGTGGGTGGTGGAGAGTGCAGCTGAGGCCCAACTGGGGATGGAGGCCAAAGAAGGCGTGTTGCCCCCAGGCTGGTTCTTGGGTAGAGGTGATGGGGGTCTCCTGGGCTCAGAGGACGCAGTGTGTCCCGCACCACCCACCAGGCTCCGCAAACATCAATGATCGGAGTTTACTGGGGAAGCGGGACAGTGAGCTGGCTGTGCTGATCGAGGACACGGAGATGGAGGCATCCCTCATGAATGGTGTGGAATATGAGGCGGGCAGGTTTGCCTTGAGTTTGCGGAAACACTGCTTCAGGTAGAGCCGGGGTGGGGTGCTACAGCGTAGTGGGAGAGGTGGAAAGGGGGAGGGTCTGCCTTTTGAGCAAGTGTGAGGATTGCTTAGAGGTAGTACTGGATTTCCCAAGAGGCAGACTCATCCAGTTTAAGGTACCGGCAAAGCAGGGATACCGAAAAAATGAGAAACAAATATTTCAAAAGTAATTTGGTGTATCTTTTAAAGCATTAAAGTAGTCGCCAAAGTAGAGACAAATTAAAGCTCTGTTGGACTCGTTTACGCTTATTGTACTGTTTAACATTGCTTCTATTTTGAAATATCTGGGTAGGCACATTATAATTTTCTGGTATTCAGGCTTTCAAAGGATCTTAATCTGGCCCTGCTGGGACCCCTTTCTCCCGCAGCGTGATTCTCGGGGCAGATGCCCGGCCGGACCTGGATCTCCGAGACCCTGTCTGTGATGACTTCTTCCAGTCGTGGCAAGACACAGCTGAGAGCAATGCCAATATCTATGAGCAGGTGGGCAAGGGGGGTGGGCAGGGGTGCTGGCAGGGGGAAGTTCATGGATTATCCTGTCTAGGGTGGGATAGAGAGGAGCCCCCGCACAGCCATCCTCATAAGAGGATGAGGGTCTGGGGACATCATGGGATTCAGTGGCTCAGGGTCAGTGTAGAGGGATATGGTGGGCATGAGGGCGTCTAGCCTAGTTGGGCTTGGACTCTTGGGCAGTCTCCCCAAGCCTTATTGGCTTCCATGCCTCTCGCCCACAGATCTTCCGCTGCCTGCCGTCCAACGCCATTCGCTCCCTGCGGGCACTCCGGGAGTATGTGGCCGTGGAGCCGCTGGCCACGGTCAGCCCTCCCTTGGCCCGGTCTGAACTCACCCAGGTCCAGGGCCACCTGGTCCACTTCCCCCTCAAGTTCCTGGAGGATGAGTCTTTGCTGCCCCCCCTGGGGAGCAAGGAGGGCGTGATACCCCTAGAAGTGTGGACATAGCTGCGGCTCCAGCCCGGGAGAGGTCACCAGCCGCTGGGCTCTACCTCATCTGGCTCCCTGCCCCCTCACCCTGAGCACCGAGGGCAGTGCCTTTGAGACCTAGGGGAGGCAGGCATCCCCGGAGGGAACTAGAGAAGTCACAGAGGACCCTTTCTTGAGAAGTAGCCAAAGGGGACACTCTCAAGCCCGGGCTGGGGAGGCAGGAGAGGGTCCAGAGAAGTTCATCCTCCTCGCTGCCCAGTTCAAACCACTGCTACAAAGGAGAAGCAAAACACCTGCCAGGATGCCTGGGGCCAGCCTCCTACTCCAGGAGGACCAGATTCTGCCCTAGGCCTTCCCATCTCTCCCTTCGTCTTCCTGCCCTTGAACACCCTCCCTGCCCCAGGGCCTTTCCCGGTTCATTACTGCCAAGGTGGAGGGAAGGATGCAGCCGCTCCGGCTTCAGTGCCCATGGTGGGGAGGGGACGGGGGGTGGGGGGATGCACACTAACCCCCCCCACCAGCTGATGACAGGCACTAACTCTGTATCAGTTCAATAAGCGTTTCATAAATAAAAGCCTAGAAAAGGTCCTTGCCTCTTCCTGGGCTGAACTGAGTGCTCGTCTCAGCTGCCCCCCCCAGGTCTACACACAGCAGCACAGGCCCCTTCATCCTCTCTCCACACCACTGGTTTCTTCTTTCTGTGACTTCAGCTCCGCTCCGCTCGTCTGTGGCTTCGGGAGCTCCGTCAGTAGGTGCTGGGAAGACCAGGTGTTCACACAGGGATGCCTGGGTAAAAGAAGGGCGGGGTCAAACCAGGACTCCTGGAGGACAGTGGAGCTGATGGTGCAGCTTCAGGTGAGGGAGGCGCCCAAAGAAGGGCCCAGAGGGGCTGCCTCTTGTTCCTCAAGTGACTGCAAGGGGAGAGGCTTAGCGAAGCCCCTGGGAGTGGATAAGGGTATAAGGCTTGAGGTCAGGAAGAACTGGGCCCAAATCCTGGACTTGTCACTTACTACCTTGGTGACCTTCTCAAGTCACATCACTTCTCTGGGCCTCGGTGATCCCAACTGGGAAATGGGAATAATACTTAACAGCTGGCTTGCTGTAAAGATTCAGTCATTGACTTAGATATTTATTGAGTACCTGCTCTTTGCCAGACACCATTCTAAACTCACAGCAGTGAGTACAACAAAGTCCCCACCCTCGTGGGACAGGCACGTATGTCCTGGAGCTTCAGTGTCCAGTACAGTAGCCACCAGCCACATTTGGCTATTTACATTTAAATTAATTACAATTAGAAATAGGTAAAGATTTAGTTCCTCACTCGCAGCAGCCATGTTTCAAGTGCTCAGGAGCCACTCGTGTCTAGCATATTGGACGGTGCAGGTACAGACCATTTCCGTCATTGCACAGAGTTCTATCAGTTGGCACATTGCACAGAGTTCTATTGCTCCAGAGGGAAGAGAGATAATAGATGGTGTAGTCTACAAGAGAATGTAGTTCACGCTGGACTGAGGAGGGTTACCTGCCACGGCAGGTGGGGAGAAAAGGATAAGATAACAGGGGTATACAGAGAGAGCTCTTTGAGTGAATTGGTGACTTTTATTTCTTAAGCTGGGTGGTGGGATATGAACTTTATATTTTTTTTCCATATCTTTTTGTATATCTGAAATATTTTGCAATTAGAAAAAAGTTTAGTGCAGTTCTGGATCTTGCCCTTTGTTCCCCCAGCCTCACTCCCCAATCTCCGAATTGACCACAGGAGCAGGAAGAAACAGAGGGGAATAGAGTGAGCAGTTTAGGAGGACTTCCTGGAGGAGGGGTGTGCTTGTGGATGATTGCGTGGAGAGAGGGGATACTGTGGCCTTGCTCCCATCCTCTCCTTTGAGTCCAGCCCCCCCCTCCCCCGTTCCTCTGAAGAAGCCACTTCCACACAAGAAATTCCCCCTCCCATGTAGAGCCAGTCCCCAGGTACTAATTGGCATTCTGCTAATTAGCCTCGTTGTCAGCACGCAGGGCCTCTTTCCCTAGGGGACCATTACCTCATTAACTGCGGAGTGGAGTGGAGGCAGCAGCTGCCCCAGGGCTGGGCCAGGGGCAGGTGGGCTTCTGCTTCATACTGTCTGCTGGTCTATCTGCTCCCCACTCATTGGTCCTGGAGTTTCTTGAATGGAGGCCCGCACAGTGTAGGGAAAAAAAGCAGTGGGCCTGCAATCAGAAGAGTTGCCTCTAGATCCAGGGTGAAGAGAATGAATCCAGCCTCCCAAGGTGGGTGGGAGGCCCTGAGGGTGACTGGGTCTGTGCAAAATGTCCAACCCCCAGGGATCCAAAATTTGTCTTATTTTTATCTATTTATTTATTTTTGGCTGCGTTGGGTCTTCCCCGCTGTGCGCGGGCCTCCTCCAGCTGCGGTGCGCAGGTTTCCCATCGCGGCGGCCTCTCCCGTTGCGGAGCACGGGCCCCAGAGCGCAGGAACCCGTGTCCCCTGAACTGGCGGGCGGATTCCCAACCACTGCGCCACCAGGGAAGCCCTAAAATTTGTCTTATTTTTAATAGTTTAACTTTTCTTGATGACTGATCCAGGGCTTCCTCTACCACATTGTCTCTTTTAAAGTTATTATGGACAATTTCATATATACATAAAAGTAGAGAATAGACTGCTGAAACCTCAGGTACCCACACATCAATACTCCAGCTTCAATCATTATCAGCACAGGGCCAATCTTGTTTCTCTATCCTCCCCAACCCCCAGGTTAGACTGCCTCTTGAGGTTTGGGTGGCCATCTGTCCTACCTCTGTGATCTTAATTTGCTCATTCTTTGATTCAGTATGTCTTTATTAAACACTGCCTGAGTCAGGCATTGGTAAATTTACTGAGGACCTTGAATATACCAAGTGCTTCACATACCTAATTTTATTTTATCCTAACCTTCCTGTTATTATCTCTGTTTTACAGATGATAGAATTGAACCTGAGAGATTAATGATTTGCACAAAGCACTGTGTTTTTTCCTACTATCCCATGCTCTTGTCCTGGAGTTACTATATTTCACAGTGCCTACCCAGACACAGAGGCCTTCATTCACTTGCATGTTACTGAACCTCTAGTGGGTGCTAGGCCCTGTGTTGAACAAGGCTGACATAATTCTTGCCTTTAAGGAGATTCAACATTTACAATTCAAAGTGTTAAATGTTACTATGGGTTGAAGCCAGGTAGCTAAAACAGAAGAGCCAAACTCAGTCTCAGGGGGTCAAGGAAGTCTTCATGGAGGAGGTGATTTAGACATGAAGGACAAAGCAAAAGTCAGTGAGAATGGGCATGGTCAGAATATTCTGGGGGAGAAGAAATGGTTGAGGAGGGTCTTTTGAGTTCTGGGAACTGCATGTAGAGGATTTCCATATGGCTAGAACATGTGAGGTTGAACGGTGGAGTACTGAAAAACAGGGCAGGAGAAGCAGGCAGAATCTTGAAGGATCATGGTTGCCACACTTGAGGCTCCAAAGACAGTGGGGAGCTAGTGAAGGATCTTAAACAGAAGAGTGACATCAGATTTGAGTTTTAGAAAAATCATGCACTCTGAGTATAGAGAATTGACCTAAGGAGGTCAGTCAAGAAGACCAAGTAGGAGGCTAATAAGAGTATTGGAGGTAGGTGATGATTATAGCTTGGACAAGGACAACAGCAAGGTAAACTGGGCGTGGCGGGGGGGGCGGGAGAGGAGCAAGACTGGATGTACACCGGAATGTGCAAAGGAGAAGGGTCCAGAAAGGAGGATGTCTGCCTCTTTCCAAGGACTTTTCATTCAAACTCTTCTAAGTGATGTTTACATTAAGGCTGACAGTGGGGTCTTTTGGAGATACCATCATTGCTGGAAGTGATCTCAAAGATCAAACGGCCTTCTCTTTCTTTCAAATTCACAATGAAAGAAAGGCCCAGAGAAGCAAAGCAACTTGTTCAAGGTCACACAGCATGTCAGTGGCAGAACATGACTCCTTGCTCTTTATATAGCATTACCCAGCCTCCAGTGAGGCTAATGGCTGGGGGTGCTACGCCAACATGACTAGACCTGAGGTGACCCAAGCAAGATTTGAAGGGGCTGGACATAGATCCCTTCTCCTCCCTTCCACCTCCCTTTGCCACCCCCTCCCCCTCACAGAGCTCCAGGGATCAGTCAATGAATAATTGTTGAAACAGTTCCTATGTACAGAACAAGAGGTGCAGAGACAAAGGTCTGCGGTAGGATTCCCTATCCTGAGATCTGAGATCCCCTTCTCAACCCTCCCCACTGCATCCGGGGAAGGGGGTCAGGGGCATTCCTGAGGCAGCCAGTCCTCTTCTCCACTCCCCATCCCCCAGGTGGTTTCTCCAGCCAAGTTCTCACGAAGAGGCCCCTCCCTCAGCGGCTCCACTGTTGCCATGGCAATTAGGTGGGTGGACAGCCCATCCTATCTAGAGGCCACCCAGCCCTCGCGTGGGGAGTTACCATAACAACCCCCCTAGTAATAGAGGGTGCTGGGTCCCGCCCCCCTCCCCCCGCAAATAGAGCGGTGGGTGGCTTGATTGGCAGCTGGGCACACGAAAGAGGAGGGAAAGGGAAGGAAAGGCGTCAAAGGAGAGCTCAGAAGGAAACGGGGGAGAGAAAGGGCAAAAAATACGGGGAGGGAACGAAACGCGTGTGCGCACGCGCACAGCTGGTGGGCGCGCTCCCCGGCGGCCCCGGCCACCGCCCACTTCTTTCACGCTAGGCTCGCGCGGTCGCTCAGTCCTCGCGCGCGCCTTTCGCTCTCTCTCCTGCGCCTGCGCGCAGGTGTCGGCGTCGAGGGGGAGGGGGAACCCGGCGCGCTCGCGTCACGTTCCCTCTTCCACCCTCCCCGGTGCTCGGCCATTCTGCGTCTGCGCGGGAGAGTCGGGAGGCTCGGGTTGCAGGCTCTGGGGCGATATCGCCTGTCAGTCGGTGGGTCGGTCTTCCCGCCGGCCTTCCCCCTCCCGGTTCTCCGCGGGAGGCGCGGTGGAGTCCGCCCCCGGGATCCCCCGATGGGGGAGAAGCGGCGACGGCGGCAGCGGAATAACCGAGCCGGAGCGTGAGCGGCCCCGGGGCCCCGTTCCCGGCGGAGGCCATGGGCGACCCAGCCCCCGCCCGCAGCCTGGACGACATCGACCTGTCCGCCCTGCGGGTGAGCGCGCTGCCCCCCAGCCTCGCCCCGCGGCGACCCCCGCCCCCTTCCGGGCGCCCGCTGCTGCCAGGCCTCCGCCCTCCGCTCCCCTACGCTCTCCACGCGCTGCAGATTCTGGGAGCCAGTTCGGTCCCCGCCCTGGGGTGCCCCGCCCCCATTCTTCCCTCCTCCTCTACCTTTACTCAGGTTCCGGATCCCCTTCCTCCCAGGTGTTTGAGGGTCACCCTCTGGTTCTCCTGAGCTTGCAGAATCTTTACCGTGATGCCCCTCCCTGGCCCCTGACATGCTTTGAGGCCTCTTTCCCCCCTTGCTCCTACTTAGCTCTTCTTCCTCCCCCTCCTCTTTTTAGGCTCCTCGAATTTTGACTTTGCCACTGCCTTGCCAGCCTCCCCCTCATCACCCTTTCTCCTCCTCGCCCAGCCCTGAATTGCATCTCTTCCCGGTCGGCAGGCACTTCAGCCTCCCCTCTCCGCCGCACACCTCCTACCGCCGCCCTCATCCCCTGCTCAGCTCTCCCCGTGCCTTGGCGTTTCAAGTGCAGCAGTCCAGAACCAGGCATTTCCGGTCTCAGGGTCCCCGCATATTACATTACCAACTCTGCAGCAGCGTGGGGCTGGGAGGAGAGACAAGTGCACTGGGGGAGGAGGGGACGCGTTTCTTGTCTTCAGAAACTCTGGCCTGGGCTGGGAAGAGGATGTTTATATGTCTGTACACACACAAACACATGCAGCATGTGGTTTGGAAAAGCCTGGGTATTCTTGGTTTTGCTGGAGGGAGGGGGAGGCGATGGAGATTTCTCCAGTGAGGGGTTCATTAGAAAAGAGATCAGAGGAAACAACTGCAGCCGGAATTTCTTCGAAATATTCGTTTTCCCTCCTGGGGCTCTTGCATGCCCTCATTTGGGGGCTTTCAGCAGCATTTATATGTTTTTCTTCAGCAGGGAGCCCTGGCTTAAGGGGCAACTGAGTGGTTTCAAGGTGAAGACTCCCGCCTGTCCCCCAGGGGGTGTTTTTGTCCTGTGTCCTTCCGGCTTTCTCAACAGGCCAAGGTGCTGGGGAGAGCAAGATTTCCCATCTCTGGGTTAGCTGCTCTGGAGGCCCCTGTTGAAATCGTCTTCTGGCTTTTGAGTTAGCCAGGGAACATGGCCAGTAGTGGGAAAAGGCGGTCAGCCACACAGGTGCCCCGGATATGACTGGAGGGGAGAGGCGAATTAAGAGAGCAGAGTCATGTCGTTAATTGGGTTTCTCTAGGTGACACAGTTTTTCTTGCCATTCAGGTCATAATTTGGTTGGTGCAGTGTTGGGCTAGGAGACCTGACTTGCTGGAGATAAGATGATAAGTTGCTGAGGAGGGAGACAGAACATTGATTTCTCTCTCTCTCTCTCACTCTGTGTGTGTGTGTGTGTGTGTGTGTGTGTGTGTGTGTTGGTGGCAAGAGGGTCTGAAGGCTTTAGGAGGGAGATTGGTGGGCTTTCTCTAGTTGCGGCGAGCAGGGGCTACTCTTCGTGGTGCGCGGGCTTCTCATTCTCTTGTTGCGGAGCACGGGCTCTAGGCGTGTGGGCTTCAGTAGTTGTGGCACGCGGGCTTAGTAGTTGTGGCTCACGGGCTCTAGAGCGCAGGCTCAGTAGTTGTGGTGCATGGACTTAGCTGCTCCGCGGCATGTGGGATCTTCCTGGACCAGGGCTCGAACCCGTGTCCTCTGCATTAGGCAGGTGGATTCTTAACCACTGAGCCATCAGGGAAGCCCAGGAGGGAGATTCTTAAGATCAGTTTAAACTGCGATTCTCAAGTTAAGCCAGCTGGGATAGAAGGTGGAAATCCAGGCTCCCCTTAATGAGCTTGTCTTTAGGATGAGCCCCCATCTTCCCTTCCCACCTTGGTTGTTGATTAACTCTGGCTATAGGTTCCTGTGCTGTGGTGACTTAAATATAATAAAAGAGAAGGCGGGTCCAAACCATGACCTTTGGTTTAAACCTTGTGGGACTCTCCTTGGGCTTCTCTTTCCCTTTAGCCTCTTCTGGTAGTTTGGCCTGGACCCTCAACCTGGGATTTCCAGCAATTCTGCAAACACCATCTGACCTTGGATTTGGTATTTCCCTTCTGGACTTCTCTACTTGAAGCAATGTTAGCGTCTTTCCTCAGTCGCCTCCTGCTTTATTCTCCTGTCCCTTCTTCAAGAGAGCCCTGTGACCTGCTCCCAGTGTGTATGTCTTTCCTGCCTCATGATGCTTAAGAAAGCATTGCCCTTCCCCCACTACCACCCCAGTACTCCAGGGCTGGAGGGAGTGCTTTCTTTGAAATGGGGCTGCAGAAGGCCTGCTTTCTCCTTGCTGCTGGCCTTTGCTCAGAGCCTGTCCCCTCCACCCCACCTCGGAGAGCCCCTGTGGCACTGTTGAGAAGCTCTTTCAGTCATCTCTTGTTCTGTTTCTGTCTGTTTTCCAAGTGAGAAACGGCAACCTGGAGAATTAGCAGAAAAGCGTGTTTCCCTGTACTACATCATCTCGTGTTGGGGGCCTGGGGAGGGGATGGGAGAGGAACATATTCAGCATTTATTAGGCGGCGTCAAAGAGCCCAAGTTGGCTTTCTCTTATTTCAAGATAGGGCTTGGCTTCCAGCTGGTGATGAGAGTAATAGTCTGATATTAGGGAAGATTGAATTGCACTATCTCGTAGCCATGTGCGGAGAGGCGGGTGGACCTACCTCACTGTGACCACAGGCACGCTTGACCTCTTTGAGGCTCTGTTTGTCCACCAGCCCAGTAGCATGGGGTTGTGTTCCTGAGTTCAAGTCCCTGCTTTCTCACTTACTGTGTAACCTTGGCCTTTCTCCCCCTTCTTCCCTAGTTTGCTGCAGAGTCTGCAAAGAGCCTTACCTCTCTAAGGCTTCATTTGCCCATCTGTATATAGTGGTGATGGTACTGAACTCAGAGTTGCTGAGGATTAAATGAAATACTGCATATTAAGTACTTAGTTCAGTTCCTGGCACATCATGACTATATGATCGCCCTTATTGGGTTTTTTTGTTGTTGTTGTTGTTTTGCTTTTTGGTTTTTTGGCTGCATGGGGTCTTTGTTGCTGTGCGCGGGATTTCTCTAGTTGTGACGAGCGGGGGGCTGCTCTTTGCAGTGCACGGGCTTCTCATTGCGGTGGCTTCTCTTTGTCGCGGAGCACAGGCTCTAGGCACATGGGCTTCAGTAGTTGTGGCACGCAGGCTCAGTAGTTGTGGCGCACGGGCTTAGTGGCTCCGCGGCATGTGGGATCTTCCCGGACCAGGGCTCGAACCCGTATCCCCTGCATTGGCAGGTGGATTCTTAACCACTGCGCCACCAGGGAAGCCCTCGCCCTTACTGTTAATTGTTATCAGATGACAATCAGAGAAGGCTTCCAGCGCAAGTGTATCTAAAATAGCACTTCCTCCCCTGCTTCGTTTTCATATAAATTTTTATATAGCATCCCTTAGCCCGCTTTATTTTATTTCATAGTATTTATCGCCAGCTGACATATATTTATATATATCAACCCCGACTAAAATATAAGTTCAGCGCAAGTTAGGATTTTGACTGTTCTGTTCATTTTTGCATCCCCAGTGCCTGTAACAGTGTTTTGAACATAGTGGGGGCTCAGCTGTTTGTTGAATAAACGCGTATCATAACAAGTGAAAGGTCTTAGCACAGTCTTGCTTAGAGTAAGCATTCAGTAAGTGTCATGCTTGTTAGGCTTTCTCTTGCTGTCTATATACACATAATTAAGAATATATCTTTTCTGGGTTGTTTTTGGAATCAGACCTTGTGGTAAACAAGAGTTCTGGAAGCCTCCATCGGAGCGACGTCCTTGAAGTAAAGTTAGGACCTTCCAAGAGAAAAAGCGGGCCTCTTTTGTCAAACCTTCTCTGTGTCCAGGCTTGGTTACATTCCAGGAGAATCTTCTGACTTGGAACCCTTGGCTTCTCACAAAGGATATGTATCAGTGGAAGAGGACGGGACAAGGAGGGAGCAGACCCCGGGCTGACCTCTGTCCTTTTGCATTGCTCTTTTTGGTTGACCCACTTCATAAACCAGGCAGCCTCTCTTTACTGTCCAGCCAGCTGGAGGTTTTAGACTGCAGTGTCCTTGGAACCATGGAGCTGTGCGCAGTGTGGCTGTATTGAAATAATACCATGACGTGCAGTCAGGAGGGACTTGTTGCCGGGTAGTAGTGCTGACAGAGATGTTCTTTCTCCAATGATCTTATGTTGTTGTGTCTGTTCTTTGGAGGAGTCGCTTCCCCTTCCTTTTTCCTTCACGAGGCTGTGGAGCCAGCTCCACTCAGAAAGCTGGCAGTTCTGGGCATGTACTTCTAGGCTGCTGAGCAACTGCTGCACTCCGCTGTGCTTGCTGTCCAAATGTTGACGACAGATGCCTCAGGCAGGGGATGGGGAGACTGACCTCCTGCAGCAGAAGCAATGGCATTGACTGGGGACTTTTTTCCTAGAGAACCACAGATGGGAGTGGGGCTGTTTGGGGAGCTAGTGGCACTTGGAGTGAAGTGAAAAGCTGCTTTGGCAAGAGGATGGAAGGAAGGTTGCGGAGAACTTTGCTGGAACTGGGTGTTCAGCCATCCCCCAAACGAGGGAAGAGGCGTCGCCACCCTTTATGCTGCGGGATAGGACAGAGCCATTGGCCCTTCGTAACACACGGAGGGGAGGGTCTTTGAAGAAGTGAGGTTTTCACAGTTAAGAGAACAGTAAGGTCAGCAAGAGAGCAGGCTGGCCCACCCCCTCACGCTTATCCCAGGAGCTCACTTAAGACTATGCTGTGTAGAATCCTGATTTCAGATATGGCCTCCATTCCTTTCAACTCCGAACTGTGTGCCTAAAAGGGGGTAACTCACACAGTTTGGGTATGTTGAGTGTCCTTGCTTGTCGTCCTGGGGACAAGATAGCAGGAAGTGTGCAAATACTCTCTACAAGCTTAGACTTTGGCATTGGTTTATAAATAAGGAATGCAGTGACCGCTCCATCCAGGAACATAAAACAGTTCTGGGGCTGTGGAGCATCTCCAGAAGCCATCTGAGAGTCTGCCAGACGAATCTTTCTGTCTCCAAAGTTGTACCAGAGAAAACTATGACTAATATCTTTTCCTGCATCAGTCAGTCACCAAGCATTGTTGGTCTGTTTTATTGAGAATCAGGTTCTAGATACTACGGGAAGTATGTAATGGTGTGTTCATACTATTCTGAGCTATTTAATCAGACCCCTGGAAGCATCCCTCTAAGCAAGCCCTTTGCAAGCTGAGGCTCCCCCCCCCACTTTTTTTTTAAACTGTTACTGCCTTCCTCATTATCTTAGAACCCTCAGGGTCAGGAAGTTTTTGTTAAATCTGTTTGCTGTGAATTATACTCATTTTCTGTTGTCCTGTGGTCAGTCATCTTGAAATCTGACATGCAGTCTTTTCCCCTCCCCCAGCACTCACTTTACACCACAGCTCCCTCAGTTTTTTCTTTAGCAGGTTGAAGAAATTGAACAAAAAGTGATCAGGTTAACAAGTCAACTCTCAAAGCATTTCCTGAATGCCCACAGGATCTAGGAAGATACAAGAACATGACTTGGTAGAAGCGCATATTCATTCTCTCGTCTCTCCTGTTCTTCCTGCTCTTCTCCTAACCAACCAGTTCTTGACTTGAGTCTGGGATTCTTCCATCTACGGGAAGCTCCTCCAGAGGGTAATTGAAAAGGTGTTTGAGGCTTTTTGTTCTTAATCAGGGTAGGGAATGGCAGAGGGAGGAGAGAAGAAAGGGATGGAATTGTGGTGATCCAAGGAGCCCCTAGAGATATTGCCCAGTGGCCAGACAGCTGAGGATGTGCTTGCTAATGGTGGGTAGAATTTCCTGTTCTGCTTGAGGAAAGAGCTAGAACTAGGCACAGAGGATACAGTGACACACAAGATAGACATGGTTTTCCTACAGTCTAGTTGTGGGGAGAGACATTAATAAAATAATTATATATATATATATAATTACATATACATAAAATTGCAAGTCATGATAAGGACTGTAGCAGAAAACTTTGGCATGCCGTGAGAGCCCATAAAAGAATTGTTTTTGCAAGACAAATATTTGGTTGGTAGATTGAGAGAGAGACAAATCACACGTTGAAAAACCAAGCTAGCATTGCCACAGAAAGAGTAGATAGAGGTGAACCAGCAGGTGGAATTTGGCGACGGCCAGAACTGGGAGACCTTGGATCAGGGCCATTCTTAGGGTGGAGCATTTCGTCAGCAACCAAGGGCCAGGGGTCTGAGGATGCGGTGGAAACTCCAGGCTTAATTTCCAAAAGGATTTCTTCTGAACCTTCCTATGGGAGGGGAAAAAAAAAGTTTGTTTCAAAGGGTAAGGGTATTATATGGAAAGGGCATATAACTGTCATTTTTGTTTATTGGGAGGAGCGTCTCCGAGTACTGGGTCTGTGTGGACTCGCATGTCGCTCTGCAGAGAGTGCGTGGGTGTGCCGATTGGCCAAAGCGGCTGTATGAGGGAGAAGGGTATACCGCTAGATGTTTCATGCTGTATTTTTAATAAAAATTCTGTGTATTTAAGGTGTACCACATGTTTTGATAGACACAGACATAGTGAAATGATAACTACCGTCAAGCTACGTAACATTTTCATCTCCTCACGTGTGTGTGTGTATGTGTGTTTGAATCGATGTTACTAGCCTGAGTGTCCAGGGTTGGAAGTTCGGTAAGTCTCACAGGAATAAGCACAAGTAGGCCCATCCTTGGCTCAGCTTTTGTGGTTGTGGGATGTGGGATTCTTCGTAACATTAGGTAGATACTGTATATCTATATATATATATACACACACACACGTGTGTGTGTGTGTGTGTATGCAACTCTCAGTTTAACATTGTTGTACAAGTCAAGGATGAGTGAGGTGTGTAGAGGGAGTGTTGCTGATTTTGCACGTTTGAAATGAAACAGGGCTGGAGAACCACAGTCTTGGGCTTCTTGGAGGAGCCAGCCTCCAGGAGCAGGTGAAATGTCAGGAGGGCGGGGTGGGCTGTGGGAAGCGTTTGGTGGCACACGCCGTGGAGAGAGGGATGAGTGGAGGACGTGGAGACTCTGCCTGAGAGGAAGGTTGAAGGCTGGTAAGGGAGCAAGAAGTCCTTTGACCGAGGAGGCAAGTGCGTGTCCCCGGGGCAGGAGAGGCTTCCGCTGCCGGCTGGGTGACGAGTGAAGCGTCCCAACCACTCAGAGTCTGTTGACTCAGTCAGTGCGTGTGGCAGTGACTGCGCCTCCGCTCTGCCTTTAGGATGAGAAGGGCCTCCTGAAAGCAGGCCTGACAGCAGCAGGTCTTCTGAGAGAGAAGGGGAAACGTCTCACACCCTCTTGCACCAGAAATCATCCGAGGACAGGATCTGAAGGGCTGGGCTTGCTGAATTGCTCCTGGAACCACAGGCTTGGAGGGCTTTTCTCTGAACAGCGGTCTTTGCAGGGACGAATTGAGGATCAGCAGGGCTTTGTGAAGAAAATTCCACCTCCTTCAAGCCACCTCAACTTCCACTTTTCCCACGAAGCCTCCCCTGACCGAGCCAGCCCTCCCTGGTCACCTTCTCCACCTTTTCATGGACCTTGTAACGTAGCATTTGAGTGTATGTTACCCATATTGAATATTTCATGGTCATGCGTTTCCTGTCACTTCCTTACATATAGGAGCCATGATCCATACTTCCTGTTGATGCTCACAGTGCCTACAAAAACGCTGAGCGCACAGTAGGGGTTCAGTAATTACTCGCTGGGTAGAGATATGGAATTAAGTTTTTTTGTGGTTTTTTTTTTTGTTTTAATTTTTTGGCCACACTGTGCAGCATGCGGGATCTTAGTTCCCTGGCCAGGGATCAAACCCTTCGCTGACCAGGGTTAAGATTCCTGCAGTGGAAGCATGGAGTCTTAACCACTGGACCGCCAGGGAAGTCCCTGGAGCTAAGTATTCTTGTGACTTTCCCACGGGAGTGCCTTGTATGTGCTGGGCACCGTGTGACACAAAACAGTACAGGTCCTTACTCAGTGCTTCTCAACTAGGGTGGCACTGCCCTCCTGGGGGTGTTTGGAAATGTTGGGGAGGGAGGTTTCATTGTCACTTTGTCTGGGAAGCACTAACAGCATTTAGTATGTGGGGATCACGGATGTTAACCACCCTGCCATGACCGGACAGCACATTGAAGAATTGTTTTTCCACCGAAATTGCCAATGTGCCTCTTGTGAACTTGTTATGGACGTGGGAAAGGTCAGGTGAAGGACTAGACATGTTTTCTTCCATGAAGTCGGAAGTAGGTCCTAAGTCCCCTCCTTTCCTTCTTGCTGGATGGAGAGAGGAATGTAGGCTGTAAATTACTTGTGTGCATGGCGCCTAGCTCTTCTCACAGCTTTTATTTGTCTGCCCGAACACCTCTGGAGGTAAACTGGGCAGGCTCCAGAGCCAGACTGCAAGGAAGAAGATTTTCATGTTCTCTCTTCACCACCTACCCACTCTCTCTTTCAAGGCACATTTGTAAGAAAGTGGTTGAAAGCATGTCGTACTTGGTCTTCAGTTCTGCATGTTCACCAGAGAGTCTTCAAGAAGAGATTCAGACATATTCAATATCTTGTAATAACCCATAACAGAAAATAATCTGAAAAATATATATGTATATAATTGAATCACTCTACCGAACACCAGAAATTGATATAATGTTGTAAATCAACTATACTTCAATTAAAACAAAAACAAAACAATTGGGCAGGGGCACCCAAAAGCCTGAGCAGCGGGAGGGGAGGCGGAGGTAGGTGTGTGGTCACAGTGTGAGAGAGGAGGCTGGCGTACCTATCTCTTCTCTCGTGTCTTTGCATCCTACGGTTGGCCCCTTGAAGACAGAGGTGTGCTGAGTAAGTGTCGTTGCTCAAATTGCAGGGAATAACTAGAGGGAAGACCACTTGCCTAGTATCCTTTGGAGAAGAACAGAGCTTTGGGGGTGGGTGAGTGGCTGGGAGTAGAGTGGCTGGTGGGGATGCACTGATGCAGCCGTGCAGCAGAGCCACCATCACTTCTCACTATCTGAATCCAACTTAGGAGGGCAGAACTGGATGGGTTCTTGGTCTAGTCTAGCTAAGGTTTGGTGAAGTTGGAGAAGGTCCCTCTAATCTTCACAAGGTCCTTCTTCACCGTGGAAACTACCTTCAACCCCGCAAAGCGGGGTTGGGGGGCACAGGCAGCCTGTGGTTCAGAAGTTTGCCGGTTCCTTTATCCCTCCAGACCTCTAGGAAGCCCTCTTTTTCTCTCTCTCTTCGGTTCAGAACAAAAATTGCTCTGATACAAGTCATTTGTATTTTAATGTGGATTCATTTCAGAAGGGGTTCTGGGGTGGAATAGGAATAATAATGAATACTTACTATGCAGTATGTTCCCTCCTTATATAATCTCATTATCCCTCACAATAACCCTTTGAAGTGGGATATTTTATTCATTTTCAAGGTGACGAGACCAAGGCTTACAGAACTTGGAAGTTAAATAACGTGCCTAAGGTTGGACAGCCAGTAAGCGGCGGATTTCAGATTCAGACTCGGGTTCAGGGACTTCCGAGGTGGTCCAGTGGTTAAGACTCCACGCTTCCAATGCAGGGGCATGGGTTTGATCCCTGGTCGGGGAACTAAGATCCCACATACAGAGTGGCATGCCCAAAAAAAGTAAAAAAAAAAAAAAAAAAAAGACTCGGGTTCAGACTCACCCCAGAACCTGAGCCTGTGCGCGCCTGTGCTGGTGGAGGCCTGCGCCCAGGTGGCAGGTGTCTGTGTCTGTGGGTGTGTGTTGAGGGGAGGGCACCCTGCAGCTGACATTCTGGACTATGTACCTGGAGCAGTAGTGTTTTCAATTGGCTTTAATCATGAATGTGTGGCCTGTGGGAAACAGGCTTTGTGGGCTCACTTGGGAGGATATAACACTGTCCGTAAAGTTTCTGTGGTGAAGTATGAGGAGACTTAGGAACATGGCCTGTTTCATGGATTGGAGGCAGCCTGTATGAGAAGTGGTCACCACCTGCAAGAGCACACGGTCTAGATCTGCGTCTTGGTAGAGGACAGGTTTTAATCACATGGGCGCATTTTTTGAGAAGAGAGAGTGACTTGATTGATGGATTAAGTGACTTTAAAAAAATTTTTTTTTTTAAGTAAATGACTTTAGCCTGAGCCTTTGTGAACTGCTGGTGGGTTGGCGTTGGTGGGCACCGCTGGGAACACAAAGCTCCATGGGGCCTGTGCCCAGAACTCTACGATTTCTAGATGTCAGGCTGCCGGGCACAGTACTCTGATGATAGGAGGGGAAAGCATGCACAAGGATTTAGATTTATTCTGGAGGAAAGAGTTAATGATTCCGAAGGCCTGTTCTTCAGAGGGAGGAGAGGAAGACCATCTCATCCCTCCCACCTTAAAAAATTTATTTAAATTGTATTTAAATATACATAACATAAAATTTACCATTTTAGCCTTTTTTTTTTTTTTGGCTGCGTTGGGTCTTCGTTGCTGTGGGCAGGCTTTCTGTAGTTGCGGCGAGCAGGGGCTACTCTGTTGCGGTGCGCAGGCTTCTCATTGTGGTGGCTTCCCTTGTTGCAGAGCACGGGCTCTAGGCACATGGGCTTCAGTAGTTGTGGCACTGTGGGCTCAGTAGTTGTGGCACATGGGCTTAGTTGCTCCGCGGTACGTGGGATCTTCCCGGACCAGGGCTCGAACCTGTGTCCGCTGCATTGGCAGGTGGATTCTTAACCACTGCGCCACCAGGGAAGCCCCCGTTTTAGCCATTTTTTTTTTTTTTCGTTTTAGCCATTTTTAAGTGTACAGTTCGGTGGCATTAAGTACATTCGCGTTGTTGTGCAACCATCACCGCCATCCCTCTCCAGAACTTTTTCATCTTCCCCAACTGAAACTGTGTCCCCATTAAACATGAACTCTCCATTCCCCTCCCCCAGCCCCTGGCAACCACCGTTCTGTGTCTCCTCCCTTTCTGTGTCTCCTCCCTTTCTGTGTGTGCAGAGCTGAGCAGAGGGCTGACATAGCAGATGCTTACTGTTTGTTGAGTCAGGTGAGGTGGCCTGTTTCAGAAGTCCATGTGTCATCAGCCAACTCAGGACACCCCCCTCCCGCCTGGCTCCAGTGCAAGGCGGTCACCTCTGAGAGGGATTGTAGATGAAATGGCTACATGGAATCACAAAAGAATTAGGCAGCAGAAAGAGAAGTTGAGGGTTTCTCTTCCACATTCAGCTCCTTTTGCCGTCTCCCAGCTGTCATTTGCTTTCTGGTTCTCTTGTACTTATATTCATCATCTTGCTTGTTCTCAGCTCTTACTTTTCCCGCTGGGGGTCTGGTGGGGAGCTGCTATAGGAAGGTGGAAAGAAGATCATGTAGGGCATGAAGATAATAAAAGGTAACAACATGTATGTGTTTGTGTGTGAGGGGTTCGTGTGTTAACTGGGCGTCTTTCTGGTAGTAGAAGAAAACCATCCCTAGATGAGTACCTTGGACCCGGTGGGGTATCTCTGTCCTTCCTGGGTTCCACCTTTCCCGAGGGGTGGCCAGCGGTGCAACTTTGGCTGGAGGCTTTATTCAACATCACGTATTCATGTGTCAGTAGTAACTGAAAGCTCGTACATGGGTGACATCACGTAAAGGGAGGGTAGGTTTTTAGTATCAGGCAGTATGAGCCCAGGAGTTCTTTCCTGTGGAACGATGGGCCACAGAAAAGGCCTAGATGCTTACAGGAGGAAGGGGTGGTTAGCTGCTAAAGATGTCTTGGGGAAATCATGGGCAGCCTTTGAGGCCCCTTTGATGTCACCCTCCTGGGCCTCCAGGCCTGCACAGTCTGGAGCCGGGTCAGGCTGTATCCCTCTGTGGTGTCCGCACCCCTGGACAGACCCAAAGCATGACCTAGAATTGAGTTGGATTTCTTAGAATAGAGGTGACCAATTCGGTGGCCTGCCCGGCCTCCTCACTTTGTCCACACGATTTATAGTTTCTCATCAGACTTCATGGGGAAAGAAGGAAAAAGGAAGGAGAGACACGCTTGGCACTCGAGTCACCCAGGAAGAGAGGAGGGCAGGAGAGCCTTGTGTCATAGAGAGGCCTAACAGGTCAAGATCCAGGCCACAGGGGCCTCTAGCCAGTGGGTTGGGGGTGGCAACTTAGGGTCCCCCGTTCAGGGCTGTTTCCCTAGATCACCTGTCCTCGAGTCGGATCCCAGGTTCTGAGGAATCATAGTCTTTTCTCTGTTTTCTGTGTACAAGCTTACAGGAAGCTACATGTATTCAGCATCACCTTCCAGGGTGTGCCCAGTGGCCCTTCTCACCTCAGTCCCTCTCACTAAAGCCTATTTCTTTCTTAGATTGAGCCAGGTATGAATTGGGGTTGATTGTTTTTCTTGGGCTGAGCCTTGTTCACCCACCCCTGGTACTCCAAGCGTGAATGAAGGAACGTCCCACTCCCTGACTCATGGAAGCACGGCCTTCCCCAGTTGTTATCCCGCCGTCTGGCGTCGTGCCTGCCTGTGGGCATGGTTATCATCCCCACCATACATAAAAGCAAAAAGTGGTTTAAGTGCCTGTGTTTAAAGCAGAGCATCCGTAGACCATCTTACATTTCCAGAGGCGCCAGCAGCAGGCCAGGGGCCCAGAGCTAGTTAGATCTGACTTCCGATACCCATACTGCTCTGCGGCAGTGTCGAGGCCCCACCAGAAACGAAGGGCTTGTGTGTGTTTGGTCAGCTTGGAGTCCAAGGTACGTTCTGTGCAGATGAGGTGTGTTTCACAAGTCAATGATTAATGCCCCTGCTGCTCCCCAGATCCCCTGCCCTGGCCTTGTAACCTGCTCAGATAGGGTGATACTGACGTCTCCAGAGAGCTCCCTGACGGAGGCCTGCGGACACAGGGGCTGTTGGAGTTGAGGCAACGTGATGCATAGAGCCAGTGTGGAATTAGGAGCTGGGACACGTGGTTCCTGTTTCAGTTCGCTCTAGTTTACAGGATGCGTGTTATCTCTCTGGGACTTGGTTTCCTTACTTGCAAAACAAGGGGATGAGAACAGTGACTCTTAATCAGAGGCTCAGTCAGAATCACCTGGGCAGCCTTTTTTTAACCCAGGCCCTGCCCTCCGGAGGTGATTTAGTCCGTCCAGGGTGGGGCCCTGGTATGTGTGTTTTCCCGGGTGATCTGATGCAGATTGCCTTTGAGAACTACTGGACCAGATAATCCTTAAGCTCCCCCAGATCCAAGAGTCCCCTCCTCCTTTCTTTCCTCTCTTCCTTCCTAAATATCTTTGTGTGCCTACTGTGTGGGGTGGCCTGTTTGTGCTCTCTTGACTTAAACACATGAATGGATCAGATGTGTGCTTTGCAGTGTAGTATATGTAAGGAAAGGTGCACTTATGTGTGTGAAGTTGGGCAAAGGGGGAGTTGAGAGAAACAATACTGGGGGAGGGGTCGGTCAGGGTGGGATAACTGAGCATGGTGTCTCCCAGCTGGTCTGGGAAACACAAGCACCTACTGTGGAGAGAGCTCAGGGTGGGGCGAAGTTGGGGTGTGGACGTGGGGCTGGGCATCCGGGAAGAACACGAAATAGAGGGAAGGTTCAGAAAAGGGTCTGAAGGACCATTTGAAGTATGAACTTCAGTATATGCACGTGCACTCCTTAGACTTTCCTGAGTCTGTTAGTGCCGAGGGAAGAGCAGGCAGACCAAGTGAGGACTGACCTGGAAAGAGGGCATTTTGACTTGGTCTTTGAAGATAGGGAGGGACCTGGTATAGTGAGGCCTTCCCCATCATCACTCACCCCCAAAAGCATAGACGCTGGAGACAGATGTGAATCCTAATCCCAGATCTGTCACCTACTGTGTGACCCCTGGCAAGGTCATAACTACCCCCATGCCTCATTTTCGCCATTCGTCAAATGAGGGTAACAAGACCCACCTAACAGGGCTGTTTCAGGATTAAATAAAAGTGTAAGTAAAGTGCTTAGCTTGGTAACTGCTCATTAGATAGGTGGTAGCCACATGATTTCTCTTGTGAAAGTGCCCAGAAAGGGTGTCTCTTATGAAAGTTACCAGAAAGGTTCTGGTAACATTCCTCTCCTCCTTCACATTTCATTTGGGAAAGAGAAAACCACCCAGTGTATTGAGTGCAATCTTAACGGCCGTGGGTGGGTGAGTCACTAAGTCCCCAGGTGTGGGCCTGGCTTCCCCTTCCCTACCCTAGAGTTTTCTACCATCTTCCAGCTTCATTGGAAGAAAGAGCAACTTCAAAATCTAATATCTGAACTTGAAACTCCTGTTTGTCTTGCCCCCTGAGTCAGGAATTCCAGCAGTGGCTGAGCAGTGCCTCAGGCCCTGCCTGCCCTTTTGTGTGAAAGCTCTGGGCCCACCCGGAGGAAGCAGTCAGCCAGAGTGGGGAGACCTGCACCTCACCCTTCGGGACATTCTGCTGGGAATACATGGCTTTGCTCAGATGTGAGAGACAGGAATTTCGCACAAAAATGTGTAAAGTGCTTTATGGAAAGGCACAGATTCAGGCGGGGCGCCTAGCCACGAGGATCCTCACTGGCCTTGCCTGGAGACTAAAGGCTCTTTCTGCTTCAGGGCCTTGGGCCTTCCTCACCCCTGACCTTTGCTCGGTTAACCCCGACTTGTCTTTTTGGTCTCAGAACAAATATCACTTCCCCAGCAGCCCTTTACTGCCCCCCCCACCCCGCCCCAACCCCTATCATGACCTCCCTTTAATCTTTCTAATAGTGCCCTGTACTTTTTCTTACTTTTTCATAAACTCACAGTTGAGTTTATGTAGTTGTGTAATTGCATCTTTAATGTCTGCTTCCTGTAAGCTCCACGAAGGAGGGGTCCATTTCTGTTTTGTTCATTGCCACATTCTAGTATCTGTCAGGCACTTGATGTTTGTTGAGTGAATGCATGAACTGGTCACAGGGCCCTAAAGTTGGCATGAATGCAGCCAGGGAAGGTTTCTTAGAAAAAAAGAGGCGAGACGGGCCTGGTGAAAAGTTGGGTGAGCATGTTTGCTCCATCCTGCTGGTCAGGAAATTCCTCCTTCTGTCTCACCTATATCCTTTGGGCTGTAATTTATTCTGAGTTGGTCCTTGGTGGGGCCAGAGAGTGGCTGGCCTCCACCCTTTGGAGAGTAACCGTTTCTAAGTCTGTGATGCAGATGACTAGTCCTTCCTGCCCCTCCCCCTGGGCCCCACCCTCCGCCTGCTCTTCTCCCCACTGACTCAGCTTTGCTCCTTCCACCCTTCCTTCCAAGGTGTCTTTTCATAGTCCCCTGTCAGAGCCTTCCTTCCTAAGTCCTCTCTCATGGGATCTGGTTGGTCCCGCATCTGGAATTAGATAGAAGCCACACGGGGGTTAGACGAGTCACAGGCTCTCTCGGTCATGAAGCCTCCCCAGCCTCCTGCCTCGCGTCTGGGGACACCTGGCTGCCGCAGGAGGCTGTTGGCCATGAGGTATAATGGTTTGTTTGTGCTGCAGTGGAAAACCAGCAGTGAGAAGCCTTATTATTATCCAGCCCGTGATTATTGTTGTCCTCCTCCGTGAGCTTGGTGTCTGCCAGCCTGAATGGGCTCGACATCTCCCCCTTCCAGCCTCCTCCTGCTTCCGTGCTCTGCCCTTTCTCACCCGAGCATCTGCTTCCCAGGGACCACCCCTCCCCCCACCCCTTTCAGCCCTACCTCCAAGGCCACCGTTCTTTTTTTTCTCCCTTCTCTCTCACCTGCCCTCCTCATAATTCTACTTTTTCATCTTGTTTCTTTTCTCCCGAGCTGCCACTTTTCACTCTAAATCCCAGTAACACCAGCAGTCTTGGTAAATCACCTCTTGACAGTGTTTTTCTTGCTCTATGGGAGGCAAGTCTCTTCATAATGACTGTGCAAATTTGTAGCGCTTTGTGGATATCAAAATGTTTTTACATCCATGAACTCTTGTGGGATGGGGTTGGGTAGGTAAGGAAAGAGGCTCTGGGAGCTTAAGTGATTTGCTGATTTGCCTCCATTACATGAAAGAATCAGAACCAGTGCCCAGACCTTCTGATTCTTAGTGAGATATAAACACTAAGCATTCCCTGTCATTCTATATTACTAGACTCCTGGCTGCCTTTCTGCTTCAGCTAAGAAAATATTTCCCCGAGTTATCGTCTTATACTTTTGAACCTTCTTTTAAGTTGTCTAAGGTGCATCTTTCTTCTGCCCTTCACCTAACCCAGCCTCTGCCTATTCCTCTCTCCTTTCCAAAATGCTTTGCTCTTTTCTCCTTCAGGAACCTTCCCCTTTACCTCTTCTTGTCCTGTTGCCTCCTGCGGTCTTTGGGTCCTTATTAACGTTTTCATTTGGGTTTAGCCAGCTATATAGGAGTTTGTGCCTTAAGAAAGTCCACTTTCTAGTAATACATGTTTACCAAGCATATAAATTAGGGGCACTGACTCACATAACAAAAGAGGATTCACTTTTAGTAGCTGCCCTAGTACATTGCTTTTAAGTGAATATTTATGGATTATTTTGGAAAAATGGAGATAAACCCAAAACCTAGTGTTAGAAACCATTGCAGGAGGGAAAGGGGATGGTTCTTCTGGATAACACCAACTTCCTTTTGTTTCTATATTTATTCATTCAACAGAAGGGTATTGAATGTGGCCTTGACCTCTAAGGCTTAGTCTTGCAGAAGACGGACAATTAACGAATCAATCACAAAAATGTAATTGGTGCCCTGAAAGGGGCCGTACAGAGTACTGTGGGAGCAGGATAGTCAGGGAAACTTCCTGGAGGAGGTGATGTCTGTGTTGAGGTCTGGAATGATGGGCATGGGGCATGCAGGTAAAGGGGAGGGGAGAGATGCCCTTGGAAGGGTGGACAGCACGTGCAAAGACCCAGAGGTGAGAAGGGGCAAGGGGTATTAGAAGAACCGAGAGAAATCCAGTAGAGTGCATTGCTGCTTCTCTGCCTCCTCCCCACACCAGCAAGAAACAAATGACCTCAGGATGGGAACGGGCAGGGCTCCAGATTAACCATCCCTGGGATCATCAGCTGTAAGGCAGTCAGATCGGAGCTTAAGGAAGAACCTCTTTGGCCCACAGAAGGCAAATGGAATCCAGTGGACAAAGCTCTGGGGTGTGTGTGCCATGCCTCCTTGGATTTGCCATCAGAAGACTAACCAGGTTCCACTTTGAAAACACTTAACGTCTTGGAGCCTTGGTTTTCTCATCTGTGAAATGGGGTATTAATTCCTGCCTGGCTTCCCTACAGGTCAGAGGCGCAAATGAGATAATGACTGTGAAAGCACCTGTGGATTGTGGAGAGCTAGGTGATTGGCTGATGGCAGCAGTGGCAGCAGCTGGGAGGTGGTGAACTTGATTCTCCTGGTTACAGAGACTGATTCTGGTGGCGGAGCCAAGGTCAGACTCTGATAGCTTGTAACATTTTAAATGCAAAGGCCTTAAAAAGTTGAGACTTGAGAAGTGAGTATTAGAGAGGTAGAGGGAAGATGCCACCTCAGCTGCCTAGAAGACTTCGCAGGATCTTCCGGCTCTGGGCAGGGGGGTGGCTAGCATGACCTCCAGCAGTCTTCAGACCTGAGGCTGGGGGTTTTCCCCCCAGGCCTGCAGTTCTCTGTTTTCCCTTAGGTTCTGGAGGCAGGCGGAACCTCAGAAGCAGGCTGTTTATCTTTTAGGTTTTTTGGTTTATTTTTAAATTTCTGACTGCAATGGTAATTTTTTCCCTTTCCCTTTCCCCACTTCTCCAGCTCAGCATCAGAAAGAGACCATCTGTCCCCTGCCTTGCTTGCGGCCATTTTAGAACCAGAACAAGGCTGCTTGAAGTCTAGGCCCCTCTTCTCCTCCCCTCTCTCCCCTACTGCCTGACTTTCTCTCCTCTGCTCCTTCATCTAACTCCCTGCTACCCGCCTCCTGTGGGCCTCTCCATCCATGAAGACCTCTGGTCTGGATAAAGCCCCCAGCCCAGGGCCTGTGTCTGGGGCAGCCGTGTCTGTGGGGAACCTGGGCATTGAGGTGTGGAGGGGAACTGCTCCCAGCCCGGCTCAGGCAGGGCTCCTGTCTGCTCTGAGTGGTTTCTGATCAGCATGGTATTTGTGTCTATGTGTGTGTCGGGTCTGGACTTGCTTCTGCCTCTGCATGTATCTGTGTGTGCGTGTGCGTGTGTGTGCGCGTGCACGCGCACGTGCGTTCGTTCATGTTCGTGTATATGTCCTTCTGGCGTAGAGACCCAGGAGGAGTGACTTAAAAACTACCCTTCTGCCAGCACATAAATATCTCTCCTGGTTTCTTTCCCGCCCCTCTACTCCCAGGGCATACTTGATTTCCTCCCCTCCTGCCCTCCTTTCCCGTAAAAATACTTCAAATATGCCGATAAACAGAGGACTAGGACTTCACAGTGTGGAACCAGAATGAAAGGATGCAATTCAGTTCCGCAGCGTGAGGGGCAGGTTTATCCAGAGCAGAGTGGAGCGTCAGTGTTAGAGAGTGATGAAAGCTGGAAAAGGAGTTTTTTGAAGGCCGGCCAGTTTATTACTGGATCTTGCGGACAATGGGGAATTGAGGAGGTTTTAGCCTTCCTTTCGAGCTCTCCCGTCCAGTTTGTTGGCTCAGTGAGGAGGTGCCATGACGATCCTTCTGCCGGCTTCCTTTTTCCCACGGGAGTATTTGTCTTTATGCTTTGGCCTTGGGCCCGCTTTCCATACTGAGCCCTTGGGGTAGGAATGGGCGTAACACGACACGCTCCCTGGGTTGGCAGGGTTGGCAGAGGGTAGATGGAGGCTGACTCAGGCCTCGGAGGGCCACCTTCTGTTGGCCGAGGCAGGCGTCTGGACCCCTTGGGTCCGTGGGGCTGTGTCTGCTTTCTCTGCTTGGGGATGAAGGAAGAGGTGACCTGATGAAACTTTTCCTGCCCCTCCCCTACCCCCAGCCCACACATTCATTCCCATTTGCCTCCTCTTAACCCACGTTCTTTCTCCCAAACACACAGCCTCCCATATTTCTTCTCCTGTGCATGCATACACGGACATCCTCTATATAGCTGCTCCCAGCTAACTGAAGGACATCCAGTGTCCACCCTCCACCAGAACACCCGCCCTCTGCCGCCCCCCCCGCCCCCCCAACCTCTGCCAGCACTGAGTGTGACTGCATCTCTGTGGGATTCGAGCTGCTGGGGAAACTCTGGTGGCGGCCCCGATAGGAGGGCTTTAGGGTTAGCGATCTGGTTGGTGGCGGGACTAAGGGATGGGGTTTAAAGCTGCATTTGTGCGGCGGCCAGTGTGTGAGTGCTTAGATGGTTGGTGTGTGTGGGGGGGCGGGTGGTTTTGAGGCCGCTGATGAGCTTCTAGCAGATTGAAGGTCCCCCTCCCCCAGGCTGTGCCTTGGTACCAGCCCTGCCTTTGCCCCCGCCTCTTCCTCTTTGTGTGGGCCTGCTGGGTCACAGGAAGAGCTCAGGAAAACGGGCCTATTGTTTTCCTCAGGGAGGGAGGGCGGGAGGGCCCCTCCACCCAGCCTAGTCTCAGCACTAGATAAATAGAGGCTCCACGGGCTCTGGCAGACCCGCTCTTCCAGGCAAGAGGGCGGTGTGGCTCTGGACTCCATCCTGCCGGCTCTCATTGGTTCCCTCTGTGGACCGCAAGTTCCCATTCTCTTTCCCTAGTGGCCCCGCGGTTCTTTTTCCCGTCCCCCATCTGTATCCCAGGTTTCTCTGAGTCTGTGGTCCTCTGTGGAGTCCTGGTGTGCTCGGCAATAGGAGGAGGTGGGGCTGTGGCCCCCCTCCCCAGCACTTGTCCTCCTATCCCCCCGACCCTGGCACGGGCACCCGCCTCCTGGCAGTGCTCCCCCATTTGGGGTAGGATGGCACCTTGCCCGGGTTAGGGAACCACACTGGTTTCAGCAGGAGGACCTGCCAGGGCCTATCCCAGTGAATAATCACTGCTGGGCCTGAAGCACAGGAGAGACCAGACCTTCCCTCGTCTCTTTCCCAAGGATTCTCAGCCCTTCCCAAGCTTTAGAGTTCTAGGTCTTTGTAGTTCTTTCTACCATTCCAGCAGCTTCCTAGAATCTCCTGGAATTCTTAATGGATGGGCCCTTCCAGCTCAGAAATCTTGTAACTTTAAGACTCATGGGTCAGCAAAAAAAGCGGGGGACAGATTTTCCTATCCGACCTGCTTCTCCTGCAGTTGCCTCACAAGCAGTCTTACCCCTCATGTTTTAGCATATGTAACTCTTCTCCACATGTTAATTCTCTGTGTTAGTGTCTGATTTATAAGCTCCTAGAAGGTAAACCCAAGGTTTAAGAAGGCAGTCTTTGGCAGGCAGTTTAAAAAGATGCTGCAAATGTTGATAATAACAGTTTGCATTTGTTAAATACTTCAAAAACCCCTGTACCCCTCAGGGGATTTCATCTATGTGCAGAGCAGACAGCATACACGTCTCTCCCCACTTGGAGGTGGACGATCTGAAGCAGCACAGGGGGACACGTGTGTTGGAAGAGGTGTTATCGGTGGAACAGCCCTGGGGCTGAGGGTTTGATCTGCCAGCTCTGGGCCACTTCAAGAAATGTGACCCTGGGACTTCCCTGGTGGTGCAGTGGTTAAGAATCCACCTGACAATGCAGGGGACACGGGTTCAAACCCTGGTCCGGGAAGACCCCACACGCCGCGGAGCAACTAAGCCTGTGTACCACAACTACTGGACCTGCGCTCTAGAGTCCGCGAGCCACAACTACTGAGCCTGCGTGCCACAACTGCTGAGCCCACGCACCTAGAGCCCGCACGCCTGGAGCCTGTGCTCCGCAGCAGGAGAAGCCACCACAATGAGAAGCCCGTGCACTGCAACGAAGAGTAGCCCCTGCTCGCCGCAACTAGAGAAAGCCCGCACCCAGCAACGAAGACCCAATGCAGCCATAAATAAATAAATAGATAGATAGGTAGGTAGACAGATAGATAGAAATGTGACCCCAAACGAAGGCCCAACGCAGCCATAAATGAATGAATGAATGAATGAAAGAAATGACCCCAAACCTGAGGAGCTGGCCTCCTTTTGCCCCTTCTGTCCACCCCTTCATCCTCATTCCACCGTGACCCCAGAGCGCACCTGTACATTTCTAGGTACCCACACACTAATTGTGAGGGAGCAGTTGGGGTTTTCTCCTTTTCTCCTTCCCGTGTCCTGCAGCCGTGGCTCACGGCTCCCTGTCCTTGAGCTTCAGCTACTATCCCCGCTGCCACCCCATCCCAGCCAGTCCTCAAACATCGATGCATAAACTCTTTCACGTTTTTCTCTTGGGAAATAGTCACAGCGTTCATTTTTCACCTAATCTCAGTCCTACTCCTGCATTAAAATGATTCCTTGGTTTCCAGAGAAGGAAAAGGAGAATGCCAGTTGGTGCTGGCCAGGGTCAGAGTAACTGCTTTGTTGTCTGTCAGAGCTGTGTTCGCCATCTTCCCCTTGTGCTGTCTCCAGATACGAGCTGGCGGGGGTGGGGGGATCCAGGGAGCCCCTTGAGGGTCTGCAGAGCAAGGAAGAAAGAGCCCAAAGACAGTTTGTGCCCAGTTCTCTCCTGGCTAGTCCTGGTGAGCAGAGCCCACGACGAAGGTGCAGGTCGGCGCCTTGGGAGGGATCAAGGCTCCGTGCCCAGTTCTCTTGTTTAGCTGACTTTTATCGAGCACATAGCATGTCAGATGCTGGGGAGATTCTGAAGCGCAAGGCAGTGCCTTTCAGGAAGTCTTCGGGCTACAGCTGGGGAGACTTAACTCACTCAAAATCGTTAAAGGGGGACTTGGAGGAGAAGAGTCTGAAGGGACAACCCATTCCGTCTGCCCCCTTGCCCTGCGTCCCGCTGCGTGTCTCCTCTTTACCCACCCAGCTCGGCACCTCTTCTCTCCCTCCAGCCCCTCCAGCTCTTTTCTTTATCCTCCACTTCTTGCAGAACGCTTTCCTTGACCAAACCCACCTCTACCTTGCTCTGCTGGCATTTAAAGGTTAAACCAACAAGCACCTGAGCACCTCCCGGGTACTTAGAAACCCACCTGGTGCTGTAAGGAAAACAGAAATAGGCGCCAGGCGATTCGAGAGTCGTGCGAGGGCAGCATCCTGCATGAGCTGCATGTCACTGCACGTGTGCACGTGCGTGTCGGGATGAAATGCGCGTGCGGAACGCGGTCCTTTGTGTTGCACCTGGAGGCACATCTACCCGGAGAGTGATTGCAGGTTACGTCACTGCTGTCTCTTCATACCTGAACACGTACAATTATAAATCGTAAATGACATCATATGACATCAAGCCCGGTGCCGTGTAACATCTCTGGCAGTTTTTGGCCTGGATGAGGGCGTCTGTCAGGTGGCTCAGAGCCCCACTCTTCAGTAATGGATTCCAACACTTCTATGCTGCCTTCCACAACCTCTCCACCAACTGAAGGCTTTATAGAGTTCTAATGTATCAAATACATGGAGGATAAGAAATGCTTAGTAACATAAACCCTAGTGAGTGAAAGAAAGTAGCCACAGCCTGTCACTCCACGTGCTCACAATGCAACAAAAGTGATTTTGCGTATGATACAGATTCCAAGCTGCCCAGGTAATATAATAAAACATCTGGG
Organism: Lagenorhynchus albirostris; assembly: GCF_949774975.1. NCBI lineage: Eukaryota > Metazoa > Chordata > Mammalia > Artiodactyla > Delphinidae > Lagenorhynchus > Lagenorhynchus albirostris. The sequence continues at coordinate 9,816,377 of NC_083114.1, forward strand.
CGCAAGTCTGCAGAGCTCTCACACCACATGGTACCCAGGTATCACCTGAGCGTGGTTCCTGCCCTGAAAGAGCTTCTCTTCTCCTTGGGGAGATGAGACAGAATCATGAGAAAAGTAAATGGCGATGTTGCGATCGGGCTTGTTCGGTGGCAGGGAACCTGCTTGAGTGAGGTTGAATAAAGGGATGGTTAGAGCAGACTCTGGAGCCAGGCTACACGCATTCAAATCCTGGCTCTGCCACTTAATTAGCTGTTGGGCAGGTTACTTACGTTCGCTGAGCCTCAGTTCACTCGTGTGAAATGAGAATCATAATAGTATCAGTGTCGTGGAGTTTTGTGGGGTTAAATTCAGTGGTATGTGTAAAGCGCTTAGAACAGCACTGGCTATCACTGCTGATTTTTTATTTCCTTCAAGGTCCAGAACCTCACCGCAGTCCGAGCTCATGAACTGCATGCAGCATACGTAGCCAGTTCCTTGGAGGTGGAAGTGTAGGGTGGAGCTGGGTCATGGTAGCACCAGGGCACGGGGAGAACCAGTCAGTCTCCCCGCCACTTCCCGCTCCCTCCATTCTGCTCACAAACAGCCTCTGATTTCCTTTACTGAGATAAGAATGGCCTCTGCAGCCCTGACTCTCCGGGTACCTATCTGGCATCTTCCCTCCGGGTTTTAGTTGGAATGGCTGAGAGGGAAATTTGCCCTCGTTCGTCTCTTCTCTTGGTCTTGGACTGGCTACCTTTGGACCAGGGGCCCATCTCTTGGACTCATGAGCTATGACTAGGGCAAGAAAGGGATCCAACGATTGAAAACATGGTCCCTTAGGCAACAGGAGCTTTGATCAGGGCAAAGCAGGCCCCTCAAATTTTGAGGTCAGACCTTGGCTCCATCACTTCCTGGCTGTGTGTAATCCTGGGCACGTCATTTAATTGCTCTAAACTTCCTTCCCTGTGAAATAAATATGCCAATGGCACCTACGTTAGAGTTTGCTATGAGATTATACTTCTAAAGTGCTCAGCAGTACCAGGACCAAAGAAAATGCTCAAAAAGTGTTAGCTGTTTAATTATTAGAGGGATATGGGGAGGGTGGGCAATGAAAGACATCTGTGAGACAGAAAATGTGGGAGATCTCATGAGGTAGTCAAGATAAGGGCCACAGGGATGGGACAGGTAATAGCATTCATTGCTCAGAGGGTCCTGGGAAGGCTTTTAGACCCAGCTTAAATATGTCATCCTTAGTAGAGACTTCCCCTGATTCCCCAGACTTGGTCAAGTTTGTTCTCTTAGCACCCTGTGCTTCTCCGTGGCCCATGCGCGGTACCACAGTTATAATTAAAGGATTGTAGACTTGTTTAGTGTCTGCCTCCCCCATCAGAAGGGAAACACCCTTACGGCAGGGACTGCCCCATTTCACTCATTGCTGTATTCCAGAGCCCAACACAACTCCTGGCACACAGTAAGGAAGTAATACACAGTCATCCGGTTGGCAGCTTTGTGGAGTGTGGACTGGAGCATTTAGAATCATAGAGTTAGAACTGGAAAGTTTTCTTGTTGAAAGGGAACCCAGAGAGGTTAAGTGACTTGCCCCCAGACACACAGCCTGTTAGCAGCAGAGCCAAGAATAGAAACCAGGTTGCCTAATTCTATATCATATACATGGTTATATTTTATCATTGTCTGTGTTTGTCTCAGGACTTTTTCCCATGTGTTATTAGACCAGAAGCACTTTGCGGGGCTCCCTTTCATGTTAGTAGGGTAGCTTTCTTAGAATGGGAATTGTCACTAATCAACAATAATTTATTGAGCATTATGAGAGGGGCTTTGGGATTATTATTTTTAATAACAGCTCTATTGATATATAATTCACATAGCACAAAATTCACCCTTTTAAAGTATTTTAAAGTGGTCTTTAGTGTATTCACAGACTTGCTATCACCACTATCTAATTTCAGAACATTTTCATTTCATTTCAGCCCCAAATAAAACCCAGTACCCATTAGCAGTCACTACAATTCCTCCCTCCTCCCAGCCCCTGGAAACCACTAACCAATCTACTTTCTGTCTCTATGGATTTGCCTGTTATAGACATTTCACATAAATGGAGCCTTACAATATGTGGGTTTTTTTTTTTAACTGTCTTCTTTCATTTAGTGTAATGTTTTCAAGGTTCATCCATGCCATAGCATGTATCATTATTTCATACCTTTTGATTGCCTAATAATATTCCATTATTGGAATATCATGTTACTGGAATATCCATAAATGGATATATCACATCCATTCATCAGTTGATGGACATTGGATTGTTTCTACTTTTGGGCTGTGATGTATAAAGCTGCTGTGAACATATTATGTGCAGATTTTGGTGTGTTCATATGTTTTCAATGATCTTGGGTATCTACCTAGGAGTAGAATTGCTGGGTCATGTGATAACTCTCTGTTTTACATCTTGAGGAACTGCTAAACTGTTTTACAAAGTAACTACACAATTTTACATTCCCACCAGCCATGTATGAGGGTTCCAAGTTCTCCAGATCCCCGTCGGTGCTTGTTATTATCCATCATCTTGATTATAGCTACCTTTGTGGGTGTGAAGTGGTGTCTTGTTGTGGTTTTGGTTCGCATTTCCTCAGTGACTCATGTAGAACATCTTTTCATGTGCTTATTGGCCACTGTATATCTTCTTGGAGAAATGTCTATTCAGATCCTTTGCCCATTTTTAAGTTGGGTTATTTCTCTTTTTTATTGTTGAGTTATTTTATTCTTGAGTTTCTTTTAGTATTCTGGATACAAGTCCCTTATCAGATATGACTTTTATCTAGACACAAGTCCCTTATCGCTGATATATGATTTGCAAATGTTTTCTCCTATTCTGTGGGTTGTCTTTTCACTTTCTTGATGCTATTCTTTGAAACACAAAGGTTTTAGATTTTGATGAAGTCCAGTTCACCTTTTTTGTTGTTGTTGTTACTTGTGCTTTTGGTGTCATATGTAAGAAACCATTCCCTGATCCAAGATTACGAAGATTTACTCCTGTGTTTTCTTTTGATTTTTTTTTTTGTTGTTTTAGCTCTTACCTTTTTAGGTGATCCATTTTGGGTTAATTTTTTTGTGTATGGTATGAGATACGGGTCCAAATTCATTCTTTTAAATATGGATATCCAGTTGTCTCAGCACCATTTGTTGAAAAGACTATTGAATGGTCTTGGTACTCTTTTTTTTGTTGTTTAATAAATTTATTTATTTTTGGCTGCGTTGGGTCTTCGTTGCTGTGTGTGGGCTTTCTCTAGTTGCGGCAGGCATGGGCTACTCTTCGTTGCAGTGCAAAGGCTTCTCATTGCGGTGGCTTCTCTTGTTGTGGAGCATGGGCTCTAGGCGCGCGGGCTCAGTAGTTGAGGCTCGCGGGCTCTAGAGTGCAGGCTCAGTAGTTGTGGCGCACGGGCTTAGCTGCTTTGCGGCATGTGGGATCTTCCTGGACCAGGACTCAAACCCGTGTCCCCTGCACTGGCAGGCGGATTCTTAACCACTGCGCCACTAGGGAAGTCCCGGTCTTGGTACTCGTGTTGAAAGTCAATTGACCACAAATTTAAGAGTTTATTTTTGGATTCTCAATTCCAGTCCATTGATATATGTCTATCATTATGCCAGTATCACTGTCTCTTTTTTTTTTTTTTTTTTACGCTGTCTTGATTTCTGTAGCTTTTTTTTTTTTTTTTGCGGTACGCGGGCCTCTCACTGTTGTGGCCTCTCCCGTTGTGGAGCACAGGCTCCAGACGCACAGGCTCAGCGGCCATGGCTCACAGGCCCAGCCGCTCCGCGGCATGTGGGATCTTCCCGGACCGGGGCACAAACCCATGTCCCCTGCATCGGCAGGCGGACTCTCAATCACTGCGCCACCAGGGAAGCCCAAAGATATCTTTCTTTTTTAATATTTATTTATTTATCTGGTTGCTCCAGGTCTTAGTTGCGGCAGGCAGGCTCCTTAGTTGTAGCATGCAAACTCTTAGTTGCAGCATACATGTGGGATCTAGTTCCCTGACCAGGCATCGAACCCAGGGCCCCTGCATTGGGACCTTGGAGTCTTATCCACTGTTCCACCAGGGAAGGCCGATTTCTGTAGCTTTATAGTAAGTTTTTAAGTTGAGAAGTGTGAGTCCTTTAACTTCATTCTTCCTTTTCAAGATTTCTTGTCTCTTTTGGATCCCTTGCATTTCCATATGATTTTTAGGATAAGCTTGTCAATTTCTGCGGAAAAAAAAAACAAAAACAGCTGGGATTTTGATAGAAGTGCACTGAATGTGTAGGTCTTAACAATACTAAGTCTTCTGATCCATAAATACGGAATAGCTTTCCATTTACTTAGGGCTTCTTTAATTTCTTTGAACAGTGTTTTATAGTTTTCAGTGTACATGTTTCATACTTCTTTGGTTCGGTTTATTCTTTCTGACGCTATTGTAAATAAATGGAATTGTTTTCTTAATTTCCTTTTTGGAAATTCATTCATTGTAGTATATAGAAATAGAATTGGTTTTCATATGTTGTTCTCGCATCCTGCAACCTTGCTGAACTCGTTGATCAGTCTAATGGATGGGATTAATATGTGAAATTGAAGTTGAAATTCATGGGTTGGATAGCTTGTGGTGGGCTAGAGTGGCTAGAGAAGATTTCTTGAAAAAAACCAAAAAACAATCAAATAAACAAAAACCTTGGGATATGGCTTGGCTGACGAGAGAGGTCATTTTTAGGGAGGGTCGGCCCCATGAACATAGGGAAAAGGGGCATGAGTTGAGTCAGTGCAGACGGAGCTGCCGCAGAGCTGTTGTAGGAGAGCTGTAGCACTCCAGCACTGTGACTCCACTCAGATCTCTGCTGCTCACCGACAGTCCTGTACCTTCCATTCACCTGTTATTAACTCCCTAAAGCAGCTCGGTCTCTCTGAATGGGTCCATTGACCCTCTGCCTTGGAATCACCCAGGGGATCTGTTAAACATACAGATTCCTGCTCCTCACGCCAGACCTACGGTGCTAACTCAGAATCTCTGGAGTAGGATCCTAGGATTCTTACATATCCTAAAGGGCCCTGTGTAGCATCTGTTCCAAGCTTTTCCACCTCATTCCTCAAGCCCCACACTCCTACTTAGCAGAAGATCTTCCCTCTGACATAATCATTTACGTCAAGGTCATTGGGTATTCACGGAGCTTCCCCATCTTCCTTCCTCTTTGACCTCAACAGACCAGTGTCCCTTCACGTCTCATCTCTTCCTGTCCTTAACTGTCTGGGGCCTCATTTTCCTCACACAACTGAGAGGAAGCTGGACTGGGTAAAAAGTCTGCTCTGCAGTTTCAGGGGACAGAATTAAATTCAGAGTGGGAATCTCAGGCAGGGACCAGTGTCCCTTCACGTCTCATCTCTTCCTGTCCTTCTCTCTCCCTCCTTCATTAGTTACCCGCACCCTTGTCCCCATCCCTTTCCACCTCCCAGCAGCTGGCTGGACAAGAAGCAGGCTGCTGAGAACAAAGAGTCTGAGCGCCAAGGGAAGGAGCTGGAGAAGGCCTACAGTAGCATCACTACAGAGCTGTGCCTGTGTGCAGAGGCGACCAAGACAGCCTGGTGGCTTCCCAGGAGCAGAGCACCTCCCTCTGGGGGTGCCTCTTCTAGATCATCATCGAAGAGGGTGGCCAGGCACAAGGACAGGCAGATATTGGAAGGGCCCACATTTAAAGCCAGATCAATGGCATAAATCGTATTTGAACTGTGGTATTACTCATTTCTGGGCATTCTGAATCCTTGGGTATGTGCGTCAGGGAGAAATAGGCACTGTTGTATTTCATCATTGCTGTAATCCAGTGGAAGATACAGTTTACATACTAATACATACATACATACATATGCACACATGTATATCATTTAAAAAATCAATTCGTCAGGCATCATCAGTCTCCTCTCTTTTTGTCTTCTTCCCTTCCATAAGCATAAGAGATCTTCCCTATTTTGCAAACCCTTGTGTCTGACCTGCTGCCTCCTCTGCTTTTCCCCCTTCCTCTCAAAGTCAGACTTCTCCAGAGAGGGTGCTGCACCCAGAGCCTTCACTTCCTCATCACCCTGCCTCCCCAGCCCCCGCTGTCTGCCTTCTGCTCTCACAGCTGCAGTTTCCACAGGGATGCCCAGTGGTTCCCCCAGTGCTAAGGCCAGTGGCATTTCTCTCAGTCCTCTTTGACCGCCTCCCCTCTGGTGTCTGTTCTGTTCGCCGGTGTGCAGCACGTGGCCCTTCCTCAGAGGCTGGCCTTGGCCCTTCTAGTCCTCTTTCCCTGTGCACTCACCCTGGACACTGTGTCTCACACTCACAAACGTCCTCTAAATCTTTATCTCCAGACCCTTGTTTCTAGCTGCCTGTTAGACATTTACTTCTGTGCATCCCCTAACATCTCACACTCAACATCCAAACCCAAACTACTGTCCCTTAGCAGGGCCTGGCCTTCCCCACTCTTCAGTTCTTGTCACCACTCAGATACCACCTCTTCCAGGGAGGCTGCCTGAGATTTCCCACTCTGAATTTAATTCTGTCCCCAGAAACTGCAGAGCAGACTTTTTACCCAGTCCAGCTTCCTCTCAGTTGTGTGAGGAAGATGAGGCCCCAGACAGTTAAATACTTGCTCGGAGACACACAGCTCCGTTCCCGCTAGAAAGTCACTCTCCAGCGCTCTTGCCTCTACTCCAGACTTGAGTGCCGTCGATTGCTCTCATGGCGTGTAATCATAAACCGCAACATGTCCACGTTGGGGTGCTTGGCCTGTCTGTAAAATCATAAGGCCCTTGAGGGACCATCCATGGTTCTCATATACCATTGAGATCCCCACTGTGCCTAATTGAGGACTTGTGACGCAGTCAGTGCACAATAAATATTTAATGGGTAAATGAAAGAAGGTGAAGTCACCTGACAGGTCTCCCCTGATTAGGGCCCAGCCCAGTGCAGGGCCGATATAGACACTCACTCAGGCAATATTTATCGGTTGGTTAATGATGCGGCAACTTCAAATACCTGGCTTAGGTGCTGGGACTCCCTTCCGTGAGCAGCGGGGGGCCATGCCCGTTCTGGGCAGAGGAGTAAGATCAGGAAAGTGCTGTTTCTGGCAGCAGCAGCAGAAGGCAGGATGGCGAGGCGGGCGCTCCAGGAAGGAGGAGTGAAGGGATGGGTCTGGGGTGGCACCTTCAGGAGTGGAGAGGAGGAGACAAATGGGCATCTTGAAGGGAGAAAGGACAGGGTGAGTGTGAGGCGGAGAAGGAAGGGAGGGAGAAGAAGATGCTGCAGAGGTGGACTTTGGTGGAGATTGTGCTGCTATTAAGAAGCAGAGGGCCCTCCCTGGTGGCGCAGTGGTTAAGAATCTGCCTGCCAATGCAGGGGACACGGGTTCGAGCCCTGGTCCGGGAAGATCCCACATGCCGCGGAGCAACTAAGCCCGTGCGCCACAACTACTGAGCCTGCGCTGTAGAGCCCACGAGCCACAACTGCTGAGCCCAGGTGCCTAGAGCCTGTACTCCACAACAAGAGAAGCCACAACACCGAGAAGCCCGTGCACCGCAAGGAAGAGTAGCCCCTGCTCACCGCGCTAGAGAAAGCCCACGCGCAGCAAGGAAGACCCAATGCAGCCAAAACTAACTAACTAACTAACGAACTAATAAAAACTAAAATGAAATAACTGGTGCCAGGCACCGTCTTAAGCATTTTATGGGCATCGCCTCGTTTGAAGTTGACCCCAGCCCAGAGGTGGGTACTCAGATATCCCCGTGGTGCAGACAAGGCCACAGGCTCTCAGTTTGTCACCAAGTGTGGAAGCAGCCGCGTGTCTGGATAGCCAGAGGGGCTCTGACTTCCGTTTTCTCTCCCCTCCTTCTGACTTTTCCCCTAGAACATGAACTCTGGCCCAGGCCAGGAAGAGGGCACCTGGCCGCCAGACCCCCCCGCAGCCCCACGTAGTCGTGTTCACCCTCGTCTCCTGGTTGAATAGCTCTTCCGTGTTTCTCGCTACATGGCCCTGTTCTGAGGTGCTGGCGCCTTACTCTTCCTCCCTCCCCCCCCCAGGACCCTGCTGGAATCTTTGAGCTGGTGGAGGTGGTCGGCAATGGAACCTACGGGCAGGTGTACAAGGTGAGGCTGTGTGCAGCAGCGGGGCCCACCCCCATGGGCCTGCTCTGGAGCGGGCCCCAGCCTGGAGATTTGAGGGGGGCGGGGGGCCCTGGCAAAGGGCAGGGGAAGGCCAGGGAGGGAGGGAGAGGAGAGGGATAAACGTCATGAGGGAAGGAAGCAGCAAGAAGTGGGGTGTTTGGGCTGGGCTCTGAGGTTAGAACTAGTCCTGGGTGTGGCAGGAACAGTCTGGAGCTGGGTGGGGTATGGGACAGGGACACGGAGCAGGGGGAGGGGTCTGGGGACGTGTGTGTCGGAGCTCAGAGGTGCAGTTTTGGCTTCTCCTGAGACCACATGACTCAGGGTTGGTGGGACCTAGTGGGTAACCTGCAGAGGGGAAGCAGCCTTCTTGAGCTCCCCTGAGTGGCTGCCTGCAGGGCTGGAGCCTGCGCTCAGGCCCTCTGCTTTTGAGACCGCCTCTCCCCCCACAGAAGTGGCATTTCCCTGACCACTGATTGTGGCTTTTAGCCTGGCCACCCCAGCCCTTTCACGTGGTCTGACCACTGGTCACACTTGACTGGGGGGAGGCAGTTGCAGCAGAGAGATGTTCAAGGCAGGTGCTGCCCCCGAGCACATACCTGGCTGCCTTGTCTCCAGATACGATGCTCGGTCTTTTCACAAGTCTCCTCTGCATCTCAGGGGCCTGCGATTCCTGGGTCACTGGGACCACCTGCCTGTCTCTTACCCTTCTTCCCTGTAAGCTTTGGGATGCAGGCGCCCCCCCATCCCCCCATCTCTTGCCTAGTTGTTGCCATGGAAATAGCAGCTCTGTGTTCTACTGCTTCTCTGGGCTTGGGGTCGTGAAAGACTGCTGAGGATAAAAATAATCCATGGCTGGCAATACCCCGACCCCACTCTTTCCCAGGAAGCCTTGGACTTTCATACCCAAGCCTGAGATGGCTCCTGCTAGGAATTTCGGAAAGATGGGGGGCGGTGGGCGGGGGTGGCAGGGACACACTCTAGAAGAAGTCTCTTCCCATTAGCACTGGTGATGGCATTGACATGTCAGTCAGCCCTTCTGTGTTTCTCCGAGTTCCCTAAAATCTCAGCTCTGTTCTTTCCTGTGGACAATAATAAAAAGCCTTGTGGGGGTGGTGATTCTGGGAAAGGCCTCCTGACCAGAGGGAATGGATCAGGAAAGCACCCAGGCAGTTTGTCTTGCATAGAGGATGCTGGAGAGGCAGAGCCCTCCCAGCCTCGTCCCCCAGCTCCCTCCAGCTCCGTCTGAGGATGGACAGGTATCTTTTACTCCTCATTCTAACTTTCAAACTGGGACGTCTAAGCCAGAGTGCCTGGAGCAGAGCCCAAGGGTCTCTCACTCATCCCTCTTGAGCATTTCAGGGGAGGAGACCCTTCATCTTTATCCAGCGTAGCACGTGGAATCCAGCCTCGGTGGTTTTCCTGTAGCCCTTTGTCTATGACCAACCCATAAACTGAGGTGTCTAGCCACCACGAGGGGCACTTTGTAAGACAGAAGACAGCCAAAAGTTGTGGCCTCTCCCATATTAAGCCCTTCCTGAGCATAGACCCTGATCCCTCCATGCCTGGCTCTCTGTCCCGCAGGGTCGGCATGTCAAGACCGGGCAGCTGGCTGCCATCAAGGTCATGGATGTCACGGAGGTAGGGAGCTGTGTGGGGCAGAGGGAGGGTCAGAGCATTGAGAAGGGGGCTGGGAGGGACTCTCAGGGCTCACCTCCCCGGATTCACCTAGGATGAGGAGGAAGAGATCAAGCAGGAGATCAACATGTTGAAAAAATACTCTCACCACCGCAACATCGCCACCTACTACGGGGCCTTCATCAAGAAGAGCCCCCCTGGGAACGACGACCAGCTCTGGGTGAGACGCGCCCCTGGCCTGCCCACCTGCCCCTCCCCCAGTTAGTCCATCCATTCTCCCGCCTTTGTGCACAGCTCCTGGGAAAGCAACACGTCAAAATATTTGTGGGTGTTGGCAAGACCCGAACCCCTCCTGGCAGTGCACAAAACTGTGGACGATTACTCAGCCACAGCTTGCTGTAGCTCTTTTGGGCCTCCCCCAGATTCTCTCCTGGCCAAGAGCGTTCCTAAGAGTCGTCGCCCTCCCTAGCCTGGGCACTGGTGCCAGCTGATTCCCCAGCCTCACCCTTTCTGGTGCCCAGCCCAGCACAGAGGAGAGCGCAGAAGGGAGCATAGCCATGGCTGGGGGGGCGGGAGCTCATGCCAGGTCCCCCCCCAGCAGTTGCCAGACAAGTACTTGTTGAGCACCCTCTATGCACCCTGCACAGATCGTCATGAGTTGTGGTCCCTGCCTCCAAGGCACTTAGTCTTTTTTGGGGAGACAGACACACACACACACACACACACACGCACACGCACACACAGAGAAAGGTGAGTAACACGTCAGGTAGTGTGTAGTGGGTGGTCATTGAGGGCTAGAAGCTGAGCGCTAGTGACCAGGTGCCCCGCTGCGGACCTGATGGACACCATCCTCCCCTCCTCCCCCTGTGCTCTGCTGTGGGAGTTGGAGGCCCCAGATGCGGGCCGTATGCAAATTACCTCTAGTGTGCACACAAATGTATGTATCCCAGCCAACATTTTTTTTTTTGCGTTAGATGCGGCTTTTAGAAAATGTACAGTGAAAACATTTGGACAGGCATACTGATCCCCTGGGACTTTTTTGGCCGCTGCCTCTGGGTCCCTAGAGGAGACCAGCCGGGAGCTCTTCTCATCTCCCTGCCTTGGCCCTGCCTGTTTGCATAGTTTCTGCCGAAGTCTCCCAGGTTCCCTCCTGCAGTTCTTTGGTAGCCCCGTGCACTGTTTTGTCTCTAGCAGACCTGGGGACTTCTGACTCTTAGCCCCTTTCTTCTCTCTCGGTCAGGAATTGGCCAACTTTTTCTGTGAAGGGCCAGCTAGTAAATATCTGGGGCTCTGTGGGTCATAAAGTTTCCAACAACTATTCACCTCAGCCATAGATAACTCATACATGGGAATAGGAGTGTCACTGGATCCCCAAAGATCTTTATGTAAGACACTAAGGTTTGAATTTCATCCGAGTCTTCCTTTGATATTTTTAAAAATTAAAAAAATTTTTCTGGCCGTGGCATGTGGGATCTTAGTTCCCTGACCAGGGATCAAACTCGCGCCCCCTGCAGTAGAAGCATGGAATGTTCACCACTGGACCACCAGGGAAGTCCCGTTTCTTTGATTTTTTTATTCCAACCGTTTAAAAATGTAAAAACCACGCTTAGCTTCCTGGCCATAGACTGCCGACCCCTGCTCCAGAGGAGGGGTTCTTAGCCGACCCCTGCTCCAGAGGAGGGGTTCTTAGCCGACCCCTGCTCCAGAGGAGGGGTTCTTAGCCGACCCCTGCTCCAGAGGAGGGGTTCTTAGCCGACCCCTGCTCCAGAGGAGTGGTTCTTAGCCGACCCCTGCTCCAGAGGAGGGGTTCTTAACCGTTTGGGGTTTACGGATCCCAGTGAGGATCTGATGGAAGCTTCGGACCCTTCCCCAGGGAAAATGCACAAACCCACATCATTTTGTCTACAATTTTAGGGATTCCTTGGGCTCCTACTCAGGACCCAGACCATCTCCCTCAGCCCGCCCACCTTGCCTTTCCCAGGTGTGTCCCCTTCCCCTTTCTTCCCTGATCTCAGCAAGTTCTGTAGCCTTTATGAGGGGTCTCACGGCCCCTGCTCTCCAGCTCATACCAGTTCTGGCCCCAAGGACTCCAGTCCTCCTCCAGGGGCCTGGCAGGGGAAGGAGGCCTTGCCTGACAGATGCTTTTCCTTCCGGTGCCTCCCTGGGACCATAGCTGGTGATGGAGTTCTGTGGTGCTGGTTCTGTGACAGACCTGGTGAAGAACACGAAAGGGAACGCCCTGAAGGAGGACTGTATCGCCTACATCTGCAGGGAGATTCTCCGGGTGAGTGCCAGGGCCCTCCCCGCCTCCTCCTCCTTGGCCAGCCCCTGTGGAGCGTCTCCCTGGACGTGGACCCTCCCCGCACGCACGGGGAAGGAGATGGAACTGTGCCCTCTTGAAGGAGCAGAGGGCCTGATGCCGGTGGGGGTGGAGGCTGAGTGCCAACCTTAGAGAACACTCAGAGGAAATGGGCGCCTCTGTTTCCCAGCACCGCCCCTTCTCCACCTGCAACCTGGCAGCTGGATTCTCCAGAGCCACCACTCTGAGGAAGCTCCCCGCAAAGTTCAGCCTGTACTTGGGCCCCTGGGTGGAGAGGGGCAGCTCCCTCAGCCCAGCCCAGCCCAGCCCAGACTGATGCCTCCCCCTCCCCTCGGCTCACATCCTTGTCCTCTAACACCAAGGCTCCTTCCCCCTCTCCTGCCCCAGGGTCTGGCCCATCTCCACGCCCACAAGGTGATCCACCGAGACATCAAGGGGCAGAATGTGCTACTGACAGAGAATGCCGAGGTCAAGCTAGGTACGCCGACGCCCTCTGACCTCCAGCACGGAATGGGCCCCATTATTCATTCCCTCCGGTGGCCCAAGTCCAACTACCCATGGGCTGGGAGGTTTGCTCCTCTCCTTCTGCTGAAAATCACCCGAGAACTTGTTTTTCCTGCTCCCTGTTAGGTCCCAGGTGCTGTGCAGGCCCCTCTGGGGAGATGGGATTGTTTGGCTCCTTCCGCCTGGAATGCTGTCCCTTGGTCCTTTCACCTTGGTTTTTCCCCCAGACGCAGGAAGACTAAGTCAGGGTCTTTGGGATGTTGATGGGGTGAAGAGATGGCCGGGAGTGGCCAGGTAGGACTCGCGGACGCCAGCACAGACGAGGGAGCAGACGTGGTGCTCCATCACAGCCTCTCCCTCTGTCCTCCCAGTGGATTTCGGGGTGAGCGCGCAGCTGGACCGCACCGTGGGCAGGCGGAACACTTTCATCGGGACCCCCTACTGGATGGCCCCCGAGGTCATCGCTTGCGATGAGAACCCTGATGCCACCTACGATTACAGGGTACGGAGCAGAGAGTAGGCGCGTGCAGGCAGCCAAGGGCAGGAAGGAGGTGTGGGGGCAGTGGGTGGATTGAAAACTAGGGGGAGCTTGAGCAGGTTGGGGAGCAAAATGACGACCTAGGGTCGTGTTAGCAGTGAGAGGTCGAGGAACGTTTTGTGGTCAGGAAAGTACGGATGGGAAGGTTGGGGGAGTTGGAGGACAGCGCAGGTTGGAGCACAGGGGCCTCACGAAGGGCGTGGACCAGGAAGAGTGGTCGGGAACGTTCACCTGTCCCTCTTCTTTTGCCTCCACAGAGTGACATTTGGTCTTTAGGAATCACAGCCATCGAGATGGCAGAGGGAGCCCCCCGTAAGTGCGGAGCCTGGGAGAGAAGGGAGGGCCCAGAAAGAGCTATAGGGAGGAGGTGGGTCGTGGGAGGCCTGTGGCGAGAAGGACTGCAGGCTCTTGGCCGGGCGGGAGGGGCTGATTGCGTCTCTTCCGTGCGCCAGCTCTGTGTGACATGCACCCCATGCGAGCCCTCTTCCTCATCCCCCGGAACCCGCCACCCAGGCTCAAGTCCAAGAAATGGTAGGTCTCTGCGGGGTTGGCGTCTAGGAAGGAGGCCCTCGGACAAGGCCTCCACCTCACCCCCTGCACCCAGGCGTGGGTCTGCACCAGAGAAGAGGGGGTGGGCGGGGGCGGCACTGCAGCTGGGGAGCCAGGAGCCTGGTGTTGGGATACGGGGGAGACAGGAGGGAAGTCAGGGTGGATTCCCCCCTTCCTCCTGGAATCACCCCCCTTCCGAGGGGGCCCTCCCAGTGTGAGCCACCATCGTTTCCAGGTCTAAGAAGTTCATCGACTTCATTGACACGTGTCTCATCAAGACTTACCTGAGCCGCCCACCGACGGAGCAGCTGCTCAAGTTCCCGTTCATCCGCGACCAGCCCACCGAGCGGCAGGTCCGCATCCAGCTCAAGGACCACATCGACCGATCCCGGAAGAAACGAGGCGAGAAAGGTCAGTGGGCAGAGGGAGGTGGCGGGTCTGGGACACACACAGCCCCTGCTCCTCTTCACCAGCCCTGGCTCCTCCTGGCTCCCCTTCAGGCCCCCTTCCAGCCCCAGCTCTCCCTGTCCAAAGAGACCTCCTTTCCCAAACTTCTAACCCCAGAGGGCTTTTTCCTCTGTCACCACCTGATTTAAGTCCGCCTTCCACATGAGGGCTCATGCTGAGCACGTGCATGTGTGAGTGCGTGTACATCTCCCACCGCATCCCGCCCACGGTGGGGTCTAATCCCGCATCTGTGTCCAGGCCCAAACCTGCGACCCACCATCACCCCGTTACTCCAAGGAGGCGGGTGGGGACCCAGGAGCGTGGCCATCCAGACAGACCTTATTGGTTATCCCCATCTAAGGTTTCCCTAGCCCAGGGTGGGGTCTGGGGCACTGGGTGAAGAAACAGCAGTGATCTCCCCCCCTGCAGAGGAGACAGAATATGAGTACAGTGGCAGCGAAGAGGAAGACGACAGCCATGGAGAGGAAGGAGAGCCAAGGTGGGCTTGGCAGGCGGAGGTTGGGGACCATCGCTTACCGTCTGCGGGGGCAACAGTGGTCCTTGGCTTGGGGACTCAGTCTGGGGGTGGTGGGCACAGACAGGTAGACCCATAAGTTGGAATCCCTGGGTGCTAGATGGAATGGAACGAACGAATGAGCAAGAGGTGTGCGAGGGGGATTCAGGGCTGCAGGCTGGGATGTTAAAGGAATCAGGGCCTGAAAGGGGGCAGAGGGAGGGCAGGTCCCCCGGGAGTGGCCAGAGGCAGACCGTCTGGCCTGGTCGGGTGAAGCGCCCATTTAGGGCTCCCAGGGATGAGGGTGGGTTCTGACCCCGATCCTCCGTGTGCGGTCCTGACCCAGCTCCATCATGAATGTGCCGGGGGAGTCGACCCTCCGCCGGGAATTCCTCCGGCTCCAGCAGGAGAACAAGAGCAACTCTGAGGCTTTAAAGCAGCAGCAGCAGCTGCAGCAGCAGCAACAGCGAGACCCAGAGGCGCACATCAAGCACCTGCTGCACCAGCGGCAGCGACGCATAGAGGAGCAGAAGGAAGAGCGGCGGCGGGTTGAGGAGGTGGGGTGGGGTGGGGGCGTTGAGGGGGCGGGGCACTTGAGGGGCGGAGGGTGTTGAGGGGGCGGGGCACTTGAGGGGCGGAGGGTGTTGAGGGGGCGGGGTCCTCCCGGAAGGGCCTCCTGACCAGGTTACTGGTCCTACCCCTGGTCCCCCTAGGACAGCAGGGAAAAGAGGGCGTGAGTGGGGCCTTCCCAGCCTCTTGCTCTCAGGTTTGTATAGGAGGGCTCTGTCCTCTGTTAGGCGTACCCGCCAGCCCTACGTGGGTGGTTGTGCCATCAGCGTCCCTTCAGAGCAGAGATTTTTCTGAAAAGCCACACTGTCCCCCCTCCTTGTTTCTGCACGTAAACCTCCAGTCCGGGTTTGTCTGCTCCTTTACCTTCAGTCCCGGGGATCTGGGGGTCTGTGTACTAACACTTCAGTGCCCTGGGCATCGGTCTCTCCAGCAGCTGCTCCCTTTGAACATGAAGAAGATCCTTCTAAAGACCCTCCTTTTACCTTTGGTTGTTTGGGCTTACATTTGCTCTGTACAGGCTTGTCAATTGCACTCGTTGGAGGTGGGTGGGAGAAGTTCATTTTAATTTATAGGGAATCTTATTTATTTATTTTTGAGAATCTCATTTTTAAATAGGGGCAGTTTTTTAAATCACCGACTTAAAAAATACTTTGTATCTGATGCATCTATATTTAAATGTATTTATTTTGGAGGGGTCATGGTGGGGGAAGAAGAGGTGTATAGATGGGTTAACATTTTGCCTTCAATGATGGGTTTTTTGTTGAGACAATTACATGATGCCAAAGTTCATGGAGAGCTGAACTTAATTTAAAAGTTATCTAAGCAATAGGAGATAGGTGGAAGCATCCGCACTGCCCATGTACTACTCCCCAAAGTGGGCCCCTATCTTTGTTGAACAAAAGAATGATTTACAGGAAAACTTCTTACTGTATTCAGGTAGCAGAGGAACCAAAAATTGTGTCTACCAAGGTGTTTCCTGAAGCAGGCCTGCTGGATCCTTAGGGCTTGTGCTCTTTCTTTCCCTTCCCTTCCCTTTCTTTCTTTCTTTCTTTTTTTTTTTTAAGCAGAAAGATTGTGCAAGTTATTAAGTGAATGTGACCTGGGCTAGTAGTGATGCAGCCCAGGTCACATTCACTTAAGGTTGCCGGCCAGGTCCCGAAGTTGCTTCTCTGTGCATGGGCCCCTGGTGCCCTCTGGTGGCTGAGGGCTAGCACTACGGCCCACTCCCTTCGGGCTTTTGGGCCGAGATTTGAGAGGCCAGGAGTGGGGCTGGGGGGCGGGGAGGTTGTTGTTGACTTTAGGTTCTGTTTGTTTGGTGGAGGAGTGGATAGCAGACAGTTTTATGCAGTTCGGCCCGCCCAAGGGCAGTAGTCAACCTCTCAGCGGCTGTAGTCTGAAGCTCACAGCCACCTTAGACAGAAGTTTCTCGCAAGCCAAGCCCCCCGTGGGCGCTTACGTGAGGGTAGATAGGTTTGTAGAAACAAGTTGAAGCCACCCTCTCGCACCTCCATCCCCAGTGAGATGGAGACCAGCCCGCACTGTCCAGTAGGGATCCGCTTTCCAGAAGTGGGCCGGAGTGGGTCCGCCTTCTGGGGCTGTGCTGTCCCCGTGTCTGGTGCAGCCCTTAAGGCCACACGGCTCTACCCCCACAGCAACAGCGGCGGGAGCGGGAGCAGCGGAAGCTGCAGGAGAAGGAGCAGCAGCGGCGGCGCGAGGACATGCAGGCCCTGCGGCGGGAGGAGGAGAGGCGGCAGGCCGAGCGGGAGCAGGTACAGCGCCCCCAGCGCACGCCCCCAGCGCACACCGGACACCCCCCCCCCCGCCCCCGCTCCCGCTGCCTGCCTCCCCTGCTCCCCAGCCCCCTTCCCTTTCTCCCCCTACCCCGAGATTCCTCCTATCTTTTCCAGCTTCACTCTTTCTCTCTGTTCTCTCCCACCCTTCAACCCCCCACCCTGGCTCCCTGCCCTCCTCCTGTCTCTGTGCCTTCATTCCCATCTCTTTGCCCCACCCCTGCCCCCTGGCCCCTGCACCTTCCCTCGTGGGGCCTGCACCCCGGCTTCCTCCTCATTCCCTGCTCTCTGCGGGGCTCATCCCACCCCCAACCCGGCCTCTCTATTACTCTACCGCCTCCTCATCCTCACCCCACTGACCCTGTCCGCCCACTCCTCCGCTGCCGCCGCCGCCCCCCTCTGCCTCTCCCTCTTTCCCTGCCCTTTGCCCCCCACCCCGCCCCCCCAGGAGTATATCCGTCACAGGCTAGAGGAGGAGCAGCGACAGCTCGAGATCCTTCAGCAACAGCTGCTCCAGGAACAGGCCCTACTGCTGGTAACGGGGTCCCCAGCTTCCTCTGGGAAGATGCGTATTCAGTGTCTCTGCTGGAATGGGATGGGAACCCTTCAGGGGAAGGGATTCACCCCAGCATCGAGGGAAGACATCGCCTCTCTAGGCAGTTGGAGAAAAGGAAGGGCATGCGTGCTCTAGCTTCCGGGGCCACACCCTGCTGAGCCCTCTCTCCCTACCCTTGGGCCCAGGAATACAAGAGGAAGCAGCTGGAGGAGCAGCGGCAGTCGGAGCGCCTGCAGAGGCAGCTGCAGCAGGAGCACGCCTACCTCAAGTCCCTGCAGCAGCAACAGCAGCAGATCCTGCCCGGGGACAGGAAGCCCCTGTATCATTACGGTCGGGGCATTAACCCTGCTGACAAACCGGCCTGGGCCCGAGAGGTACTCATTGCCCCCTTTGCCGCCTGAGACTCCATCCGCCTGGGGCCTGATAGCTGCAAGCATGGTCCTTCCGCACAGGCGGGCGCTGGGAAGGGGAAAGGGGCACGCAGCGCAGGTGGAGGGCTGGAGAGGTCTGGACCTCGATTTTGAGAACAGGACAAAAGTTGTCTTGCTTGGCATCCTCTTGCATCACAGGTAGAAGAGAGAACGAGGATGAACAAGCAGCAGAACTCTCCCTTGGCCAAGACCAAGCCAGGCAGCACAGGGCCTGAGCCCCCCGTCCCCCAGGCCTCCCCTGGGCCCCCAGGACCCCTTTCCCAAACTCCTCCTATGCAGAGGCCGGTGGAGCCCCAGGAGGGACCACACAAGGTGAGTCTCTCCCTGTTCCTGTCTTAACACGCAGACGCAGGGGGCCTCACGCAGCACAGCTACATCTCGTGTACACACATGCACACGCCCTTAGCCAGGGATCACAGACCTCAGGATACGTGGGCAGAGACAGGCGGCTGCACACATCTGTTTCTGTGTCTTACCTGTTCTTGGGCTCTAGGAGCCCCTTTCAATGGATAATTGGAAGCCAGAGGCTTGATTTGCCCCTTCCTCCCAGCCCAAGCCCCAGCTCCCAGGTGGGGACATGCCACAGAGCAGGCAGCCCACCCTCCCTGGTCTCTCCCCGCAGAGCCTGGTGGCACACCGGGTCCCACTGAAGCCATATGCAGCGCCTGTACCCCGATCCCAGTCCCTGCAGGACCAGCCCACCCGAAACCTGGCTGCCTTCCCAGCCTCACATGACCCCGACCCCGCCGTGCCCGCACCCACTGCCACGCCTAGTGCCCGAGGAGGCGTCGTCCGCCAGAACTCAGACCCCACTTCCGAAGGGCCTGGCCCCAGCCCGAACCCCCCAGCCTGGGTCCGGCCTGATAATGAGGCCCCTCCCAAGGTAAGGACAGCCCTGCTGAGCCGCACAAGGGCAGAGAAATAGTACGGGAGGGGAACGGAGGGGGAGCGGGCGGCAGGCGAGGTAGACATGGGTTCGCGGTTGGAAGGGAACAGAAGGGCGAGGCGTCTAGCATGGCGCGTCCTGCAGGCGTTACCCTGATGTCTGGTGGGCGGGCCGCCACCCGAGTGTGTCCCGGTGATTCCGTGGTGCATATGGGAGTGGAAGAGTGCCCAGGGTGTCTGGGGAGCGCCAGGGGCCAGACTTTCTGGGTCAGATCCCAGCTCTGCTGTTTCTCAGCTTCGTGACCTTAGACAAATTCATTAGCTTCCTCGATCTCAGTCTGCTTCTCCGTAAAGGTGGGGAGAGCCCTTTCCAGCATCTCCATGAGGACAAGTGTCCGCCAGGCGCCCAGCACAGAGCACTGACTCCTTTCTTCTCTCCTCAGGTGCCTCAGAGGACCTCATCTATCGCCACTGCCCTTAACACCAGTGGGGCTGGAGGGTCCCGGCCAGCCCAGGCTGTCCGTGCCAGGTAACCCCTGGGTGCGGGCAGGCGGCAGCCCAGGGAGCGGCGTGGGGGGCAGAGGGGAGTTTGCCAGGTTACCCGCCTAGGGGTGGGCAAGCCCCGACCCAGTCACCTCAGCCCCCTCCCTGCCCCCGCCCCCGGCACCCCTGTGCTCCCTCCACAGACCTCGCAGCAACTCCGCCTGGCAAATCTATCTGCAAAGGCGGGCAGAGCGGGGCAACCCCAAGCCTCCAGGGCCCCCTGCTCAGCCCCCTGGCCCGCCCAACGCTTGTAGGTAATGGAGTTGTCCCCCCACTACTCACTCCCACCCCCACTTCTGCCACCTGCTTCCTCCTGGTGATGGTTCCCTCTGCGGTGCAGCTCAGCCTCCCCAGGCAGAGACACCCCATCTCCCTGACCCTGCCTCTGCCCCTCCCACAGTAATCCTGACCTCAGGAGGAGCGACCCTGGCTGGGAGCGCTCGGACAGCGTCCTCCCCGCCTCTCACGGGCACCTCCCCCAGGCTGGCTCACTGGAGCGGAACCGGGTGGGAGGTACGTGCACAGGCCTCAGGGGCAGCCTCCATCAGGGTGGACCCTGCCTTCGGCTGCTCCCGACTGGGTGGGGGTGGGGTGGGGAGCAGGCTGGGCTTGAGGCCACCCCCTGTGCAGGTGTCAGTGACCTCCCTTCCCCCACCCCGCCACCTCTAGCCTCCAAACTGGACAGCTCCCCCGTGCTCTCCCCTGGGAGCAAAGCCAAGCCCGATGACCACCGCTCGCGGCCAGGCCGGCCCGCAGTAAGTCATCGGGTGGCACCTCCGGCCCTGCCTTCTCCCGGTTTGGGGCTTTGGGGCCGATGTGGAGCCTCTGAGCCCCAGGGAGCTGGGTTCCAGGGTCAGGGCCTTCATTAATCTGTGACGGGAGGGTCTGTGGGCTAACAGGGGGGTGCTTCTCAGTTACTAACCTTTCTTAACCTCTCTCCTGCCTCTTCCTGGCTGCCCTTTTTCCCCCACGGCCCCTCCCAGAGCTATAAGCGAGCCATTGGTGAGGTTAGTGAGCAGGGGCCTGCTGGCGGGAGCCCCTCCTGTTACCCTGCCCTTCTGTGGCCTCCTTCGTACCACCGCCTCTCCCCTCACGCAGCTCCTCCCCTGCAGGATTTTGTGTTGCTGAAAGAGCGGACCCTGGACGAGGCCCCCCGGCCTCCCAAGAAGGCCATGGACTACTCGTCGTCCAGCGAGGAGGTGGAGAGCAGCGAGGACGACGAGGAGGAGAGCAACGGCGAACCGTCGGAGGGGAGCAGAGATACCCCTGGGGGCCGGTATGGGGCATCCTGGGGGCGGGGGAGTTGCAGCCAGCTTGAGGGAAGGTGGTTCCCTTTTCCCAGAGGAGGGTCCCTGGCTATCACTGCTGGTCAGTTCTTCCTCCCCTTCCCTAGAGAATGGGGTACAGGGCTGGGGGCTGGTGTCCCCAGCTCTCTCTCACTGTCCCGTCAGTCGGGGGGGCCTCTTCAGGGGCCTCTGTGCGGCCAGCCCTCCCCGAGTGCTGGGCAGGGGGCAAGGGCTGCCGGGTGAGGGCTGAGTGCGTCGTGTTCCAACAGACACTGAAGGCGCCAGTCCTCCGGCTCTCGTTTGCTCCCTGTGGCATTCGGGTGGCACTTGGGTGGCAGGCAGGGCCTGGAGGGCCTCCTGACCTTCCTCTCTCCCACAGCAGCGATGGAGACACAGACAGTGTCAGCACCATGGTGGTCCATGACGTGGAGGAGATAGCCGGGACCCAGACCCCCTATGGGGGTGGCACCATGGTGGTCCAGCGCGTGAGTGGACCCCCCCGTTCTTCCCCAGCCTGCCGTGCACCTCCTTGGCCCCAGCACTGGCCCCCTTCTCTCTGTTCCTTTAGACCCCTGAAGAGGAGCGAAGCCTGCTGCATGCTGATAGCAACGGTTACACGAACCTGCCAGATGTGGTCCAGCCCAGCCACTCGCCCACCGAGAGCAGCAAAGGTCAAAGCCCCCCCTTGAAGGATGGAGGCAGTGATGTAAGTCAGTGAAGGTGGCTCCACAGGGCGAGACGAGATCACTGGCCGTGGGCAGGAGACCCAGGGGTGCTGGGGGCACTGTGGTCAGCAGGGTGGAGCCCCGGGGAGCTGGTTGGCCAGGTTACAACAGGAGGGGGAGGGCAAGGGCTGGGGTCTGGTGTGTCTGCCTCACTGCCGCCCCCACCCCGCAGTACCAGTCTCGTGGGCTGGTAAAGGCCCCTGGCAAGAGCTCGTTCACGATGTTTGTGGACCTGGGGATCTACCAGCCTGGAGGCAGTGGGGACACCATCCCCATCACAGGTGAGACGAGAGATCTGGAGATGGCCATGGGTGGGCCTCTGATGACTGGGCTTCACAGAGCGGTCACGGCCTCCCCTGTGGCCTGAACCTGCCCTGGCACCAAGGGGCCCCCTTGACCCAAGAGAAAAAATGCTCAGTGGTGGCTCAGGGACTCGCATGACAGAACGAGGACTTTGCCAGTCCTTTTGGCCCTGTTTAAACTCCTCCAGGTGCCTCCTCCGTTCTCCAGTCTTTCCCTTTCATTCTGAGTATCCTGGGGTGTGGAGTAAAGAGAGACGGGGTGAGAGGGCTGCAGCCTACTGCCCGTTCCTCTCATCCTTCTGGCAGCCCTGGTGGGTGGAGAGGGCAGTCGGCTCGATCAGCTGCAGTATGACGTGAGGAAAGGCTCTGTGGTCAACGTGAACCCCACCAACACCCGGGCCCACAGCGAAACCCCCGAGATTCGGAAGTACAAGAAGCGGTTCAATTCCGAGATCCTCTGTGCGGCCCTTTGGGGTAAGCCAGGACTGGGAAGGAAAGGAGGGGCCTGGTGTGCCCCCATGCTCCTGGTCAGGCGAGGGCCTGGCTCTGCCTCTGATCTGCCCAAGGGCTCCTATTGCAGGGGTCAACCTGCTGGTGGGCACGGAGAACGGGCTGATGTTGCTGGACCGAAGTGGGCAGGGCAAGGTGTATGGACTCATCGGGCGGCGACGCTTCCAGCAAATGGATGTGCTGGAGGGACTCAACTTGCTCATCACCATCTCAGGTGTGTGTGGAGGGCAGGGCCGGGAGGAGGGCTCAGCCCCTGGGCCCTCCGTCACCACCTTCAGTCTGGGAGGAGGGCAGCCTTGGTCCAGGAGCTGGAAGGTGGGGCCGCACTTTCTCACCCCTCGTGGTTCGCACCCAAAGGACGGCGGGGAGGCAGAAGCTGGACCTCCGATGAGAGGGGTGTGTGTGTCTGTCCCTCAGGGAAAAGGAACAAACTGCGGGTATATTATTTGTCCTGGCTCCGGAACAAGATCCTGCACAATGACCCAGAAGTGGAGAAGAAGCAGGGCTGGACCACTGTGGGGGACATGGAGGGCTGCGGGCACTACCGTGTTGGTGAGGAGGTCACGACACAGTGGCCGGGGCACCTTTGTTTATGAGAAGAGAAAGAAACAGGGGCCTTGGCTAAGAAAGCCTTGTAGCCAGAGATGGGGGGCACACAGTTGGGGGTACAGACAGACCTGTGGGAGGGGCTGCAGCCCAAGAAGGGAAGTTGCTGCATCCCTCTTCCTTCCTGCCCCCAGTGAAATATGAACGCATCAAATTCCTGGTCATCGCCCTGAAGAACTCTGTGGAGGTGTATGCTTGGGCCCCCAAACCTTACCACAAATTCATGGCTTTCAAGGTAACCCCAGCCTCAGCCCCCAACACTGTTTCGAGGTCTGTCTCCTCCACCCGCGTCCCCTGAGCTCTTCTGTCTTCCATAGTCCTTTGCTGACCTCCCACACCGCCCTTTGCTGGTGGACCTGACGGTAGAGGAGGGACAGAGGCTCAAGGTCATCTATGGCTCCAGCGCCGGCTTCCATGCTGTGGATGTCGACTCGGGGAACAGCTATGACATCTACATCCCTGTGCACGTAAGCTTGGCAGGGCTGCGGACAGACTGGGGCCACCAGTCTGTGCCCCAGACTTGGGGCCTCCAGCCCACCTTCTCCTCCCAGATCCAGAGCCAGATCACGCCCCACGCCATCATCTTCCTCCCCAACACGGATGGCATGGAGATGCTGCTGTGCTACGAGGATGAGGGCGTCTATGTCAACACGTATGGGCGGATCATTAAGGACGTGGTGCTGCAGTGGGGAGAGATGCCCACCTCTGTGGGTGAGTGAGGTGCCCGCCCTCCAAGCCTGTGTGCCCGACCGAGCTGGGCTACAGCCCACTCACTGCCCCTCCACTCCCTTCCCCCCCAGCCTATATCTGCTCCAACCAGATCATGGGCTGGGGTGAGAAAGCCATTGAGATCCGCTCCGTGGAGACGGGCCACCTAGACGGGGTCTTCATGCACAAACGAGCCCAGAGGCTCAAGTTCCTGTGTGAGCGGAATGACAAGGTGGGAATGACAAGGGGCCCGGGCTCCTGCACTGGGTGGGCCCCCAGGACCTGGGTCCCTGGGCAGAGCTGGGGGAGGGGTGGTTCTGGGTCTTCCTGGAAGGAGGCCTCCAGGGAGCGCACTGTGTGGTCACAGCTTGCCCTTCCCTCGTCTTCCCTCTCTGAGAACTCTCCAGATTCCTTCATCCGGGAGGTCGGCCTGCTGCCCACTTCCCCGAGTGTCTCCGCCTTTCGGAGGGGCTGGGGGGCACTCTGAGGGACTCCGCTCTGCAGTCTCTCTCTCCCCTCCTCCTGGTTAACTGAGACGCTTCCCCCCCCCCCCCCCCCCCGCATCCCTGATGACTTCTGTTCCTACTCCACCCAGGTGTTTTTTGCCTCAGTCCGCTCCGGGGGCAGCAGCCAAGTTTACTTCATGACCCTGAACCGTAACTGCATCATGAACTGGTGACGGGGCCCTGGACGGGGCTGTCCCGCGTGGACCAGCTCTCCCCCCCCCCAACACCCAGACTTCCCGGGCCGCCCTTCTTTTCCCTCCCTGGGCTTTGCTTTTACTGGTTTGATTCACTGGAGCCTGCTGGGAACGTGACCTCTGACCCCTGATGCTTTTGTGATCACGTGACCATCCTCTTCCCCAACATGTTCTCTCCCCAAAACTGTGCCTGTCCCAACTTCTGGGGAGAGGCACAGCTTCCCCTTACCAGGAATTGAGTGGGCCTAGCCCCACCCCCCCTTCTCCACTTAAGAGGAGAGTGCTTGGGGCTTGGACCCCATACCCCACTGCTGCTGACTCGGCAGGGCCCTGGGCCCCTTTATTTGCACGTCAGGGGAGCCGGCTCCCCCCTTGAATGTACCAGACCCTGGGGGGGGTCACTGGGCCCTAGGTTTTAGGGGGGTCACCAGCCACTCCAGGGGCAGGGACCATTTCCTCATTTTCTGAAAGCACTTTAATGATTCCCCTCCCCCCAAACCCCAGGGAATGGAGGGGGGACCCCGCCAGCCAAAACATTTACCCCTTTCCAACCCCTGTCTCTTGTAGCCTCTGCCCTTCCCTGGTGGAGGGAGGGAGCAGGGAGCGCTCACCCTCCATACCCCCTTGCTTGCATCTGTATATAGTGTGAGCAGCGAGTAGCCCCGGCCCCTCCCTGCCCCCACCACTCCCCAATGTAGTGGCCTTGGAGATCTCCGTTTGTTAATAAAGACCATTCAACCAGCTCCCACCATTTCAGGCCTTACGTTATTCTGTTTTCTCTCAGCATCCCAGGTACTAGCCAGGGCCCACCAGCATTGCTGGGATGAAGGGGGCACGGTGGTGTGGAATCTGCAGTCAGTGAGCCTTGGTGGAGAGGGGGTGGATGGGCACTGCTGGGCCAAGAAAACCTAGAGGAAACAACTGAGGGAGGGCGAGGGCATCCTCAGGCTTAAACCTGTGGGGCCCTGCACAGGGGCCATTTGGTTTCCACCCACTCCAGCCTGGCCAGGCCATGAAGGCGCCTGGCTCCAGCCTCTCTATATGCAAGTCCTGCATGGGGCGGGGTCGCTCCTGTTTGGCAACAAATGGATAAAGATCTCTTAGAGGCTCACAGGGCTAGAGGGTCACATGGAGCTGGGACCCAAGAAAAACTGGGAGGTCGGGAAGAATGAATTGAGGATGGTTCTTGCCTTCCGGAGGGCTGACATGCAAGAGCCTTCCTGAACCATCTGCCAACTCCGGCTGCTGTCTGCCCGGTGGCCAGACCTACGTACGTGCACACATACGACTCTCGCGAGGCTGAATACAGATTTATCGTTGGCAGTACGAAAGGATCGTAATAAAGCAGCGGGAGCAACTTGTTTTCCAGATTTCCTCCTGGAGATGGGTGGGAACGTTTGTCACCGTGGCTGCAGGCTCACAGCTACATACAGGGCGGGTAGGGCAGTTCGGGCACTTGGTTGAAGTAGGCCCCGAGGAAGATGAGGCTGGAGCCAACAAGGAAGAGCACCAGAGCGGCCCAGAAGCAGATGTTGTCGAGGGCCTTCCCCATACGCACCCAGTCGGACACCTCCTGGGGAAGGGGCGGGCAAAGCTGAGTCCCTAAAAGCAGCAGGAGCCTGGTGCACGAGTCAGGGAGAGCGGAGGCCCCCAGCAGCTCCCCACCCAGCCTCTCCGGCTCCTGCCCCACCTCGCCGGTGGCCTCCTGGTCTCGCGTGCTCTCGGCCACGAAGTTCACGGCATCCACACAGCAGCGGATCTCGGGGGCGGCGGCGCCCAGGCTCTGGCAGAGGGCAGCTGGTGGGAGCGACCCCGGGGGGTGGGGGGTGATTAGGAGCCTCTCCCGCTGCAGGTGCCTCCATTGGCCCGCTCGGACCACTGCTCACCAGTCCAGGTCCTGTGCCGGTGCCTCTGCCCCTCAAACATGAGCTCGCTCCGCGGCTTTTTCAGTATCAGCTCCTCCGCGCGGAGCAGTAGGCCCAAGGACGACGCCCGCCTTGGGGGCGAGGCGGCCCGGGAGACCTCGGGGGGTGCGCCCGAGCCCAGGAGTTGGGGCAGCAGCTCCAGTAAGACCTGGGGTTGGGTGGGTGGGTGGGCGGCCGGTGGGGGGGGTGCGGCCAGGAGGTTAGCTCGAAGTCCCGCCTCCCGCCCGGAGCCCCCTCCACCCGGTGCTTACGTGGCGCAGCCGCGGGGACATGGCGTGAGTGGTGGGCGTCCGACAAGACACGTTGAGCACGATGACGCAATTCATGACAATGAGCGTGGCAACCACCATGACGAAAATGAGGTACCTGGGGAGCCCGGAGTTCGTGACGTCGCAGCCTCCCCACTTCCCCTGAGCCACAGAGGGGGCCACTAGTCCTCTAACCTCACAAACGCACCTCTCCGCAAGGGGTAGAGTTACGCCCCTTAGCTGCTGCTCCTCTGCGGGGCCAGACGCGTCCCCCCCGCCCTTCTCCCCCCTCGCACCGCCGGTGGCAACCATGAAGGGTACCCCCAGCTCCCTGGAAACCCTGCTGTGGGTCTGCCACTTCCATAGCTCCACGGAGGTGCGCCTACACCGATACCCACCCTCCACCCCCAAGGGTGGCACCTTGAAACGCTCTGGGAAGGTTTCCAGCGTCCCCCCATTACCTCTGACCTCTGACCTGATGACCCCACAGTCCCTGTGCTTTTCCAGGCGGCCCTCCAGCCCCCACTTCTATCTTCCCTGGAACTTGTGGCCGCGGCCCATGAATATCTGGAGCATCGGTTCAGAGAGCCGAAGTCTCTGGAGCCGCGAGAGCCAGAGAAGCCGCCCACCCCGAAGCCCACCCTGGGGCTGGTGCTAAGAGAAGCCGCGGCCACCGTAGTGAACTTCGGGGCCACCTCGTTAGAGGTGGGGTGCCGGGGGTGCTGAGGAGGGGCGGGGAAGGGGGATCGAGCGGCAGGAGCAGGGACCTCTGCACCCCCGCCAACTCCTGCACCCCCGCTGCAGATCTCAGCCCTGTGGGTGCAGCAGGAGGTGCGGCGACTAGACGCCGGGGATCCAAGTGGAGCCCTGGCCCGGGTAGCCCAGGCCGCGGGGCAGGGGGCTCGGCAAGCGGGGTCTGCGGCAGGCGCGAGCGCCCGGCTTCTGCTCCAGGGGGCGCGGCTTTGCCTGTGTGGACGAGGTCTGCAGGGATCCGCCTCATTCCTGCAACAGTGGCGACGGCAGCTGGGCCTCGGCACCCCCGGGGAACCGGTGAGTTCAAGATGAGGGGAGAGGTGGGGGCCAGGGGCGGTGGGGCTGGGTGGGCACTAAGACGGCCCGCTCCCAACAGAGATACTCCGGAGACCTCCAGGTGGCGTCCAGCAGCATTACGGAGGACGGGGGACCGGAAAAGCCACCACCATCCCAGCCCCACCCCGCATCTAAATAAAGCCCAGGCGGGGATGATGCAGCTGAGGCTTCTCCCAGAGTCATTAGGTTTGGGCCCTCCCAACGAGCCCCTTGGCTCCACCCCATGCTCATCTGGCTCCGCCCTTCACACTGGCCACGCCCCACGTAGGCACCACCGGGATCCACTCTGCGCCCACCTGCCCAGCAGCGGCACGCTCAGAGATGTCTCTGGGATTTTCTGGGCAATTAGGAACAAGAAGACGGTCTGGGCGAGCAGGACGTTGATGGAGACGGTGCATTTCTGGCCGCCGGCTGGAGGGGGTACCTGGTGAGAGCAGGCCCCGCCCCCCAGGAGGGAGCCCGGGGTTGGGGTCTGGGCGACTCCATACCCTGTGCCGGCAGGAAATAGGCGAGCAGTACTAGGCCCGAGATGAGCACGCAAGGCACGATGATGTTAATAACGTAGAAGAGCGGCTTCCGGCGAATGATGAGCGTGTAGATGACTTCAGTGTCCCCTGGACCATCATTAGAGCCACCGTCGTGGCGGCGGATCACCCCGGGGCAGAAGTCGATGGCCCACTCCCCGTTCTCTGCGGGACGGGAGGCGCGGTCAGCTGGCTCTCGGAGGTGGGGCGCGCTGCCCTGCTCTCCGTCCCCTCATCTGATCGCGGGGGGCCTGCAACTCCAGGCGAGGAGAGGATGCAAACCGTCTGGACAAAGGTGGGTGGGGCAGGTGGTCTGGATTGCTTGGGCTGGTCAGAAAGGGGCATTCCCAGAGAGGTTAGGGAACCACCACAAGCGAGCAAGCTGGACTAGTCCAACGATCAAGAATGATTTCAGGAAAGGGTCAAGTGAAAGCAGGGTTGCCAAGTCAATCCCAGCATCGATGGTTTGGGGCAGCCCCACTCGGCAAGTCCCCTCTCTGGACCCGTCTAGAAGCGAGTTTTTTGGAGCAGGAGGGGGCCTCACCAGTATAGGCCTCAGTGTCGATATCTATGCTGCTGATGGCGTCGCCGTCGTCGTCCACAGCAAAGACGAGCTCCACCTCTTCTGCATTGTACGTCTGCGAGCTGCGGAGCCGGGGCCATGACCCCCCCACCACAGAGGCTGGGACTCGGGCCTCAGCCTCAGGCCCCGCCCTACCCGGCAACCCAGGCCTCGCCCCCACACCTGGGTTTCTACACTTACTTCTAACCCGCTAGGGCGGCCTTACCCCATTCGAATGTCTAGCTCCACCTCCACCACAAAGCCCCGCCCCGGATTAGAAGTTTCCCCGCCCCCGCCCACACCTGACCCCACCCCCTGCCCCCGTAATTCCACAAAGGTCCGGGCCGGTTCCCACCGGAAAACAAGAGAGCAGTTCTGCCAGTCGAAAGGGAAGTAGGTGACCTCCACGGCGCAGATACTTCGGTAGATGGCCGGGGGCAGCCAGCTCACGTAGCCGCCCTCCGAGACCAGCACGTTGGCTTCATAGGCCACACCGAACTGGCCGTCGATACTGTGGGCTCCGGGAAACCAAGGGTTTGCGCAGATCTGTGGCCCCCTCTCCCTCCAAGCAACCTGCCCCAACCAGGTCCAGCCCAGCCCCCGGGCCTCGGCTTCCCTCCAGTCTGGCCCCGTCCTCACTTGTTTTCCAGCACAATCTCTGGCAGCCATACGAGTTCTGAAGGGACCCGCAGGGTTTCTATGCCCCCAAAATCGCCCTTGCTGTAGTTGAGTCGGTAATCATGCCAGTCCTAAGGGTGGGGGAAGGGGAGGGGGACGGAAGGACGTGTGCCTTGGTACCCAAGAGGAGTTTGGGAGAAAAGGGTCCCCTGGACAAGACCTCACACTGTTCCCCACACTCCACTCACGATTCCAATCCAGACGCTGGTGGTGAGGGTCTCCTCTTTCTCATTCTGCGGATGGGAGATTAGGATGATGGAAGCCAGCTTTAGGATAGAGCTCAGCGGTTGGGACCAGAAGTGGGACTTTAGGCTCAGAGATGGCGCTTGGGGTGACGGTGGGGGTATCTTACCAGTGAGATGAGGTTGGTCAGGGTGACTTTGAGGGTGATGGTGACAGTGTCCTCAGGCTTCTGCACTGGTCGGCGTCCTGGGTCATAGTTGTCGAAGAGGTGGTGGTAAAGACGCAGCTCCTCGTTCTTCCCTT